>NC_069099.1:10204844-10909932 GCF_947172395.1 Bicyclus anynana | reverse complement strand
GGGAAATTTCAAAGCTCTACGCAAAACTTCTATAGGTACCAATCCCAGTTGAGTTACGGAATATTATACAGCGTGGAGCTGTTGACTCAGACTTGGAAGAATATTTTTGTAGCAAAAAATATTGACAGCGCCGCTGTGAAAGTGCAAAGAAAAACGTTTCACGGTAATTGCGACCCTGATAAAACGAACAACTCGTCTTAAAACTTTTAACTATCTTCTAAACGACTGCGCGCTTCTGCGGTCAATACATGTGGTATTTGTGGAGAGTTTAGACAGCACATAAATTATATTATCGACTTCGGGCTGGTCTGTTATACACTGACTAAATTTTTTGCATCTTTTAATTCATAAACTGACTGTTAAAAAGTTTTTAGGGTAAAAGTCATAGTCCCGAGCTAGTAACAAATTTAGTAAATTCCTTCCGGGTCAAACCTTTAGAGTTTTATGGAAAAACAAGAAATATAATTTGATTTACGTCTTTAAGAATAGAATAGAATATAGTTTTATTTGTCCACACACGAGTAATAAAATAAAATAAAATAAACAAACAGAACATACAAATATCTGGCCGTGGACAAAACAGGTATCCACCTCAGCACGATGCCACAGCGAGCTGTGGCGCTGGTTTTCAGGTGAAACCTTGTGAGTTCACGGAAGTGTCTACGTGACGTGTCTTAACTTAAAACTTATACATAAATACAAAGTAAAATAAAATAATGAAACAAGAACGAACAGAGTAGTAATAAAATAACAAAATTAACATTTATGGGAAACTAAATTAACAAGGAAAATCAAACAATAATTAATACGAGTCAACCTGTAAAATGAACGATCTGTAAAATGAACGATTTAAGAGACTACTTCTCAAACTATCATCGAAATTTATTTTTAGACTGCATAAAGAAAGATAAAAAAAAAATATTCATATCTAAAAGTTACAGACAATCAGTACCCAATCCTTATGATAGCATGTCTGTCTGTAACGCTTAAACATATGCCGTGCACTACATACAAGCATAATACACGACGCTGATTTTCAGCAGAGACCCGTGTGATGTCACAGCATGAAAAATACTGTCTGAACCATTGTGTTGAGTTTAGGAAAAACTTCTGGTCTGTTCGTGGCTTGGGGACTAATATATCGTCATTTGCTTTTTATCAGCGAACATTGTGATGTTCGCTGCTTGACTGTGAGTCAAGCACAACCCTATATAATATTACTAGCTGACACCGCACGGTTTCATCAGCGTGGTTCCCGTTCCCGTAGGAATATGGGGATAATATATAGCCTATAGCCTTCCTCAATAAATGGGCTATCTAACACTGAAAGAATTTTTCTAATCGGACTAGTAGCTTCTGAGATTAGCGCGTTCAATCAAACAAACAAGCTTTATAATATTAGTATTATAGTAGTAGTAGTAGCAGTAGTAGTAGAGGTTTGTGTCGTAGTGGATAAGCCTCTGGATCACTGAACCGATTTTAAAAATTCTTTTACCACTAGAAAGTCACGTTTTTTGTAGGTTTTATAGGCTATATTTTATCCTCAAGGAAAAGGGTGAAACCTCGAGGCGTTGGCTAGTATGTAAAAATTACTAATTTTACATCTCAGCAACAGCAGTTTATGAACAGTTTTCAGATTGTAAGTAAATAATGTTATGTAAATAAGACATAAACTTAACAGAATACAAATTCAGTTCGTACTGGGCACTTAAAGCGAAGCAATTATTAGTTCAGGCTAGTTTTATTAAGAAACTTGTTAGGATTGTTCGGAACACTAATTAGGGAAGTTAGCGGACGAAGCCGAACCGATTTTATACCAATTAATTGGCAGATATCAAAATACTGTATTCGGATTAAGTCGGAGCGCGAGCTACTCTTTTATTTGTTAAAGTTGAATTAGATTACGTTATTATATTTTCTCTCTTACTTCAGACTAATAACGACAAAACGAGAAAGTAATTGAGAACATTTTTAGACAAAAATACAAGTATGAATTTACATTTTTGTTACAAAAAAATGTTACTAGAAATTACTGCTACCTAATTAAAATATAAATGAATGTTTATAATGGTCTAGTGATTACAACAAAGGTATCTAATAAACCAAGCTTTTTATCAATAATTTAAAATTTAATCGAAAATTGATACCTATTTAATTGAAGTTTTTGAATTCGGTGAAACTATGAGAGCTAAAAATTATGACTGTTCCCTACAATGCGACAAATATGGCACCATTATTTATGTTTTTTTTTTAAGAAAACTACCACTATTTTGTGAAAAACATTTTGTTTATCTTTAATTCAATGCAAGGACTGGTCCTTGGGTACTGGGCGTCTTCTTGTGGGGATCAAACCCCTTGATATTGTCTGGCGCCTTAAATCATGGAGCTATAGACTCTTTATTTCCGCTAATGGGTAACGACAGAACAGTAAAAATAGGATGATCTATGTAGTTCATAGATAAAAGAGATTAAAGTAACATTTAGGTGGATTTATTTGTTTGCGTCGCGGTCGGTAAACTAAGAGATCCTCTTAAAGCAGCAGATTCCGTGTTTTACATCTCATTTGCCCGCAAATAGCTCCCTGTGCTTGTTTTTTATTACTTTGTAGTTTGTACGAACACTGTAGGTAATTTAATTTTGTGTCCACAAAGTGACTTCCTTTTCATATTATCTACATAAGAAAAATGGGCGTATCTTGGTCTGTGCTTCCTGGTGTAGGTTATAGGATTTACATGAAACTTTTGAGAAGTATTTGTATGCTTGTGGTAGTTTTAGATTGATAATAACCTTTAGTAGGTATATGTCAGCCCTATGTGCTTGCGCATTGCGTTAGTGTCTTTTTTTTTATTTTAATATGACATAAAAAACACAAACAAGATATTTTAAGATGATATTTATTCTCATAAAATGGCTTAAGCGCTACATGAGAACATAATTTTTACTTACATTAAATCAAATCAAATATCATTCATTTCAAGTAGGCTCAGTTTACAAGCACTTTTGACACGGTGACTATTTGTAAAGATTTTACCACCGGTTCGGAAGGCAGGTTCTGCTGAGAAGATACCGGCAAGAAACTCATTACTTCGCCATCATATTTTTTGCTATTACTCACTCAATGCATTAGTTCAGTCATAATTATTTAAACTGCTGTGGATTACTTAAAATGTAATCTGCTAGTTTAGTTTTAAATTGAGTGAGTTTACATTTTTAATTGGTACAATAAACAATGTTTTATCTTACGTAAGAGGAATTTTAGATTACTTCTAAGACTTTCTTCTGATACTTTTGGTAAGAGTACTTTAGTAGAGCAGATTGAATTTGGGATAGTTTGGTATACATCCAGATGAACACTTTAATTAATTACACAAGAACTTAATTTAGAAATTGATTGCCAAGTCAGTGAAATGGTAATAATCAATTAATTAATTCACTTTGATCAACTGTCACTCTCCTAAGCTCTGAATCCCCAAATAATATCGATAAGTCCTTTATAATGTATCCATTATGTATACAGTCAAAGCTCATTGTCACAATTTATTTGTTTTTCCTGTTCTACCGTACTATTTTAGTGGAAACGTTGAAATAACTTTCTGGCTAAAAATATTCTTATTCGCGGATCTACTCAGTAGGTATTATATTAAATAAATATTATATTAATAACACGATACCAGTGGATATGACCTCTGCCTCCGATTTCGGAGGGTACAGGTTCGAATCCGGTCGGGGCATGCACCTCCAACTTTTCAGTTGTATGCATTTTAAGAAATTAAATATCACGTGTCTCAAACCATACCATACCAGAGAATTTTCTTAATTCTCTGCGTGTGTGAAGTCTGCCAATCCGCATTGGGCCAGCGTGGTGGACTAAGGCCTCTCATTCTTAGAGGTGACTCGAGCTCAGCAGTGAGCTAAATTTGATAACGAAGTACCGAGCGTCTTTATAATGTGGGTACGTTGTCAAAGTCACCGCATTACATGTTTCAGTATGTATTGTATAATTTTATATAACTTTGTAAACTATATTTTGCATAACTACTATAATGCAAATGCATGGAACATTTTATAGTCGGGAAAAAAGTAATATATGCATAACGGAATTTTATCTGCAAAGAGCCACTGTCAAGCCAAAGCAGTAACGGAGCGCCCTTTTAAAATGTTCTTTTGAACCACTTGCATCTCATTAGCGTTTTCATAATATTAAAATTTCCAAGACAAAGTTTCCTACTAGGTATAACAAATTTTGTTGATGTTTTGATATGTAACCTATTTGTCTAGTTTATGATGGTAGGGGAGCCCATATTGTTAAGAGTGTACTTACTCGAGCGTCGCGAGGAGTATTAACTTTGGGTAGATTCCTTAACAGGAAGAATAAGTTCTTAGATACGAAATCCCCTCTTCGCTCCCATAAATGTACTTAATGAGATTTGTTTCTTTATCATTTTTGACAATGTTAATATCAATTATTCATTTGAAATACAATGCACATTAGAAGCCGCAATAGACCAATGGATGTGACCTCTGCCTCCTATTCCGGAGGGTGTGGGTTCGAATTCACCAACATGCATTTTAAGAAATTAAATATCACGTGTTTTAGAAACACGTGATATTTAATATTAATTTCTTAAAATGTGGTGAAGGAAAAACATCATTAGGAAACCCAGATATCTGAGAATTTTCTTAATTCTCTGCGTGTGTGGAGTCTGTAAATCCGCATTGGGCCAGTTGCCAGCCATTGATCACCTACGGATCCGAGACTTGGTCGCTAACCATGGACCTTTTATGAAGGCTCAAAGTCACCTAACGGGCGATGGAGCGAGTTATGCTTGGAGTTTCTCTGCGTAATTGATTCAGTCATGTGGAGATCCGCAGACGAACCAAAGTCACTGACATAGCTCAGCGAGTCGCGAAGCTGAAGTGGCAATGGGCAGGCCACAAAGTTCGAAGAGCCGATGGACGTTTGGATCCCAAGGTGCTGGAATAGTGACCTCGCACCGGAAAGCGCAGTGTTGGTCCCCCCCTCCCCTTCGTGGAACAAAAATATCAAGCGGGTTGCAGGGAGCCGCTAGATGCTGGCAGCTCGATACCGTTGTGCTTGGAAGTCCAGTCAAGAGGTCTTTGTACTTTGAGGACTGTGTGCAGTAACTCCATATTTTCCCTCCTTCCCCTTTCTACCTCAGAATATCAAAACTCCGCCTCCTTACGTGGTGAATATCAAGACAGCTCGTACTAAACGTTTTACATCCTTGCTTCCAATTCGCACTGCAAAAGTTTGGAATTCCCTGCCGGCGTCTATATTTCCTGCTACCTAAAGGATGTATTTAAATACCTTCAAGACAAGAGTGAATAGGCATATTCTAGGCAAGCACGCTCCAACTAGAATGGCAACCCCGCACTAGTAAGCGCAGTGTTGGTCGACTCCCCACCAGGTGGACTGACGACATCAAGCGAGTCGCAGGGATTCGCTGGATGCAGGTGGCTTAGTATCGTGATGTTTGGAAGTCCCTACAAAAGGCCTATGTCCTGCAGTGGACGTCAATCGACTGATATGAAGATGATGATGATGGCGCTCCAACTTAGACCGCATTACTGCTCTATCAGGTATGACTGTAATCAAGTCTGGGGCGTAGCTACTACCGTCTCAGCCGCATCATTGATAGGGGCCCCCCCGTACTACAGGGGCTCACGTGCAAAAACAAAAATTAGTACAATGAAATCCACTGAATATGGTGCTTTACAAAAAATTATATAAAACTGCCTTCAGAAATGAAAAAAGTAAAAAAAAGCAATCTCTTCTTTCCTGAGTTAAGCGTGTGCCCAAAAGTTGGAAACGTTCTACATGGTTTAGGTCATTTATTTTAAGCAACCCTTGTTTTTTTTTTGAGAAATTTTTACCCTCCATTTGGTATCCCAACTAATTTCGATACAGTGCACCTCCATGACACTCTACGTTACTGAATCAAGTTTAATCTTTCATAAAAAAAGTATCACATACAAAATATTAGACTAAATAAAAAGAGCTGTGGGTAAACATATTAGTACATCTACGTTTGGAACGCATTATTGCCCTAAAACCATTGTCAGAGTTACGAATACCGACGTTGTGAACAAAAGGAGGTCAACGTAAAACGTGCTGGCTCAACGATTCTGCTCCGGCCTCGGGTATTTTGTACCTATTCACCGTCGTGTGTATGCGACATCTGGTTAAGAAGTCTATTGTATTAATCAGTGAAACTCACCTCTATACAATAGATGGATCATGGAAGGAACCCTTATAGTTTCGCCATGTATGTCTGTCTGTCCGTCTGTCCGTCTGTGCAATTGGCTGTATTTGAATTAAGAATACATTTAACTTTATTAAACAAAGATTTTTACAAAAAGATTACGCTTCACACGTTAAGTTTTTTTTACTCTTTAATTGTCCTAATTAATGGACAATTTTCAGCTCTGTATCGTTTGTACAATTTGCGCCCGAGCTTGTATGGAGATTGGGTTTCTCCTTTGCATTAAAACATAACACACTTTTAAGCCCTATATTCACCAAAGGTCTGCTTATAATCCTGACCAAGATTTAACAAGCAGTTTTTACATATAAAGATTGCCATCTGAATAATTTTCCACCCAAGTTTAACGATAATTGGCAGGTGTTAATGATAACAACCGGATATTCGATATCAGATATGTTCATAAAGACGGAATTAAGTGATTTTATGCTGTGAATGAGAGCTCACAGATTTGATCTACAGGAAAGTGTAGGCTTTATTAGGTGGATATTAGTTTGATTTTGATAATAATAAGTAAGGGTATATTTGATCGAACTATTTATTATTTAGGCACTGTTCTGTATTATTAAAAAAAATGGCTAGTTAATCTTCTTAATTTTCTTCTCATATTTATTTAATATGACAAATATTCCCCTATTGCAGTTTTCGTAAATACTGCATTAGAAGTTTACAAACTTCTAATTTTTTTTTTAAATTTAATTCGACTCCTTAAAGTCGACTTTTTGCTGCGTACGTTGCGCGCGGGCCGGGGTGCGTGTAGCGATGAATGAAAAACCCACGACTGATGCACGTCTCTTCCCCACACGCACGATTTTACACCCGCGTAGTCTTTCCTCCTGTCGCCCGCATATGATAGGAGTGTTATCAACTATCTTATCAGACTATAGAGCACAAACATCAACATAGAAGTTAAGGAAAAGCTTGGGTATTTTGTTCATGATATAGAAGGCTATCATAAAAGAATGTTTCATAAAAGAAATTCCAAAGTAAGTATTTTCTTTGTCGATGAATATTCTGCAATGTTCAATCCGGCCGGATAATCCTCTATATCCGGATTGTCGCACCCACAACGAATGTGGAGAATGTCCACGGAAAATATTTGCCTGTTTATAAATTTTGTTAATACAGATTAAATTACAATGAATAAAAATTGAATCATCCAATTAAAGTTCATTTTTAATATTTCTACGTGTCTTTTTTATGGAAATTGGTTTAATAAAGTTTCAAAATTGTCTTCAGTTTTGATATGTATCTACTTTATCGGTTTTCCTGTAATCTCTGTGTCTATGTCACTAAGCTCGAGGTCGTTGACACTCGGGGGAAGCCTAGGCCAATTTATTTCAATTTGGTCTGAATTACTGGAAAGCTACTGGTTTCTAGAAAATACTGCGATTTGTTATGAAAATAGTCAGCCAGAAAATCAATAGTACTACAATTGATTTTCTGGCTGACTATTTTCAGCAGCACCTGCCTTTCTGAACCGGTTGTAATCTCTACAAATATGCAAACTTGATGTTTCAAATGTTCATGTTCTTGAAATAAACGAATTTGGTATTTTTTTGGCAGAGACCAGTTTTTTCTCGAATCGAAATAAAATTCCGATAAATATTTTAATAATGTTAGAAAAACTGTATTTAATATATCAAGTACATTGTAGGTAGGTAAAGTGTATGTATAATTTTTATATGTCTTATAAACCTAAGATCACGAACATAGCGAACCTAACGCAGGTCACGCAGTGTATATAAAAACGGAGATCGTCGATCTCGATAACGCCGCAGCTTATCGGGTTAGATTTCTGTACCACATGCAAATACTGAATATTTCAATATTACGCATTGCGTGCGATACACTGCTTCATGAATAAATGATGTTCCAACCTAAGAGGTACGATGTACGCGGGCTGAATTACTTTATGATGTTTACGAATAAAAATCGAGATCGAAATTTCCATATAAGTATTATCCCTAGATTACGTGATTTGTGATAAGATTATTGAGATCATAATGTACCTATCTACGTATAGTGTTTTTACTCACTTTTTCAAGTATTTGAACTGATTTCAAAGTTTATTTTTTTTGGCTTTATCCATGTAGGTTGATGTCCATAGAATGACCACGTTGGACATGCGGGTTGGTGCTTCGCAGGGCTGGATTGTTCCGCACCGGTGTCGCAGACACTCGACACCGGCCTGTGCTATTTATAAAACTCCAGCCAGTTGAGAATGGTTAAATACCGCCATTAGTTGGTAGCCAGAGCCTCGTCGGTCAATCTGCAGGGTGCACCACGAGCAGGTGAGGTTGGCAGTTGGGGAGGCTGACTGGCACTAGCCTCCCCCTTACACCTTTATGATATTGAATACATCAGGCGGCCACTGGATGCTGGCGGCTCGGGACCGTTGTGCTTGAAGGTGCAAGAGGCCTATGTCCAGCTGTGGACGTCTATCATCAGCTGATAAGGTAAGATAAGGTATCATTTGAATGGCCGTCTATAGAGCTAGTCCTCCTTATAGGAGAGGGGTGTTGGAGTTTAGACACACCGTGCTTCTGCATTGATAAGATTAGCGGGTGATAATATTTGACTCCGTAACGAACTCTATCAGATGTTTTTTTATAAAGATCGAGGCCTTAAAGTGCTTTCTGAGGCATATAGGTACTTTGGATA
This sequence comes from Bicyclus anynana, assembly GCF_947172395.1. NCBI lineage: Eukaryota > Metazoa > Arthropoda > Insecta > Lepidoptera > Nymphalidae > Bicyclus > Bicyclus anynana. The sequence goes on along the minus strand of NC_069099.1, from coordinate 10,900,984 downwards.
CATGGTGAGAGGAGAACTAATTACCTCTTCCTATAAAATCTGTATTTCTACCGAGTAGATTAAGTACCTTAAATCAGCATTAATGGTTTTGTTAGTCTATACGGCTTTCTACTTGAACCGTCAAATAGTGTACCAAACTGTAGAATAAAATTATTTAAACATATTTTATTATATATTTTACCTATTTAACTAATTATTTAGACTAAGTATGTATGAATTCAGAAATTTCTGAAGTATGCAGATTTCCTCACGATGTTGTTCCTTCACCGTTCGAAGCACGTGTTTTCTTAAAATGTACGTAACTGAAAAGTTGGAGGTGCATGCCCTGGACCGGCTTCGAACCTACGCCCTCAGAATCCAAGTTAAAGGTAATATTCACTGGGCTATCAAGGCAATATCTTCGTATGTGAAATCTGCCAGCCGCCATTAGGCAAGCGTGGTGGATTATTATTTATCAATCTAAACCCTCTCATTCTGAGAGGAGACTCGTGTTTAACGTGAGAGTGAGCCGAACATGGGATGTTAATGCGATGTACGAGTAGATTGCTGTGTACGTAGTTTTGAATTAAAATTTTATAAACATAAACTTTTCAAAATTTCCTGCAAAACTAATACACTACGTGTTAATAGCTGCCGAAATAAATTTCCTCCATAAACCAAGAGCGTTTCGACACTTCACAATTTTGTTCACAACTCGAACGTTAGTTAGGAAGTACCTACCTACAGGTTGCGGTAATTGCTCCGGTAAATACGTCTCGGAGTCGTGCACAGAAACTTCTAGTTATGATTAAACTTCCGCTTGCTATATGAGGGCAAGGGTTCGATTTGCTTTATATGCGGTTTGTGTGGGTCCGATATTGAGTTGCTCGGTAAATACGTTTCCTTACTCGGTACCCACGTGTTTGTACTAAACGCGATTGCTTGGAAATGTTACACTGTATTTACCTAACACTGCATAATACTAATAATCAAAGTAAATGAGTACCTATTATCAACATCATGTCAGCCGATGGACGTCCACTGCAGGACATAAGTGCTTGTAAACTGAACCTAATTGAAATAAATTAATTTTGAATTTTGAAGTTCAACTTCAGAACTCAACTAATTACCTCTTAAAAAAGAAAAGCCTTATGATTCACAGCCCCTATCCTGGTCTTGAACCTGGGAACTCATGACCTTTTTGAGTGATGAAATGTAAGATTTTTAGAATTTTAAGCGCAGAAACAGAATCAAGAAATTCCGTAACGAAAATAAACCTAACATCCAAGCCGTGCATCAAGTTTATACATTTCGACGTTATCATTTCGACTCAACTGGACAAGTGGTAAACTAAGGCAAAACTTAAACCAGAGTTCGATTTCAGCTCAACGTAAAGACATTTTGGTTTTTTATCTTTTTATTTATTTTTTAATCTTATCTAAAGAAAAAAAAATACTGCATAATAAAAATAAACAAATATTTATAATTACATAAGTTGATAAAAAAAAAAATATGGAATAGCTTTATCGCGGTCGCCGACTGCTGCACATATATGTTTTTCATGTTACTTATTTCTTAACATCGTAGTTCACTGTTAATTTTTGTCAAACGAAAAATTTCCTCTCCTATGAATATTACCTGTTCGGTGGTCAGACAGCTATTGCGGGCATTAACTATTAATCATTGAATTTGGTTGATGTTCCAGCATCAAAGAGCATTTTCGTGTTATTACTTATCTTCGTCAAGCTACTAATAAATTCCCTTAGACCCTTAAACGTCTAGGTAGGTACTGTGTCAAATTCATCCACCTTGGTTCAGAATATTGTAAAAGGTATAACAGTGGAAAAAACCTGAAAACAAAATAAAAGAAACCCAATCTGGTGAATAAGTGAGAAGAAAAATACAGTTTCAACAAATTTCTTACAGCCGTGTTTCAACTGGAACTTTTTCCTTAAGAGAGGTTTTATCTTAAAAGCAAAAGCGGCAACCTTTTCTTAAAAAAGTCTGAGTAAAGTTTAACAAAACATAAAAAAGTTTATTGACTTTCCTTTCCTATTTGTATCTATGACGCAACTGGAAAGCAATTTCATTACTTTATGTACCATATAAAATTTACCTTCTTGTAAAAGGAGAAAGCCAAGGGCTGTCGTAGTAAAGCTTAAAAGCAATCACACTATTATCATTAAGGAAAAGTTTGTGTTTGTGTGTGTAAGTGTGTGTATGTTTGTTACTCCTTTGTGCTGCGACTACTGAAGCGATTTGGCTGAAATTTAAAAAGGAAATAGATTTTACTGTGGATTACCACATAGTCTACTTTCCATCCCGAAAAAATCCATGGTTCCCGCGAGATTTGTGAAAAACTGAATTCCACGCGGACGAAGTCGTGGGCGTCCGCTAGTAAATATTTCTAATAGCATTTTGGTACTACTATCTATGTGAGTCTTCACGTAAAGTAAACATTCTGCAGAAAACTTTAGATAGATAGACATATATAGATATTTTAGAATTTAAGCTATCGTGAGTGTTATTCATATTAATTGATTATGAAACACAGGTAAAACTCACGTGATGCAACATCGGAGTATGCCCGACTAGTTTCGAATCCATACGGGGACCTTAGTCATGAGCTGGTTCTTGCAACGGGGCACGATCCAAACTGCGAAGCGGCGGCGCGATGCGCAGCTGCTCGCATCGCGTGCTGGGGAGGGTTTGAGTGGTGGGGAGTGAAGGTTCCGTTACACTCTCCGACGAATTTCAATCGTGATCGTGGTTGCTGCCCACAGCGTGGAAACCGCTATTTCTTTCATTGTCACATATAACAAACTTGGAACAAGATAGCGTTAGGTCGGTTTGCTTACAAGAAGACGAGTCTAATGAAGATGACATTAATGAACAGTCGGAGAGTTTGCTTCGTTTGTGGAAAAAGAATCGACGTGCCACTTGGCTACAGGGGCTGATATTTGTAGTGCGTGCTTTTTAATTGTTTTAATAAGAAAGAAAGAAAGAAAAGTTTATTCAGAATACACATCATACAAAGAAAAGAGAGAAAAAAAAAACAATAAATTAAATACATTGCAACTTGCATGATGTGATCCTAAAAGGGTCACCACTCAGCATATTGTCCGTAAGGATACCGCGCTGATCTTCCGTGGAGCCATTAAGGTGACGTTTGGACGGTATCGAGACGTGCGGAGCGCCTCTAACAAACATCGACAAATATTAAAAGGAGACAGATACGTAAATTAAATACAATTAATAGGTACTACAATATTATAAATGAATTGTAAAGCCCATTGCCACACATTTTGAATTCATATATCTAACAAGGCATCAGAATAAAAAAGTTTCATGCTGTTCTCGCTGGAGAGATGCGTTTGTGGTTCACGTTTTTAGGTTAAGAGTAATTTAAACCTACTCCATGCGAATGTGATAATTACATCACAAACCGACGCAGTGGTTTCTCATTTGCATTTACACGTGCCCGAGAAATAATATTGTGACCTAGTTTGTCTCTGTTGTTTATAGGTTTTTCTCTCTGTTTGGAAGTAGTTTTATTATTATATCAAACAGAAAACGGTTCTTTGGAGTATAAAATATCTATTTTTATCTATGGTTGTCTAGCTATTTCTAATACGACAACCATGTATGAAAGTCACGTATCAGCGCAGCTAAATTAATAAATAATTTAAAAATAATAAGTTTGAGACACATGATATTTCATTTCTTAATAGACACATAACTGAAAAGTAAGAGGTGCATGCCCCAGATCGGATTCGAACCTACGCCCTCCGAAGGCAGAGGTCATAAAAAAATTGGTATACAGTATTGCTTATTATAGCAATACTCTATACCAATTTTATAGAAAACTATACACCTGGAACATGTACACAGCCAATAATATTGATTGTCGGGTAAGATTACCTTATAGTTGCACTATGGCTTTAATCGTACAGTATTATTTTCTTCGGGGTAACCCTACTCTACATCTATACTAATAAAACAAAGTTTGTTTGTTTGTTTGTTTGATTGAACGCGCTAATCTCAGGAATTACTGGTCCGATTTGAAAAATTCTTTCTGTGTTAGATAGCCCATTTATCGAGGAAGGCTATAGGCCCCATTTATATATATATATATTATCCTATCTATATATATTATCCCCATATTCCTACGGGAACGGGAACCACGCGGGTAATACCGCGCGGCATCAGCTAGTATTGTCAATAATATTGACCTTTTTAAGATTGAGTGTTATTTAATTGCAATAACATGTTTATAAGGTAAGTAAAACCAATTAGATTAGGTTGTGATTTTTAAGATGTTTTTTTAACAGCAGTTCCAAATGTGAGTTGGAGTTCCAGAGTTGGAGAAAAAGCGAATAAGAAATTAAGCCTGGTATTTTTATTACCATTCTGACAGTGTTAATATTAAGCAATAACTATCCAAATATACTAATTTAAGCATATATTACTATATACAGAAAATCACTCGCTAGCTTTAAGTACTGATTAAGTAAACCTCTATACTCAGGGCCGGACCGTCCATACGGCGAACGGAGCGGTCGCTCCAGGCGCCAAATCCTAGGGGGCGCTGAAATCAATCTTGTCGCCGGGGGGGACAAGATCGAAAAAAAAAATAATTTCTTTTCGATCGTCTATATTCAAAGCGAAGAGATGAACGCGACGTGCGCGAATTTATTTCTAATAGAGGCGTCTTTCTTTACCTATGGTGCAGGGAGTGCGTTGATTTTAACCCGGGTATATACAGGTAATAGAGGGCGCTGCGGTGATGATTGCACCCGGGCGCTACGTGAGCTAGAGTCTTTACCTGTAGTGCATGGGGTGCGTTACACCCGGGTGCCGCGATCTCAGGGGCGCCCAAGCGCCACTCGCCGCGCGGGTTCTATAGGTACTAGGGGGCGCTACGGTGATGATTGCACCCGGGCGCTACGTGAGCTAGAGTCTTTACCTGTAGTGCATGGGGTGCGTTACACCCGGTTGCCGCGATCTCAGGGGCGCCCAAGCGCCACTCGCCGCGCGGGTTCTATAGATACTAGGGGGCGCTAGGGTGATGATTGCACCCGGGCACTACGTGATCGAGAGACGGTATTGTGCCTGATTTTCAATTGGTCTGAGTATGGTCAAAATCTTCGCGTTCCATAAGTTCGTAGCCTAAGTAAACCAGGAAACTACAAAGCTATAATTTTTTAGTTAATTTATTTTTCAACTTTGTTTAGAGCTCAATACACTTATTTTGTTGGCCAGGAAACATTTCTATACCAGCTATTTTTTTTCTTTAAACTCTTAGAAAATCCATAGACCACTTTCATAAAAATTTTGAACTCGATAAGTGCTTTTTCTAGCTTCGGAAATAGATAAAAGTCTGATCATATGAACGAGACGAGACTAGATCATATGAATATGGTGGTAAGGTAAGAATTCTAAATTATACTGATGAATTTCTGCTATGATTGTTTCATTAAGATCGGACCGGACTTCGGCCGGGGTTTTGTAATAGGACTTTCGACTGAGGCTATGGCTGGGCATTTTACCTAAGCGCAAAAAACGCGCGGCCTTCGGCCGCGCACTTTTTTCTACACCGAGATTCGGCCGGGGGTTTGTAATAGGGCTTCCGACTGTGACTATGGCTGGGCATTTTACCCAAGCGCAAACAACGCGAACGAATTTTATTGTGCACCGGCCTTCGGCCGGGGGTTTGTAATAGGGCTTTCGACTGTGGCTATGGCTGGGCATTTTACCCAAGCGCAAAAAAACGTGCGGCCTTCGGCCGCGCACTTTTTTCTACACCGAGATTCGGCCGGGGGTTTGTAATAGGGCTTCCGACTGTGACTATGTCTGGGCATTTTACCCAAGCGCAAACAACGCGAACGAACTTTATTCTGCACCGGCCTTCGGCAGGGGATTTGTAATAGGGCTTCTGTCTGTGACTATGGCTGGGCATTTTACCCAAGGAAAAAAAAATGCGGCCTTCGGCCGCGAACTTTATTTTACACCGGCCTACGGCCAGGGGTTTGAAATAGGGCTTTCGACTGTGGCTATGGCTGGGCATTTTACCCAAGCGCAAAAAACGCGCGCGAACTTTATTCTACACCGGCCAAAGGCCGAATAAAGTTCACGATATATACGAAGGCCCTGATTCACCTTCAGTTTTTAACATGACTTCATAAATGTTTTTTTTTTGCTAAACCTTTCTTCTTCAAGTTCCTCATTGCAGTGATTAAGTTTATTATTAAGATTAAGATACTCGATTTTGAGGAGAGAAACCTCCTCCTTTTTTTGAAGTCGGTTAAAAATGTATGACATTCCGATATAAATTAGGCTACGAACTTTTCAAACGTCCCTAGTATATAATGTTAGGAGCAAACAGGAAAGGCGCCATAATTGGATCTCGCTCCATTCTAAAATTTACCTCGGTCCGGCGCTGTCTATACTGTAATAGAACTTTTCTGCTTGCATTTGACAAAAACCTTGTGACATCCCAGCAAGAGTTAAATAAAACATACATACTTTAAGGAAGGGGAACATCCACCCATATTTAATAATTGATAGCGATGTCGCTTGCATGGCAGGTCAAAGAAGGAGCAAATACATAATACATCATACTGTAATATACTATAAAGTGAACTTCATGTCACGAACGCGTTAGTTAGATTTATTAAGTTACCAAAGTTCAGTACAACTTCAGCTTGTGAATTTTGAACTTGCTATAGATAATTGTTAGTATTGTGAATGACAGTCAGACAATTTATGATTACAATTTAAGTATTGTTTACCAGTAAGTAGTAATTTTCATTATCTCGCCCTATAATTTCTCGTCATCTGCCAATCAATGGACGTCCTGTGCTGGACATAAGGTAAAGAGCTTTTTATGCGATTTTCAAAACACCGGTCAAGCTGGCCTATTCACTATTTTGGTCTTTATTATCAACCTATTAAAATATATCTTATGCTCCCGTGAGAAAACGTAGATAAAATATAGCTTATGACACTCACAAATAACGTGCCTTTCTAATGGTAAAAGAATTTTTAAAATCGGTTCCGCAGATCCAGCGATTTCCCCCTACACAAACGGTACCGTAGTTTCAGAGATTAACCCTAGAATACCACAAACTTTACCTCTTCATAATATTTATATAGATAAGCTGGTTTAAAAGTCTCAACTCTTCTTTCACGATACGTTCCTTGCCAGTTGGAATATAGGCATAAGTATCAACCACTATTAACATAATTATTCTTTAGGGCTATTATTTTAGAAGGGAATATTGGTCATATTTAATTACTAGCTGACGCCGCGCGGTTTCGCCCGCGTGGTTTTCGTTCCCGTAGGAATAGAAAGATAATAATAGCCTTTCTCAATAAATGGGCTATCTAACACGATAATAATTTTTCTGAGATTAGCGCGTTCAAACAAACAAACTCTTCAGCTTTATAATATTAGTATAAAGTATTAATAAAAATCACGTTAAGTTTTGTAGATTTATAAATTGAACTGAAATTACTCGCAGTTAACTATTAAATATGAAAAGTTTAATATGATTTTAATCGGAAGGATGGATTTACTGCTTTACTTACTTACTTAATTTTTTTACTGCTTTGATAATTGAGATAACTAAGTTTCAACAAGTTTAATTAATTAACGTGCCGTTTGCATAAGACAAACCTTTATGTCAACGACCCTTGGGGGTCGGTATATACCACTTTGTGTACTGATATACGGTGATTGGTATGTAGCTATGAATATGTTGTTACTGTTAGCTGAACCGCCATTGTAAGAGCTATGTAAATATTTGACGAAATCAATCATTTCTGTTACTATTCCCGGTGACTCGATGTTATCTAATATTAGCTTAGTGTTATATTACAGTAATAATAAGTTGATTGGTGATAGAAATATGATAAAACTACTTATAAGTTATTGATTGTACAAATGACACCACTGTTTCAATTGATTTTCTCTGTATTCTTGAGGTGTCGACCGTATACGGTGAATAATATTGAAAATAATAATGACAGTAAGGTTGCTCCTAAGGAAATAATACTGTCATAGCCTCCGGGGTTTGAACTTTCTGACATACGTCGTGGTACGACTTTCAACCTTACCCTACCCAATATACATATAAAAAAAATAAGTGTTTTTTCAAGGGCTTATATTAAAAGCTTTTCACACGATACTAAAACATAATCAAGATTTTTTCAAGTTTTGTCTGCCTGTCTTTCTGTTTATCCATGCTGATCTGAACTGCTGAACCTATTTCGATAGAACTTAAACTGAAAGATAGACGAAGTAATGGAGTAACGAATGGGCTACTTTTTATCCCGAAAAATACATGGTTTGTGAAAAACAGAATTTCACGCGGACGAAGTCGCGGGCGTCCGCTAGTTGTCAATTTTGTTACCTGAACGCAGTCAACTTCGAATATGCATTTGCGTAAAGTGGACCAAAATGTATATGTTTTTCTTACACTTTAATAGTGTTTAAGCACTAAGCATGGTGGTAGTACTTCCTCGGTTGAGCTCTTTCACAAAAAGCTCTTCTTTATTGTACGAGAGTATTCTCTACAGATAACATGTTTTAACATAAGTAGATAAGGAATATTCAACCTCAATGTACCTATATTCTGGCGTACTGAGGCAGGTACTAGTACAAGGACGAACTTTGCGAATTTTCTCTCGAGACCGATTCAACTTCTCTGACGCAATAAATAAGGATTTTAGCGACAAATTACCGCACGAAAGTACCTTTCCTATATACGATTTTAGGTATCTTTTAGCCAAAATACATTAGGTACATATAGATGTTTGATTTGTAGAAGGATTTACGCGTACATATTTGCCATATCTTTTTTTATAATATGATCAACATTCCCATTTCCCTCCAACTAGTCGGGAAATACTGTGCTAGGAGTGGGTACGACAATAGACCAACGGGGCGATCGAACCACCACCCCTCTGTGATGAGTCCGACCGCCCTTACCGTTGAGCTATTGAGGCTTAAAAATTGATTGTACGTTTTACCGTTCTCAAAATCGTTGTAATTTTGCAAATACAATTATATATAATATCAATAATATACTACTGACCGCATTTTTGAATCACCGAGGACAATCCATGTTAAGGTTAACCATGTACGCAGGAGATATTATAGTGCACAAGTGTGTGTGCAAGCACAGGTGCACTCTCTATTCCCCCACTCTCATAGTCTGATGGGACGGACCGACACGACCGCTGAGAGATCAGCCGCAGGATCGCCGCCAACTTTCCAACTCTAGGCTGCCATTAAGATTTTTCTTGTAAGAAAAAGCCGAATAACGTATTTTTTTTGTTGGCCTGACCCATGAATCGAATCCAGGACCTCGTTGTCCGTAGCTGAACCAGCTTACCACGGAACCAATGAGGCAGTTTATCACACAATTATATATACGAAAAATACGAAATACAAGTCAGAAATATCTTTACTAATAGGTAGATATTACAGATAAATGAGCATGATTTAGCTACCCAAATGATTTAAATCAAAAATATTATTTTCTTTTCTTCAAGAAAAATGAATTACGAAAGAATTTTTCAAAGACGTTTGCGTGTACCATTTCATTTTAATATAATAATGTAATATTTGTATTGTATTATTAAGTGGTCTTATTTTTGTTAAATTTCTATCTGTATTTACGTACGTTATCTGAGGCTGTCGACTACAAATCCTACTAATATTATGAACGCGAAAGTATGTATGGATGTTTGGATGTTTGTTACTCTTTAACGCCGCTACTACCGAAGCGATTTGGCTGAAAACTTTTTATCCCGAAAAAATCCATGGTTTCCCGAGATTTGCGAAAACTGATGATTTTGATGATATGAATGTTTGTTACTCTTTCACGCCTTGACTACTTAACCGAATTAGTTGAAATTTGGTATTGAGATATATTATAGCATGGGTTAACACATAGGCTACTTTTTATCCCGAAAAAAATGCATGATTCCCAAGGGATTTGGCAAAAACTAAATTCCATGCGGACGAAGTCGCGGGTGTCCGCTAGTAAATAATAAAATAAAATAATTTTTGAATTTCAACCGCAGTAGGTACTTACGGTCTAAAATGTATAACCTAAATTACTACAGCAAAACACTATCAACGCAAATAATTTAGTTAGTAATTTGATATTATCAGTCTCCAAGTTAGCTGTTCCCAAGTAAATTGGAATACCAAACACAAACTATGATTGGGTCTCGATCCGCAGCAAGTAGGTACCTGGAACAGTAAACAAGTATCGGTGTACCAATGACGACGTAGTTTCTGAAAGTAAATACAAAAACAGAATAAACACGAATAATTATTATGGACTTTCAAGCGAACATCATTGCTAATTTTTTTTTGTTTTTTTGTATATATACTCGTATAAGTATGTACTACTAAGTTGAAAACCTTGTTTTCAAGTAGCAAGTAGGTACCTGAAACAGTAAACAAGTATCGGTGTACCAATGACGATATAGTTTCTGAAAGTAAATACAAAGACAAAATAAACACGAATAATTATTATGGACTTTCAAGCGAACATCATTTCTATTTTTTTTTTGTTTTTTTGTATATTCTCGTATAAGTACGTACTACTAAGTTGAAAACCTTGTTTTCAAGTAGCAAGTAGGTACCTGAAACAGTAAACAAGTATCGGTGTACCAATGACGATATAGTTTCTGAAAGTAAATACAAAGACAAAATAAACACGAATAATTATTATGGACTTTCAAGCGAACATCATTTCTATTTTTTTTTTGTTTTTTTGTATATTCTCGTATAAGTACGTACTACTAAGTTGAAAACCTTGTTTTCAAGTAGCAAGTAGGTACCTGAAACAGTAAACAAGTATCGGTGTACCAATGACGATATAGTTTCTGAAAGTAAATACAAAGACAAAATAAACACGAATAATTATTATGGACTTTCAAGCGAACATCATTTCTATTTTTTTTTTTGTTTTTTTGTATATATACTCGTATAAGTATGTACTACTAAGTTGAAAACCTTGTTTTCAAGCAGCAAGTAGGTACCTGAAACAGTAAACAAGTATCGGTGTACCAATGACGACATAATTTCTGAAAGTAAATACAAAAACAAAATAAACACGAATAATTATTACGGACTTTCAAGCGAACATCAGTTCTACATTTTTTTTTTGTTTTTTTTTTGTATATACTCGTATAAGTACGTACTACTAAGTTGAAACAGTTTTTTCCAGCGTTTCTATCAGTCATTAGGTCTCGATCAGTGGTAGCAAAAAGGTACCTGAAACAGTAAACAAATATCGGAGTAGCAATGACGACATTCATTCTGAAAGTAAATACAAAGACAACATAAACACGATTAATAATATGGACATTGCAGCGACCAGCTGATCTACTTTTTTTAGTCTTTTCAATACATATAAATGAAATGAAGTGTATGTCTGTAACTTCAAAATAACTACGTTTTTCAAGTGCTTTTAGTTACTAACTCGTACACGATACTAAAAGACGAATAAGTTTCTTATTTATTTTCGTTTGTTTTAAGTAAGTATGTGTTTCATTGAAAGAATGTTGAGGGTATTGTGCAACAAATATGCTACCTATTATCCCGGAAAAATCCATGGTTCCCGTGAGATTTGTGAAAAACTGAACATCACGAAGACGAAGACGGAGTGGAGTGGGAGAGCGCGAGTTGTAAACATAACTCATCATTATTATTAACATATTTGGCTCAATGTTGAGCACGAGTCTCCTCTCAGAATGAGAGGGCTAAAAGTCCACCACGCTTTGGATTGGCAGATTGGCAGATTTTACACACGAAGAGAATTTAGTAAATTCCCAGGTATGCAGTTTTCCGAGGGATTTGTGAAAAACTAAATTCCACACGGACGAAGTCGCGGGCGTCCGCTAGTAAAGCTTATAAAAAAAGCTTTGAAAGCGAGCGGGCAACAAACTACGCATAAATTAAAAGCTCGCATTCAGTCGTGTTTAATGCAAAAGACATCTCTTCATGTTTTATAATTTTACAAAGCGTACGTAGCTACTGAGGAAACGAAAATAATATGACATGAGAGGAGTTTTAATAATTAACACTAATTTATGTACGTCTTTGACGGCCTCCGTGGCCAGTGGTATGCGCGGTGGATTTAAACACGGAGGTCCTGGGTTCGATCCCCGGCTGGGCAGATTGAGATTTTCTTAATTTGTCCAGGTCTGGCTGGTGGGAGGCTTAGGCCGTGGCTAGTTACCACCCTACCGACAAAGACGTACCGCCAAGCGATTTAGCGTTCCGGTACGATGCCGTGTAGAAACCGAAAGGGGTGTGGATTTTCATCCTCCTCCTAACAAGTTAGCCCTCTTCCATCTTAGATTGCATCATCACTTACCATCAGGTGAGATTGTAGTCAAGGGCTAACTTGTAAGGTTAAAAAAAAAGTCTCTCGTTGTAAGCTAAAACTCTTTATGTACAGATAACTACTTTTCACAATCGTATTACACTCGAGTCCATAAGTAAATGCTCCAATGGCAACGACATTATATTGTATTGTCGTTGTCCAATGGTATGTAATAGCTCCACAATATTAGTTAATATAAACAATATTAATTTCGTGTAGTATGTACTACATGAAATAAGGTTCCTAAATATATAGTTATCATATAACAAAAGTTATGGATTTCATAATTATAAAACTTAATTAAAAATTAGTAAATTTTTCCAAACGTTAAAACCTCTTTTGTCCATTTTGTAACGAAACGAAGTTACTTGATGTCAATAAACGAATACGAGTACCAAAACCAAAAAAGATAATGGCCGAAACCACGGATTAACTAGAGTCTACTCTACTCGTAGATAGTCCGTGGTATACTTAGAGTTTACCTAGAGTCTACTCTAGGTAGTCCATGGTTTACCTAGAGTCTACTCTAGGTAGTCCATGGTTTACCTAGAGTCTACTCTAGGTAGTCTGTGGTTTATCCAGAGTCTACTCTAGGTAGTCCGTGGTTTTCCTAGAGTCTACTCTAGGTAGGTAGGTAAGTCCGTGGATTATTATTTTTTTTTCTTTACAAGTTAGCCCTTGACCACAATCTCACCTGATGGTAAATGATGATGCAATCTTGAATTGCTTATTTGTATGGACTAGGATGAAAATCCACACTCCTTTCGGTTTCTACACGACATTGTATCGGAACACTAAATCGATTAGGCAATCTACTGAACCGATTTTGAAAATTCTTTAACCACTAGAAAGCCATGTTATTTGCGAGTGTCATGGGCTACATTTTATTCTCGTATCCTCAAGGGAACCCGGGTGAAATCGCGGGGCGTTGGCTAACTGAAAATAATTCGTGTACTGTGTTTATTTTGATCTCGACTCCTCTTCTTCCTGCTTGAAGATAAGATCGATTCTGTAACACCAACAACAAAGGCCTTGGAATAAGCTTTTATTTTTATTCGAGTACATAATACATAGTAAGCTAAGAATAGTTCCCTCGGAAGCAATGAGAGTTCCGCTAGCAGTTGTGTCTGTTCTATTGTGCAAATGAAATAATATTGTATATTGAAAGCTGCAAAATACAAAAAAAAAAAAAATACATTTGCTATGTATAGTGGCGTGCATTAGGAATCTTTAAGCACTTTTATTGGAGAATATTTTATTTTATTGTAGAATTTTCCATTTACTATAATACGTACTTATAGTTAAACCCTACGGCACTTTGATGGTTATCGATTGTTATGGTTTGGTCTGACGGTTATGTTTGAGGAGTTGCGAAGCTGAAGTGCCAATGGGCGGGGCACATGGTTCGATGAGCCGATGGACGTTGGGGTCCCAAAGTGCTGGAATGGCGACCCCGTAAGTAAATGCAGTGTTGGTCGACCCCACCAGGTGGACTGACGACATCAAGCGAGTCGCAGGGATTCGCTGGATGCAGGTGGCTCAGTATCGTGATGTTTGGAAGTCCTTACAAAAGACCTATGTCCTGCAGTGGACGTCCATCGGCTGATATGATGATAGCCGATTTCTTACAAACCAATTTGCCAGCTGATAGTAATCATTATAGAAGTAAACATTGTTACCTAATCCCACATTGGAGCAGTGGTAGGTTTAACTTTGACGGCATTCGTGGCGCAATTTACCAGACGGAGGTCCTGGGTTTGATTCCCGGACCACTTGAGGTTTTCTTAAATCGTCCATGTAATCGGCTTCGGCCGTGGCTAGTTACTACCCTACCGGCAAATACGTACCGCCAAGCGATTTAGCGTTCCAGTACGATGTCGTGTAGAAACCAAATGGGGTGTGGATTTTCATGTTACTCCTAACAAGTTACCCCGATTCCATATTAGATTGCATCATCACTTATGATCAGGTAAGGTTGTAGTCAAGGGTTAACTTTTAAAGATTAAAAAAGAAAAAAAAAAGTTGTTATCGTCTATGAAAATTATTTAAACGGGTACATACCACGATAAAACGACGAGATTTTTAATGTCGATATTTAGACCCAGTTGCATGCATGGTTTTTATCGTCTGTTAGAAACTCAGACCCCGATGGCTCTGGGTCCTCCTATAAGTAGGTAATGCCTGCATTGGGCCGTGTATTGGACTAATAATAAAATAAAAAAGGTAGAGATCAAAATTTCTACCTGAAAGGTAAATAAAAATAATCGCCCAAATAGCATCAAGATGATAATTTAAAAACTCAACTCCTGTCGTACTAAATAATGAGCAAGTTTTACGACAACATTAAGCCGTATAAAAGCGATGGCCGCGCACATTAAAACGCCGTAACTCAGTCGGCTTTACGACTTAATTTGAACTCGTAATCAGTTAAGGGAGACTCGCGACTCGGAGATTACGTCGCCGGAACAAATATCTCCACCATCCCTACAGGGTAACATACCGTCGCGTTTACTCTACGTTTTTCAATTTGTTGAACATATAACTCTCCTGAATTTGTGGAAACGGCCCGCGAATTCCACTTGGAGCGTTTTATTGTAACAAGTTTTTCAATCACGAATGGCATTTTAGTCAGGTATTCGGTGAATTATTTTAGTGACTACCTACCTGTTGAATCTTGAATATTCGTAATGGTCTAAAAGGGTGTAATTGAACCTTGGAACTAAAAGTTTGTCAGCTTGTGCTTCTACCATAAGTAAAGTAAAGTAAGAACTATCTTGCTGGAACTAAGTTGCTGGTTGTAATGGTCCAAACCCACTGTTTGAATAAAAAACATTATCCACGTGAGCGAAACCACGTGGCATAGCTAGTTGTAAAGACTATATTACCTAACCCGCCATACATCATAGCGATACGCGAAATAACACTCCAGACTACCGGTAGCCATCTAAATAATATAAACCACTAATGATGATAAACTTTGACCGAGAAATAAATAAAAATCCTTTAAAAATGCCGTCCCCCGCATAGTTCTCGTTCCCGTGGGAATACGTATGGGGTTATTAGCCTATATTCGTCAGAGATAATGTAGGGTTCCATAAATACTTGGAAAAATTAAATTAATAATAATCGGGAGTAGAATTGATTTGTGAATATAATAAATATAATTATTAACATACCTATATGTGTCTCAAACGTTGAAGGAAAGATATTGTAAGGAAACCTGCATACCTGAGGGTTTCTGATTCTCTACGTGTGTGAAGTCTGCCAGTCCGCATTCTGATAGCGTGGTGGACTAAGGCCTAACCCTCTCATTCTGAGAAGAGACTCGTGCTCAACAGTGAACCGATAATGGGATGTTAATGATATGACATTAAAACTGCTTAAATTGACTAGGTACTTAATATAATAATTATATTATTTTATGTAGTGTAGTTGACACTTTTTAAAGTAAAATTTTAAATTGTTCATTATCGTTCTACTAGATTGAAAAAAATATTTTATATAATGATTATACTTTTTGAAATTACGAGCCAAAACGCTCTATGGGGGATGATGGTCTATATTTTATCTGTTTCATGACGTCACGTAAGCCCTTAAACACAACCTTAACCAAACGGTTTAGTGTTTGACAATGGTATTAGTTATTAATTAGTTCAACGTTTACATCCTTTTTTCCATCCTTTGACATCAAGTTTTCCTTTAATGACGTTTGGAAAAGCTGGAAAAAAAAACATAATTTTTAAATTAAGTTTTCTATGAAATTCTTAACTTTTATTAACTAATATCGATATGGTTCCGACTCTTAATATACGTATACGAAATCTATATTATCAAATCAATATTGTGTATTGCTAGGCAGGGAAAACAACACGAGCAGAGAACGGGGTGTGTTGATCGATCGTCAAGGAATTCCTTAACCCTACATCCTGTAGTCACAAGTTCAGGACTCTGCTCGGAGTTCTTCTCTCTACCACGCGATGGACCCGGCACCCGCACGGTGCATCCATAATATGATATTCGTCTCATATTCAATTTGATATGAGTCAACTACCCTATTGGTAATATTTATGTGATATTCTAAATAGCCGCAAATTATTTGAATATTAAATTACTATTTGCATGTTATCTATTAATATGATTTAAAAAAAATCTTGTGATCATAACCTATGAGTTTGAGCATAGTATCAGAAATACATGACTGTGTAAACGTGTAATCCAATATTAGTTTGTATTATTGTTTGTTTCGCTTCTATGAATAATATTTGATTTCACTTACATTTTGTTCTTAAGTAAATAATGTACGTGTACATACATTCAAATTTATTTCGTGATACAATAATATTTGTTAAAGCTTTATATTGTTCGTCTCGATGCGTTAATAAAAAATATTTATATGTACGCGTGATTCAATATCGTCTAGTTGGTTCAGTTAACTACGATCGAAAATAAACAGGTATTTTTAAAGTGTTCGTAACTTTGGTATGTTCGAGTATATACAGGGTGTTCCAGAGAATTTCCCATAACATCAAGGTGTTGACAAATCCACTTATAGGAGCCGAACCTCATAACTATTATTTTTTAACATAAAAAAAACTTATTTTTGATATTAAAAAAAAAACTTTTTATGTTCTCATTTTTTAATTTTTTACAAGTTAGCCCTTGACTACAATCTCACCTGATGGTAAGTGATGATGCAGTCTAAGATGGAAGCGGAGATACAGTAGTTTAAATACTTCCGACTATCCATGTAACACACACCTTTATCTATCCTTGTATTTTAAAATACGTAATCGTAGTGGTAAGACTGTCGATATCGACGAGACATTGCAACTGGCACTTCGCACTTCACAAGTAAGCTACTTTATGATATGTATCAATGAATAAGTTTGGCTACGTCATTTAATAAATGCGATGTATGGGACACAATTTAAGGTCTATTTACAAAAGAAATATTTTTTACTCCTAAAATATTCATCTTAGAACACATGTTCCTGATATTTTTAACTAATTTACCTTAAAGAATATAACCCTAGAGTACTACTCCCGAGCACCCTGTGTAAAATAATATTTTTACGTTATTTCCATTTGGCATGGGCAGTATCATGATCGCAGATAAATAAACAAGCTCATTTAGCCCACTTTTGTATTTATATATTAGTATGGATCCAGTATAATAGTCCGCAAAGGAACTATATTTGCAGCGGTTGAAAATAAATCTCGTGTCTCTAACCTTGTGTCTACCACGATGTTTACGAAGCCCGAGGTACGCGGCGCAGGTGTCGTGGCCATGAATATTAACACACATGAATATTCAGCCTCTGTTTGCACATTTCTTGCAGTGTTCGAGGTTGTACATTGAGAAACGTCTTGGCTTGACTATTTTTTTCGCTCCAATATTAAGAAAGCTTTATGCAACGCTCTTTTACTTGTATTGTCAGTAAGTCATGTGACGTGGAAATACCGCAGGTGGAAGTTGGTTCCATAATTTCCATGTGGAAGATATGATATTGAAAATCTAATTGAAATTCTGTATTTATCTAGCTGGCCTATTCACTATTTTGGTCTTTATTATCAACCTTATAAAACAAACATCAAATCGATTGACATCTACCTACTACAAGATATCCACCAGTAAGCGCCGGATGACATGTGTTGCTTAGAATCTCAATTTCGTATAAGTCAACTAGCATACGTCAAAGAGTATACGTAGTACGTATAGCAAAATTAAAAATAACAATTTTTTAATTCTAACACCTTAAACGATCAATTATTGAATAGGTATACCTATATAATCTGAATCTTGGAAACGGCTCATGAAATTCACGATTTTCATGAAATTTAGTACGCAGGGGGTTTCTGGAACAATCAATCTACCTAGGTTTAATTTTTAGAAAATGTACATAAAAATGGAGTAAAACTCAGTCATCCAGGTTCTATTAAATTAATTAAATTCAGTGGGGAATCAAACCCACGAAATTTATACTATAAATCAAATAATATACAATTGTGCTAGAAAAAAAAAGACAATAAAAACACTTTAATTATAATTTCTATCCAACAGAAACTTAGGTGCAATGCACTTCCAAATAGCATTAAGCTTTTACTGTCTAGCCTTGTACTTAACAGTTATTTTAATTATATTAGAATCGTGAAACTTTGTTTTTAATATTCTTTTATGTTATTTAATTGTGGACTGTTTTAAATTAATATTACAATTCTTGCTGATAAAAATTATTGTATTTTATTCGGTATCCATTATACTGCGTAAGTTATAAATGTAATAAAGTTTTAAAAACCACTCAAAAGTTTGTGTTAGTCTGCCGTTTGACTAGGCATATTATTTGGTATTCCGTGTTATTTAACAAAAATTACATGTGAATCATCCCTTGAACAAAAATTACATGTGAATCATCCCTTGAACAAAAATTACATGTGAATCATCCCTTGAACAAAAATTACATGTGAATCATCCCTTGAACAAAAATTACATGTGAATCATTTCACAACACATTTGCACATGTTCAAGGGCAACATGAATAACGCTTAGAAGGCTGTTACTATATCAGAAAATAACTCTGAGCACTATGCCGTCATTTCTGAGCGGTACAGGTGAGTACGCGAGTGAATGGAATTTCTCAGGTACAAATGATGAATTACGACTAATAATTATTATTAGGTGTGAAATGACTAGTGATTTATACCCTCATTTTTTAATTGTTTGCTGGTAAACAGTAGGTACTCATCAAGAAAGGCTGTAGTATAAGAACGTTTGAAAAAACTGACTATTTATTTCTGGCCCTCAAAGTGTTTATATCACAGTTAGCATGAAACACAGACGCCAAGGTTTTTGAAGAAAGTCCGTTGGAGTTAATCTTTTACGGGATTACGACAATGTCAATTATTGTTATTAAAATCTTCCCAAACTTGACTGTATTCAGGGGCGTAGCTACCGCCGTATCAGACGTATCAATGATACGAGGCTCTTGGACTAACGGGGCACCTTACGAGTGAAAGCAAACATTAATAAAATGTAGGTAATCCACAATCTCTTTGTTTCCCTGGTTAAGCGTGCCGCCGCCCAACTAATTTTGATACAGGGCCCCTCATAGGCACGCTACGCCACTGACTGTATTATAATTATATTATTTAGCTTAATATAATGAAATAAAATTTAAAACATTAAATTGTTTACCTCCCTCAAGTGGGAACGCGGCGCGAGAACAACGAGGAATATTATCATGGACAACTTTTTTAATCATGACAAATGTTATGAGTATGAGTGGGGTTTTACACTTGTTGAATGCTTCACCAAGTTTTTCGTTTTATTTGAATTGAATATTGAACATTTCGATAATAATCATTTAGTAAACGTTTTGTAAGAAATTAAATATCACGGGTTTCAAACGGTGAAGGAAAACCGTCGTGAGGAAACCTGTATGCCATAGAATTATCTTAATTCTCTGCGTGTGTGATGTCTGCCAATCCGCATTGGGCCAACGTGGTGGACTATTGGCCTAACCCCTCCCATTGTGAGAGGAGACACGAGCTCAGCAGTGAGCCGAATATGGGTTGATAATGATAATGAATGATGATGATGTAACGTTTTGTAAGGACCTGAGTTAGTGACGGTTTATATTTTGTGTTTAGGTTATGTTTCGGTTTTTATACTGAAAAGTTGGAGTTGCATGCCCCGGACCGGTTTCGTACCCACACTCTCCGGAATCGGAGGCAGAGGTCAACCCACTGGGCTATCACGGCATGATTTTATACGCAGTAACGGAATAACACTGGCGATAAGTTGGTACATGGAATGTTAACTGAATACACAGTTTGTAAAACTAAGAATTACTTATCAGTATTTTAAATTTAAATTTATATTAAATAAAATAGTTATAAGAAATACACACCATCTAATTGTAATTAATAATAATAGTAAAATTTCATTGTATGTTCACTTCATGCTTAGGCGAAAATATGCTGTAATATTTTGCTTTTTCTGTAACAGAATACACAGATATTATATTAGCTAATATTGCGTTTGATGGTATAATATTTTATTACGTCAGTAAAGTTCTCAAACCGTGGTGCTGTTTACTGTGTGATGTGTAAACAAGAAATGTGCAAATATAGTCGGAATATTCATGCGTGTTAATATTCATGGCCCCGGTACCGCTACCCGCTACCCTGGGTAGGCGTAAGTATGGGCAGAAAACGCTTTACTACAAAGGTACAGACGGACGTCAGATGTTACCCTATTTGCCTGTTTACTTGGTCAAACTAGGGCGACCATAAAATCTTTATATTAAACCTTTTATCAACGTCTCAGACCAATTATTGTATAGAACCTGCCTCGCTAGACGTTACTTTTCTGTCAAAGTATATGATCAACGATCTAATGCGATTATAAAAACAGTCTCTATAGAATCGATGTTAAATAGTTGTAATCGTGTTCGTCGGTTAAAGAGCTCCGTAAAAATACCTTTTTGTGTAATTGAATTGTGTAAAAAACGGTCAAAAACTTCTAGTTTAGTATAAGATATATACAAAATCTAAGCTCGTTTTCCTCAGAAAATGACAGACAATTTTGTTCGTGACTATGAGTGCGATACAGGTCCTTCTATAATTGGTCTGAGATCAACGTCGATATCAACCTATATTCGGCTCACTGCTGAGCTCAAGCCTTCTATCAGAGTGAGAGGGGTCAGGCCTATATTCCACCACGCTGACCCAACGCAGATTGGCAGGCTTTACACACGCAGAGAATTAATTAAATTCTCAGGTATGCAGGTTTCCTCGCGATATTTTCCTTATGGAATATGAATATGTTCCTTCACTGTTTGAGACACGTGATATTTAATTTGTAAAAATGTACACAACTGAAAAATTAGAGGTGCAAACTTAAGCCCTCTGAATCGAAGGCAGAGGTCATATCCACTGGGCCATTTATTACGGTCTCTTCGTCAAGGGTATAATACCCGTATACATTGTTCTGTAGGGCTTGGAGCAGAACATAGGCTACTTTAGATCAAGAAATATCTATGATTACTGAGAGATTTGCAACAAACAATTGCGGGCGTATTATAAACTCCTTCAATATCTAACTTAAGTAACGTACATTTGACATTAATATTAATCATCATTAACAACCCATATTTGGCTCACTGCCGTGTCTCTCCTCTCAGAATGAGAGGGGTTAGGCCAATAGTCCACCACGCTGGCCCAATGCGGCTTGGCAGACTTCACACACGCAGAGAATTAAGAAAATTCTCTGGTATGCAGGTTTCCTCACGATGGTTTTCCTTCACCGTTCGAGACACGTGATATTTAATTTCCTAAAATCCACACAACTGAAAAGTTGGAGTTGCATGCCCTGGACCGGATTCGAACCCTCCGGAATCGGTGGCAGAGGTCATATCCACTGGGCTATCACATAATAATCAACATAATATATTAATTCCAGTTAGTAAGATGGCATTTCAATGACAGATGCACTTGTCATTTTACTGGCTGGAATTAATATTTTATATTATGTAGGTATACTTTGATAGTCATAGTAGTTAGGTATATAACATTTGAGTGTACATTTTCTGCGAAATGATTTTGCGTGGGTATAACTTTAAATGGCTCCACGTAAAGGACGTACGTACTGAAATCCGCAAGGCAATAAGTTCTAACTTTGCCCGTTGCATTAGTGGAGAGCATACTCCCGACAAAAGCTTTAAGCTGTTTTTGGGACATGGATATTATATTACGAGTATAAACTCTATTGTGTATAATATATGTGATCTTTTTGCAATTTATAATACATTTAAATAATGAAGTGTCTATCTGAGATAAAATAAAACTAAGTTTTCTCAAACGTTCGTCGTTTGTTATCAACCCATATTCAGCTCACTGCTGAGCTCGAGTCTCTTCTCAGAATGAAACGGGTTAGGCCAATAGTTCACCACGCTGGACCAATGCGGATTAACAGACTTCACACACGCAGAGAATTGAGAAAATTCTCTGGTATGCAGGTTTCCTCACGATGTTTTCCTTCACCGTTTGAGACACGATATTTAATTTCTTAAAATGCACACTACTGAAAAGTTGGAGGTGCATGCCCCGGATCGGATTCGACCCCACACCCTCCGAAATCGAAGGCAGAGGTCATATCCACTGGGCTATCACGGGTCTACTAAAACACAATCGAACTTATTTAAAATTTTGTCTGTCTGTATAATTAATTTTGGATGGACTAATCTTTGGAACGGTTTAATTGATTAATAAGACTTGCACTGGAAAATAGTGAAGGCTATTTAACAAATTATGGGCTACTTTATGTCCTGGAAAAATACATGATTTCCGCGAGTATTGTGAAAAACTTACTTTAACTCAAACGAAGTCGCGAACGTCCACTCGTCGTGAATATATTCCAATTTAGAACGAAAATTTTATTTTTACTTTTTGCCGTTCTACATTATACCTAAACTATATTAATTTAAAGTACCTAATAGTAATTTCATAGTATCATAAATAAATTATCGGGAATTATATTAGTCATTAATTAAATGGTACATACATTTAGTATTGCTTTTTACGAGCTTCGTTGTAATAATTACATTTTTAATTGAGTTCGTTGCGTGACTTTTACCTGTATATCATGAAATTCAGTGACTCATTCTAGAACAAAACCTAAATAGTTGCTTGAGTGTTGTATTCCTCTGTGATTAAAACTAATGACTGGATTAAGTTTGACATTAATTTGAGTAAATTCTTGTATTGTGAATTTAATAGTCTCATGAGTTTTAGATAATCGCAAATCCCGAGTTTAAATGTTGAAATGTAATCATTACATGAGTTTTTGGAGTTTATTGGAGTGTTTAGAATCGAATTTTCATAGAAAGGCCCCGGTATGAAAAAAATATGGGCAGTAAAATTCGATGAACGAATGACGCTTTACGTTTTTGATGCGCAACCTATTCTACGCACCACGCCGCGGCCTGCTGCTCCTCAGTTGCGCACCTTCCACTTTTCAGGCGTATGCATTGAGACGTATATAGTGTATGTTGCGGGGCAACAGACACCTATTTAGACGATCGATCTGAAAGAGTAAACTCCATTCGTGCGTCGGAGCTGCCACATATTTTTTTTATTAATTATACCCGTACTAACTATTGCTGCATGTGTCGGGTTGACACCAGAAGCGGATTTAAAGAGCGAAACACTATTATTAAATGAAAGTCTGTCAGGCCTAATAATTCCCGCCAAGAATGTTACCAATAAACCCCCAAATGGCAGACACCTAAACCTTAATAATAACCTTGAGTGAAGACCCAGACTTGTGACCAAAAAATGTAGGGTTAAAGAAGTCTTTTAAAACTAGTTAACACTACCCATCTCCACTCAAATTATTCTTCCCGCCTATCCCAAAATAATCCATGAAGGATTATCCAACAAGAGGTGTGGACAGATCGGACGTCACAAAAAGAATGAGCTTGGCCGCCCAAGCGGTCTCCCACTACTCCCCATCTAAATCATGGAACCTTACGTACTATCTCGGCTTGTGACGATATGAGCCAACCGAGAACCGAATGACTCACATGCGTTGCCGCCATAACTTATTCATCAAGCTTGCAGCTTAGCAGCCGAGCGGTCTTATTCTTAAGCCTATCATAATCATCATCTTATCAGCCAATGGACGTCCACTGCTGGTCATAGGGCTTTTGTGCCTGCCTTTTGCAGGGACAAACATCACGTTCTAATTTTGCCATATATACAACGTTTTGCCCAGTACTAACCACGCTGGGCATGCGGTTAGTCAGCACAGAGGTTTTAGATTCTAAATAAATTAATTCCTTATTATTGGATATTTTTTAAATACCACAATATAAAGAAACATAAACTTACGACAGGAGTCACGATGGAAGGGGAACCTAAGACCTTCCATTTTTCATTTTTACCCCCTTAACCATTGAACTATTCCAGCTTCAATATTTAAATATTTGTTCAACTTAAATATATTTGTTCAAATGCAATGTCTGACATCTTATACGATTGTAGCGACTTTTTGTTCAGACGCGAAGGTAATATTGCCAGTTGAATTATTGCTTCAAGGAAAGAAACGGTGAATTCAGACATCAAAGTAATTTCACGAGTGCTTTGGGAACAAAAGCAATAACGCGAAAGCGCGTGAAAAATATGTCTAATGAAAAAATTCTTATGAAATCACGTTTTGTTCTGGACAATAGAGCTCGGCAATATTGCTGGCGTCATTGCTTCCGGGAAGCTATATTTGTAGTGGTCGCTTGCTCAAATGAGGTCAAATAAGCGTCTATGTTGAATTAGCTCTAATGGGTCCATTGGCTTAGTTCTTATTGACTTTTAGAGGGTGAGGATTGTATTTAATTATTTAATTTATGGTAAATAATCTTTAGTGTCTATTACGTAATATGATATCTTAACAAGAATTATTAAATATACTCTTAATAAGATTCTTGCAAATTCCTTTTATCTAAGTAAGTAAAAAAACTCTAAAAAGAGATGTTTTTTTGGATTCCTAAAACAAAAACCTCAAAAGAGGATTTTTATCACAAATATCAAAAGGAAACGGAACCTTTATAATATCAATTTGTTGCCTGTCTGTCTGTCTGTCAAGAACCTTTATTTTACCTGGAGATATGAAATTGTAAAAAAATTAAACTTCTAAGTTTATGTAAAAATATACAGCCGTTTATTATTTAGCAAAAAACGCACATTTCGACATTCTCATGGGAATCAAAACTTATAGGGAACATTCTCGTTAACCGCGAGTATAAGAAAACATTTCAAAACCATATATCTAACCATGTATTTGTAATTAAATCTAAATAACTGGAGGTCGAAATTCGGCAAAAGTGTCCAATCCCATTCCTGAACTATTTATAATAATCCCGGAAACCTCGATGGGCGAGACCGACTCACATTTGTCTGTGTGTCTTTGTCTAGTTTAACTTTTATAGATATAATGAATCAGTTATTAGAATGTCCTTCCAGTTTGCATTAATCAGTTTAGTATTAACACTATTGTAACGCATGGAATTTGCTGAATAAAGTTTTTAGAGTGCAATAAAGTATACTAATAAAAAATTAGTTCAGTAGGTTATATTTATAAATAGGAAAGTTTTTCATATAAATTGTACCGTTGCGCCTAATCCCATTCCTGAACTATTTATAATAATCGCGGAACCCTCGAAGGGCGAGACCGACTCACATTTGTTGTGTGTCTTTGTCTAGTTTAACTTTTATAGATAGAATGAATCAGTTATTCGATTGTCCTTCCAGTTTGCATTAATCAGTTTACTATTAACACTATTGTAACGCATGGAATTTGCTGGATAAAGTTTTTAGAGTACAATAAAGTATACTAATAAAAAATTAGTTCAGTAGGTTATATTTATAAATAGGAAAGTTTTTCATATAAATTGTACCGTTGCGCTTGGCACACAATTTCAATGCAGTGGCTCTTATTTCCGCTCCTCACAACCCCGGTACAATTTGTGGCGTTTCTTCACTTCATATTTGCTTTTAGGGTACGTAAAGCTCGATTTACTGATATATAAATGAAATTCTTTGAACGGAATCGTATCGAGGGCACTAGAAATTAATAATGCAGCGCAGTTTTTATATTCAAAGCTCACGATTTATGTTCTTTGATTTTTTAAAACAATATTTGCTATATATTTTAAATATATGACACTGTTATAATAAAATACTATTGACTATCTATTAGATTTAAAAAAATATATCCTATTTTTTTGAGATATGAATACCTACATAAAAATTGTAAATTATAGTAGATTGTTATACAAGGGGCTAAAACGACCCATTATATACGAGGTATTTTTAGGGCACGAGCCGTAAGGCGAGGACCGCTAAATAGAAACCGAGATTATAATAAGTTTAGCCCCGCGTGTTACACTATACTTTTTACTAAGATAATATGAAAGTGTTTTTGAGCAAGAGTAGTGAAAAATATTGACAATACGAGTCAAGAATCAGGAGAGAGAAAGGATGATTTGCGATCTAACATACAAATAACTACACCAACAAGACTGTTAATATATAGCATAATTATTACAATGTTCGTGTAAACGTATATTTCCTTTGTTACGATGCTATTCAGAGAGATGCGACAATTAGGAGCCTGAAATTCTGGTTTATTACCATACAGACCGACTGCGAGCTCCTCTTGCGAATACAAAATATGTATCAGGAAATGGTTTCTTGTTGCAATATGTATTAACTCGACAAACTGAATTTACATATACTGGCTCTGGCCATTTGAGTTATTGTTTGAAAGCGGCTGCGCGTTTATAGTCCTTGGGCCCAGGTACAAAATGTTTATCCATTACCACCCCGGGAATGAGTCCGATCGCTCTTACCGTTGAGCTATTGAGGCTAAAGAATATAAGTTAAAGGTAAAATTTGACAAAATATTTACCAAGTAGAAGTTGTTTTCACTCAGAATATTCAAATGCCTTGCATTAAAAGTATAATATGAAATATTAAAAAAAACATAATTTATAACTACGCAAGGGCCATTAGGGTAGTAGTACAAAAGAGTTTATGGAGCGTAATAAGTGCAAGGTTGATTTTAATAAAGACTAGTTTTATGTAACAAAGCCGTACAATGTTGTTTTTGCTTTTGCCTCGTAGAAACTCAGATACGGTTATATTTTATTTTTTCGTACTATCAAGTAAACAACTGTTGTCATTTAAAATTGTTTGCCCTTTTAAGCTCACCAAGGACAATGGGTAAACTGAGATGGCGGGAGAATGATAGAGATAGTGTTAGTTAATACGGCTAGGATAAAAGGCACAGATATAAGAGGTAACTAGATTTATAAAGTGCCAATTCTTTGTATTGAACCCAGCGTACCCAGGGGCGTGGCCTAAATGGCTGTTTAATATTTAGTGAAAAATGAAATATGTCACCCTTACTTTAGAGTTGAATATTATTTATTCCTTTTGTCACAGAGCAAAACAAGACTGCTAGTACATGCGTGGACACGCTTGCGATGTTCCGCACACCCGGGTGTACGCGGGCCACACCCCCTTGCTACTTCTATTGCTAAAAGCGTTGTCTGTTCTGTGATGAAAGGTCCTTGAAAATATAGATTTAAGAGTTTCTATGCTTGAAAAAGAAAAAGGTTGTTTCAACGAACATATTATATTTGTTACGCGACCAACATTTAACATTATCTTTTAAGAAATCACACATTATTAAAAACTAAGGCATGAAATTCATTATCAATAACCCATATTCGGCTCACTGTTGAGCACGAGTCTCCTCTCATAATGAGAAGGGTTAGACTGGCCAGATGCGGATTGACAGACTTCACACACGTAGAGAATTAAGATAATTGTCAGATATGCGCACCACGATGGATTCCTCACGATGTTTTTCCTTCACTGTTTGAGACTAGTGATATTTTATTTCTTAAAATGGCCATAACTGGAAAGTTATGTGAGTTTTGGAGGTGCATGCCTCGGACCGGATTCGACCCCACGCCCTCCAAATCGAAGGCAGAGTCATATCCACTGGGCTATCACGGCTCTTATGTCTAGTAATGATATTATCTTATTAAATTAAATGTTGTTTTTCTTCCATCCGTCCTTCGCAGTTTGTTCATGCGTGTGACTGTCTTCAAGATTTCGCATACACAATATTT
Source organism: Bicyclus anynana (assembly GCF_947172395.1). Taxonomy (NCBI): domain Eukaryota; kingdom Metazoa; phylum Arthropoda; class Insecta; order Lepidoptera; family Nymphalidae; genus Bicyclus; species Bicyclus anynana. The sequence continues at coordinate 10,872,903 of NC_069099.1, read as the reverse complement.
GACGGGATTAAACACTCTTTGGTGTTAGTTCCAAGATTCTTTCTCTTGCTCGGTACAATTTTGCAGAATTATTGCTTTTTGCCTACTAATTGCTTTATCTCTTCATACGGTACTACAGATGCATTACTATATTATTAGTAAGCAATGATATTTCTAATGCTAGAAATATGACTACGCAGTATCTCGCATTTCTCAAAGCAAAAAAAAAACGTTAATATATTATTAAAATGCTCGAGAAAATTTACAAAGAGAAAAATATCAAACTCACGGAAATAATACAAACCTTAAGAGCTCAGTAATTTTCATGTTAGATGGTGTCCAAAATATGAAACAGGAAAACACCTCGTAGCAATTGTATAAAACCTTATGTTACATTTATTTTCACAGCTTCCAGTAAGTCTTACTTGCGCCATGTCCAATAATTTTCTTTAGAAGGTGACTTGAAATGGTTCCTAGAATTTCTTAGCAAAGTTACGACATTGTTGTGTGCAAGGGGAGCTTTTCTAATGGCTGAAGCTGAGTTTTAATATGTGGGAGAGGCTACAATTTATTTTATAGAGACTAAAAGGTTTAATCTTAAACAACTTCTAAGGTCGTGAAACATTTTAATGTAGAGTTTCTAAGATACCTAAGATTCTAGCTATTTGTTGCTAGCAGTGGAATAAAGTAGGGAGAATTTGTCTTGTCATTGCATTGCTTAATTGTTGCTTTTAACAAGAAAGCAAGAATTACGAATCACAAAGTATTCTTAATTGAAACTTATTTATTTTTTGGGATCTTAGTGGTGTTACGGGGTAGCCGCATAGGTAGGTGTGAGTACATAGAAATATAGAAACTCAGGGTCGTAGATTAAACTATTTTATTTATATTCTTCGACCCCCACCGTCTCACAAACAGGTAAGGTCCAACTGTCACTGGCCTGAAGTAGAAATGCTGACTCTGGACTCTTTGGACTCCCTGCTCCCGATACGAGAGTCAAAGGTTGGTCGTGACATCGGCAGCCCAGCGAGCCGCAGAATTGAAGCGAAAGAGGGAGAAGAACCAAGATCCTGGAATCCAGAGTTGCATGACCTTAGGACATGCCCTCAGCGGTGCTCGCTCTGCAGTATCCACACCAGCCCAGCGGCCGTGAACAGACACTACAGATCGAGCACTTTACAGTAATTAGTTCTGGACGTACGAAGTATTAACCGCTGGGGTAGCCAGTACTCCTTTCAAAAGTAGACCTTTTTTTATTTTTTACAAGTCAGCCCTTGACTACAGTCTCACCTGATGGTAAGTGATAATTCAATCTAAGATAGAAGCAGGCTAACTTGTTAGGGGCAGGACGAAAATCTACAACCCTTTTGGTTTCTATACGACCTCGTACCGGAACGCTAAATCGCTTGGCGTTACGTTTTTGTCGGTAATTAGCCAAGGCCGAAGAAGTTTAGCACTAATTTAGTTTACATTAGTTTGATTTAACATTAGTAAGTTAGCTGAAAGTAGAATATGGAAAGCCGAAGCGATTGGCGTCACCTCGAAATCTATTTCGGCACGAATGAGAATAATTCAGTGTTCGGTTAATTCTATCCGCACAACGCGCGGCCCTGCCTCGGATACCTGAAAAACGCACCATACAAAATGGCACGAATTAATGACGTCGTTGGTTCCCTGATCATTAGATTCGTATGGGCGTTCAAATAAAATTAAAAATATCTTTGTTGTTTGTACATTCATAGTTATAGTTCATTTATTAAAAAAATACACATTTAATGTAAGGATTTCACTTTAATCTACTATGAAAAGTTTTTCTTCTTCGTAAAACAATGAGATACTTAAATATTTCTTGGTTTGAATACGAACTCACTTGACGCTAAACAAAGATGCAGTCTATAAAATGGCAGTACATTATACTCGTACAAGGGTAAGTTAATTTTTCTCAAAGTAGTCTGAGGCAGGCTTTTTACTGGAACGCTGGATCGGCAAATTTGTATTATGTATATTATCGATACATCATCATCAACCCATATTTGGCTCACTGCTGGACTCGAGTCTCCTCTCAGAATGAGAGGGGTTAGGCCGATCGTCCACTACGCTGGCCCAATGCCGATTGACAGACTTCGCACACGTAGAGAATTAAGAAAATTCTCTGGTATGCAGGTTCCTCACGATATTTTTCCTTCACCGTTTGAGACATGTGGTATTTAATTTCTTAAAATGCACATAACCGAAAAGTTGGAGGTGCATGCCCTGGACCGGATTCGAACCCACACCCTCCGGAATTGGAGGCAGAGGTCATATCCACTCGGCTATCACGGCTCATATTATCGATTATATTATATATATTATCGGTAAAGTAACTAACCGCGGTCAAAATTAACTTATTTATTACCACCAATTAAAAAAATAAAGCCCGCTTTTTGGAAGCATACTGAACGTAGCTGAGTATTTCCTGTGGTCTAATCCTTATTGGATATACAGGGTGATTCGGACTTTAGTGCGGACATTTTTTTTCGTGGTTCTGTATCATTAATAGAACATAAATCTACAAACAGTTCGATACATTTTATGTAATTTTTTTTTTCAATTTATGTCTCAGAAATAACAAAATAATGGACACATTCCCAAACAAACTGCGCAACTGCTGGCGGCACTTTGTAAGACGCCGACAAAGAAATACCGGCAGTAGTCATATCGCTTCGGCTTCGGCTGACGGGGGTGGCAGGGGTGAGGGGATCGAAAAATCCCTGAGGACGCCTGCCGAATTGCCGATGGGCGACCAGTGACAGACAATCTGCCGTCGCTTGCGCATTTAAGTCGAATCATCCTTTAATGCAAAAGTTTGCGTAATAATAATCATCATTTGTATTTCATTATTCCAATCGAAAGTTTATAATTTTTATTATTACTACGCATTATTGATGGTCCTAAGCCCAATAAAGTATGAAGGGAAAATCGATACTCAACTCAAAAGTGACGACCTTTAATTATTATAAAAAATAATAGGTACAAAAATAAACGTAGAAAGGTCAACGGCCCTCGGCGCGGGCGCTCGCTAACCTAGTACCTACCAGCTGATTTTGTAGTTGCCTATTACTGTGCTATTACTTAGTACAGCGATAGGGTGACCCTCAAATTCTGTTTAAATGTTTAAACTTTAGCTAACGATAACTTTGTTATTGTTGAGTTAAAAAAAAAAGAAAAAATACGTGTTCATTAAATTTTGTTTATGTACAAAATATAAAAATATCCGTACTTGAAAAAATTTCTTCCTGTATTATAGCGTCAATATTGATATTGAATCGGTTATATTATTCATCAGATATATTGTAGTACAATTACACAATAGTGATATCAAGTATTAATGCATTAATGGAACTGGATTAGTTTGGGTAATTGTTCCTAAGTAACTATTAATTATAAGTGTCTGGTGGCAAAGGCTACCTTATACGGCTATCATGGGCCTTAGCTTTCGAGTCGGATTATGAAATATTGATATTCCTTTCTCCCAACAAATTATTAATACAAGACGGAGGTCCTAGGTTCGATCCCCGGCTGAGCCAGTTGGGGTTTTCTAAAGGTCCAGGTATAAAGACGTACCGCCAGGCGATTTAACGTTCTAGTACGATGACGTGTAGAAACCAAAAGAGGTGTGGAATTTCATCCTCTTCCTAACAAGTTCGCCCGCTTCTATTTTAGATTGATGATTATCACCATCATTACTTACCACCCGGTGAGATTGTAGTCAAGGGTTAACTTGTAAAGAATAAAAAAAGGTGGTGAAAGGCTGATGGTGGAACCTGCGATGTGGTCGCTGTGGGAGATGTTGGGTAGGCTCCGTTCCTCCTCTCTCCTGGACGGGGCACTGATATTCAGGATTCATTCACTGATTGTCAGGCTGGCGGCATTTTTCATTAGTTCCGATTTTAACTACGCGCAAACTTATTGTGCGCGCGTGCGCACTGACTCTAGTGTAAATTAATGACACAGAATGTGTTAGAGAGAAATTAGAATAATTTGTATTTATATACCAAAACTCCATCTTTATGAAGCTCAAAGTGAAAAACATTAACATTTGTAAAGTAATCTTACCCTCATTAAATCCTATGCTTGCAATTAAGAAAAGGGCGCCCGCGTAGGGCTGAGGCTGATTATCTCCAAAATGAAGCAGTAACGTGCGGTAATGCCAGCCTGTATTTACATAAATAAATCGTTTTTGAGACTCAAGCTACTTTATTAAAAGTTAGGTATAAAATATCCAGCGAATCATATAACTTTGTCTTTATTGCTTTCGTAATAAAATGCTAGTGGTTGAGGAAATTGCAACATATTATTGAACTGATGCCGCGCGGTTTCACCCGCGTGGTTTCCGTTTTGGTATGAATAAGGAAATAAAATATAACCTATAGCCTGCTTCGTTAAATGGGCTATCTAACACTGAAAGAATTTTTCAAATCGGACCAGTAGTTCCTGAGATTAGCCCTTTCAAGCAAAAAAACAAAAAACTCTTCAGCTTGTTAATACTACGAGTAATATGGATTGGAACAGTTTTTGAGGTTAATTTTCAAGTTTTTATTAAACTTATCCGTTTAGTAGTTTGAGTTTTTTGAGTTATATAGTAGTTCTCGTGCCCAGGAACAAAATATTTATTAATGACTGAACTACTCAAACTGTATTTCGAATTTTGTTGGAATTGCCTTAAATGTCACATTGTCCATGTGAGAAAACGAATTTCACATTGTCTTTGTGAAAATTTACGTAGCAAACCATGGTGGTGGATGTTTTCTATAACGTTCGCAACGTCAAAAAGAGATGCGATTAGCACATCTTACAGCGTTCGCTTCGCGTTTTTTATGTTCTGTGATCACATCACACTAATATACCAAAGTTTTTATACAAAGTTGTCGTAGTCTAGTATTACAAATACTTTGTAACTTTGCACTTTGTCACACAATTGAAAATGTAGGCAATAGGCAAAGTTAACCTATGATTGTGTAATGGCACATTCATTGGCCCCATAACACTAAAATGGGTTCAAGTACAAAAAACGTCGGAATCCGGCAAGTGGGCCAAACCTCTTGCAAATACATTACTGCATACTACGTACTGCAAACGCTTCTATATACTGCTAATGCTTACGTTTTATACTAATTTTGTTTTACGTAAAATGACGATAATTATGTCATTTCGTTGAAAATAGCGCTAAAGTGAACGCTTTGAAATACAATGTTAGATGATTGCAAAACCGAAAATACGATAAAAAATGACGTAGTGACTGATTGTTTGAATGGTCACCGAGTTATATAATAACCCTGCTAGAAGAAACATCAACACCTTGAGGTCTGGAGGGGCTTTTTAGCTGATAGGAGTCCAGCACTATACAGTTCAGGATGTCCATGAGGATATTTTCCTCCTGAAAAAAAAAAACATGGGTCTAACTGCAGAGATTTTTAAATAGGTTTAACAGGTAGATTGGAACAAGAATGGGTGGATAAAATAAGATTTCCATGAAACTAAACTCGCGTGTATCCGATAGTAAAACCTTGTTTAGTTAGTGAAGTGACCTATTTAAGCTGGTTATAAAAGGTAGTAGCGAGTAATAATTTCCAGGATAACATTATCGTAAACGTCGATATCTATAAGCTTCTAAAGTAATATTATAAAAAAGTCTAGTTTGTGAGGTAGTAGATAATCTCTGGATATTTTATAGTAAATCGATTATAAGAATTAGTTTACCAATTGAAAGTCACGTTATTTCCACGTGTTAAAGGCTCATATAATATATTTTATTATCGTATTCACGCGAACGGGAACGACGGTGAAATCGCGAAACGTCTGCTACAGTATATATTATATAAATATACACTAATGGTCGGTTTTAAAAACCTTAATAAGCTACTTGTCTCTTTCCGCTTCCCAAAATATCCTATATTTAATATCCACGATCTATCTATCGAACATTCGAGTGTCAACTATGAAGCAAAAAGAACGCTTGTCTATCGTACTTACGCATTCCGCGGATGCACCGCTCCTGTTAATAACCCGCTAATTAATAAGCCGCGAAAGGATGTCCTTTCGCGGCTTAAGCTAATTCTGTAAACTTTATTATCAGTGATTATAGTGTGTTGGAGTGCTATACTATATTCAGTGCTCTCTAGACTAATCTCCGCGCCGCATCGCACGCGCTCTTCAAATACGGATTAACTTTCCATCGAGGTATTTGTTATTATCAGCCGATGGACGTAGGCCTGTTGTAAAGTCTTTCAAACAGTCCTCTTGTTGCAGGTACCCAACAATCCTGAAAGAAAGAGCTGTAGAGTCTCAAGCCACCTGCAACCAGCGGTACCCAACAATCCGGTTTATGTAGTCGGTTCGCTTAGTCGACCAATACTGTGCTTTTCGGCGCTGGATCGCTATTCTAGTACATTGGGACCCTAACTCACCAGCTCTTCTAACTATGCGCCCTGCCCATTGCCGTGTTATATGGTTTTAAAAATACCGAGAAAGGAAATTTTAAACGAATAAAAAAGTGTATAAAACGAACGAGCGAGGTGGTACATTAGACACGCTACCCTTGACATTTGTTTTCACAGAGTAATCTTCAGCGAGCAGAGGCGCCTCGGTAAACTGATTACGAGTTGAAATTAAGTCGTAAACTTGTCTGAGTTACGTTACATTCATGGAGCTGTAGCGTTTTGGAAGACTTAATTTTACGGTAAAAACTTCCTCATACTGTACTTACATTAATGTGGAATGTGAGGTTGTTTTTAAACTTTTATACATATTAAAATTCATTTTCCGCATCAACAAATTTAATTTACCTAATTGATTCCTCTCTCCAATGGCTGTCTTTAGCGACAAGAGTCATGACTATATTTGCACACTGAATGTAGTCTATACTTGTTTGTAAATATATTTTAAGAAATTAAAAAAATAATACGAAGTGTTTGTTCAGGATTATTGTTGTTAAGATTTATCTACTGAGTTTTTCTTTTTCTAAGAAATTTTATTAAATAAAAAAAAAATATGCGTTTTTTATAAGTGTTTTTAAAAAATGTGTGAAAAATTAGAAAAAGGGGTAGGGGTAGGGTATGGGTAGGGTAGGGGTAGGTAGGGGTAGGGTAGGGGAAGGGCTATGGTAGGGTTTGGGTAGGGATAGGGTAAGTCGCGGGCGTTCGCTAGTAAATGCATAAAGATGCTTGAGAAGTTGAGACGCACGTAAAGATAGGTACTTAAAGCTTGATATCTGTGCCTCAGTTCAGATGTCGTGGTCACATTTTTTTAAATTTTTCCAAGTTATTGTGTTCCGTTATTAGCTACATTTCATAAGAGTCCTATATCGGGCTATTAAATAGAGATTTAAAATATCCAAAAATTCTCAGCCCAGAGTTGGGAAGCTGCTGGTGTGTTGAAGGAGTATGGCGATTCTAAGCATTACAACTCTCTCCTATAATGTGACGTTAAAATTAAAAAAAAATAAAGGTCTATTTGAAAACTTTTTCATTATTCAAGTAACAAAAGAGGAAGTCTGTGTGGTGCAGGAAAATAATGACGATGGAAACCTTAATTCCATGAAACAAGGCGTAATGAACGTAAAATAGAATTTCCTAAAATTAATCTTCACCACTATTGTTAAGAGGTTTCGGGGAAATATTCCCAGCCTGAGTTATAATTATGTAAGTTTAATACTTCTATTGTTCATAGAATAGACATAAATTCTAAAATTGCATGATAATATTATAATTTATCCTATTATCATTATCAACCCATATTCGGCTCACTGCTGAGCTCGAGTCTCCTTTCAGAATGAGAGGGGTTAGGCCAATAGTCCACCACGCTGGCCTAATGCGGATTGGCAGACTTCACACACGCAGAGAATTAAGAAAATTCTCTGGTATGCAGGTTTCCTTACGATGTTTTCCTTCACCGTTTGCAACACTTGATATTTAAATTTAATAAACCTAAGCCATGATCAAATATCGAACATAAAATTATGAAACTTTATATTTAATTCTATGAATGAATTGAAATGAATTTCAAAATATTGCAGTTGTTTATAAATATCTGAATTTTTCGCAGGGAGTATTTTCAATGTAGTCACTTATTGCTGTTAAACTAATGTGAATGATAAATGACGTGTCTATACACGTACCCACTAGAGTGTCTGAGAGTGTGTGAGTGAGTCTGCTTGTATATCGCAAGTAATATCTATATTTAATGTTATCGCCGTTTAGTGTTGGAAATAGTAGTCTGTGACGGATATGACGTCGCTCGATCTCGTGTTGGCTTCAGTGTGCTCGTGGCGTTCGAGCCGTTCACATCTCTTGTTGTGTAATTCTTTATGGGTTACTTGGGATAGTCGGGGAGAGTGACTTGAGTGGAAAAGGGGAGTGTTTGATATCAGTAAAAGGCGCCTTTAACCCTACACACATCGTTCACAAGTACGTGACTCCACTCAAGGTCATTCTCTGCCATTCTAGGCTCTTTTTTGGTTACAGTTTGATTTGTTAATTAAGTTGTCCTGACAAGTGTTGTGAATCATAACCTTTGCTCTACATTAGTTTTCATATATTTGCAATCACCTTTTGAGTCATATTATATCAGAAGTGCGATAAAGAACTTGTGCCCGCATAAACGAAGATAACGACGTAGTTTTAAACTACCCTAAATCCGGCCAATCGTTTTTCATTTCTTTGTTAAATCTAGTATGAGAGAACATTTTTCATAAAAGAGGGTAATAAATTAATTGAGTATAGTACACTGATGAGTTTTGCATTACGGTATTATTAAATTCGAATGTAAATAGTGTGTGAATCGTGATTTCAAGTTTTAAGTATTGACGGTATAGACAGAAATTGTTTAGAAACTGTGTTCTCGATGAAATTTTGCGTTTTAATATTATGACAAGACGCGAAATGTTGCCGTATAGATTTTGTGTTAATAATTGCAACTTATAACTGTTTGAAATTTGTGAATTTTGGTTACCGTATTAAGTAACCCTACTGCCATTTTTTTGGATAAAAATGTGTTATACACGACCTTACATACAATGGTGACTTGAACTATACATAACCCTAGATACACAAGGCCCATACACACTCATTCGATTAAAAATGAGTCATACACGACCTTCAATAGTGGTTTGTACACGCTCAATCATCATTCTAGGCTCTTTTTTGGTTACAGTTTGATTTGTTAATTAAGTTGTCCTGACAAGTGTTGTGAATCATAACCTTTGCTCTACATTAGTTTTCATATATTTGCAATCACCTTTTGAGTCATATTATATTAACTTTAAAGGAGATTCGTTGTTTGATCTGTGTGTAATTGTTTGTATTGGGTAATATGACCTTGTCAGATTTTAATTTTAAAGGCATGTTTTAGTTTGTGAATAGTCATACTTCAGCTTCGCGAATCACTGAGATATATCAGTGATTTTGATTCGTCTGCGGATCTCCTCATTTCTGAGTCGATTACGCAGAGAATCACCAAGCATAGCTCGCTCCATCGCCTGCTGAGTGACTTAGAGCCTTCTAATAAAGCCCATAGTTAGCAACCAAGTCTTAGATTCGCAGGTCATCAAAGACAACACGCACTGTTCGAAGACTTTCGTCTTTAGGCACTGAGGAATTTTAGACGCAAAGATGCCGAACGCTGACCAGCCGAGCTAGATTTGGCGATTCAGCTCTTTCTCGTCAATAGATAGTAATACTTACAAATATACGAAAAAATCCAATAAGTAAATATGAATTATTTGATGACAAAAGCGATTAACTTATCACTTTACAAATCTAGTACGTAGTTTAGAAACTCCTTCAGACATGGATTATAAGGATAGTTCCAGTGAAAAGATTTTCTAAAGCAATGTGCATTATTCAGTGAAGTCGCCTTTAACACAAAGGGGAAAGATGTAATTTTTCTCGCTCCATTATAGATCGAGTGCAATCCATACACTTACTTTGTTCGGTGAAGCTTAAGCACCGCTTGAGTTGTGATGACACATGTCCCGTGTTATCTTAGTAGGTAAGCTTAATGATCGAGGACTAAACACGTGTACAGTTTTATCCTATACGTTTTGTCATAAAGGTTTTATTGAGGTATACGCACTGGAGTTAAAAATATATAGTGTTAGGAGAATTCTGAGATGACATCATCAAAGTAGGGATAAAAGGCGGTGGTAGTGCGCCGACAAGGCTATATTAGTTGCTATGCGCTTCATTCGAGGCAATTTTCGTATATCGATAACAAGTAAGGTCAAAACTCTGTACATTTGAAGAAGAAGAAGAAGAAGAAGAAGAACAAATACTATATTGCACACAAAAATACAATTATAAATTGAAACATTAAAAACATAAATTAAACTTAGCATGCAAAGGCGGCGAGAGAATCGCAAGTTCTCTCGTCAGGGGTTGCCTGGTAGAAAGAGCGGGAAGGTGCAATACATTTTAAGTAATTATATATATAAATAAATATATAAATATAATATAATATATCCGTAAATATAATATTAAAAGCTACATATGTATTACATAATATCAACTACATAAATAATAAATAACAATAAAATAAATACCTCGAAAAATAAAATTTTAATTCAACGACAAATAATGTCGTTTCAAACGAAACATAAAAATGGCAAGTGAATTACTGGCACGGACAAAAGACGGCAAATTATTCCACATTTGAGTTTGCGAATTTGTTGTATTAGGTACTCAGCTAAAATTATTACCGAGTTAGACCTTTGATTTTGTTTAAATTGTTATTACAAAGTACATGTCTGTGTAAATAAGTTATTTGTATGTCGTAATTTTTATTAAATTTCCCAACCGGTTCCTAAAAATAGGTATACCGACTGCATTGCAAATTTTGTTTTTTATTTCTTTACAAGTTAGCCCTGGAGTACAATCTCACCTGATTGTAAGTGATGAAGCAATCTAAGCAATGATGAAGACGGAAGCGGGCTAACTTATTAGAAGGAAGATGAAATTTCACACCCCTTCCGGTTTCTACACGACATCGAACATGAACGCTAAATCGCTTGGTGGTACGTCTTTGCCGGTAGGGTGCTAACTAGCCACGACCTATTCCCCCCACCAACTAGAATAAGATCAATTAAGATAACTTCAATCGGTCCAGCTGGAAATCGAATCTAGGACCTCCGTCTTGTAAATCCACTAAGCATACCACTGTGCCACGGAGGCCGTCAAAAGTTAATCTATCAGTGATTCATCCGTCCATAATTTTAATATATAACTAACACTCAAATACCGTGAGAACCGTGATAGCCTAGTGGGTATGACCCCTGCCTTCGATTCCGGAGTGTGTGGGTTCTAATCCCAGGAAAACCTGCATGCCAGAAAGTTTTCTTAATTCTCTGCGTGTGTGAAGTCTGCCAATCCGCATTGGGCCAGCATGGTGGACTATTGGCCTAATCCCTCTCATTCTGAGAGGAGACTCGAGCTCAGTAGTGAACCGAATATGGGCTGATAGCGAACACTCATTATTCTCAGTTTCTTTAGCTGCGTCTAACACAGACGTGTTTATATAACAACTTAAAAGAATACTAGTATATAGAATTAAATAAAATACAGCAGGGTTTTCTTATTTCAATACGCTCACCAGAGTAAAAAGAAAAATGTTATAATAAGAGGTAAACTCGCGACCCCTTGCCTTTGCTTTGATGTTCGCACTGAAACTCGCTGGACAAGTGTACTCAGCCCACGCATTAATCCGTAGTATCTACTTACACTTTGGCGGAGTAAAACATGTTTTTTTTTTAATTTATATTTTTCAGAGAATTGATTACACAAAGACGATTAATGGTTATAACGTTCAAAGAAAATAACATCAAAGCTCTCTGTAACTAAATATTATTCATTTACTAGCTGACGCCGCGCGATTTCACCCTCGTGGTTCCCGTTCCTGTAAGAATACGGAGATAATACATAGACTACCTACTAGCGGACGCCCGCGACTTCGCCCGCGTGAAATTCAGTTTTTCACAAATCCCGAGGGAACCATGGATTTTTCCGGGATGAAAAGTAACCTATATGTTAATCCAGTATAATCCAGTAAAATCTATTTTCATTCCAAATTTCAACCAAATCGCTTCAGTAGCCGTAGCGTAAAAGAGGAACAAACATACTTACACATTTACACACTTTTACACTTACACACAAATTTCGCCTTTATAATATTAGTGTGGATAGCGTGCCTCGATAAATGGACTATCTAACACTGAAAGTATTTTTCAAATCGGACAAGTAGTTCTTGAGATTAGCGCGTTCAAGCAAACAAACAAACTTTTCAGCTTTATTATATTAGTCGCACTGAAGTCCTCTGGACAAGTGAACTCACGTATTAATCTGTAGTATCTACACACTTTGGCGGAGTAAAATTAGTTTTTTCAAATTTATATATTTTTCACATAATTGATTACACAAAGACGAATACTAGGTATAATGTTCAAAGAAAATAACATCAAAGCTCTCTACTGTAAGTAAATATTATTAATTTATTTAAGGTTTCTTTGTGAATAATTATGATTATCTGAAGGTTATAATTACCTAAACTCACGCTTTAAATCGCTGCTTAAGAAATGCGCGAATGAAACAAATATGACTGAAGATCACAGCGAAGAAGAAAATGGTTTTTTTCACAATTTTTTATACTTGTATAGTATAAATATAAACGAAAATGAAATATTGAGGACACGAGTATATAAATAACAAAACTAATATTCGGTCTCAGTATTTTAATACTTTGCGGCGGCGCATCTTCATAACGCATCTTCCTCGCACAGTTACATAGCTTGTATTTTCGTTACGTAGATTTCACATCTTGGCCGCATAGCTGCATAGCGCATCTCTGGTGTAAAAGTACCCTAAAGGTAGCATTCCGATCTTGGCGACCGCAACACGCGACCGCATCCTGCGATCGTGCGCCCGCGACCTGCGACCGTGACAGGGTCGCACGACCAACTGCTTAGTATCAATTTATATGGAGCACGTAATAGCGAGACGCGGTCTCGAGCTTTGTTTAGTGTTTCATATAAAATCGTATAACACCTGCAGGAGGCCTTCACCGTAAAGGGTTCTCCTTTTAAATAAAAGGGAAGAAAATAAACATTTTAAAATTATAACTTACTTAAATTAAACAATTAACAAATTAAAATACTTATCCCATAATTAATTGTAAACTGTTAATGGTTAAGAAGAAATAAAAGGCTTTTTTATTTATTTTATTTTATTTATTAATTCATACTAAGCAGTGGGTCGCGCGGTCGCAGGTTGCGGTCGCGAAGTCGCTAGAAGAAGGCTACCTTAACAGTTAGCTGAGTTTCATTTAATTGCACAACAAATTGAATACGTGGCGATAATTGCCCACCGAGGCGTGTTTAGATGAATCTTTATTTCTGTGTAACAACGTTGAAAGTCAAAAACAAGTATAATTTCTCGTATATCAGAAAAATATGTTAGATAAACACAGCATGTTTTCAAAATTATTTTAAAATGTATGTAGGTATATTTTTTCAATATTTGATATAATAAAGATGAAAATCAACAGTAATATACGAATAAAACTTTTACCAATGCAGCATTTATGTTTATCTTTACAGTTAGTCGTTAATTTTATTGCAAAACGAATTGAATACGTGACGATAATTGCCTACCGAGGAGTGTTAGCATAAACCTTTAATTTGTTAGGCAGAAAACAGCATATTTTATTGTTTCATTAAGAGTCATCAGAATTGTTTTATTTTTTATTTCATTTAATGACTAGTTAAATTACGGTCACACTTGATGTTAAACGACTATGCAGTCTAAGCAGGCTTACTTGGAAAAGGTAGTAGTTTGTTTTACCCATACGACTACATCTACGTGGCGTATTGAAACGCTGAATCGCTTGGACGACTTTGCCGGTAGGTTACAACCCACGGCCTACCATTAGACCAGAATAGTAGAGAAGAAAATATGAAATTCTAAACTGACCGGAGCTGGAAATTGAATCCAGGATCTCTCCTTTGGAAACCACAGCACTAACAACTACGCCAGAGAGGTTGGCAAGAATTTATACGAATATTTAAGATAACCAAGCTATACTCGTTAATGTATAGAAAATTAGTAAAAAAAAAGAAGATCAAGTGATAAATACATATAGATATTCATAGTAAATAAACCTGTCTACCTGTAAACGACTCATTTATATCTGCAGCACTAGAGACAATCGTTACAGTTAGCAGAGTTTCATTGCACAACAAATTGAATACGTGACGATAATTGCCCACCGCGGAGCGTTAGCATCAACCTTTATTGTGTAACAACGTTATGAGTCACAAAACAGTATATTTATTGTGTCGTTGTCTTAAAAATTATTTTGAATTTAGGTGATCAAGTAGAAAGAAATATCATGTGTGCATTATACGTATATAAAATAAACCTACATACCTAATTTAACAACTAATTTGTAACTGCAGCACTGAAGTTAATCGTCACAGTTAGTAGAGTTTCATTGCACAACAAATTGAATACGTGACGATAATTGCCCACCGCGGAGCGTTAGCATCAACCTTTATTTTTGTGTAACAACGTTGGGAGTCACAAAACAGCATGTTTATTGTGTCGTTAAGAGGGCAGCAAATGGCTGTAATGTGCAAACCGCGGGATTTGCTCTCGTGAGATTTGTGAGTGGATTGCAGCACTGGGAAAACAAATGCGCTCTCTTTCATATTGAGGTCACTCTCATGTTTTTCACCGTAAAAAATGAGTACGTAAAAAACTACTAATAAGCCTCTTTAGTATGGCACTTGTGCGAGTATATAAATAACTATGTGACGTGGCTTCACCCGCGTAGATCCAGTGTCGGGAGAATTAGATATTGTCTTTGGTAATCTATAAGTGGCAGCCATCAAGTTAAATTAGCTAGCCAATTGTCACCCAGGCGGTTCATTAAAAGCCTGCAGGGAAGTGGTTTATTGAACTAGAACTATTCAACATTCAACAATCAGTCAGGCCTTTGAAGACTCAGCTAATGATTTAAAATGAATAATAGGTAACCATGAGTTCCACTCAAATCAAGACAGCTATGGAAGACTGGTTAATACCACATACGAATATAAAGATAGATAATAATCTATCTATATCTAAGACACGCACTTAGCGGGATTTTAATAATGAAACTCGTATAGTTTTGTACCTTTTAAACATAGCTATCCCTCCTGATTTTTCATAGGGACATCGTAATTTTACGAAGTAGTTTGTGGTCAACCCTTTAGGGATTTTCTGTTCAGTGGTGGAGCTTGTGGGCATAACGTTGAATGTTTACTCGGAAATCCTTTTAGCCTGACGCAAAATATTCTAACTATTCTGTGGGAATTTTGTGATCACGGACAATGTTGATAAAAGCTCTTTTACAAGCGTTTAGAAAAGAGAAATTATTAGCTCGCCTGGGAAATGTATGTGGTGTTTGCGTGAGTTGTTACTAATATTAAGAGATTATGGTATTAGGACATTGCAAACGCATTCTGAACTCTACGAGACTTATCAAAATAATGTACTAAGTATTGCACATATTGAAAAGGTCTACAGAAAACTCCGCGATGGTATATGTAAATCCCACAATAATTTTTTATTGACAAGTTAGTCCTTGACTGCGCTCTCACCTGATGTTAAGCGACGATGCAGTCAAAGACGGAGCTAACTTGGAAGGGGTGCAAGTTTATTCTACCCATTCTCTGACGTTTTCTACGTGGCATCGTACCGGAACCTCTCTCTTTTATCTTTTTATTTATTTCTAAGATGAAAGCGGATCGTGTTAGGAGGATTATGAAAATCCACACCCCTTTTCGGTATCTACACGACATCGTACTGGAACGCTAAATCGCTTGGCGGTACGTCTTTGTCGGTAAGGCGGTAACTAGCCACGGCCGAAGCCTCCCACCAGCCAGACTTGGAGCTATTAAGAAAATCTCTGGCCCAGCCGGAGATCGAACACAGGACCTCCGTTTTGTAAGTCCACCGCGCAAACCACTGCTCCACGGAGGCCATCTGAGGCCTCTCTACCTAACTGGTAACTATTACAGCCTATCACCAGATCAATTTAGAAAATATAAATTCCTAAAACCCGTGCTGGCAATCAAACCCAGTGTCTCTCTGTTGAGAATTGTGTACTGGTAGTTACTAAAGCGTTGATAGTAGAATTTTAAAATTTAATTATAAACTACAAAAGAGGCTTTCATATCTAAACCATTTTACCGTAGCCGTACCGTAAATACGTAAATGTTATTAAAACTGAATAATTTCCGTGAATGTATACAGTATTGTTGTTGTGTTTCTTACATTGTAAATGGGCGACGGGATATACGAAAAGTTATTATTAAATTTTCGCTATCCGTGCAAAATCTCCACGCGGACCGGTTTTACCCTTAGTAAAGGGTCCCCTACCCCTACGAGACCGGCTAATTTTCTCATAATTTATAATTCTCCTTTCCTGTTTACTTTTGCGAACATGGGATGCCTTTCCTAATTAATATGATTTGGATTTATGTTTGTGAAATTATTAAGTTTTAAAACATATTTTTTTTTTTGCGAAAATCTCGTAGTCTTTGATGTTTGAATATTTACGAATTTTCATCACGTAAATTTATAGAACGTAAAGTCTGGGCTAAATGTACCCACTCTTTTTAAATTAGTAACTAATTATTTTAATAAAAATTATAATATTGAGCGCTTAAAATACTCTGCAAATGTGACTTTGATGTTTTAATATTTACGAAATTTTGAATTTCATGAATATATTATATTCTCAATGATATTTTGTTCTCACACTAAAATTGCGTTTTATATGAAAAATTAAGTATATTTCATTCATATTTTATACGTTCTTTATTTGTAAATAGACATAATTAAATAGAAATTTTCAAAAAAAAATATTTACCTATTACATTTTGTACTTTAAAAATAATAATATCCATCAACGTCATTCATCATTATCAGCCTGTCTTAAAGGCCTACTACATGACCTAATAATGATAATAAAGACCAGGCCTATCTCCTTTACAATCTATACTAATATATATATACTATAGCTGAAGAGTTTGTTTGTTTGATTTAACGCGCTAATCTCAGGAACTACTGTTCCGATTTGAAAAATTATTTCTGTGTTAGATAGCCCATTTATTGAGGAAGGCTATATAGTCTACACTTAATATTATAAAGCTGAAGAGTTTGTTTGTTTAATTGTTTGTTTGAACGCGCTAATCTCAGGAACTACTGGTCCGATTTGAAAAAATCTTTCAGTGTTAGATAGACCATTTATCGAGGAAGGCTATATATTATCCCTGTATTCTTACGGGAACGGAAACCACGCGGGGAAAACCGCGCGGCGTCATATGGGATGTAGAGCTTAAACCTAAAGTGCTCTATCTATAAATTGATGTATCTATGATGGTATTATGTATATTAATTATATTCAATATTAGATTTAACCACGTTTATTTTGATATGGCACCACACTACGGCAAACGTTGTATGCAAACAAAACAATGTGTATAATATAATGAAAAGACTATTATGAATTTATAATCTGTCACCTATTACAGTTACTATTATACATATAATTAACTAATTAATAATAATTCAATTGGAATTTGAAAATTAAATAAAATGAGGAGTATTAAATAGAACTTTGACTTTTATGTCAAAATAAAATGCAAATTTGCTTCTTATTTGTAAGATAAATTGATTTTTTTAAATGCAAATGAAGAAATACATGTTATGTATAATCTAATCCAATGAAAGGAATAATTATGAATGTTATTTAAACAGAAATATCGATTTTAAAAATCTCGTCTTTTTATCGTATGTACCCCTTTAAATAAGATTCATAATGAACAACCACGAAATAAGTTTTAAAATCGAAAGGTATAATACTTAAATCTCATGCATATTTTTATCAAAAAAGAAAATCAACCTTCGTAAATGATATAATATGACAACTAAGACTATATAGTTAGTAGAAAAAAATATATGTGCTTATTCATCATCATCAACCCATATTTGGCTCACTGCTGAGTTCGAGTCTCCTTTCAGAATGAGAGGGGTTAGGCCAATATCCACCACGCTGGCCCAATGTGGATTGCCAGACTTCACACACGCAGAGAATTAAGATAATTCTCTGGTATGCAGGTTTCCTCACGATGTTTTCCTTCAACGTTTGAGACACGTGATATTTAATTTCTTAAAATGCACACAACTGAAAAGTTGGAGGTGCATACCCCGGACCGGATTCGAACCTACGCTCTCCGGAATCGGAGGCAGAGGTCATATGGCCTAACACGTCTCTCATATAAAATGTGCTTATTATATAAAACATTTTAAATATTTTTTATTAGCTGAAAATAGTTTGTCAAGTAACAACAAGGCTACATTCGTAAGTTTAAGTTAACCTTTAGCAATGGTACATAAAATATGTGGAAATAAGGAAAGATGAAGGTGGTTATGCGAAAAGGCAGCGCGGAGCGGCAAGGGAACTGTAAAGTTACTCATGTTTCGTTTACGTAGCTAAAGAGAGCAAGGGGCTCCTTATAAAGCAGTTTCATGAATATTTATACGGATTTAAAGATAGCGTAGTGTGGCTGTGTAAATGGTAGCTTCTGAGTGCGCTCTTGAATTTAAACCGCTGATTACGTTTGCCTACATTATTGATGTGATGATTTTATTTAGCGAAACTTAAAAACTGTCCGGTAACTCCACACGAGTCGATTAGTCTCAATCAAAAAGAATTGAAAATACGTTTATTCATTTTAAGTTTTATAAACATTAGGTACATCTTATTTCACACTATACATAAATTATTATGTATTAAAATATTGTCTGTCTATCCATTAGCTACGCCTAAATTCTACGCTTCGTCCGCGTGGAATTTAGTTTTTCACAAATCCCTCGGGAACCATGGATTTTTCCGGGATAAAAAGTAGCCTATGTGTTAATCCAGGCTAATATATTTCAATACCAAATTTCAGCTAATTCGGTTTAGTAGTCGAGACGTGAAAGAGTAACAAACGTTTATATAATCAAAATCATCAGTCATGGATTTTTTCGGGATAAAAATATGTTAATCCAGAGTAAAATCTATTTCCATTCTGAATTTCAGCCAAATCGCTTCAGTAGTAGCGACGTTAAAGAGTAACAAACATCCAAACAAACATCCAAACATCCCTACGAACTTTCGCGTTTATAATATTAGTAGGATAGGATAAAAAAAAAATAAGAATAGACCTAGAGGCAAATTTCATACGAAGTTATTTTATGCGGCTTACAGTAGAGTAAACTGGCGGAAATCGTTACGTAACACAAAAGCGTCACACAAAGTACCAGGGTAACAGAGAGTATAGATGCAACAAACACAAAGGATGCCAATGAATACGTCTTAAAATGTGCTACCCTGCGTCCATTTACTCCACGCATAGGTGTTTAACCCTTATGTGCCTGTAAATACTCTAGCAGCCTTCAGACAAAGATACATCAATGTTGCTTGGTGGTATTCTTATGTCTTGCAATGGATGTGTTACGTTCAAAGATCGAAGACGCTCAGCGAGCGGAAAAATAGCTCATAACGCGTTGTGGTCACAGTAAAACATCCACATGTCGAAGTTCGTTGTATGGCTCTAATGAAAACGCGCACCACGCGTTGTGGCAATCACAGAAAGACCAAATAGCGAAATTGGTGTCGTGGCTGACATGCTATTCGATCTCAACGCGTTGTGACAATGAATAACACTAAGCGTTTTCGATTTTTGGGCGTAACAGGTGTATCAAATGGGGTAAGTCAAGGCGAAGCTTGGTTAGTACCTATATTATAAACATGACGGTAAGTATCGTAGTTTCATGCTGAAACTGGCATAAAATCTTTACTTCTATTAAAAAATATAGCGTGAAAAACAAAATTCCACGTCAACCATATGAATTCATTCACTGTGACCGCAGGGGGAGGTGAGACCTAAAATATAGATGTACAAAATTCTGTCTGTTGAAGTTACAAATGTGTGAATTTTTTTTTACAAAAATTTATTCGACGTATAAAATATGTTACGTATACGCGTAGCTTTTTCTTTTAATTTTAAAGGAATTGCTTTTAATTTTAATTGAATTACTATAACAGTAAATCTTTTTTTAAATAGGTGCATTATCTAAGTAATGGACAACACCAACGTAAGCTTGACTGATGTATCCTTGTAGATCACATTAATTTATCATCGAGAAATGATGTTTCGATAATATTCACAGTTATCATTATCATCATCATCAGCCGATATACGTCCACTGCTGGACATAGGCCCTTTGCATGGACTTCCAAGAACATCGGTCTCAAGTCGCCAGCATCCAGCGGCTTATTGCAACTCGCTTGATATCCTCGACCCACCGAAAATAGACCCAGTCAAGCTTTGTATGACAGTTACGCAAGCAACCAATAGCAAGAAAGCTATTGTCGTCAAACAGAGTTATTAGCCGTAAAAATGTAAATTAAAATATAAATAATGAGCCGTGATAGCCCAGTGGACCTCTGCCTCCGATTCCGGAGGATGTGGGTTCGAATCCGGTCCAGGTACCTCGAACTTTTCAGTTGTGTGCATTTTAAGAATTTAAATATCACGTGTCTCAAACGGTGAAGAAAAAACATCGTGAGGAAATCTGCACACCGGAGAATTTTCTTAATTCTCTGCGTGTGTGAAGTCTGCCAATCCGCATTGGGCCAGCGTAATGGACTAATGGCCTATGCCCTCTCATTCTGTGAGGAGACTCGAGCTCAGCAGTGAGCCGAATATGGGTTGATAATGATGATGTAAAAGTATACTCCGTTCACTGAATTAACTGACCCGGTAACTTGCATACAGGGTTGCCGCAGACGTCTTCAAGTATATTTTCTGCGACGCTACTTTTCATGAATTAAAATTATTAAAGTCGTCGCAATGTCGGAGTGACAGAAATTGCAATATAATATCTCGGAGAAGTTTTGTTGACTTTGTTACCAGTTCAGTTCTACTTGAGACGAACTGGCAGGGAACTGGAGCGAACTACACTCGTACAAATATATTTATAAATGAGGTTGCAAGAGTGAACGTGCTTACTTGTAACGTAATGATTGTACTGAGTTGAGTGAAGTATTTTTGTAACCGTACAATTCAATGAGCCATTTTCCTCTAAAGGTATTAAAAAATCCGCTAGGAGCAGCACTGAGGGGGGGGGGTCTACAAACGTGTTGAATTTCCTATTAAAATCGCCATCAATGCCAACGACATTTTGTTTGTACGTTTGACATTGTTGTCAATGGGGAATTCAAAACGTGTCAGCTGTCTATGGATGTTTTATAATTTTTTTTCCCAGGAAAACGTGTAATCCCATTTAAAATAATTTCGCTTGCGCTCAATACTATAAAATACTTTAAGTAAAAAAGACGTTACTGTCGGTTACACTAAAATTTTATCGGTAGTAAAACTGATTATAAAAATACTAGTAATAAAATTGACACATATTATAAAAGTGTCGCTTACTATAATTTGACGGTCATTATGTCTATTTGTACCTCCCCCCGGTGCTGTTCCTAGCGGATTTTTCAACACCTTTAGAGGAAAATGGCTCATTGAAATAATTTTACTTTTAATAAACTTCGCTTACACGTTTTAGACGTCAAGATTGAGTGGTACCACTTCGAAATAAGTAGTAGGTAGATAATTAATATTGATAGATTAAAATATTAATAAGCAATTATTTTTTTAGAGATTAAGAGAGAGACTCTTTGAGTCTTATTTCTTAAATAATAAAGTAAAAGGATCTTTACTTTCCTGCGAGATCTCTTTAAAAAGTGGCCTAAGTGCTTTTCAGCATTATATTGTATCTACAAGCTCTTCAGCTTTATAATATTAGTTGTATCTATGTGCTAATTGTTAAAATTCGTCTTGTAAAGGCGCGATAGAGTTTTAAATACCCATACATCCATCATCATCATCTCTTTACCCTTATCCCACTTAAGTGGGGTCGGAAAAATATGTCAATTTTTTCCATTCGTCTCTATTACTCGTCAACTCATCATCCACTCCTTTTACACACATGTCCTCTTTCACACAATCCAACCATCTCTTCTTTGGCCTTCCTCTCCTCTTATGACCTTCTACTTGCACATTCAACATTTTTCTAGTAATATGACTTTCCTCTCTACGCAATACATGTCCATACCAAGCTAACCTAAATACCCATACATCCAAAGGTATTGAGTATATGTTTATCACAAAGTATGGGATTTTTAAAAAATCGATCTTGTGTTAATAGTGAGTAAGTCAGAGTTCAACAGTTGATGTTTGAATTTGAGTAATTCCTAGCATTCTAAATCAAAATAAAAAAAATTGTTAAATTTTTTTTTAGGTTAACTAACATATATGTATAGTTTTATAACAAAATTTAACCATTTATTTTTTTCACTCTAAATAAATGTCAAAGGTCAATTCATCTCCAAAATATGTAGGTATTCATAATTTAATTTATTGTAAGGCTAAATGCATTTAGCACTGAATATATGGCCTGAGTGGCCGCCCAAATTGAGCGGGCGTGCTTCATCCTAAATTGTTAAACGTAGGTATGCACGCATTAGTGGTGGTTAGAGTGGCGGCCGGCGGGATAGCATGTGCCCCGTACTGTCGGGTAACTTTTTAACTCACCAGACAGTACGGTTAAGTAACTGGTAAATTCAGGCCATACAATAATAGCTATTTATGCCCCTGTCATCTCTCTATCTATATTCTATATCTATATCTATATCTATATCTATATACTATAATAAAAGAGTAGAAATCGAGTGTCTGTACTTTGCCCAAATTTAACTAAAATCAAGTTAGGGCGATTAGAAATGAGCAATAGAATACAAAAATATTTTTTTTAATTTTCTTGTCTGTCTGTCTGTCTGTCCTTCTGTCTGTATGTTCGCGCTATTCTCTGGTTCTACTGAACGGATTTTAATGCAGTTTTCACAAATAGATTAAGCAAAGTTCAGGGCAACATATAGGCTTTGTTTCATTAAGATCGGACAGATGAAAAAAAAGTTATCTTGAAAAAACCGGATTGCTCAAATTGATTCGCAGGCGTTATTTGTAGAAACGAGTTTTTCACTAAAACTGTGTAAAATCGATATTGAGGCACATATTCTATACTCAACTGACCAATTTGTTTGTTTATTTGGTTGAACGCGCCAAGCTAATCATAGGAACTACTTGAAAGCTCAGGTTCAAATTGGATAATTCTTTTTGTTTCACTAAAACTGTGTAAAATCGATATTGAGGCACATATTCTATACTCAACTGACCAATTTGTTTGTTTATTTGGTTGAACGCGCCAAGCTAATCATAGGAACTACTTGAAAGCTCAGGTTCAAATTGGATAATTCTTTTTGTGTTTAAATAGTCACATTATCTGCTTTTTATCGTAAAATGGTATACAAGTTTTATTATCTATTCTATTTTATTATCTATCTATCTATCTATCTATATCTATACTATAATAAAAGAGTAGAAATCGAGTGTCTGTACTTTGCCCAAATTTAACTAAAATCAAGTTAGGGCGATTAGAAATGAGCAATAGAATACAAAAATATTTTTTTTAATTTTCTTGTCTGTCTGTCCTTCTGTCTGTATGTTCGCGCTATTCTCTGGCTCTACTGAACGGATTTTGATGCGGTTTTCACAAATATATTAAGCAAAGTTCAGGGAAAGGGCTACTTATTAGATTGACCTAAAAGGAGATCATTCATTTTGGGCCTTTATGAAAGTGCCGGCCAACAAACAAAAATAGCACGAATTTGGCGCAATAGCTAATCTATACTTCTGTCAAATTCTGTACATAGATGATATTTTAAAATTTTTTATTAGAGGGCATTATACAATCGATGAATTCAAATGAAACTTAGCACGGTATGAGAATATAATACGGAGCAGGATAAAGTATACTTTTTATAACGAAAATAAAATCTGAAGGCGGTGAAATAGGGGTTAAAAGTTTGTATGAAAAGTCCTCCCTTTTTTCTGGTCGCGCGCACTTTATTATAGACCGGCCTTCGGCCTGGAGCTTATGATATAGCCTCCGACCGTGGTTACGGCTGGGTATTTTACCCAAGCACAATAACAAAACGCGGCCTTCGGCCGGGGGTTTGTGATATGGTCACTGATCGTGGCTACGGCTGGGCATTTTACCGATGCACAAAAAACGGAACGCGCGGCTTTCGGCCGCGCACTTTATTGTACACCGGCCTTCGGCCGGGGGTTTGTGATGTGGCCTCTAATCGTGGCTACGGCTGGGCATTTTACCGATGCATAAAAAACGGAACGCGCGGCCTTCGGCCGCGCACTTTATTGTTCACCGGCCTTCGGCCGGGGGTTTGTGATATGGCCTCTGATTGTGGCTACGGCTGGGCATTTTACCGATGCACAAAAAACGGAACGCGCGGCCTCCGGCCGCGCACTTTATTGTACACCGGCCTTCGGCCGGGGTTTGTGATGTGGCCTCTGATCGTGGCTACGGCTGGGCATTTTACCGATGCACAAAAAACGGAACGCGCGGCCTTCGGCCGCGCACTTTATTGTACACCGGCCTTCGGCCGGGGGTTTGTGATGTGGCCTCTAATAGTGGCTACGGCTGGGCATTTTACCGATGCACAAAAAGCGGAACGTGCGGCCTTCGGCCGCGCACTTTGTTGTACACCGGCCTTCGGCCGGGGGTTTGTGATATGGCCTCTGATTGTGGCTACGGCTGGGTATTTTACCCAAGCACAAAAAACGGAACGCGTGGCCTTCGGCCGCGCCCTTTGCTGTGCACCGGCCTTCGGTCGGGGGTTTGTGATGTGGCCTCTGATCGTGGCTACGGCTGGGCATTTTACCGATGCACAAAAATCTTCGGCCGGGGACTTATGATGGGACTACCGACCGTGGCTATGGCTGGGCATTTTACCCAAGCGAACAAAAAAACGCGCGACCTTCGGCCGGGCACTTTATTCTACACCGGCCTTCGGCCGGGGTTTTGTAATAGGGCCTCCGACCGTGGCTAAGGCTGGGCATTTTACCCAAGCACAAAAAACTTCGGCTGGGGGCTTATGATGGGACTACCGACCGTGGCTATGGCTGGGCATTTTACCCAAGCAAAAAAAACGCGCACTTTATTGTAAAGGGGTTATGATTTTGTATTTTTCATATATAAAAAATCGAAAATGTAAATAGAAGGGGCGAAGGGTTCGAAAATGTACATCGAATTTCACGCGGACGAAGTCGCGGGCATCTGCTAGTCAACAATAATTAAGAAGAAGAAGAAGAAGAAAAATATTTTTATTTGGTCAGTAAACTTAAAACTAAGCTTTTATATTTTACAACGAACAAGAAAACTGAAAGTAAAAGCGCACTGACCAAATAAAAATCTCCCACTCAGCTTAAAGCTGCAGCTAGCTGCAGGGCTGGTTTTCAGTGGAAGCCTTTAAAAGGGTGACATCACGGGTCCAAACAACAGTTATCAATAATAATAAAATAAGTAAAAGTAAAAAAAATATTACATAAAACAATATAACTACAAAAATATAAAATATAACTAAATAAACAATGCCTAAAAATAATAAAAAAAAAAATACTACAAGTACTACACTACACTAAAAACTAAAAACTAAAAAATAAAACTAAAAAAAAAAATAAAAAATAAAAAAAAAACTGCCTACTTAGCTCTATTAAATGTTGGAACTTTATGATCAAAAATTCTGTTTCTGCTGAGATATTAAATATTTTTTAATTTATGTTTAAAAGCATAAGTAGATAATTATATACTATATCACCTATTAGCGAACGCCCGCGACTTCGTCCACGTGGAATTCAGTTTTTCACAAATCCCACGGGAACCATGGGTTTTTCCGGAATGAAAAGTAGCCGTAGCGCTTCAGTAGGCGCAGCGTAAAGGAGGAACAAACATATTCACAAATTTTCACACAAACCTTTTCTGTAGTGTATTTAGTATCAGCATTGCACCCGTGCGAATCCGGGGCGGGTCGCTAGTTATAAATATAATCCTTCCTTCTTCAATCACTCTGTCTATTAAAAAAAACTGCATCAAAATCCGTTGCATACTTTAAAGATTTAAGCATACATAGGGATATAGTGACAGAGAAAGCGACTTTGTTTAAGACTATGTAATGGAGGTTACTTCCCTAAAAAATCACCGCAAAAAGTGATCAGAACTTAGGATTTTTCAATCAAACTCATAAGAAAAAAAACTGACGGACATTACACAAGATTGTGTAATGTCCGTTGTGTGTGATTGTGATTTAACTGAAAAGTTTGACTGTTCAGTTAAAACTGCAAGTCTGTTTTTGTTTTTTTTCTTAATAGGGTAATTAACTCATATCAAATTTAATATAGACAATATTAATTACCTATAGAACATGCAATAAGGGTCCGAAATATATCGATATATATAATATATTATTATACTTTTATTTTTTTTATTCTTTACAAGTTAGCCCTTGACTACATTGTACCCGACAGCCAGAAGTATTATTGGTAAGTGATGATGCAGTCTAAGATAGAAGCGGGCTAACTTGTTAGGATGAGGATGAAAATCCACACCCCTTTCGGTTTCTACACGGCATCGTACCGGAACGCTAAATCGCTTGGCGGTACGTCTTTGCCTGTGGGGTGGTAACTAGCCACGGCCGAAGCCTCCCACCAGCCAGACCTAGACAAATTAAGAAAATCTCAATCTGCCCAGCCGGGGATCGAACCCAGGACCTCAAAAATTAAAATATTGCGAGACATATCCAATGCCAATAATATGCAACGATAACAATGATTTTAGAACAAATTAACCATTAGTTATGAGCAGTATGCGCAAAAGGAAATAGGAATTCGTTTAGGCTGTAGCGTAAAGTGTGTCGAAAAATTAGACTTTCAATAATACTTCTGGCTGTCGGGTTAAGACACAAACATAGCATATTTTATTAAACCCAAATACACTGGTAAATATTATATTATAACAAAAAAGGTAAATTCTGAAATCAAATTATTGTTTAGTCGGCTATTGTAATTCTTTGTATAGCGAACTACAAAAAATCTTTTCTCATTTTATTTTGATAAGTTATCGTGAAAAGCTTAAACAAACCTTATTTTATTTATCAAACCGAAAATATAGGATAATAGTCCACATAATATTTCCCAATAACCGAATATGGGTTGGGTACAAAGTATAAAGTTTGTACAAAGGCGATTACTGACGTTGTCCGAGGATGAAGGGGAAAGGCTCCATTGTACCGAGCTCCTTTATGCGACCTCTCGCTTGTCTCAATGCTTTGAGAGAAGCAAAGGAAGTTTACGAGTTAGGGTTTTGACATTTTTTGTACGAAGAATTTTGTACCAACATTTTCTATACACCTAAATTAAGGATTGTGTAACAAAAACAGACCTACTTTGTACGAGGTGATTTATATAGTATAACGTCACTTCTTTTATATTATCACTAGCTGACGCCGCGCGGTTTCACTCGCGTGTTTCCTGTTCCCGTAGTAATACGGAGATAATATATAGTCTTTCTCGATAAATGGGCTATCTAACACTGAAAGAATTCTTGAAATCGGACCAGTAGTTCCTGAGATTAGCGCGTTCAACCAAACAAACTCTTCAGGTTTATAATATTAGTATAGATGATACTCTTACCCGCGCAACAGACGTTCAGTTTTAACAGAGCAGTTTTAAAAGTACAGTATTTCCAATAATTTGAATTAAAATTTCGATTAAACAGAACTGTACAGTTAAATTTGCGCAGTTAAAACAGAACGTCTTTAACACGAGTTAATCACTCAAATAACATAAAGCAAATCTGTGTGTGTAATTGGTAGCAATAACGCCATTAATTTAAAATTAATCAAATTTCATATTTTATAAAAATAATATTGTACAAATTCTTAAAAAAAAAATTCAAATGTGATTACGTTGTAAACAAATGTATGTAATTATTTTTTCTATGTATGATGTTTAACATAAAATCCTATAAATTATAATGGCACACAGATACAGCAACATATTTTATATAGGCCTCTCGTATTGCCTAGTTATATTAAGACAATAAACAACACAACACTTTATGACAATATAAGAATATTGTATTATAGTGTTGTATTTATTGTCTTATATTTCCTCATCTCCATTGCAAGAGGGGAAGCGTAGGCTTTGTGTGAAACCTTATAAATGAAAATGAATTATTGTTATTAAATTTAAATTATAAACTTTGTTCCACTGTATCCAACAATAGGTTTTAAGTCATATTATGTACATTTAATAAAAGTTACATCAAACAACAAAATATATTATATTTTGTAACAAATAATTTCTTGCCAGCAAATTGCTTCTTGCGTCTTGAATTACGACCTTGTTTGCCTTCAATAAAGGTTAATTATAATTATTTACTTACAAGAAAATTGTTTTATTAAAACATCATTACATTGTATCTGGCCGCCAATAATCTAATTATTATAATAGATATTTGTCTTAGTGGCCATTGCCAATAATAATTAATATTATGATAGATTTATGGCTTATTGGTGGCTTTATCGGATCTAACATCTTAATTGCTATTGTGCTAAAGCATAATAAAGAAAGTATTATCTTCACATACACGACTCCTATTTTCTATAAGAATATCTTAATATACGCAATGTTTTCCTATTATGGGAGTTATAAATCTACGCGCAGATGATTGTGCTCGATATAAAGTTAATGAAACGATCATTTTGTTTGTATATTATTTTGTTTAGAAAAATAATCTCTCGTCCGTGAAATGTTTTAGATACATTTTTTAATGTTTATTGTTAATATTCATTAGCAGACACTGCACGGTTTTAGCAGCGTAGTTTCCTTTCACGCGGGATTATGGGGATAAAACATACCATGACACTTGCAAATAACGTGGCTTTCTATTAGTAAAAGAGTTCTCAGAATCGGTTCTGTAGATCCAGAGATTAACTTACAACCTCACAAACTTTATAATATTAATTATAATATTATAAAGAGGTAAATATTATATTTAGTCTCCTAATATTATATTTAGTCCCATGCCGTGATAGCCTAGTGGATATGACCTCTGCCTCCTCTGCCAATAGTCCACCCTTCTGGTCCAATGCGGATTGGCAGACTTCACACACGTAGAGAATTCAGAAAATTCTCAGGTATGCACTATGTTATTCCTTCACCGTTTAATTTCTGAAAATGCACATTACTGAAAAGTCGGAGGTGCATGCCCTGGTCCAGATTCGAACCTACGCCCTCCGACATGACTATTATAATATTATATTGACAATATTTCACGAGTATTGTATAAGTAGATATAAAATGGTAACAACTTCCCATTCCAACCTTCAAACTGCAGAATCTATTACTTTGCATAACAGGTTCTAAAGAGTAATGGAAGTAGCCGCAAAATCAATTGTGAATTCAACTTTAAAGTGAGTTGCCTCAATAAAATATTCAATTTCGTGTCTGAAAATTTGTATGAAATTCTTTGAACGTGAAGTCTTCTTGAGTTACGATCGTTTGTTTTTTTTTTATTTAGATATTTATTGTTATGAACAATTATTTACATGTCATATTAGAAACATTATTGTAGTCTAATAACCCTAGATAAAAATAAGTAAGTATCTAAATTAAAAACTTTTTAAACAGGACTAATAAGCCCCTATCTCCTCTAATTAAGTAAAATGCTAAAAGCATTGTTTGTGACAAATACTATACTAACCTAACCACTCTTGAACGTTGGACTTTTCGAAGATGGTCTGCCAGTTAACTTTTTCTGATTTGTGTGTTTTATTATTATTATTTAAAGCTATTTTTTTCTGTATTTTTCAATTTTTTACTTTTAAAATATTGTTAGTCAATTCGTTACCAAGTTTTCTTAATTTATATTTGTAATATTAATTAGTATTTTTTGAATACTATATTATGCTAGGAGTGATAGAATCAGAAATGAGGAGATCCGCAGAAGAACTAAAGTAACCGACATATCTCAACGTATCGCGAAGCAGAAGTGGCAATGGGCGGGGCACATAGTTCGAAGAGCCGATAGGTGTTGGGGTCCCAAGGTGCTGGAATGGCGACCCCGCACTAGAAAGCGCAGTTGGGCAGTGATCTGTGTGTCTGCAATAAAAAAAATTCAACAAGCTAACATTTATTAAAACGTATATTTTTAAGGAATGTTTTAGTAGATATAATAATTCTCAGGCAGTACGTTTTTCCTCAAAAAGTATTCATTACTATTTTCCTTTTACTAATTTTTTTATTTCAGAAATAGAAGGAATCGGAAAAGTCTTATAAGCCGCCACCTTCTGTAACATGCCGCTGTGAAATCCGGGATCAATTTTAAAAACGTATTATTACTTTGGAAAGTTACCGTTTCGCGCAGGGCAAAGTTTGCAAAAGCAGAGTTCATAAGAAGGCTTTATTAAGCCATTGGCAGGTGTATTACAGCTGACGTTCAGATATTAATATCAGCGATGGATTCCGAGAATATCGTACACTCATACTCCTTTTAATCACAATATTGTTGATGGCATTTCAAACTTGCGATAAATCTTCGGTATTCTCATAATTCAGGTTGTTGAGTTTCTCAATTTGCTGGCTTAAGAATGTCCAAGTGAAATTGTTATTGATTCATCCTTCGAGACTTCTTAATTAATGTCATGATTTAAGGGTGGTGAATGGCGATCTTGTTAAGAGGCGAGGCGATTACGTTAAAATTCCGATTAGTGTGCGTTGTACTCGTACTCGTGCGTTCTATACAAAGAGTACTGGAGTGCGATTCCGCTATTTTACACTCGTCGACGAACTTTTCATCACATCACACATTTCATCACATCTTACTCGAATTTGAACGTTATGTTAATAGGATGCCATAACTAAATTGTCACTAACAACGAAGTTGCCATGGTAACGAACGATGTCACAGCGCACAGCGGGGCTGAATGTCTCGAGTTGATACGTTGGCTATCCCCATCAGAGTTGATATTATGCTATGACTTAGTTATTGCATGCAGTTTATGGGATGACTGTCACTAATGATGAAGAATTGGCAGATTTGACTTTGACTACCATAAGAATAGCTGATTGTCTCGCTTATTTATACATTACACTTTTTTGTAGATAGTTAAAGATATAACAAATAATGTGAAAAAATAATAAAAATTATAATATTTTACAGCCAGACCTAGGACTCGAACTCAGGACTTTATAATCCTAACCACTGGACCAATGGGGTAGTTTGAAGTACACATTATTAATGCATATTGGAATAGGGCAACGCGTGCGAAATGTGTTATGTTTGATACACAAGAGGCTTTTCAGCGTTCAAGTACGAAATATTTGCGTTGAGTGATCCTTCTGTGAAAACGTCTCAAAGCTCGAGTGGAAAATACACCAGCTATTCAGTGTCATAACTTGGCTTTTTATTTAACGGGAATTTCGTTAAATACATTCACCATAGCAACATTAAAGTCTGCTACAATTTGTATTGTTTTTCCAAGTAAAAATTTGGAAAAGTTAGAAAAATATCGATTATATATTCGGTTAAAAATCGATTTAACCAAATAAATCACTTAGTTGGCAACACTGTACATTTTCGTGTCTTCAAAAAATGTCGTAAAACAACTATAATATTGTCAATTATCGTTGCGAAACTTATTTTTTTGGGAAAGGGAAAGGCAAACCACTATGGATAAAGTAATTTATTCATTATCACACAAAAACAAGTATTTTTTAGTTTTGTGTAAAGTGCGGGGTGGAAACGAAAGGTC
This sequence comes from Bicyclus anynana, assembly GCF_947172395.1. NCBI lineage: Eukaryota > Metazoa > Arthropoda > Insecta > Lepidoptera > Nymphalidae > Bicyclus > Bicyclus anynana. Next base: position 10,841,073 of record NC_069099.1, on the reverse strand, counting down.
TGGGTCGGAGATGGGCATTCCCCTTTAACTATAACTACTTTTCGTTCATGCGGTATGAGGTGTATTTGGTACTGTATTTTCGTTGTGGCGGCATAGGATCCTTTTAACCCCGTAACTTACCTATTACTAGGTTATAGTGATCCAGTATTAAGGTAGACATCCTACATAACCCTCACTCGTACCATTGATCTCAAAATGAGATGAATGAGATCTCTTGTAAAGGACTCCAAACACTTAACGGTCCTACACGGTTATACTTAAATACATACTTATAGACGAGAATTGCTTGTTTAAAAAAATGAACCTGAATTTACGCTATATGCACGACTTGGAATCGATTGACGGTTTTTGATTATCTATCCCCTGTTTTGGTATTGCATTACTGTGGGAAAGTTATTTTCTCTCATCATCTCACGAATTATGATGCCCCAGTAATTCGAACCACTCTTCTGAAACGCGTTCGTACTATCGCAGGAGGTAATATAACGTTTCACTACTTGTATCTGAGTGCCTAGTGGGAGTATTCAATATTTCATACTGTTACTATCGCGTTAACGTAAACGCGAATTTATATGGAATTAAAACAGTTGTGTAGTAGTGCCACTAGATGGCGCTGTTTCAATTCCTTAGAAATTCGCGTTTACGTTAACACGGAGTTACGGTATATACTTGTCAGCTAGAAAAGGAAGCAAAGGTAAAGCCAACAACGTATTTAATCGCCGCGAGCGGAAAGGTAAAGTAAAAATCCGAAACGAGCACATAAAAATCTTGAAACTTGAAAACTTTCTTTTACGGTCTCTGTGGCGCAGTGGTATGCGCGGTGGATTTACAAAACGGAGGTCCTGGGTTCGATCCCCGGTTGGGCAGATTGAGATTTTTCTTAATTTGTCCAGGTCTGGCTGGTGGGAGGCTTCGGCCGTGGCTAGTTACCACCCTACCGGCAAAGACGTACCGCCAAGCGATTTAGCGTTCCGGTACGATGCCGTGTAGAAACCGAAAGGGGTGTGGATTTTCATCCTCCTCCTAACAAGTTAGCCCGCTTCCATCTTAGACTGCATCATCACTTACCATCAGGTGAGATAGTAGTCAAGGGCTAACTTGTAAAGAATAAAAAAAAAAAAAAAACTTAGAACATTAAACTACCAAATGACTATGCTAGTCTACTAAGGTAAGTGACAAATTAACTCAAAATATGGGTTTTGTATGTTAGGATATAATTTTTATGTTTATGGGTACACCTACTGTACTCAAGTGTGGAAAGTTATCACTTAGTTCAGAATGCATAGTTAGACCACAAAATAAAGAACCTCGCGAAGTTGCAGATAACAAAGTTTACTAATTTGTTTAACTAAAGTTCGTAACATTCTAAAGTTGCAATGATAAATGTAATTGTGGAATACCAAACAAGACTTTTTATTTTTTTGGTCATGCTAAATACAGATTTTAGCTATACTTTTGATAATATTCCCAGTGGGAAAGGATAGAAAGTACTTAGTTTAAGAGGTTCTGTTTAATTAAAGATAGCTCCGGGTAAGACTGATGAAAAGTTGTTTATTAAGTTTTTAGGCTGCTTATAATGCCAATGACCTTGATAATAATTTCCATTCATTTACTCTATTTTCGCGTTTTTTTAATACATCGTAAATTATTTTATTTCATTATACTAGAATCAAAGGTTGTTGCAAACATTGTCACCAATTTTCAGTTATGCCGTTTCTGAGCAAAAATCTAAAACGTGACAAAAACAGCACTTTTTTATTTTAAAATTAAAAACATTTCCAGTAATATAAAATGGTGACATTGTTCTACAGAGACTGATTAGGTATGGTATTTGTTTTAAAATATTTAGAGAATTTTTTTAGTTCGCATGTTCGGGGCATTTTTGCAATGTGCAGTGTCAATATATGAAGTAGGTACATATTAAAATGGTGACAATGTTCTCCAGATACTCCAGATAATGGTATTTGTTTAAAAATATTCAGTTTAGAGAATTTTCTAGTCAACAATTTATGTTCGTATGTTCGGGGTATTTTTGCATTGGTACAGATGAAGTAGGTACAAGTACAGAGAAAAAACTGATTTAATAAAATGTAGACTTCCCTTCTTAAGCATTGAGTTTTTCATTTAGAGTTTTAGCTCACGGTACAATTTACACGAGAAGGCAGACACAATATTGAAAAAAATATTAAAGAATCCCTTGAGACAGAAGTTCTTTGATATCGGATCCGTTGAGTGTTTAAGTGCACCCTTATGTGGAAAGCTGTTGAATCAGTAATTAAACCTAGCTGGTGTACTCCTCAAAGATTCGTAGCACTCTGTTCGTTCCATCTCGAACACGGTCGCTGTGTGAACTTGTTCGCTTGGCGACGACTTCAAGTCTTTACTGGAATTAGGTCATATTTACGATGTTCGTATATTCGGATGAGTAGTTTGACTTAGTGCCTTACCTTATTGCATCACAAGAAATGTTACTTATATATATTTTTTTAAAAGAATATTTGCCATATCTTTTTTTTTTAAATATGAATATGAAATTAGGAGTGGGTACGACAATAGACCAACGGGACGTGGACGTAACTTACCGTTAAGCTATTGATGCTATACTTTTTATATTGTATTTCTTAAGTGTGTGAACGAAATGTAAACATCATAGTACTTTTTAATATATTTTAAATTAAAACAACACTTTTGGCTATGTGTAAATGTTACAAAAAATAACTATAGTCACATTCATGGTGGTCTTATAGCCTATAATGGTCACAAATTCATCATTTATAAAAGCTGTTAAATGTTTTTAGTCCAAGCGTATACTATAAGTAAGTAAGTATTACTTAAATAAATTTACTTCTCTATGGCTTAAGCTTAATTTGACAATAAACATTGTTTTGTACAGTTTTAATTAGGCCTAAGCTTAGGTGTAAGAGGCCTTAGCCAAATTATTAATCAATTACCAAGTTATATCGAAATTCAACCAAACTATTTAATTATAACAAAACGTGTCACTCAAGTCAAAGTTTACGATGAGGTGCCTCGAAGTATTGTTAAATTAACAAAGTTTGTTTTAGAATTCCTTAAATAAGATTCCTTTGATAAGATGTCAAATACCAATAGTGCAGACTTTCTCATATTCAAATTCATTCATTTTGAAAGGTAGCAAAGCGTGATGTTTTTTTTTTCTTCCTGATTGTGTAAGTGCCGTAGGCTCCTTATGGGACCTCAGCGGCGTCACCGGGGGGTTTGGGCGAGCGCAGAAGCATCGCCTGATGGGGCCCGAAGGCAGAAGCAGAGTAGATGGGCGGAACGATTCTCTAAGGGCGTCTCCTCTGAGAGTCGGACCACGGCTTATAGGGCCGTTCGGGAAGGGTATTTTGGCCTGAGTGTATCATTCCGGGCGCCCCCGAGATCGTGAGTTAAAGACCGTGGTGTCTGTAGGTACATGAAAAAGGCCTATGTTTAGCAGTAGACATCCATCGGCTGTCCACATGATTTTGAGTCTGGTTTGACTGTTAATCAAGCGATTCCGGTTGCCAGACCTGTATTTATAAAGATACATTTTGAATGTCAAATTTTAATTGAAACCAAAAAAAAAATATTATAAAACTAGGCTGGACTGATTTCATTTCTTATTTTTGCCTTAGTACGTTAGACAAAAAATAATCCACAATCAAAGTAGTAACCATTAAAACAAAAAATAACTAACCTACCTACCAATAATGTACATAATAGCCTACTAGTTAAGTTGAGTTATAAAAAAAAAAAAAAACTGTATTTCATTAATTCATTCCAATAAACTTTGCACGACGATTGATTATTGTATTTATGAACTATCAAAGTATAATTTGACGTCTATCCTCAAAGCCAATTGCAATTTTTCTTTAAAGCACGCTGTCGCAATAAAATATTCCATTTCCTATCGTTCTAACAATTGCGATTAAACCCTTTGATCGCACGCCTCGTTAGGCAATCTTTTATTTTACTTAACTGTTGTAAAACTTGATTTACTTTTTTTTTACAAAGGAAATTAATTCAAGCTGCCTTGATTTTTAATTCTATTGCCATGAATGTAAGAATTTGTAGTGTAACATTAACTAACGCTGAAATGCTATAGGCTGTTTTACAATAAACGCAAGCTTATAGGAAAGTCGAATTCTAGTGTTAGTCGATTGTGTACTTAGTTAAATTTGTAAAATGGTGGTGAACAATAAAAAAATGTATATTGGCTGAGTTTGTTGTGGGCTCTTATCGGACCAAGGCGCGTTTGGAACCCTCGTAACTTTAATTTTAAGTTTTCGTTTAGGTACCACCATTACGTATGCGACATAACTTGACGTTTCAAAAATGCTTGTAAATTAAGCCTAATTGAATTTTGAATTTACAGTTGTTAGTTAATTTTAAGGTATTGGAGCCAGTAATGGTTGTATCATATTTTTTTCATTATTAGCCTTTTATTACAACCTCCCTGGAACAGACCTCCTCTTTATAGGAGAGGGCATACGGCATTTTTGCATAAATAATGTCAGGAATTTCGTAATAGAAAAAGTTGCATTTTCACTGTATTACCATTAAAAATCCATATGTGAAAAAAGAAAGAAATTGTCGATCTTACAGATCTAAGTCATTAGATTTTTTTTTGTTAAAAAATCTCACTTGGTTTTCAAGATATTTGTGTTTTATTTCGTTGATATTCATTTTGCAGTTTCTGTAAGTGGAAATTGTTAAAAACAAATTAAATTCAAATATTGAAGCATCGAGATGACACCTTGCTGTATTAGCCACTTTATTCTGTGACTGTTAAAAAAGTTCGCGTAAAAGCACAAGTATTAGCACTTTTCTTATGTTCTATCTTCTCACCTCTCACAGTTTCTACTCGGCCTCGTACTGGAACGTTAAATCGCTCGGTGGTACGTCTAGCGGCAGGGTAATAAATACGGCAAAGGCGGTACAATTTATGTTTCAATTTATATTTATTTAACCACAAAAAATTTAAAACTAATAAATTATTTACCAAACACAATTAATTAACAAGACTTCAACTCGTGTTGCAAATGTAAGACTAAAAAGCACCGTGGTGTTATTAATTATGCCCGAATTATCCCTCACACGGCTAACATGGGTCCGTGCGGAGATTTCCACGGAATAATGAAACGTACGAACATTTTATAATTACTTTTCATATATCTCTTAAGCGTATTATATAATATCACCTTACCTACACCTATGTGAGATTATATAAAATCCTTTACTTCGTTTACTCCGGCTTATAAATATCTAACTACGAAAATATACCGTGAAATGAATCAATTCGAGTTATTGTATTGAATTATCACTGAGTAAGTTTGTGTTTTATGACAAAAATAAAGCAGTTTTTGCTTGACCGTTTTTTTTCCATTTGATTTGTTGGATTTATCTCAATTTCAGATAACAGAGTACTATTAAACTAAACACATCGAAAAAAAAATTTAAAGAGTACAAAATTAATTTTATATTTTAGTCGTAATTCGTCATTTGTACCTGAGAAATTCCATTCACTCACGTACCATCTGTACCGCTCAGAAGTGACGGCATAGTGCTCAGAGTTATTTTCTGATAGAAACAGTCTTGTAAGCGTTATTCACGTTAGTTAGTCTACTAGCGTGTATTGTCATCAGAAGTCAGAATGGTTACACCATTTAAATTTATAATTCTAAAACAAAGCGGATGAAGGACGCATAAAGATCGTGTTGTAGCACATAAGATACTTTTTACCCCGTTTTTCCTTCGGGAGCGAAAATGAGAGAGCGGGGAAGTCTTCTTTTTAAATTTTTATTATTTTAATAAAAAATTAAAAAGATAAAAAAGAAGAAAAGAAGAAGAAAAAAAATTACTTTAGTTAGTCATTGTATTCCAGACGCTTATATACTCAGAGGCAAAATTATTCGCCCACTTTAATATAATCATGTCATATTAAAGTGGGCGCATATACGCGTCTGGAATTTAATAACTAACTAAAGTAATTTTCTTTCAAAGTAAAGTGGGCGGATAATTATGTCTCTGAGTATATTTCACCTAGAAAACCGCGTTGCTCGACAAGGTATACTATGTAACCAATAAATAACCCAACTTGGGCACGTGCACGGAATCGTAAGCTGATGATTAACACCCCAGACCGCTTAGTTGTCTTGTCACGTCACCACCAATCTGCTTAGTGGGACACCTTTATACGAACCCTTTTCTTGAGGGTCTGATCCCTTTAGGCATACAACGGATTCCAAGATAAACAACTTAACTTCCCCGAAATACCGCAAGTTTCTTATTTTATTTAAGTAAACACCTTCTAATTGTAATTAATCTTTAATGTAACTTCAAGTTTCTGTAACAGTATAGAGTTCTTTATCATATTAGAAGACGTTTTTTTGTAGGTACCTACCAGCGGCGAAGAGTTCATGCAAGCCGATTCTCACCGGGTTACCTATGAAAATCCATGCATATTCATTTTTGTACTGTATCTTTTTTTTCTACAAGTTAGAATATTACTACAATCTCACCTGATGGTAAGTGACGATGCAATCTAAGACAGAAGCGGGCTAACTTGTTAGGAGTAGGATAAAATCCTGAACGGAGCAAACGCTAAATCACTTAGCGGTACGTCTTTGTCGGTAGGGTGGTAACTAGCCACGGCCAAAGCCTCCTACCAGACAAAACCTAGATAATTATATGAGTAACCGTAGTTTGTATCACGCTGTATGAATTTTCTTTTCTTTGGGACGGCTTACCTTCATCTAAATTTCATCCTTCGCCACTGGTACCTACTACAAATCCAGAGCCAGGAACTGAGTTGCTATTTATAACTTGCATGGGTAGGATAACAGTCGCCTGTATGACGTTCATAATACGTACTATTATCGTGAATCGCCGCAAACTTTTAAGAGTGAAACGAACTGTCACCCGCACCATCCTACATAAAACGAAGCGTCTAAAAAGTGTAAATGGATATCCATACTAATATTATAAATGCAAAAGTAAGTCTGTCTGTCTGTCACGGCTAAACTGCTAAAACGATTACAATGAAATTTGATATAGAGATAAATTGGATCTTGGAGCGGGACTTAGGCTACTTTTATCTTATCAAGGTTTCCGCGTAATTTGTAAAAAATGGAATTTTATTTTCAACGAAGTCGGGGGTGTCCCTGAAAAAGGGTTTGTTTGGTTACTAATCTCAGGAACTAATAGTCCGATTTGAAAAATTCTTTCAGTGTTAGATAGCCCATTTATCGAGGAAGGCTGTAAGCTATACATTATCTTCGTATTCCTACGGAAACGGGAACCACGCGGGTGAAACCGCGCGGCATCAGGTAGTTATGAATAAAGGAGGAAAAATAATTTACAACTACAATCTTTTAAGATTGTTCTTAAAATTGACCTTTGTTTTACGGAGAAGTTTTATCTTGGTTTAGTCAAAGTCGGCTAGGCTACTAAACTCGAGTTCAGCTCTTAGGTCCATTATCAAGATTCTGCATCAATTCAAAGATAAAAAAGCTTTTATAGCTGCTGGTTTGTAACCTTTGCAGGTTACTTGTATATATTTTAATAAATTCGTCGTGAAAAGATGATATTTATGATGTGAAGCATTTCAATAAAATTTGAATAAAACTGAAGTACAAGTAAGCTGTATTATATCTGCCTTTGAAGAACTTTGCGTCAATGCTAAAAAGTGAAAATGCTTCTGCTAGTAATAATAATAATCAATAATAGGATAATGTTACTCGTAAGTCCACGCCAAAGTCCCAATAAAATATATCTTAAAATCATTACGTTGTCAATTCTATAATCATAATTTTTAGTTGATTAACAATATAAAAACAATAATTCATTGTTCAAATAATTCGATTGTTTTATCATTCTCTAGCGCAATTAGAAAGTCATTTTTGGGATTAAGTATTTATTTTTTTAATTTTCCTTATTAGTGGGTCTGGCAGCTTGCTGATTCATACGAAATAACCAACAACTACATACCCAATAAGTTTAAAGTTACAACACGATGCCATATAAACTAACTCTCAATTCTGAATAATCAGGGGTAAACTTTTCCTAGTCAATTTGCATCGTCATTCGAGATCACATGAAATGTAAGCTAAGTACGAGTATACTAAATTAAAGAATAAAAAAATTGTTTTCAATAATTCGTTCTAGATATAAAAATTAATACGCAGAAATCTATATATACTCGTAGATACATGTATATTTTAATATTATAAGTGTGAAAGTGTGTGTGTCTGTTTGTTTCTCCGTCTTTCACGGCAAAACGGATCGACGGATTGATGTGATTTTTTTAGTGGAGATAGTAGAAGGAATGGTCAAGCGACTTTTCGTCTCTTTCTAGCCCCCCACTTCCCTAAAATGGGGGATGAAAGTTTGTATGCATTTGTAGGGTAGGGGTAGAGTAGGTAGGGAAGAAGCGCAAAGCTCGAAGCTTGATCGGGTCCGCTAGTACTCGTATAAAAGAAAGTCGTGTTTGTTACACTTTTTATAACTCAAGAAAGGCAAGACTGATTTGGCTGAAAATTGGTGGAGAGGTAGCTAATAACCAGGAGACGGACATATGATACTCAGGGGTAGGGTAAGGGTAGAGTTTCACGCGAAGTTGCGAGCGTCCGCTAGTTAATCAAATGAAATCTATTTGAATATAGCCGAAAGGCCCGATGTTCAAACGTGACCTAATTTTTATTGAGTAACATTTCTCTGTAGGTGAGATCTCTCGGAGTCAAACGACAAGTTGATACAGGCCGACCGACCTCAAGGGCTGTTGGCAATCTTTGAAACACCAATGCGGTGCCTAATTGAGTACAGTACAACCATACTGATTCAACGGCGCTCCACTTGAGAACTCACTTGACAACTCGAGGACTTTCACATCAAAGTGCTTTAAATTTTAGCGACGTTAAGTCTGACAAGTTAAATTTGTTTGACATGAATGTACTTATATTTTAAAATCTAATCCATATTTTTTTTATTTTTTCATTCTCTACAAGTTAGCCCTTGACTACAATCTTACCTGAAGTGATGATGCACTTACCTTGGCAAGTGATGATGCAATCTAAGATGGAAGCGGGCTAACTTGTTAGGAGTAGGATGATATCCACACTCCTTTCGGTTTCTACACGACTATCGGTCTTACCGGAACGCTAAATCGCATAGGGGTACGTCTTTGTCGGTAGGTAACTAGCCTCGGCCGAAGCCTCCCACCAGCCAGACCTGGACCAATAAAGAAAACCTCAATCGGCCCAGCCGGAAATCGAACCCAGGAGCTCCGTCTTATATATCCACTGCGAATACCACTGCGCATCGAAGGCCGTCAAAAACCATAATAATTTTTAAGTAAGTCTGTTACATTTTTATCCAGCTGCACTGATTTAGATCAATTCTGGTACAATGATAAATCAGACCTTTAAGCAAGGTAGTACATTAAAGGGGTGAAACAACCACAAAATAAATTAATATTCCTTCACTGAACGGTAGAGAGGGATTGAAAATTTGCTTGAATATATAAATTAGCCATTTTCAAGTTATGTTTAAAGACCATCGATTAAAAAAAAATATAAAATAAACAGAATCTCTGTAAATTCAAGAAAATCTGTACATAATTGATTATAAAATAATTCAAAATTAAGAAAATTTATTTTTAATTTAGAAACTGTTTTTAACTGATTTCAAAAAAGGAGGAGGTTTTCAATTCTACTAGCATGTTTTTTAATGTTTATTATCTAATAGTTTAGTAATTTATTAACCTATTTTGAAAATTATTTTTTTGTTTGAAATACTTCCAGATTGGTCCTATTTAATTTTCACAAAAAACAGTTTAGTATTTTTGTGTTAAAATCAAAATAACTGAACAAAGTGAACAAAATTGCCCATACTGTGGCTCTATGCACGGACACACTTAAAGCAGAAAAATAAAATCTTTTTAACAAAAAATATTTAACCGACTTCAAAAAAGTTTTACTCTAAAAAGCGAAAAATAACATTGTACCTATGTCCTTTCTATTGATCGGTCGGTAAAGACGGTGCTATGCTAAATAGGCTCTTAAAGTTTATTTCAAATGTAAATCTGTTTATTCACTTTCTACTGGACTTACTAGCATAAAATTTTCCATTAGCTGGGCAGTAAAGAGAAATATTTCACTAGCGGACGCCCGTGACTTCGTCCGCATGGGTTTTAGTTTTTCACAAATCTCTGGGGAACTATGTATTTTTCCGGGATGAAAAGTAGCCTATGTGTTAATCAAGATTAAAATCTATTTCCACTCCAAATTACAGCCAAATCAGTTCAGTAGTTGCGGCCTTAAAGAGTAACAAACATCCATAGAAACTTTCGCGTTTAAAATATTAATTACTATTTTTCAATGTGAATGTTCAATGTTAATAAATATGTACTTTATACCAGAAAATAGGTAAAACGAATCTGTCATCAGACTAGTTCACGTAAAAAAGATGTGGATGAAAAAACCAAAAACTATTTACAATTTTGTTTGCATAAAGTTAAGTTGAACTTCGTCTATCCCATTTCCAAATAAATACCCTGATGAGACACGTCTACCAAAGTTGTCGAAGTTTGTTTCGCAATCAGGTACTCGGAAAGGTATTCAAGCTCGCTTAGCTGGAACATCAGTCTACGAAATTCAGTACTCTACAAAGGACCTCATTAGTCATTACGTACCATTTGCTCAGGTAACTTTAGTTACTTAATCTATTTCCCTCTTGACTGTGATTGATTATTTATTGAGGTCGAGTCCATTTATAACCGTGACATTTCAAATGTAAATGTTTGATTGGCTTGTTATTTGAGCACTGGTAGAGATGTTCTATTTTAGTGAGTTTGGTTTTAGTTGTAACTAGCGGACGCCCGCGACTTCGTCCGCGTGGAATTTAGTTTTTCACAAATCCCGCGGGAACCATGGATTTTTCGGGGACGAAAACTAGCCTATGTGTTAATCCAGAGTAAAGTCTATTTCCATTCCAAATTTCAGCCAAATCGCTTCAGTAGCCGCAGCGTAAAAGAGGAACAAACATATTTACACACTTTCACACTTACACATAAACTTTCGCCTTTATAATATTAGTAGGATAAGAACTGGGGCACACGATGCGTTGCGGCGCCGCATCGCAAAGATTTCACCGTATCAGCAGGCACACGAGCGGTGCAGCGCCGCAACGTATTGTTATGTTGCAGCGACGCCGTAGCAGCGATGGACAGTATGTTATTATAGTAATGTTGCGACGCATAGACAACCGTGTGCTTAGTGGGAGTTTGCAATATTTTCATACTGTTACTAACGTTGACGTTTACGCAAATTTATATGGAATTGAAACATTTGTGCAGTAGTGCTACTAGATGGCGCTGTTTCAATTCCTTAGAAATTCGCGTTTACGTTACGTGACAGTAACAGTATCAAACTGCCACTAGGCCCTCTGAGCGGTGCTGCTCCGACGTCGCAACGCATTCACCCCTTCCCGCCTCATCTCGGTGGCTGCAAGTTGCGGCGTCGGAGCGCATCGTGTGACATGCCACAGATATTTCTATGTATGACGACGTAGTGACACCGCTCAGCGCCGCACCATCGCCGCTACGTATCGTGTGTCCCCGCTTTAAAATCGGCGGGGAGGGGTGAATGCGTTGCGACGTCACGTCGGAGCGGCACTGCGTATTTTACGATCCATTTTGATTAACAGACCAAAACTGCTACACTGAGAAAAACTACCTGGTGCGCCATACTTAAAATACGTAGCAAACCACACACTATTACGCTTAAAGCTGGCACTATGTTGTATACAAGCTCCATAGAAAACATGATGTTGCTTCTGACTAAACGGCACAGTAAGCTGCATCATTACTAAGTATACGGCATCTATTGTACGTATGCTGTATCTGTAGTAAATAGTAATGTGCAAGCTCCTTACGTAAGTAGCTCATTTTTCTCAGTGTACGGCATTGCTGCGATATAACGACGTTGTAGCGCCGCAACGCTCGTGTGCCTGCGAAATCTTTGTGATGCGGCGCCGCAACGCAGCGTGTGCCTTCAGCCTTAGGGTGCCCTCACACCTCGCATAGAATATAGAGAATAATTGGCGTACTCCACATGTTGTCTTAAGCCATAATTATGTACTCTGTTACATGATGTCTGTGAAATTACAGTATTAATACCTCTAAAATTCCGTTTTAAATCTAAGTAAAATACGTTAATCCATATATTTCAATTTTCAGGCAGACGGAAACATGATATTTAAAAACGGATATTTATCATTTTGCATTACATGATCGTATAAATATTTACTTAAAATTTAACATTTATCACTTAAAATCGTACGTGTTTTGGTAATTAAAAATAGACGAATAGTTTTCCGGGATAAAATCGGCTCTCAATATCACTTCCCGGAAATTTAACTAGGTCCACGCAAAAAATCCGTTATTTCATCGAGGCGTGAACTGAAAAAATCAAACAAGTACACTATCGCTATTTGTTATGATTCGATATGTATGAGCGGTTCAGAGCGATAGCAAACAATGTAATAATATAATGTACATATTATTACTACTATTCAAACGTTAAATACATTATAATATTTTTTTAAAGAAATTAAATATCAAATGTCTCAAAGGATGAAGGAAAAATATCGTGAGGAAGCCGACCATAGAATTTTCTTAATTCTTTACGTGTGTGAAATCGGCTAATCCGCATTTATTAATTGGGGCAGCGAGGTAGACTATTTTTACTATTCTGAGAGGAGACTCGTGCTCAGCAGTGAGCCGAATATAGGTTGATAATAATGATAATGACGACAAATAATCTTCATTTTACAATCGAATTCTGGGGTATTTATGTATCCAAATGTATCTCTCGTCAGTATCCTTTGGGGGCATATTAATCGCACAATATTTTTTTTAGTTGTGAGAATCATACTCGTCGTCATCAACCCATATTCGGCTCACTGCTGAGCTCGAGTCTCCTCTCAGAATGAGAGGGATTAGGCCAATAGTCCACCACGCTGGCCCAATGCGGATTGGCAGACTTCACACACGCAGAGAGTTAAGATAATTCTCTGGTATGCAGGTTTCCTCACCGATTGAGACACGTGATATTTAATTTCTTAAAATGCACACAACTGAAAAGATGGAGGTGCATGCCCCGGACCGGATTCGAACCCACACCCTCCGGAATCGGAGGCAGAGGTCATATCCACTGGGCTATCACGGCTCCAAATCGGAGAATCATACTAAAGTACATGGATTATTTAGGCATTGTCATTACCAACGGCACCAATTGAGCGTCTAAAAGTAAGAAAAAAAATGGTATAGAAAAAGAATGCTTTTTGGCATAACTTTATTAAGAACAAATTTGCCTTTTTGCCACAACTAATAATAAAAACATTTGTTTACATTTCTGTTGTATGTGTTTTGTGTGTAGATAGATACCTACTCAGTTACACGCGTAAAATCATGTTAATAATAAATTACAAATCAAATTATTATTACATTAGAGGAAGGCACATCGAGTATTCAAAGAAAGTTTATTGACCCAAGATTCTCTTTCAAGTCAGGCTAATTATATTACAAAGTAAATTTTCTGAAAACGTCGCAATTACCTGTAAGTTTTTTATGTCAGTTTATAAACAAGAGATCAACTAAAGTTCGTTCTTAAATATATATTATGTAGGTACCTAATTGTATTTGAAGGTAATTTAAATTTAGTGGTCATTTATATACCCAAAGAAAACAAAGAAGGAATTTCACACTTAAATTATCTTCTGGAGGCATTGTAATTTTTCAATCAATTGAATTTGATCCGTGTTTTCCCCTATAAGTCCCGTTAAGTCCACATATTTCCCGTTTCCGTGTGAATACGTGTGTACATTTTGACGGCCTTCGTGGTGCAGTGGTATGCGCGGTCAACTTACAAGATGGAGGTCCTGGGTTGGATCCCCGGCTGGGCCGATGGAGGTTTTCTTAGGTGAGAGGTCCAGGTTGGTGTGACGTAGTTATGGCTTGTTACCAAAGACGTACCTCCAACCGATTTAGCGTTCCGATACGATGTCGTGTAGAAACCGAAATGGGTGCGGTTTTTCATCATATACGCCTAACAAGTCAGCCCGATTCCATCTTCGATTGCATCATCACCATTAGGTGAGATAGCAGTCAAGGGCTAACTCGTAAAGAATAAAAGAATGCATAAAATATAACCTACGTTACACGGTGTAGTATCTTTCTCAGAGTAAAAGAATTTTTAAAATCGCTCTAGTAGTTTTCAAGTTAAAACGTAAAACAAAACAAATCTTACCTCTTTATAATATTAAAAAGCATAAAAATAGTAACTTTCATTAAAAGCGGGTACATTCACTAAGAAACTGTTTTGTAGCTTAATAGTAGCTCGGAGGATAGCTGGCGTGTGGGCTGAGGGCGCTTATCTTGTTACCCGACTGTCGCTGTCACGGCATGTCACCTTAAGGCTTCCGCCGGTTAAGACTGAGCTTTGTAAACGTTGCCTTGACAGTGGCAAATAAATAATAGCGAGACACGTGTACTGCTTGTTATCGACTTTTTTTATTTAGTTTTGTTTTTAAGTGCACTGTTTATCATTCAGTGTTGGCCAACGACATTATTTAGAGGTCGGAGGAATTATAAGTATTAATATCTACTGTAGTCTCGTGAACATTTTTAAGTTAGAAGTGAATGTTTGAGTTATTTTCCAAAACCTATTTGGTCTGAAATTACAAAAAAAAAATACATTAAAAAGCGGGTAAGTTCACTAAGAAACTATTTTGGTTGCTTAATAGTAGCTCGGAGGATAGCTGGCGTGTGGGTTGAGGGCGCTTATCTTGTTACCCGACTGTCGCTGTCACGGCATGTCACCTTAAGGCTTCCGCCGGGTAAGACTGAGCTTTGTTTGTAAACGCTGCCTTGACAGTGGCAAATAAATAATAGCGAGACACGTGTACTGCTTGTTATCGACTTTTGTAGTTTCGATTTGTGTTCAAGTGCACTGTTCCATTATCATTGATAATATGCATCGTATTAATTATATATTGTGGGGTCGGAGGAATAATTATTGTCACAATGCTCGTAATTTTAAATTCTTATAGTCCATCTAATTATTAAGTTTGGATGCAATTATCGAAGAGTTAATGTAGAGGTAAATCCAAGTTTGTAGAGTTGCAACCTTTATCCCATCGCCGCCATCTTGGAAAAATTGGTAGGTATGATTTGGGGATTGAGTAACTCACTCGAAGTACAAAATGTTACCTCGATATTATTTAAAAACACCTATCTAGAATTAAGAAATAATTATATGTATTAGGAAATTTTCGTAATTTCGATTTATTTTATTAAAAGGTAAAGGTTGCGCATTTGGGAAAATACAATACAACTGAACCGATTTCGAAAATTCTTCTACCAGTAAAAAGGGTTATATTTTATCCCTCTATTCTCTAAAGTTCAGGAACTGTGCGGGTGAAACCACGGGACCACCGCTAGTACTTTGTAATTCCCGTTTGCCGTGAATAGGCCTTTTGTAAGCTAATATTTAATCTAGTGATACAAACTTTAAACATTGCTAATAACGCAGCGTCGTTGAAGCAGATAGCGGACAAAGGATCGCGTGAGGAGGCGCTTGTTAGGCGCTGACCACCTGTCACGCCATTTCGCCGTAACTTTGCGATAATAAAACTGAATTTAATTATAAATGGCCCTTACCAATAGTGTATACTATAACGTATCTTTGAATATAATAATTGTCTAATTGACCTTCATTCTACACTATCGGACACCTGTAGATTTGTGAATCTTCTATAGCTGTTAGCCTCATGTGCTTTTGATTTCAAGCCAACCGTATACTATAACGTATCTTTGATATAATGAATATGCTAATTGACCTTCATTTTACACTATCGGACACCTAAAGATTTGAGACGCTTAAAATCTTCTAGTTGTTAGCTTCATGTGCTAAACCAAGCCAACCGTCATTCAGCTGGGTTTAGCCTGATGTTAATTGATAATGCAATCTTAGATGGAAGCGAGCTTGTTAAAGAGAAGGATGAAATTCCACACTCCTTTCCGTTTCTACACGCATCGTACTGGAACGCTCAAACGCTTAGCCGTACGTCTTTGACGGTAGGGTGGTACCTAGCCACGGCCGAAGCATCCCACCAGCCAGACCTGGACCTATTAAGACAACCTCAATCGGCCCAACCTGCGATTAAATCAGGACCTCCGTGTTGTGATTCCACTGTATACATGATATGAACTCTGTCATATACTTGTTTCTAAGGGAACTCTACTATATGATTGTTGTAAATTAAAAGCATTTAATTTTCATAAAAGCATAAGTTATAACGGAACAAATGCCTTTCAACTTTTAAATAAAGCTTCAAGTGTTGTAGCGTCGCCTCTAGGAGCTTATAAACGAGTGATGGCTCGCTGGAGGGCACTTATCTTGTTAGTTGGCTGTCACTGTCGACCGTGGCGTTGTCGCGCCATGCAGCCTTAAGTGTTCTGCCAACTTACACCCATTTGTTTCTAAATGACGCCTTACGAGAGACAAATGTTGAGGTCTTAAAAATGCTCTCTTTGTAAATTGTATTCGACAATTACCTACCTTACCTTATCAGCCGATAGACGTTCACTGCTGGACATAGACCTCCAAGCACAACGATCTCGAGCGGCGGATCCAGCGACTCCCTGCAACCCGCTTGATATCCTCGGTCCACCTAGTGGTAGTAACACTGCGCGTTCCGGTGCGGGGTCGCCATTCCAGCACCTTGGGACCCTAACGTCCATCGGCTCTTCGAACTGTGTCACCTGCCGATTGCCTCTTCAGCTTCGCAACTCGTTGAGCTATGTCAGTGACTTTGGTTCGTCTGCGGATCTCCTCATTCCTGATTCAATCACGCAAAGAAACTCCAAGCATAGCTCGCTCCATCGCCCGCTGAGCGGGTATTCGACAATGCTGAGCTGGGTATCTTGATGATTCTAGTTTTAAAGACTCCTACTAATATTATAAATGCGAAAGTTTGTATGAATGTTTGTTACTTTTTAACGCCGCATTTACTAAACCGAATGGAATGGAAATATATTTTACTCTGGATTAACACAAAGGCTACTTTTTATACAGAAAAAATCCATGGTTCCCGAAGGATTTGTGAAAAACTAAATTTCACGCGGACGAAGTTGCGGGCAGGTTTGAAATAATGTAGTGCAATATAGTGTGTTTATCGTATACTATTTTTGAGCACTATGAACGTTGTATCAATTAGGTACATACTACCTACTGTATAATTTAAAAAGGCCGCTAGTAAAAAAAACCTTGTTACAAATAATATAAATATTCTGACCAAACAGACTGCCTTTAGACCATCCGAAAAAACCGAATGACACGCAAACTCAAATTAAACACTTTTGTTTAAATTTGACAAACGTAGGGGCATATTAGACAAATACCTTATATTGGCTTTACATAATACTGTTTTTAGGTTATCTCCTCTACATGTAAAGTGGGGATGAATTTTTTACTCGATTATTTTTTTGTGTGGGGTATTAGTGGATAGGTCTTTGAAAGATGTGAGGGGTCTTCTACGAACATTTTTCAACTTAGGGATCCGTTTAAAATATTAAGCTTCTATGAGCTATTTTTTGTTAGAGTCAAGTGTCTCCACCCTCTACCGGCTAAACGGTTGTTTATGGATACGTGAAAATATTTACGAATTTATGTAATTAAATTACAAAGAAAACTTTGACAGCTAAGACGCAAGTGCTATTTAAAGAGTAGTAGTCGACCGACTCAAAAAACGTAATTTGAAATCGAAAATTGCATACTAATTTCGTTGTTAAGTCAGTCCGTAAAATAAAGTTGTCAGTAAGATAACACAGAGTCAGTTAAAACTAGAAATAAAATTTGGTATGGTTATGTATATTAATTACGTCTATAAGACGGTAAACAGAAAATTTGAAAAACAAATTGTTTTAGGGTTCCTTTCGTACATTCAAAGTGAGGATAATGTTTTCATTGTCTATTCCATCGGGGTATCGGCATGTTTCAAATGCTAATAATCTACGGAACCTTAACTGCGCGTGGCCCGACACGCACTTGGCCGGTTTTTATTATTTCAAGGGTTAAAAAAGAATGAAGACGCGGACGTTCGCCAGCCACCGATAATTATTTCCGCAGTAACAAAACTTTGAGTGCGTTCGTTTCTTGTCTAGATCCAACACCAATTCAAGTAGTGAGCCAACAAAAGAGTCCGAATCCAAATGCGGTTAATGGACGAGTTAACGTAATAGCTAAAAGCACTCAATGCTTACAAAGTCGTGTCGGTCGCTTTATGGGAACACTAACTGTTAATTTCCTACATTGTGCCAAAGGAAATTCGTCTCTAAGGAAAATATTGCCCGGTTCCAGCAAGCCATTGTTTTATTTGTTAACGCTCGATTCTTGTTTTACTTTCGTGCTTTTGTTGGTGGTTTCTTGCGTCATTGCGTGATATTGTGTTAAGTGAAGCATAATAAAATATCGTTGAAAGAGAATGTAAGTAGTCCATGTTTATTCGATAACAATAGCTTCACTACTCCGTAATAGATTAAATTTTCTTGCTGGATTTTACCCAAGGGTTGTATTAGAGGCGAACGTACGGTTTATTGGGTTTTATATTAAAACTATGTACTTGTGACTTGGTTTAGTTACAACAGTTTGTCTATTTACTTGTTTAAAAATAGAACGATACAACAACTTTTTTAATTCTTAAAAAAGTTTCATGTTGGGCTCGGAAGACCAGTTTTGCTGAGAAGAGACCATTTGTTCATCATTATCATCATAATATCAGCCAATGGACATCCACTGCAGGACTTAGGCCTTTTGTAGGCCTGACTTCCAAACATCACGATCCTGAGCCGCCTGCATCCAGGGAATCCCTGCGACTCACTTGATCAACACTGCGTTTTCTAGCACAGGGTCGGCTTCCCAGCATTTTGGAACCCCAACCCCAACGTCCATCGACTCTTCGAACTATGTGCAACTTCCATTGCTACTTCAGCTTCGCGGCTCGTAGAGCTATGTCGGTGTATGGTTCTTCTGCGGATATCCTCATTTCTGATTCGGTCACGCAGAGGTACTGCGAGCGTAGCTCGTTCCATCGCCAGCTGTGTGATTCTGGGCCTTCATAAAAGGCCCATAGTTAGCAACCAAGTCTCGTAACCATAGGTCATCACCGGCAAAACCCACTGTGCAAGTTTATTTGTTTAATTTGGAAAAATAATATTTAGGAACGATTTTCTACATATTTTTATATTGTTTCTGCCTATTTAATTTTACACAGGCAAACTAATCTCCAACAAAATCATTCACGTTAATTATTTACTCGAAAACATTATCTCATAATAATTGTATTATCGAAGTTAATCTTTACAAGCTTTTCCTTCTAACTGTAATAGGATCAATAGGAGTAAATACGAGTATTTAAGTATTGAATATAGTATATCACTATGATATAATTCTAATACGACGAAGTATCAATTGATTATGAAACATGGCCAAAACTCACGTGATACAACGTCGTGTTTCATTATTACTCACGATAGTTTAAACTTTAAAATAACCACGAAGTATACTATACTTCTAATGATAATAATAACAAAAATATCAAAGTATAAGTGGATCTTGGACGTTGGACGTTGGGGTTTCAACCGACGACCGCACTAGAAAGCGCAGTGTTGGCCGACCCCCCACCAGGTGGACTGGCGACATCAAGCGAGTCGCAGGGATTCGCTGGATGCAGGTGGCTCAGTATCGTGATGTTTGGAAGTCCCCACATAAGGCCTATGTCCTGCAATGGACGTCCATCGGCTGACATGATGACTTGGACCTTGCTCACGAGATTGCCGTCATGTGGAATGTTGCGTCATGTGTTATTGTTCCGGTATTCGTTACAGCCAAGTCTTATTGCGAAAAGTTTGAACTAACACCTGTTAAGCGAAGCTTTCGCCTGGTTGTAAGATCAAGGATCAGATTCAAAAGACACTGATCCTTGATTCCTCGATGCGTTATTTGAGTACGTTCCTCACTCTGGAGCCCATCCGCCACCTTATTTGTTTATTTGCTTGGGAACTCAAAAGCCCCTTACCGGAAAGGGAAGTTTGTTGTATAGAGAGACGAGTTGAATGAATTCACCGTGCGGGTACCGGGTAGATCGTGTAGCAGAGAGAAAAACAGTAGAGACCTGGACTTGTGGTCGATGGTGTAGGATTAAGGAATTCCTTGACAATACATTATCTACTTATAGACCAATTTACTTAACCAAACTTTCAGTTCAGACTACAAAATATACATTTAATGTATGTCTGGGAAAATAACTTAACAGCTGTTTAATATTAAAACTGCCAAAATAAGATATCCAAATTTGCATTTCACTTCGCGAGTAGATATCATTCAACAATGTTCGCATACGCCTATGGAAGTACGCAATTTTTTCGCCGAAAATTGCTCCATCGAGCTCGAGAATTGAACAGTCAGGAACGGCGTTGAATTATGCAAAGTACGTCGGGGAAAAATTGATACAGAAATTGCTCATAAAGCATAAAATTAAAATGTGGATCGCGGCGGCCGGTGTTGCAACATGCTAAATACCTGTCGTATTTCAGACGCCATCTGTCGGCGACAGCGCTGAGACTGCCGCTTTTAATTTATTAACCAATTTGCTGAACGCTCCGAAACGCGTTCCACTCGCTATTTTGTTTCTTGACTTAATAAATTCGGAGTCATAATCCGTGAAACAGTATTTTTCATGGCGCCGCTGGTGAGACCGATATTAATATAATTATATTACCAAAAACGCCATTTTTAATTCAATTTACATTTTTCATCAAGTAAAATAATATAGAAAACGTTTAAGTATAAAATACTATAATGTTCGGTGGTTTTAATAATGGCCCGAGGCCGGTACGGTAATTTTGGGAAGGTGCTTGATATAAACAGAAAGTTTGTAACAATATTCTCTGCCGTAGTGTGGTTAGTTTACCACACTAGGCTAGAAAATACCTATTGTAGCACAAGCTGGTTGAGAGTTATGACTGTTTTAAAATATTAATAATCATTTACATCTCTTGTTTATGTATTTCTCCTTTTTTTAATTTTTAACAATGTTATACATACAAAATATTATACAAAACACTATTAAAAACTTATAAAAAAGAACTAACCCTCCTGCGGAACATTTGAGTGCCCAAGGAACCGGTGGTCAAGGCTCCAGAGTGAGGAACCTCCTCACAATACGCGCCGTCTCAAGAATCACTGCCTTCTGTATCCGACCCTTGATCCAACAGTTAAGCGAAAGCTTCTTAAGGAGTTGGTCGAAGCTTTTCGCTATAAGACCATTGACTGAAACAACTATCAGAACAATAATAGTTAATGACTCAACATTCCATAATATGGCGGTAATCTCGTGGCAAGGCATATTTTGATACTTTAATAATATTAATAATTATAACCACCGGAAAGGGCAGTTTTGTTCGACCTCCACTAGATAGTCTGAAGACATCAAGCGGGTTGCAGGAAGCCGCTGGACGTTGGCGGCCCGAGACCGTGGTATTTGGAAGTCTATACAACAGGCCTATGTTCAGTAGTGGATATCCATCAGCTGATAATGATGATGATGATCACTGATTAGATTAGAGAAGACAAACAAAATATAATTGTTTTTTTTTTTAATTTAAGGCACAAGATAGACATAGACAGGTAACAAAATAAACGTTGTCGATCCTCACTCGGAACGAGGTGGTTTAATAAGATTTGTAGCTCACTAAGCTTATAATTAGTGGATGAAGAAACCTACAAAGGGAAGGAATTAGTCAAGCTTACCACTTAATCAAGTTCCAGCCGAGGTTTCCGCACAAAAACAATTTACACTGTTAATGATTAGGCAACTAAAATGAGTTTACCAAAAGTTACTCTTGATATATTTAAGAGCCGTGATAGCCCAGTGGATATGACCTCTGCCTCCGATTCCGGAGGGTTTGGGTTCGAATCCGTTCCGGGGCATGCACCTCCAACTTTTCAGTAGTGTGCATTTTAAGAAATTAAATATCACGTGTCTCAAACGGTGAAGGAATAACATCATGAGGAAACCTGCACACCAGAGAATTTTCTTAATTCTCTGCGTGTGTGAAGTCTGCCAATCCGCATTGGGCCAGCGAGGTGGACTATTAGCCTAACCTCTCACATTCTGAAAGGAGACTCGAGCTCAGCAGTGAGTTGAATATGGGTTGATACTGATGATGATACTCTTGATATCGTATTTCATACTCATGTAGACACAAATGTGTCTGCTAATCTATACTTAAAATAAAACTGAAACAGGTCCAATTCTTTACATTGAAGATATTTGGATTTTTTTTGTTGGAGGGCATTTTTTAATCGACATTGAAGCCAAAAATATTTATTTTACTTTTTGTTTGTCTGTCTATCTGTCCATCCATGTCTTTGACTGAAACTACTGATGGAATTCAAACGAAAATTAGTACAATTAGAGACCATAAAAGAAGATGGTATAAAATAGGGGTTGAAAGTCTGTATGGAAATTCCTTCATTATTCTACTTACATTTATGAAAATTGGTATGTATACCAGAAAAATACGAAAAATAATGTAATTCAACATGCTAAAATCGCATTGTAAACAACGAAAGATATTTATATAAGCAATAAATACGATGTCTAGTTGTGTGTTCAAGAAGTGTAAAAACTAACTCAAAACCCGTTGCATCTTCTAAGTCTTACGTCATACCTGTTTGGCATAGGGAGTAAATTCAAATGTAATTGATTCCAAAGATGTGATTGTTTTACTTTCACAATACCATAATCACTATTCAATTCCACCTTAAATGCTCCTCTAATGGATTCAATTGCGATGAAGTTCAATTACATTCAGTGGTTCTGCACAGAACGCTTTTGGAATAAACCATTCAAACCTCATAATTGCATTGATTTGTGGATCGAAGTCACGAATCAATGCATCGCGCGAGTTTGTGGGAGGTGTGATTTTGAAGGAGTACCACTTTTTGTAACGTTTTTATCTACCTCAGATGTACCGCAAATCGGATTTCCATTCTCTTCTTTTCAGTCAAAGATTTGATACTATTACATATGTAATTAGCGCGTCGAAACTGAGGTGAATAAAGGTGGCCAATTGTCTTAATTTCATTTAGTCGCATAGCAAACAACGAATGTTATTTTTTACAAATAACTAAATAATACCTAAATAATGTCTACAATTTCGAAAATATTACCTATAAACAGAGTAACACTTTATTAGGAACAAAGGACAGAGTATTAGGAACAAAGGAAGTACAAAGGTGACCTGTGTCCACTAACTTTTTAAATAATAGGTTTGAATGTTTCTAAAAGATTTGTCTTGAACGTTTTAATCTGAAAAGTTTAAAATTCTATTGCAATCAATGTAAATCTAAACTTATAAAATTTTTTATATCTTACGAAATTACAAAACCTGTAGGTGCCTATAATTGTATAACACTAGTGGACAACTTCGTCCGCGTGGAATTTAGTTTTTCACAAATCCCTCAGGAAACATGGTTTTTTTATTCTTGTATGGGATAAAAAGTAGCCTATGTGTTAATCCAGGCTATAATATATCTTAATGCCAAATTCCAGCTAATTCGGTGCTGTAGTCGAGGCGTGAAAGAGTAACAAACATTCATATCATCAAAATCATCAAATCTCGGGAAACCATGGATTTTTTCGGAATAAAAAGCTTATGTAATAATCCAGAGTAAAATCTATTTCTATTCCAAATTTCAGCCAAATCGCTTTAGTAGTAGCGGCTTTAAAGAGTAAGATCTAAGCAAACATACACCCAAACATCAATACAAACTTTTGCATTTATAATATTAGTAGGATGTCTTTCACTGGTAGACTATTACAAAATACATATAACTCCTTGATATTACCATGGAAATAGCGTGGTTGAAAGGTAAAATTCGATGGCCGTTTATATAAAATGGGAACGGCAATGGAGAATGACATTTATGTGGATTATAAGCATAAGGGAATTTATGGGTTTCCCGTAACGACATACGATCAGATCGTAAACAGTTTTGAGTTGATAAAAGGTTATGTGCTCGCAATCTTTACATGCTATCGGTACTTATGTTCAAGGACTTATGCTTTGGGTAATTTGAAACACAGATTGTAACATGCATACGACTTACTACCTTAAACGATAACATTTATAGAGGTTTATGTGAAGCGCAAAACTGGTATTTTTGGAAAGTCTTAGTCCTTGTCCAGAAGGGGCGACTACGGCGTAGTGCACGCGATTTACGCGCGTATTTTGAATTCGCGCGATGCATGTGGACGCGATATATTGATGTCTAGTACTTCGACAACGCGCGTATGAATTCGCGCGATACGATTCGCGACGAATTCGACCGTTCTGGACAAGGTCTACGCCAGACACTCGACATCTCGACACGCGCTTGCGCGCGAGTCGAGATGCTAGGGACGCCTTGTTGTGTCTACATAATGCGCGAACTCTAGAGCGAGTGCACTTTCAACTCCATGTTTCGTACTGAATTCCTCCCCAAATGCTCGCGCGTTGGTACGCACATTGTGTCCACAAGGTCGCGCGTAATACGCGCGAGAGAATCGCGGCAAATTCGCCCCTTCTGGACTGAGCCTTAATTTTTAAATAAAATTAAGCGCTTGGTTTTACGCGTAAAAACCTGTGTCACCTACCTATTCTGCAGCCGGATATAAATAAAAGATATCATGGCGAAATAGGTACCTACATAATATATTATGGACTAGCGGACGCCCGCGACTTCATCCATGTGTAATTTATTTTTTCACTAATCCCCCGGGAACCATGGATTTTTCCGGAACAAAAAGTAGCCTATGTGTTAATTCAGAGTAAAATCTATTTCCAGTCCAAATCGCTTCAGTAGTAGCGGCGTTATAGAGGAACAAACATCCAAACCAACATCCAAACATCCATACAAACTTTCGCGTTTATAATATTAGTATGAAGTAGAAAGTAGGATTATTTTAACTATAGAAAAAAAAATATTTTCTTTCTATCGCTATTAATACAATTTTTACAGATTAAATAAAATATTTTTCAAAGTAACAGGAAAACAATGGAAATATTCTCACTCTGAATACCGTTTCAGTGTAAGGCACTGTCTGGTACCGACAAACTAATGCTTTATAAGTACATCTAACCATAATTTATGGTCTTTTAATTATACTATTAGGTATTTGATGAAGTCTTTGAAGTTTAATGAGATATAATTCTTATATTTTTTCTCATATTTTAACTACCCGACTGCATAAGAAGGAGGGTAATATTTTTAAATTATTATCAATACTAATTGAATAAAATAAATATTATGTTAAATTCCAAAATGAAACAATTAATTAGAAAACGTGTCTTTAAACTGATCCTTAATCTAATTATCAAAAGCATAAAAATTAGCAAAACCAAACTGATAGGCCGATGGACAAAAATGAATTTTTTTTTCGCAATTCTGCCCAAAATGATTTTTGTTAATTTTAATCATGTGTACAGACTCGATTTCCAGTATCACTCACATATACAAATATTATAAAAAGGTTGGTATAGTAAGGGGTAATCTCTGGATTGACTAAACCATTTTTAATAATTATTTTACAAATTGAAAGTCACATTTTATGAGTGTCATAGGCTATATATTATTCCCGTATTCCCACGAGAACGTGCACTATGCGAGTGTAACCGTGTGTTGTCGTCTAGTAAGATATAACTTTAAATTTCGTGTATGTCGTCATTGTCTCAATTTATGGAATGGACGACTCTAAGTACCCAGGGAGATATAAAAGGAAATGAAGCTAAGCCCTTCGGAAATCTCAGAAATTGGTTCTCTCCCGAAGTGCGTGTGGGGACAATGGGCAAGCTCGAACCAATGAAACAGAGTTACCGTCCCCGCTCTAGGGAGCAGTTTTTACGCCGTATCCCAAGATTTATGCCATAACGGATTTCGAATACCTTGATCCGTCATACTCAGATAAGCATTAGTGCGAAAACACTCTATTTATAAGTGCTTAGGAGATTCATATACTAATTATATAAAGAGGTAAACTTTCTGAGGTTGTAGGGTGTAATCTCTGGATTTACAGTACGGATTTTGATAATTCTTGTACTAGCGGAAAACCGGTCGACTACTAAATGGGTGAAACTGCGTAAAGTCTGCTACTAGTATAATAATCAATAAATTAATTAAAATTTATCACTGCATTTGTCATAGAATCGATTTTTCAATGTTGATTTTTCAACATATCCTTGCTCTATACCAATACCACGTTATGGTATTACACAAAAGCCTGTTTTACGTCCAATATGCTAAACTAGTTCATTTTATTTAATCCCGCTGAACAAAATCGGAGAATTTGTTATTTTTGACCCCCGACGCAAAAAGAGGGGTGTTATAAGTTTGACGTGTCTGTTTATCTGTCAAACTGTCTGTGACACAATAGCTTCCAAACGGATGAAGCAATTTCAATTTAGTTTTTTTTTTATTTAAGATGACTTAAGTGCGAATGCTCTTAGACATGTTTGATGAAAATCGGTTGAGCCGTTTAAAAGTTGTGGGGGGTGAAAGTGAGGAGGACTACCCGAACTTCTGCAAATATACTCGAGTGGAGTCTCAAATTAAAGCGCACTGAAGATAATAGATGACTTAATCGAGAGTGTAATTAATAATTTCATGACATTCGGGGGTTTTCGAAATTTTCAATTTTATGATAACCATGAATTGCATTACAAAAAGCTACAGCAGTTACCAACAATAAACGAAAAGTAATATAAACAAAATGAATAGAACGACACTGCCTCAGATCTACAGTTCGACCTCAAGCTAACATTTCACTATGATTTCACTTGACGTTATGTGACTATGCAATCGATCAGTGCGGCACACAGACAAGATACAAAGTAGGTAGGTACAAAATACGTGGTTTTGATCAGAACTTGTTCCCTCGTAGTAATAAAATATTGCATACGTACGTACATGACTGATTTAGACTCGAATAGGTCTTTCAGTACAAACTGTCTAGCATTTTCAATTCAACATCGAAGGTCGAAAGTATGAAACCTTATTACAAAAATTGTAGATTTATTCCAAGTAAATCCTTTTGAGCATTTAATGAAAATAACATGCAATCTAAAATAAAAAGCCTCTTATAATACCAAAACATCTCATTTCGGTATTCAAATCAAATAAAATCTGCCTTTTCATGTAGATTCGCTTGAAGAGTGCGTTTACCTGTTACAGAATGCCCGTCTCTCGCCTCGAGATGAAAATAAGATTATTCCTAATTTTCTGAAAGCTCAAAGGATAAATTTTAAATGAATTGGCTAAATATTTAATCAGCGTAATCACTCCAGTTTATTGGGAAATTTATTCGACAACTCAACAAAGTATACGGAAGGTACACATTTCTGATTACAATATAAAATGAGAGAGTTCGATCCCGGATTAGTAATTGTTAACGATTGTAATTTATGAAATTTTCAGGTACGCAAGTTTCGTCATGATGTTTTTCCTTCACCGTTTGAGACACTTGATATTTAATTTCTTAAAATGCACATAATATACACATAACTGAAAAGTTGGAGGTGCATGCCCCGGACCAGATTCGAACCAAGGCCCTACGAAGGTAGAGGTCATATCCACTACCACGATTTTTACCTACTATACAACTGGCGTTTTCTGCGAACTATAATATTCAGAAAAACAATTTGTCAGAAAATTGTTTACAAAAGAACAAATACATTTCACTTGTGTATTGACTATTCTAGTTTTTCTAATAAAAGTTTTTGTGATATTGATGTGGGTATGACATGTCCAAAACCCCACGAAGGATATGAATATAATATTTATTAAAGCTATATTTTGGTACACAGGTAAAAGTTATAAGTAAATTAATGGTATTTCAGGGAAATAAAAAAACTCAACATGATTGGCGAAACGAACTACATGCACCCTGTTATTGATTGGTAGGTATGAGTATTATACAAATTCTACATGATATAAAAACTATTTGAAGCCAAAATTTTATGCTGAAACACAATAAAAAACACAATTGAGCTAGTAGTTACGTATTTATTTATTTATATAGCTTTATCTATTTATTCACTTAAGTATTTTTATTGCAACGAAACATATGGAACATACAAAATCATAAAACTAAGCATAATAAAATGCAATGAAATACCATATCACTAATAGTGATCTATTATTAACCTAAAGAAGAATTATTTAAGGGCAGACGAAATTAATAAAGGGTTTGTTATTTACTTTTACTCATCATTAAGCAGCATTAGATGCATAATACTTTTTAATCACCATTGTCTATCTCTAGTCTTAAGATAAGCATAGCTTGTTTTAAGGGTACAGCTATTGAATAATACAAATTATACTGTAGAGTATATAATACTACATACGATTATTTATAAACTATCCAAACATTGGATACCATTCATCCATATTTCCATCCGTGGAAATCAAACCCTCGGTCTTGGGGGCTCAGTGCGCCAATCGGCCATCTTAATTAGTAATTTACTTCAATTAGCTACATTTAACGGATTTCACAAAGTATTATGTATCAAATATGAAATGCTTTTCCTTCATGAACAATTCGTTTAGCCATTTCCTGAAATCTGATAAGCAGAATCAAGTAGCATAATGAGACGGCTAACATCAAAACACGCGCCATGATTTACTGTTTCAAATGCGTTGAGATAACCTTAGGAAGTACGTGAACGCTTTGAAACAAAGATATTACCACGTGAAGGATGCAAAAACATAAATCATTGCTAATGCAGAGTTTTTTTGAATACAAAATGGTTTTTATTTGCATGAGTTATGCGTGGAAGAAGAAAGAGGAATTTTGGTCATATTTGAAGAGGGTATAGTATAACCCGTAATATTTTATTTCTTAAAATTCACATAACTAAAAAGTTGGAGATGCCGGACTGGATTCGAACCTATGCCCTTTGTAATTGGAGGCAGAGATCATATCCACTTGGACTCTGCATTTTAAGAAATTAAATATCACGTGTCTCAAACGGTGAAGGAAAACATCGTGAGGAAACCTGCACACCAGAGAATTTTCTTAATTCTCTGCGTGTGTGAAATCTGCCAATCCGCATTGGGCCAGCGTGGTGTATTATTGGCCTAACCCCTCTAATTCTGAGAGGAGACTCGAACTCAGCAGCGAGCCGAATATGGGTTGATAATGATGATGATAGTATAGCCCATTACAGCGCCTTTAATTCCACTAAGCTGCTTAGCGTGGATTAGCGAGTAAAGGTGATAATGTATTGTAACGATCACGATCAGATTTTAATGATAACGACCGGGTTCAACAGCTTCATGCTCTCCCTTAACACTGCAACTGTAACTTAACACTGGGTGTGTTACATTATCAACTTCCTAACACTGGTCTTACAATTTTCTCTGAGAGAAAGAAACACTCAATATTTCAAATTAGTATTAAAAGAAAAAGAGATTAGAAGAGAGCAGAAGAAATAAGAAAAACAACTAAAATTGAAGACTTACTTGCAACAGTTAAAAAGTTAAAATTGTGTTGGACCGGGCATATGACAAGGAAGATTTGAGGGAAATGGATAAAAAAGATAACAGAATTGATTTCTTAAGATTAAAAAAGAAAAAGGGAAAAGCAGTTGTTACAGAAAATTACATTAAAAACAGGAGGAGCAACTTTGAAGAGGATAGTTCAGGGCATAACAAAATGGAAAATGATTAAAGATTTCTTCGTGTCAGGGAGAACACACTGACAGTAAAATTTAACTGAAAATTTAAATTAATTTTTATTGTATAAAACGGCGGAGCCGTAGCCTCAGAGCAGGTTCTAAGCTTTACTTGTCAAGGATGGCAGATACACAAAGTAACACTATCATTCAGTACCGGAACGACCACTTAACTTGCTAATACAGTTCTACCATCTAACTACAATATTGATCAAATACAGCGCTGATACTATCACATGTAAACCGGGATTAACTAGCGTATGATAGTAAGGCAGCCACGAGTGAAATTACGGGCTGGCAACCACTAGTAGCAGGATTAAAGAGCTCTTTTACAGCTAGCCTCTCCTTCTAGTAACTGACTCTCCTTCAGCCAAGTAACTGACAATGCAATGTTATTATTAAAATGGCCTCACTATACGAATAACTGACTCACCCATTTCCTTCACTCACTGCGAAACTGACTAGATCCAGCTAAAGCAACTGAATCAACTTGAAATCTACCGCGAGCACTCTCAGAGATCGTCAACTGACAGATGTCCACAGACAAACAACTGACAGATAAACGACACGTACTCCTTGGTGTTTCTAACAGCAGCAGGCAGGTCATCTCCGCCCGGACAAAAATCCAGGTGGGGGTACGGGCCTCGAGGCTACGCCTCCTTGCCCGGTTAAGGCGCGGGGGATCTTGTTCCCCCGGTCATGTTCTTCCAGCCCCTTTCGGGGCTGAGACCTTTCGACCTAGGGGTAGAAGACGATGTCAATCAAAGTGCCCCGCGCGGACTGCAATTACTCGCTATCCTGCGCTGGGGCGGTGTCAAGTCCGGTATGTGCGTCATCCATCTCGTCGCCATCTTCGTCGCCGTAAGCGTCTGCGCCTGCAGGTTCGGCCACTAGAAGGAGCTCGCGAGGTAGGGGACGCCCGTTCGGCGGTCTCTCGCGGTGTTGGTATGGTCCGTTATGTGCGCGCACGAACATACGGTGCGCTAGATTCCGGACTTATTCTTCCACGGCGGGCGTCCTGGTGTCTCGGTGTATGACGTCATTCCTGACGTACCTTGGAGCTCCGGTAGCAAGGTTTCTAACAGATATCGCTACTTAATTAGTTACTCTAATTCATGTAAGATGGCGCTACTATCTAATCTCATATACAACTTAATTGTATTATCTATAAACTGTGAAGAGAATGAAGTAAAAACAAATAACCAAACCAAATAGTGAAATAGTGAAACCAAATAGTCACAATGTTTTCACAAATGGACATAGACGGAGACGAGGTATGAGAAGTGTTTTGTCACGTCCCGACCAAGTCGACCGTTAGACGTGAGGCCACGTTCGCTCCCGTTTGATTTATGAAATAAGGTGAAACCCACGTTTGACTGGTTTTACGGATTTGAATACTTTTGGGAAAGTATAACAAATGTGCTCGGTTTTATTTTGCAGTTCGGTCCACATAATGAAATAGAGTGATACGTTCACGTCTTATTTCCTATTCTTTTTACAGACTTCAAAAAAGGAGGAGCTTTTTTTCATGTTTGTTACCGCATAACTTATTTCTTAACCAATTTAAAAAATACTATTTTGTTCGAAAGAGTATACTTTCATATTGATCCCATTTAATTTTCATGAAGATAGGTTGAGTGATTTTGTGTTAAAATTAAAATAACAAAATTGCCCGTACTGTGGCGCTTTCGTTCACTGATTTTTATGAAAATTAAATACTAGGATACACTAAAAACAGAAAAAAAAAATCTTTTTAACAAAAAAATTCAAAAAAGCGAAAAATAACATTGTAATGTGCTACCTTCTGATCACTTTGAAGGCGGTGCCAACACAGTGATGCATTAACTAAAGCCGATTAAATCATAAACTTTTATGATTTAAGGACCCGTGGTTCTTAATCGTAAATTTTTATGAATTTTAGTGAAATGTTGATATAAAAAATATCTATATCTAGGATACTTCAACCATTCATTTGCAGCACAAAGCGAGTATTTTAAGTAGGCAAATTTAATCTACAGTAGCGGCTAGCCACTAACTACAAATTAGTGTTAATTATTATCAATTAACACTAATTTGTAGTTAGTGGCATGCGCAATAATTGCTACGTAGTCGGTGTTCAAACTAATAATAATTCAAAGTCAATATAAACCTATACGTAAATAAAAAATAAAAAGAGTTGAAGTGTCAGTCTGTGATTTAAAAATAACTATGTTTAGTGCTTAAAGTTATTTGCACGATACCAACACATAATCAAGCTTTTGCCTGTCTTTCTGTCTGTCTGTTTGCCCTAGCTACTCTCTGAAACCGCTATACCGATTTGTACGAATTCACTGGTTACTCACTTCACTGGTGGTTCTTAGAGCAACATTTACTCGTAGGATACCTTTTATTTCGGAAAAATACATGGTTCAGAGGGTTTTGTGAAAAACTGAATATCACAAAGAAGAAGTCGCGAGCGTCCGCTAGTAAGAAATAAGTCTTTGTAAAGTATTTTTTCAACAGAACCAGAACTAAACAAAAAAGCATAATATTTTGCTTTACCAATTTGGGAAGTTATCAGCAAGAATATCCTGTGTACAACAAAATTTGTATTTTGATAGTAGAGACGATCCAACTTGTCCAATTAGCGGGTGTATTCTGTTACAAATTTGCTTTTAATTAAAGCTACCGAAGCTATTTTCTGTATTGCTTCTTAGTTACTCCTTCATACAGATTTGTTTGTTTCTTGGTTCTTGTTGTTTAAATGATCTATTTTAAAACGAAGGAAAGTAATATACTGAGAAACTACTTATTAACAAAATACAAATAGGTAGTAATATTTTACCGTCACCCAGGTCCGACAAAATACTCTCTACGTACGTTTCACCCCGAATCCGGAGCATCCTCAGGGGATGTTGACTCTATAACGTGCAATTGCAAAGTCAAATTGGGGTGACGTTGTCGCATGGGTTCGTCAGCTTTTCGCGGATAATAGCAAAATAAATAAATTATTATATCATTCTTGATGAACTTCCGCAAAATAACGCCTGCTTCTATCCAACAAATAGGTAGATTATGATTAATAATAATTAGTCTCGCGTGTTAAGAACCATAAGACCTATCATATATATATCAATGTAGCTGTAGGTTTTATCTATTTAAATACTAGGGGACCCGGTCAAGCTTCGCTTTGACTTATGTGCACTTCTTCCCCATCTCCATATATGTTATCCCCGTATTTCGACGGGAATGCGAACAACCCGGGTGAAACCGCGCGGCGTCAGCTAGTCTTTTCTAAACCGCTTAGATAAAACTGTAGGTACAGTTAAACCATAAACCTACCCTACCCCTACCATACCCCTACCATACCTCTACCCTACCCCTACCCTACCCCTACCCTACCCCTACCCTACCCCTACCCTACCCCTACCCTACCCCTACCCTACCCCTACCCTACCCCTACCCTACCCCTACCCTACCCCTACCCTACCCCTACCCTACCCCTACCCTACCCCTACCCTACCCCTACCCTACCCCTACCCTACCCCTACCCTACCCCTACCCTACCCCTACCCTACCCCTACCGTACCCCTACCGTACCCCTACCGTACCCCTACCGTACCCCTACCGTACCCCTACCGTACCCCTACCGTACCCCTACCGTACCCCTACCGTACCCCTACCGTACCCCTACCCTACCCCTACCCTACCCCTACCCTACCCCTACCCTACCCCTACCCTACCCCTACCCTACCCCCACCCTACCGCTACCCTACCCCTACCCTACCGCTACCCTACCCTACCCCTACCCTACCGCTACCCTACCCCTACCCTACCCCTACCCTACCGCTACCCTACCCCTACCCTACCCCTACCCTACCGCTACCCTACCGCTACCCTACCCCTACCCTATCCCTATACCATACCCCTACCTACCACTACCCTACCGTAGGATTTAGGGGTTTGGAAAATAGATGTTGGCCGATTCTCAGACCTACTGAATATGCACAAAAAATTTCATCAAAATCTGTCAAGCCGTTTCGGAGGAGTATGGCAAAACTGTGACAAGAGAATTTTAGATATTAGATTACTTATTTTATATATTAGAATATACATCATATTCAAATAAGGGTGCGTGAATAAACACGTTTCTCTTAATAAACATTACAATAGCAGCTCACAAGGCAGCGTTTAGTAAATCCAGCGCGCAGTAAATTACCCATTGCGGAACGAATGCGGGTTTCTGTTGAATTACCCTAATAGAAATCTACTTCTTTAATTCACTTTTAATGAGGCTTCCGTATTATACGATTTAATTTTCGCTTTATACCACTTGAGAAACTTTTTGAATCGCTCCATGATCATATTAAAAACATAATATTTTTGGCGTGAAGCAAGCTTTTATTCAATTAATATGTATATAAGTGAACAGAATACTTAACGTTTTACTGTTAAATATTTCCCTGACAGCTATTAACTGCTGGTGACTTCTCTGATCTATACTAATATTATAAAGCTGAAGAGTTTGTTTGTTTAATTGAACACGTTAATCTCAGGAACTACTGGTCCGGTTTGAAAAATTATTTCAATGTTAGCCTATTTATCGAGGAAGGCTATAGGCGAACGGAAATCACGCGGGTAAAACCACGCTGTTTTGTATGTCTATGGCTTTGTCAGTAAGGATTCTGCTTTTTGACAAGCTTTTTGTAAAATGATATCTACGTCAGTCAGAGTCAAGAATGCTTTATAGTCAATTATGGATTTTTATTAAAATTTTGGCTAATCGTGGCAACAACTCGAATCCTTCCATACATTTAAAAACTCAAATATCTGAATATGAAAAGTTTAACATTTACAATGCTAATTAGGACCAGATGAGTGGTTCTGATCACATAATTATAGTTTTAAGAACGCTCTATATACATATAAGCAGAAACAAAGAAAACCCAACAGCAGATGCTTTTTTTTTTAAATATAAATTAACCTCATTTACATTTTGAGATATCTGTTAGTAATCAGTGAAAGGTAGATACTTATCTATGTTCAAACAATGCCATACGTTTGAGAGATGACCTAGCCTTAGAGGGTTTAACGATACAAAACAAAATGCACGCAAATTACAAAGTAACGCGTAGCGAGGTGAAATTTATCGCGCTTCCGTGCGGTTTAATATTAGAGAGCCTCCTATCACGGGAGTTTGAACTTGGACCTCGCAGAGGTCCTAATTTGCATTCTAAATTACAATTAACTAAAAAACAAAGTAATAATTAATTCAATTATGAATTTGATGAAACCAATCATAATAAATCATTCTTTATTATATGAGGAACATGACCTAAAATAATATGTATATATTTTAGTATATATTTATTTTGTAAATAGATGTTAAAATGCGTCCCTTATACGAATCCTTATAATAATGACGTAGCCAAGTTTTACGTATTTTAAAATGCAAGGATAGTTGGAATTATTTGAATTACTTTGTATGAAAAAATAAAAAAAATATGTATTTTAGTTAAAAAATATTAGTTATCAGTTCGGCTCCCACAAGTGGACTCGTCAACACATTGAAGTTATGGGATATACTCCCGAGCATCCTGTATAATAATATGGATGTTCATGGTCGTTATCAACCGATATTCGGCTCACTGCTGAGCTCGAGTCTCATCTCAGAATGAGAGGGGTTAGGCCAATAGTCCACCACGCTGGCCTAGTGCGGATTGGCAGACTTCACACACGCAGAGAATTAAGAAAATTCTCTGGTGTGCAGGTTTCCTTACGATGTTTTCCTTCACCGTTTGAGACACGTGATATATTTCTTAAAATGCACACAACTGAAAAGTTGTGCACGCCCCGGACCGGATTCGAACCCACACCATCCGGAATCGGAGGCAGAGGTCATATCCACTGGGCTATCACGGCTCTTATTGGTAGTCCAAACACAAGGTAGCTACTGTGAGCCGTCGAGGAGTTCTCTTCACTTGCTTCGTCTTCATCACCAGACCCTTAATACAGTCGCAATCCATCTAGGTGGAAAGTTCTCATCAATACAAATTTTTCAAGTCCAAACACAAGGTAGCTACTGTGAACCGTCGAGGAGTGCTCTTCACTGTCCCTCGTCTTCATCATCAGACCCTTAATACAGTCACAATCCATCTAGGTGGAAAGTTCTCATCAATACAAATTTATCAAGTCCAAACACAAGGTAGCTACTGTGAACTGTCGAGGAGTTCTCTTCGCTGTTCCTCGTCTTCATCACCAGACCCTTAATACAGTCACAACCGATATAGGTGGAAAGTACTCATCAATACAAATTAATCAAGCCCAAACAAAAGGTGACTGCTGTAAATCCTTGACGAGTTCCCTCGTCTGTGTTTCGGCTCCATCATCAGAACTCCAAACCTTCATAAAGTTGTAGTGGTTTAAAATACCTTATGGAAATACTAACAAACGTACTAGCCGTCTCTACAACTTTCGAAAGTTCCCCTCAATTTCTCCAGGATGCCATCATCAGATCCTGACATGAAAAAAATGGGACCACCCTGGAAGTAAACCCTACAAAACAAAAAAGAATTTTCAAAATCGGTCCATAATTGACGGAATTATCGCTGGACATACATAAAAAAAAAAAAAAAAAACATACATACAGCCGAACGTAGAACCTCCTCCTTTTTGGAAGTCGGTTAAAAATGAAGGACCATTTACATAGGACATAGGACATAGGACATACCATTATATATTTCATTTTCGGCATATTAAATTAAATCTAGCCGTGTCTCGCTTCGTGGAATAGAATATAAAATATGTCCATCGTATTCCGGTTGGCCCTGACAATTTTTATTATTGGCTGGGTGAATTTAGTATCTAGGGAGACGTAAAAGGAAATGAAGCTAAGCCCTTCGGAAATCTCAGAAATTGAGTTTTTCTCGGAGTGTATAAGGACAATGATAAGGCTCTAAACCAATGAAGCACAGTTACTTTTATTACGACAGAGGACAGTTTTACGATCGCTATAAGATTTATATTCCGATAGCATACCCGTTTTTGAATGAGTAATAGTTGCCTGCCTAAATCTTAGTTAAGATCCACTTGAGATACGTACAAATTTCCTTTATTCAGATCATTTGTTCTTGTCTGTGTTTTTCAACGCATTACAATAGTATAATATCAATGGCAAATTCAGGGATGTATTACAATAGTCGTCTGGGAAATGAACGGCTATTATCAAAACTTTGGAGAATTTTAGTACAAATGTGTATAACGGAAAATAGACTAAATTCCATTTCTGATAACGGCGAAGCCGTTTCCTCAGAACAGGTTTTAAGCTTTACGTGTTAAGGATGGCAGATACACAAAGTAACACTATCGATCATTACCGGAACGACCGATTAACTTACTACTACATTTCTATCCTATAACTACACTATTGATCAAGGATATCGCTGATACTACCAGAAGGAAACCAGGAATAACTATTGTATGTCAGTAAGGCAACCACGAGCAAAATCACGGACTGGCAACCGCTAGTAGTAGGGTTAAATGGCCCTTTTATAACTATTAAACGCTTCCCTTCTCTGCTCGTGTTAGCCCCCAGCAGAGTAACTAACAACGCAATGGCTGGATTATACTATACTCACCCATTAAACTTCTACATCAGTATCACTATTTCAGTATTGCTATTTCACTATAATTATTTAAATATCACTATATAACAAATGGAAGACGATTATCTAATCCGAGAATTACACGAAAACTTGATTCTAATATTATCACAATAATTAATGTAGATTTTGCTAACCAATCAAATAACTCACTCGCCGACATGTACATATTGTGTGTGTTGTGTACAAATAAAAATATTACTGTTAAGGGAGTAAAACATTAGGTATGTTAGGAGTGGGTACGGTAATATAGATAGAGATAGAATAGAGACGTGATAGCCCAATGGATATGAACTCTGTCTTTGATTCGGTGGGTGTAGGTTCGAATTCGGTCCGGGGCACTTCCAACTTTTCAGTTATGTGCAATTTAAGAAATTAATTAAATTATTAATCTATAAAATATATTTTCATACTTGAAATAAAGTGAAGGTGATATATTTAGGTCAAATTTAGCTTTACTTAACAGTAGGTAAATGAGTAACATTTTACAAACTTATTACTCTACTCTATCAGACCATAGAAACTAGCGGTGAACAATTTAAAACTTTTCATTGCACACATTTGTACTAATGTTCTCCAAAGTTTTGATAACATTCGTCCATTTCCCAGACCCCTCTAATAGATACTATTTGATAACTTATCTACCTCACGACTGGTACCTGTGACTAACCTTGAAACCTTTTCAGCCATATCTAGAGAAAACGCGGTAACAATTTTGCGACATAGTTTTAAATACAAATATTATAAAACTGAAGAGTTTTATTATTATTATATTAGAGATTATCGTAAATCACGGCAAACTTTTAAGTGTGATCGAACTGTCACCCATGCTATCTGAAAAACACTTTAGTAATACATTACAGAAACAATCTGATAAGGAACGGCACATTGTGTTATGGCAAACTTATTCGATAAGGCAATGAATTTACTGTTGGCGCATAATCGCATACATTTTGTTCATTAACGATCAATAGCCCGTCCAATCGTCCGTCGCCGCGACAGATTGCGAGACCATCAATCAGAATAATTGCCGATAGAGGCAGTGAATACTCCCATCTGTAGACTGTAGTTTATGGTATAATAGTAACTCTTCATTACGTTACATTGTATGTGTATACGTTTATGTCACTTAAATAAGTTTTTTTAGTTTTTTTAGATCTACCATGTTTTATAATATTCAAAATTTTATTTCTCTAAAATAAAAATAAATCCATACCAATAAATAAAAAAAACGTATAATTAATATAATTTAATATATTTTATTATCATAATTCTTATCATCACATCCTTTTCCATATAGCCCAGGGCCCGTGGAACATTTTTAAAATTTATTACTATCAAGATAGTTTTCCGTGACTAGCTTTATCTTGACGCTCAATTTTATTTATGAAAACTCTTGATTCTGGTAGCTACCTGGGTTACCAGGTAATAAAAAATTCTGAGCGTGGTACCAGAATCAAAAATTTTCGTAAATAAAAAGTTGAGCGTCTCATCAAGATGAACTCACGGCAAATACCTCTTACGTAAAAATGTTCCACGGATCCTAGGCTTTATCAGTTTCTGTTGTTTCTATCATTTGTGAACTTATCATATACTCCTTTCAGACCCATATCCTCTTTCACATACTCCAGCCATTTCTTTTTTGGCCTTCTCTCCTCTTGTGGCATTCGATTTGCATTTTCATCATTTTCCGGTAATAAATAATCATATTATATTATGGAGCTATAGGCTTACCTCGCTGATTGATTTTATATAATTAAATATTTTACTAAAGAAGGTTTTTGCGATTGGTTATGACGTATAAAAAAATCTGGAATAATCTGTGTACCGACGATACTCAGATTCACTCTCACAACTCGTTTTACTCAGGCACCAGCTTTTTTTATTAATTACAAGTTCACTTTAGGTTTCTACACGACATCGTACCGGAACGGTAAATCACTTGCCTATACGTCTTTGCCGATAGGGTAGTAACTAGCCATGGCCTAAGCCTCCCACCAGCTAGACTTGGATCTAAGGAAACATCAATCGGCCCAGCCGGGGATCGAACCCAGGACCTACGTCGCGCGCATACCACTGCACCACGGATTCATCGTGTCATCGGATCAGCGTGTCATTAGGAAATGTTGACTCGACAATATTCAATTATAAAAGTATGTAAATAATAATTAATTTTGTTATAATATCGCAATATTATATTCAGAACTCATACAATAAATTAATATTCATACAAACTTTTGTGTGGCCTGTGTGTATAAGCGTTTTATATGTACGGCTTGGAAGCCCGTTCAGGACTCATTGTGGTTGATATGAAAGGCAGACTTTACAAATTAATATTATATTATCATATTAAAATATAGGTATAGTACGCGGCCAGTAAGTTGACATAAACGCAGAAACACATTTTCGGATGATAGCGACGTAAAGTCGTGTAACCATAGCAACACCTTGAAGACATTACAACCGCGTACGAAATTTTCAATAATTTTACATCTTTATTGGACTGAGCAACCACAGTGCCCGCGTCTAACACTTTAGTGTATAATTGTACCAGCGCAGATTATAACTGTATCAAAATGCCTCATACAAATGTTAGTGCATAAAACATATATCTTATTATGTGTTGATCTTTCAAAGGTTAAAATCTTTTAATTGGCATATGATCGTTTATTAATTAGAATCCATTAATCAACGTTGTGCCCATAATCACACAAATACTTTTAAAACGACGGAGGTTCAGGTAACAGTTCTCATAATATCCGTATTATGAGAACTGTTACCTGAACCTCCTTATAGTAATTGATACAAGAACTCGTAGTATCTTATCAAATATTACACGATTTCAAGGTATCATTAACCAGCGGACCCGATTAGGCTTGGCTTTGACCTATGTGCCCTTCTTTACTATCCCTACTCTACCCTACTCCTACCCTACCCCTATCTTACCTATACCATACCCCTACCCTACCCCTATATGTATGTATAGTAATGTAGGACTTAAAGTAGTCACAAGATGATCGCCATTTTGGTTCGACTTACTTGCCGAGGTTTATACATCATTATCGTGCTTTTGTTTCCAAATTTCGTATATAACCAATCATACAGCTATATTGATTGATTATTTTGAATACGAGTAAATCGGCGATTGTTTCCGATTCATAAGAGGCTAAGAGGGATTTAAATTACATCGCTGCGCTGCCAAGCCTTACTGATACAGCATCAATAATATTGTATATTATTTTTTTAGTTTGATTTACTTTAGTTTCCTATTTTTAGGGGAAACCTAAAATCTTTTTCAATAGGTGACGTGTGTAAAAAATTATATTAGGCAAAATTATATGTATGAGTCACCATCTTTCAGAATACTTGCTTTTACTAAATTCAAAATTTCTAAAGCTAATCTAAGCACTTTTGAAATGTCAAGTTATGTCATCATAATTGATAACGAAACATTTTGTACAGACTCTTAAATGTATGAATTAAACATTTTTTAAATATTTGTGGTTTAGTAGCTAGATAACTGTAAATACTTGATAAAACAAATATAATTTAATTCATTTAAATTGTATTTATAGGTATTGAATTGACATAGTACCATCACAGAATACGTTGTACAGTTTAAAAAAGTTTATTTTCGGTAGGATTAATTTATTCCGATCCGTGTCCTTCACAACTTTTTATTAGACCGACCCAGTGCCTGAAGTTAACATGAAAACCAATAAAGAAAATCGTAAAAGTAGTCGTTTAATTTATTTATACTCAGAGTTCGATTGGGAACTAATAAAAGAGATAGATAGGTATTGGTTGTTTTTTGAGTGCTTTTAGAATAATTTTCTTTCATATGTACTTACTTCTACGTACGCTTTGGGTATCAAAGTACAATAAAGTGATATTTTATACATTTTTATAATAAAAAAAAATTGAGAGGTGTCAAGGGACACCCGGATGGAACGAAGTTGTTATTATATAATATGAACAAAAATCCTGTATACACTGAACAAAAATAATCGTCACGATACTCAATGCAAAATAGAAAGACGAAACGAAAATAACTGGCTTGCATTCCATGTGAAAAAGAGAGAGAGACAGATAGAGAAACACGCGCACGCGGCGCGGCTTACAACTATAGCAAAAAGTGTCGTTACAACTTTTGGTCTTAATTTTTTCCGTCTAGCCCCCTTTCGCAACGTGCGATAAGGAACTTCGTTCCAATTAATTATTAATAAACCAAAACTTTTAATGTTTTATTCTACTACAAACAATTGTACTATGTAAACGTAATATGTAGTTTAATTCTTCATACTTAGAACTTATTACTTCTTAGCCCAACTGGTAACATGTAAAGGGCAACTTTAAAAACTAAATAAAATACCATTTACTTGTAACGAGTTAGAACAAATTTTCTACGAATACTCAAAATAGTTTTCTTACAAACAATCGCTTTATTACTTACTTACTTACAAAAAAAGTATGTAATAAATACTTTTTACTTCTTTCATAATTTTAGTCCAAGTCACAACATTTGTTTTAATTATTTTTTTAAACTATAATTGATTTCAATTGTATTTTTATAGCCTTTAAACACAAACGCCACATCGACGACGGCTGAACAGTTTATAAGCCGACTTAATATAATTCTGTGAGCTTACAGAAATACGAGAAACTTTTCCAAATGCAATGTTAATAGCTATCTGCGAGTTTCGTTTTGTTTCCAGCATCCAAAAGTTTTGACAACATGCGCCTCTCGATATAGGCTTTGAAAACATATATCACTATGTTAATAGCTTAATCCAACTTTAAGTAAATTGAAATGAAGGAAAGGAAGAACAGGTTTCTCCATCTTTAATTATCACCATTGTATTAAAAATTGACGTTTGAAAGTGGATGTAAAGTAAGCCTATTAATTGAAATAAATTAATTTTGATTTTGACTTTTGATAACTGACAGCTCCATCTACATCAAAGTTATTTGGATAAAATAGGAAAGTGAAACTTCCGGTTAGACTATCCGCTACTTATCAGGAGATTGTATCCGGTCCGGGACTGCACCTCCAACTTGCCAGTTGTGTGTATTTTAAGAAATTGAATATCAAGTGTCTCAAACGGTGAAGGAAAAACATCGTGAGGAAACCTGCATACCAGAGAATTTTCTTTTCTTAATTCTCTGCGTGTGTAAATTCTGCAAATCCGCATTGGGCCAGCGTGGTGGACAATTGACCTAACGTATTCTGAGAAGAGACTCGAGCTCAGCAGTGAGCCGAATATGAGTTGATAATGATGAAATTATACGGTAGGGGGGTTCACATTCAAAACACCGCGCCACAATAACATTATAAACGTCGCAGTCTTGATAAATCATAAACGTAATGAAAACAAAGGGTGATCGTTGGAATTTTTTTCATTAAATTAAACAAAGAAGTATATTACTATTAGGTTAATTCAGCAGAAATCCGCATCCGCCCCACAATGGGCCATTTAGCCCGCGCTGGATTTGCAAAACATTGCCTCGTAAGTCCCGCCGTAATAACGATTATTAAGAAAAACGTGTGTGTTTTACACCGCCGTGTTCGGCAGCGATATCTCGCTTAAATATACATTAGGACAATCGTTTCCGCTTTACATAATATACTACTTTTTTTTAAAGAACATTTGCCTTATGTTTAAATATAACCAATTAGTCGGAAAAGACTGGGTTAGGAGTGGGTACGACAATAGATCAGCGGGTGGGGATCGAACCGCCACGTCTCGGTGATGAGTCCGGCCCCTTTACCAATGAGCTATTAAGACTTATGCTTAATATTTGCTTATTTTAATATTATTAACGCGGGAGATGCGTTCTGTAAATGTGTCGC
Organism: Bicyclus anynana; assembly: GCF_947172395.1. NCBI lineage: Eukaryota > Metazoa > Arthropoda > Insecta > Lepidoptera > Nymphalidae > Bicyclus > Bicyclus anynana. The sequence goes on along the minus strand of NC_069099.1, from coordinate 10,797,746 downwards.
GAATACAGAAACGGCAAATATGGAACGGTATTTTATATGGAATTATAGGGGATACGTTCTTGGGTGATAAAATGAAGATAATCGGATGACCAAATATTGTAATTTTTTCTTGCTTGAAAGTTTTTGAAAGCTTTCGGCAGTGGCACACTTAACTTCTTGAATCTTAATTTAACTACGTCAGCTATAAATAAATTCGTATTATATTTAATAATTAATAATTTGCAAATTAAAGTTTAAATTTGCAGAATTCACGTCTATTTTGGCAGTTAGATCCGTGAATAACAAAATCTTTAACCGCGAATAAAGGAAGTGGGTCACAATTTTTTAATCCGTGAATAGTGAAAACGCGAATAAAGGAAGCACGAAAGAAGCTTTAACTGTTCATAAATATAGTTAAATAGTGATAATTAAAGAATAACCCTGGCTTAATTTGTTGTGGGCTCTTCTCAGAAAAAAAAGTTATCACCATAAATCTAATAACATTACCTAATTAAAACAAATGATTTTCACTTCGACTTTTACAAGATGCAAATTTGAGATATTTTATTTTAACTCTCACTAAAATTGCTATATCTAAAGGATTAACAATCATGAGATCTCATTATCCCCGCCGTAGAAATGAGAGAAACAATAAGCTATATAATTATATATTCAAGCAACGGAAGGCAATTAACATGAGAATTCTCATTAGCACTTTGCAAAGGGAAACTTTTGATGTTAAGCAGAGGAAAGAAAAAAATTCAAGAGCGCGTCCAAGGCTCATTAACGTTCCTTTAATAATAGTGAAATGCTTTCGGGCAGCACGCAGCTATTTCAAAAACATTTCAGTTTTGACTTTAAACTTATGATTTTGTATGTGCAAATAATCATTTGGAATAAAATATTTTAATTATTGTTAAAGTAGTAATTTATAAGTACATACAATTTCATGCCAAACGTACAACGGTTTATATATGGAATTAAAGTCGAAGAAGGATCATAATGCCGATATATTAAGACCCATATAAAAAATAGGTAGTGAAAATATTAACAACATTTTGAGTGTTGCTAATATTTTGATTGGGACATTGTAAATACAGTTGGTTTTATTGCAAGGATTAGTTTATAAAATTCATACTTCTATCGGACAAAAATATTTATAAAGTTAATTTTTAAAACATACTGAACAACCTTAGGTATTATATTACTTATCTTAAAACTAGCTGATGCCGCGCGATTTCACCCGTGGTTCCCGTTCCCATAGGAATACGGGGATAATATATAGCCTTCCTCGATAAATGGGCTATCAAACACTGATAGAATTTTTCAAATCGTACCTGAAGTTCCTGAGATTAGCTCGTTCAATCAAACAAACTCTAAAATATTAGTATAGATTAAAACTTATTAAAAAAAAATTAAGTTATTTTATTACGAAATTCTATAAAAAGTTGTATTTAATAAATGATAAAACGTCGGTGAATTTAAAATGTAAAAGAAGTCATTACGATTTTGAGTCCATCATTTTTAAAGCACCCTTAGCGAGGATGACACTTTTTACGTCCCTTCTAAAAGCCGTTTTGTCGTTAATAGGTTATTTTTTTATAAGCGTTGAAGGGAAGTTTTTTATTTCTGCTTTTATCCTACTAGTATTATGGAAAAGTTATCCTGTTTGAATGTTTGATAAGCAATTACGCGAAAACAGCTTTTTTTTTCTTTTTTTTTCGTTTTTATTCTTTACAAGTTAGCCCTTGCTTACGATCTCACCTGATGGTAAGTGATGATGGAAGTGGGCTAACTTATTAGGAGGGGGATGAAAACCCATACCCCTTTCGGTTTGTACACGACATCGTACCGGAACGCTAAATCGCTTGGCGGTACGTCTTTGTCGGTAGGGTGGTAACTAGCCACGGCCGAAGCCTCCCCAAAAACTGATTATATGAAGTTTGGCACTCTAATAAGTCGATTCATCTGGATGAATGCAAAACATATAAATTATTTCATTTAATTAGTTTGTTCGTGGTAATCGCTAAAACAGAATCTTAGAGCAGCGCTGAGGAGCAGTTAAACTTCATAACTTACTTTTATTTTCCTTTGCAACCATAAACTAGAAATTGAAACAAAGCTAAAACAAAAAAAAAAAGTTTCAGTTTCTGATCGAATCAGAAATGAGGAGATCCGCAGACGAACCAAAGTCACTGACATAGCTCAACGAGTCGCGAAGCTGAAGTGGCAATGGGCGGGCCACATAGTTCGTAGAGCCGATGGACGTTGGGGGCCCAAGGTGCTGGAATGGCGACCTCGCACCTGAAAGCGCAATGTTGGTGACCCCACTAGATGGACCGAGGATATCAAGCGGGTTGCAGGGAGCCGCTGGATGCTGGCGGCTCCCTGCAACTTGCCCTTCTTCTATAAAACATCCTCAATTTACATAACACTATTGACCCTAACGTAAACAAACAGTCAACATTTTCCTTTGACAAATCTCAACTCTAAAATTTTTTTTTATACGTAAATATTTTATTTTCGCCATTTGTAAGAGAAATTTTATTCGTCAGGTAGAATATAGAAAAGTCAAAATCCATTTATTACAATTAGGCTTAGTTTAGGTACAAGCACTTTCGAAATGTCAGGTTAATAATTAGTCGAAAACTTAAAATTAAAGTTACGAGGGTTCGAAACTAGGACACACGAGTAAATCTAAATTCTACGAAAAGTTTTCAAGTAAAACTTATTTTAGTAAGAATCTCATAATAAATCACTTTAATAGAATGGACATTGGGGTGAAGCGACTTGAATTTCTTAGAACGTGCACTTAGGCGAGATGCGCAATTTATTTCAGAGATTATCTGTTGATACTTGCAAATATTACCATTCTTTGTGTTGTTCGTATGATGGAACAAATTAATCAGTTAGATTGGAGAAACTATTGCTTGTTTAATTATTACGCACAGTAAAAGTATGAGTTTTATTAACAGTATTAGGTGTTATTATAAAAATCATGATTTTAAAATATTTTGGTTCTAACTGGTAATCTATCAATATCAAAATTCATTAAAAGCGGTATAGAAAAATGCAAGGTACTGACAGACATACTTTTGCATTAATAATAAACTAAAACTAAACTAAACTAGCTGACGCCGCACGGTTTCGCGTGGTTCCCGTCCCGTAGGAATACGGAGATAACATTAGCCTCTAGACTTCCTCGATAAACGGGCTATCTACTCTATCACTGAAATAATTGTTCAAATAGGACCATTAGTTCCTGAGATTAGCGCGTTCAAGCAAACAAACAAACAAACTCTTCAGCTTTAAGTTTAAAGTTTATCAAAACTTGTGAACGGATATTTATCAAATTCAACGTAACTACCAACGTTACTGACTTTTAAGTTCCTTTATAATAATTTGCAGGAATATTTAAAGCAAATTACAACCGTATGTGTGTTTCCTGAAGGTTCAAAATGGTATGTTTTTATTATTTCCATTTATGTACCATGCAATGTCTTTCCACAGTCTTCACGTACTTCCTAAGGCTATCTAAACGTATTCTCAACAAACCGCGGAACGTGATGTCATGTATTCTTATAACTTGTCATATTGAGTTTAGCTTTTGTTTCTTTTTTATCAAATTTAAAATTACAACAATGTGAAAATGGGAGCAAAATTCAATATTTCAAATGTGTGTTGTTATGAATTTTGCCGACAAAAGAAGGGATATCTAAGTGGGTGCCAAATTCTATAGATTATAAAACTTAGAATACATGAAAGCCATAATTTGAAAAAAAAAATTAGGGCCTTTCAAAAAAATTATTGCATAAAATCTTTTTATCAAGAAAATTTAAACGACTTCAAAATCACAAAAGTAAATGAAAAATTCGATAAAAAGCTTCGTATGTGCTTTCTTCTGATCAATTTGAAGGCGGTGCCAAGTGACGTATTAATAAAAATTTATTACCTACCTATTGTAATCACAAGAAAATGATAAAATTTTACAATTAATAAAATTATTTTTTAAAACTACTTATTTACTATTGACTACCTATATAACCTACGTAATAAAAATAATGTAAATTATAAAGTACGTAAATTAAAATAGGGTAGTTGACTCATATCAAATTTAATATAAACAAAATTAATTTCGTGTAGTACATGGAATAAGCGTCCGAAATGTATCGATATTAATGAATAAAAGTTAAGTATTTCTTAATTTAATTTCCCAGACGTCATAAACGCTGTCCATTTTGTGACGTCACAATGTCTCAACGTCAAAATAATTGTTATAATATTTTTTGTCAAAGACTCCGTTTGTAAGGGATTTGTTAACATGACGTCATGAAACAGTCTAAATATTATCATGGCTGACAGGCGTTTTGGCTCGTATTGTCAAAACAACATTTAAAAATTAAAATTTTCATGTCACATATCAATAAAATACAACTTAAGGCCATTTTAAAAAAGTTTCTTATTGATTCATTTATTGTATGGTCTATATTTTTTGTGTCTTACATAACGCAATAGACTCGAGAACTGACAGGTTCTGCGTAGAAACTGTCACGCTCCAAGCGGATTAGTGAGATTCAACGGAAACTCCATCACTCTATTTTCCGCTCTGTGAATTTCGGATCAAGGTTGATAGGGAAAAACTTTTATCATGCTGAGATGTAATATATGAAACGTCTCTAATATTAAAAAAGAAAAAATCTTGCGTAATATTAAAGGGCCAATTTTTATAAGGAATAATAAGTGATTGATATACATTACGTGTACAAAGAGCCGATTTTTTATACTCCATGGAAATATAATTTCCATTTTCATGAAAAGGATTTAGAGCCTATATTGAAATGAAAATGGGGGTCCACGATAGTGGATCTTAACACTGATAGTACCTATTTACTTACATCATACTATCTCATATCTTTATTATTAAATCATAAGGTTCATCCTTCTCATTAAAAATATTGAGTTATTGCTTATGTTATTTTATTTATAGTTTATTTTATGTTTATTTAATGTTACGTATATTTTACTTAACAGATACAATATTTGATTTTGAGTAGTTTTAATTTAAATTCAATTAATAAATGTATAAATTAACATGTGTTTTTATTTTAAGTTTTTAACACTAAACTTCACTACAGTTGGAAATTTCCAGGAAATCAATATCAGGTAAGTAGGGGGTCTACCCAACACGGAAAAACATGGCAAGAGGTCTACGACACAAAAAAGTTTGGGGAACTCTCGACTCTATCCCGTGGTGTTGGATATAGTTTTGGGTATTTTTGTGCATGAAATAAGGCTATATAGTGCTAATTTAATCTACGGATGCTTACACGCACTTAGGTGGTTTTATTTACTTTAGTAATATCGGTATATTACTAGATATTGATCCGGAAAAGTAAGACAAAAAGTCTTAAATATTAAATAAAAAATGCTAAAATAACGACGATTAATTAAGGAGGGAAATTCAACATAGAAACTCTGCTGAAGTGGAACGAAACAGCAAGCAAGTGGTGGTGTTTGGAAGTCTATGAGTCTATCAATATATATATGAGAATTTAGTATATATACATAAAAACATATACAATTTTAAAAGAAGGTGTGATTGTAATAACATTAATATCAGAAATATAAATAAAATTGTTGCACACCACACTAGGTTACAAAAAAATTGTGAATCTTTTCAGGGTATACGTTTTTATAATATCACATGAAGCCACTGGAATGTCTCTCAAAAAGTTCAAAGTGTTTATTAGACGCAGGCTTTTGGGAAAGTCTTATTATAGTGTTAATGATTATATAAATGATAAAAAAGCGTAGTGTTAAACTGTATTATACGACTGTGTGCTTAGTTTTAAATAAGTTTGTAAAATGGTGGTAAACAAAAACAAAATAAACCTTGGCTGAGTTTATTGTGGGTTCTTCTCGGACCAAGGCGCCTTTGGAACCCTCGTTATTTTGATTTTAAGTTTTCGACTATTATTACCACCATTAGATTAGATTACATTATGACATAATCCTGATATTTCAAAAGTGCTTGTAAACTAAGCTTAATTGAAATAAATGAATTTTGAATTTTGAATTTTATGCAAGAGGCCTTTATCCAGCAGTGAACGTCCACTCATCAGATCAGAAGATAATGATGATAATAATGATAATGATGATGGTAATTACATGCAGGGTTAAGCGTAGCTTTGAGATGTACATTGAACAGACACAGATATTTAAAGTCTAATTATACTAAAGAGTTATACAAATAAAAACATTCTACTGAGGTGCGAGAATGATTGCACTAACAAGCTGCTGGATTAACAAGCTACTAACGAGACTTGCTTGGGCCACGAAACTGTAGCTACTCTTTTATTCTTTTTTTTTTTTTTTTTTTTTTTTTTTTTTTTATTATTCTTTACAAGTTAGCCCTTGACTACAATCTCACCTGATGGTAAGTGATGATGCAGTCTAAGATGGAAGCGGGCTAACTTGTTAGGAGGAGGATGAAAATCCACACCCCTTTCGGTTTCTACACGGCATCGTACCGGAACGCTAAATCGCTTGGCGGTACGTCTTTGCCGGTAGGGTGGTAACTAGCCACGGCTGAAGCCTCCCACCAGCCAGACCTGGGACCTTCACTACTATCCTCAAGTTACTATGATAATAAAACGGAAAGAACTCTTGCCTATCTGTCTGTTTGTCCAGGCTAATAACTAGTGGAATGAAAATACTTAAGACCAACACATTAAATATTTTATTTCCTTATTTTACTTTACAACCTTATCCGTAAACTCATCATTAATCTTAACCGTTTTAGCCTAATCACAATAATAAATTGAACAATAGCTCACCAATTCAAACCTCTGTGCTTACAGGTTCGTAACAGAAACTGCGTTAAATAACATGTATTTGATTTACACAACAGCCAAACTTCCACCAAAAACATATCAGGAGTCCGAGATAGTAAAAAGCTCTTAAGACCACACACGGTTCTCTTTTATAGATTTTTGAATATTAATAACAAAAGATGAATGACATTCTCTATTTCAATTTTTGTTTAGAATAATTACAATTTATTTTTAATTTTTCAAATAGGTTCAATAGATACTTTCCGAAAACCATGACACTAGAACAACTGAACCGATTTTCATGAGACTTTCATTGGAAGATAGAGGAGGTTATTGAGCAAAATTAATAGCAAAAAATCCACGGTTTCCAGGGAATTTGTTAATAAACTGAATTTTAAACCGACTAGGTCGCGGATGTCCGCTAGTAATTGATATATGTCCGAGAAAATTTGAAAACATGATTTTTTTTTAATACGCACGTACCTAGGTCATCATTATCAACTCCTATTTGACTTTGCTGAGCTCGAGTCTCCTCTCAGAATGAGAGGGTATAGGCCGCCACGCCCAATGCGGATTAGCAGACTTCACATACGCAAAGAATTAAGAAAATTCTCAGGTATGCTGGGAAATTGTAAGGTTTCATAACTATGTTTATTCCTTCACCGTTTGAGACACGTGATATTTAATTTCTTAAAATGTTATGAATGATTCGTTGGCAGAGGTCATATATATTGGACTAATCGTACCTAGGTAAATAGAGTTATTAACGTTTTCTGTTTATTTATATAGGTTATTATGTAAACATGAAAACTCAAATAGGTATCACTAAAACGAAACGAATATTAATTGCTTTCCTCTCGAATTAAAATAGTAAAATATTCCGATGGCTCGTTGGATTTAAACTTTCGCTCGGCTCGTGAATAGGCCTTTAATTGAAAACCCTTGGCGTCGACAAATCGTTTCCATTTATTAATTTCACATTTTAATTGTGATTTATGAAAAACTGTTGCTCGCGGTTTCGCTTGTCTTAATAGTAATTCGATATTGTAGAACATTTCAGATAGTGTCCACAGGAAACACAGGGGGGGAGGGATCTGATCAGTGACGATCATAAAAGATCGGAAGCAATGTGGTGTAATGGTGTTTATTAATTGCTAGCCGTTTTGGTGTTTATTAATTTTATTTGAAAGAGTATACTTCCAGATAATATTTCATTAAAATTAAATGGGACCATTTAATTATTTAATTTTTATGAAAATTAAATGCGCACACGTAATGCAATAGGCCACACAATAGGAAAATAAAATCTTTTTATCAAAAAATATAACCGACTTCAAAATCACAAAAATAAACTAAAAAGCGAAAAATAACATCGTATGTGCTACCTACTGATCACTTTGAAGCGGTGCCAACACAGTGATGCATTAACTAATTAATTAATTTTACTTAACAGCCGATTAAATCATAAACGTGGTTCTTTCAGAAACGGCTTTAGTTAATACGTCACTAGCTTGGCAACGCCTTCGAAGTGATCAGAAGGTAGCACATACGATGTTATTTTAGCATTTTACAATGATCAAAACATTTGAATGAACTCTTTTACATCGTCACTTGTTATCAAGTGAACTTCTAATGTTAAGTAGAGGCTGAGTATATAAACATAATTTTCCTTAAGACGATAACAATAATATCACCGGTATTTAGATGCAATATTATGCAATTATGGTATATGGATGTCATAGGTATGTAAAACAAGATGGAAGCGGATGGAACGGTTTACCGCACTGCAACTCGTCTGAGAAATATCTACGTTCCTCCTAATACATATATCGTTTTAATAATCTCGTCTTACGTAGGTTCCGTACATGCCGCCATGTGTTTTATTGGCTTAATTAATTCGTATTGATTGCTTCGTATAGTAGATATCACATCAATATTATAAAGGCAGTTTTGTTACTACTGAACCGATTTGCCTGAAATTTGGGATACAAATAGATTACACCCTAGATTCAACCATGGTTCATGGTTCCCGCAGAATTTGTGAAAAACCGAAATTCACGCGAACGTAGTCGCGGGCGTCCTTTGGTATTGTAATAATTTCTGATTTTGAAGCCATTAAAGACCATCGTCATATCCACTGATATGACCTCTGCCTTCGATTCCGGAGGGTGTGTGTTCGAATCCGGTTCGGGGCATGCACCTCCAACTTTTCAGTTGTGTGTGAATTTATGGACAATTTTAGGATATTGAATATAACTCGCTTAGGAAAAATATCATGATGAAATGTGCATACCTGAGAATTTTCTTATTTGTCTACGTGTCTGAAGTCTGCCAATACGCATTTGGCCAGCGTGGTGGACTGGTAAGGCTCTTATTCTGAGAGGAGACTTGTGCTCAGCTGTGAGCCGAATATGGGTAGATAATGATGAATATCAATTAATGTATCCATTAGTTGTTCCATTTGCTCTAACGAACCCAAGAATGGCGCGATTCAAAAGATTTCATTCTGGGCAAAACTCTTCGCAGAATCATTGAATGCAATAAAATTTTCTTCACAATTGAAGCCATTAAAGACCATCGCCAGCGCGCGGCTGAATGTTAATCACGTTCTAGTGTGAATAGAACAATCTCACTGTGGAAAAAACTTCTTTTTTTTATTCCATTTTATTCGAAACAAAGGCTTTGTAGTAAAATTTGAAATGGAACTGTGTTTGTTGCTTGGCGCTACCGATTTGGTGCTTAAGTGAATATTTTTTATATGTTAATGAGCAGTTTTGTTCGTGTGAAACTTTGTAACTATGGAGCGGAGTTTCTATTGGTAACTATGTACTTTAAAAATATTTATTGGCATATAAGACACTTTTGTTTTAAATAAACTTTTCGTTATTGTAGCTTATTCGTAAATATTAAAGTTGGACATATTATTATGTTATCATAGTACATACAGAATTAAGAAATTAAATATCACGTGTCTCAATCGGTGAAGGAAAACATCGTGAGGAAACCTGCATACCAGAGAATTATCTTCATTCTCTGCGTGTGTGAAGTATGCCAATCTGCATTGGGCCAGCGTGGTGGACTATTGGCCTAACCCCTCTCATTCTGAGAGGAGACTCGAGCTCAGCAGTGAGCCGAATATGGGTTGATGACGAGTGCATACAGACAGACAAAAAATTTACTGATTGCATTTTTGGTTCATCAGTATCGATCATCGCCTGAAAGTTATTTTGGAAATATATTTCATGTACAGAATTGACCTCTCTACAGATTTATTACAAGTATAGATTACTTACATTATTTGTTTTCAAAGAGCTACTGAATTCATTATAGTAGTAGCCCGCAACCTGCCCACATTAAATTTTATAAGATATACTTACTCTGTAGTATTATATACTTTCGGAGTGAAAAGTATTGAACACTAGAGAAAAGGGTAAAATAAATTACACAATGAATACATTAAAATGTAAGTACGTAGATAGGTGTAAGGTCCCTTGTCCTTACCGTAATAGCAGTAAGTCACCGTCTCACCACTACACTATAATGGCCAGCTGCACACGTCCGCCTCCTCTCGATGCCAGTCATAGACTGGCCGCTCTCGCCCACTACCGGTGTATATATACACGAACACTACCCCACTACCGGTGTATATATACACGAACACTACATCCCTTCCTATTTAACAAATTTAATTATTGTTATATTTCCTTTACTCCTACCATACTCTCCACCTATTGATTTCCAACCACATGTGGTTCAGGATTAAAGTAGTCGAAAGTATCTTCCACTTTCTTCCAATACTCTCCCTCTTTTTTTCCTTTCCGAAGTTTTTAACTCTATTTCCATATATGAAATTCCGAAGCTTTTAACCTATTCCCAATCTAATGCAATTCCAAAGCCAATTCCAATCTAATGGAATTCCGAAGTTTTATTTTCAATTTAATGAAATTCCGAAACCTTTAACCTAATTCCAATCTAATGGAATTCCGAAGCCAATTCCAATTTAATGGAATTCTAAAGCTAATTCCAGTCTAATGGAATTCCGAAGTTTTATTAACCCAATTTCAATTTAATGGAATTCCGAAGCCAATTCCAATTTAATGGAATTCTAAAGCTAATTCCAATCTAATGGAATTCCGAAGTTTTATTAACCCATTTTCAATTTAATGGAATTCCGAAACTAATTCCAATCTAATGTAATTCCAAAGTTGTATTAACCCAATTTCAATTAAATTAAATTCCGAAGCCTTTAACCTAATACCAATCTAATGGAATTCCGAAGTTTTATTAACCCAATTTCAATTTAATGGAATTCCGAAGCTAATTCCAATCTAATGGGATTCCGAAGTTTTATTAACCCAATTTTAATTTAATGGAATTTCGAAGCTAATTCCAATCTAATGTAATTCCAAAGTTGTATTAACCCAATTTCAATTAAATTAAATTCCGAAACCTTTAACCTAATCCCAATCTAATGGAATTCCGAAGCCAATTCCAATTTAATGGAATTCCAAAGCTAATTCCAATCTAATGGGATTCCGAAGTTTTATTTACCCAATTTCAATTAAACGAAATTCCGAAGTCTTTAACCTAATCCCAATCTAATGGAATTCCGAAGCCAATCCCCATTTAAAGGAATTCCGAAGCAAATTCCAATTTAATGGAATTCCGAAGCTTTTAACCCAATTTCAATTTAATGAAATTCCGAAGTTCCAAATACATTTTTCTTCTTCCGATTCCTTCTTCTTTTGGCCCGACTTGACTTTTGGACTGAACTGGCAAATCAGTTAACTGTGTGATCATTGGGCAGAGAACTGCCTACTGCAAAAATAGATAAATCGCATACGTCTGGAGTTCATCACGCCCATTGTAATCCAGTGCCACAGCATGTACCAGAGCCACTGCGAACAACACGGTCCTCCGCGCTCTGCATAAACTTCTGCAGCATTGCCTTCATGAGCACTCGCCTGCACGAGCATGCGTCTGCATGAGCACGCACCATCACACATGTTTATCTGCAACTTAATAAAATTAATTACGCCATCACCGCCTTAAATAGTCTGTTGAGCATTATGAGACATCGCTAAGATAGCGATTTTCGCATAACGGAACGTAACTATCAACCAGGCATAAGTTACAATTTCAGTATGTTTACTAACATCACAAAATAAGAACATCCTTTTGTTTGGTTTTAGAGATGTCCGTACCACATAGTTCCAGTTAAGGCAAAAGCTGTGTAGGAACTCAACTTTTTTAAACCAGATGACAGTTTTATACTTTAAGAGTTCCTTATTCAAATTCAATATACTTTTGTTGCAAACGTGTGTGGTAGACTGTTGAAAGTTACTTTATTTGTATTGCTGACGTTTCCAAGTTCACCGGGAGTTCACACAGCTTATTATGCTAAAATAAATTGTACACTTGTATAATCTGTATTTGTGCAATCGCTATTTTATAGCTTTATTAGTAAGTCACTCTCAAACATTGTAAGAACCTTTTGTTTTTACTAATTTCCGTATTACAGATGACACTCCTAAGAAAGTCTGTAAGCATCGTAGGATCGACCACTAATTGAACCCCCTGCTCCACAAGTGACACTAATACAGTCAGATTTATCAATACACTGAACGGCACTTCTAATACTATTACTTTGGAAGCAATGATGACTGAGAATTCAACAGTTCCTCTCTTTTATGCAAAATCTTACATTTTGACTATCTTTCTGTAATTTTTTTGGTGCAGAAGACAACATATAAAGCAAAGCTGATGATATTTCGAACATTCGTTTGGTTGAACCTGTCACAAATGTCAGTTTTCATTAATCAAGTATTATTAAGTACCCGTCAAAAGCGGTCACAATAATTGACAGATAATTCTAACTTTGCCGCAATGCTCTTACTTTGTTATAATATTTAATTGTAACAAATAGTTTTGTAAAATTGAAACTTACGCTGACCCGCTCATTCGTTGTTAGCCTCAATGTTGTTTGACTTCAAACCAATGGCTATTGTTTCTCATTCTAATATATATATATATATATATAGGACTGTTCTCCCTGCCATTCACAGTCCACTGCTAACACCTGCTAAACTCAATCATGCACCTATACATAGTTAAATTGCGTCAAAACTTAAATTTAACTGCCCTAGGTCTTGATGAAAGTATTTCCACCAACCTACATTGCAAAATGACTAATCAATAATTATAGCTTGTTGTAATCCGACCAAATGATGATCCTGTGCAATTTCACTTCACAACATTGCGAGCACCATCATAAAAACCCTTTGAAAATAAGAAAACTAAATTTCATCAAGTTGTACAAACTTGCAGGTTAAACAATGGCATCTGCTTGATCAATTAAGAAGTCTATCAAATACCCCATAACACACACATAAGGGTGAAACGACAACAAATTTCAATTCAACGTTCAACATCAAATCTTTAATCGAATGATTTAGCGACTCCCTCAATGTTGCTCACATAACACGCCGCCTGACTTCGGATGTTCCTTGGCTATTTATAACTTCAAACTAACACAGTGATTTAGTATTAATACCCTAATACGATGACAATTAATTATTATTTGAGTGTCACCTGCACGATGACAGAACAATTCTGCACCACCTCACCATCGAGCAGCAACTCTTAGTGACATCTCCATGTCCACATTCGTTCAGAATGGTCTCTTACTATGAGATCCTTTACACCATTTTGCGTTCACAACACTTCACCACCTTAACCACAAGTTGAACATCCCCTTCTATCACAGCATAGCCCATGTCATGCTCAGGACCAACACCCACGACGCAGTGGAGTGACCCCTTTGACCACGACACAACTACAACAACCTCACAACACTCCCCATACCAACATTTTATTTAATTACTAGCTTTGCTCAACCTAAATCCCAATTAAATCTCTCGATTATTCTTATCTTTCACTAGTAAAACTTACACAACCTTTTGTCATCAAATCTCCTTCTTATCTCAAAGATCGATGTACGAGTAGGTTATATACATTATTTATTTATTTTATTTATTTATAATATTATTATTATTTGAAATATTTAATTTAATATTTTCCACACCATCGTCACACTTACATACATACTTACATACCAACACTACATATCCATTTACACACCGCACCCACAATATTTTGTTATCACACTTCACACGATAGATTCAATTCACGCACAAACCCGTGCGCAAATTGCAGTATGCCAATGTTTATCGACGCGGGCGACTTATGCGCTTGACACAGAACACCAAGGTTTGATAAACATCAAAATTATGTAAACATCGTAAAAGTTACATTTGACCATTTAACGTTTATCACTTCTATCCCTTTTCAAATTATACAAACCATCAACCATGGTTTTAGATTTAGATCACGTTTGTAATGTATTAGCTGAAATATTATGAGGACAACCATAAAACATTAATAAATCAGTCCGAGATTGACCGCCGTTAAATGGCACAACCGACTCCTTATTTTATTAATTTTACTACTTTTCAGTATTCTCTTCGTCTTTTTTTTTTTTTTTAGAGTTTAGCTTAATCAGTAAAAGCCAGACCAGCAAGCAGAAATCGGCTATGTCAATGTAATGTACACGCACACACTAGCGATTCACCTAATCACTAATTTGTTCCTCAATTAATTACTTTCACTTAATTGTGTACTGTAGCACCGTATTGCTATCGCTGTAATACTGGACTCTTAACACCACCATTAAATAACGTTGAAGCTCACGAATACCGCCTTCCTCATCATAAAACGTTGAGACAAGGCTATCGCTTATTCAAACGCTTATTCACACTACAACTACTATGGCCATACCCGACGTTTATCATAAAGTTTGTACAATGTGATACCTGCAACGAATATCGATACCCATTAAACTTTAATTTTGAGGGTAATACTTGATGTGACGATAAATAAATTTAAATTCCTGTATACGTCATTTAGTAAATACGTAATGTATGTAAGACCGTCACTCCAACTGGCAAACAACACAACAACTCTTAGGTATAGTGAACTTGACAGTCTAGCTGGCAAATCGGCAAGGCGTACTCCACAAAACGGAATATGTCTATTCCAGCTAATCGCTGCGGGATACTGTCCCGGCTTACGGATCGCTCGACTCAACGAAGGCAACTTATTTAGCTATTTGGCTTATCACTTGCTCACTTAACGAAATTGCCACGCTACGACATGTCTATCACTTGTACACTCATAAAATGCCATGTCATTTGATTATCTATCATCACACAATGTCTTGATAAACAACATTAAATTTATTCAACAGTATTAAAAGAATAATTATTACTTCGACCTTCTGGCCTTTTCAAAAATAAAGCTGACAAACCGCATTGCTGTATTCATTTTACTTTTTTTTACGTATTCTCTTTCTTTTTTTTTATTTTTAGTCGCTGTAACCTAGACCATAGTCTACACAGCGACTTAGTTTAAGCTCAATCGCTGCAAACCAGACCGGCAGGCAAGAACCGGGTCCGTAGTCTGGGCAAGCGATTTTGCCAATTACCAAGTAACAGAACACAACAATTTACGGATAATAATTATTACTTTTTTTTTTTTTTTTCACCTCGTCGCCACTTGTAAGGTCCCTTGTCCTTACCGTAATAGCAGTAAGTCACCGTCTCACCACTACACTATAATGGCCAGCTGCACACGTCCGCCTCCTCTCGATGCCAGTCATAGACTGGCCGCTCTCGCCCACTACCGGTGTATATATACACGAACACTACCCCACTACCGGTGTATATATACACGAACACTACAATAGGTATAGGTGATCTTATCTTCAAGAAAAAAAAAAGAGATCTCTTTCAAACATCTCATAAGGGAACACTAAAAAGGAGTCTATTGGCAAGTAGGTTTTATGAAATACAGAATTAAATTAAACTTATATGAATTGGATCCTTCTTTTTTTATTCTTTACATGTTAGCCCATGACTACAATCTCACCTGATGGTAAGTGAAGATGCAATCTAAGATGGAAGCGGGATAACTTATTACCAGGAGGATGAAAATCCACACCCGTTTCGGTTTCTACACGACATCATACCGGTACGCTAAATCGCTTTCTTATTTCTTTGACGGTAGGGAGATAACTAGCCACGGCCGAAGCCTCCCACCAGCTAGACCTGGATCAATTAAGAAAACTCATTCGGTCCAGCCAGGGATCGAACCTTGGACTACCGTCTTGTAAATTCACCGCGCATACTACTGCGCCACGGAGGCCGTCAAAATCCTAAGCGTGTTAAGGAGTATTCTAAAAGTATACATCGAAGAGATATATTCAGTGAGCTAGAGATCAACAAGGTCATTGTATTAAAAATAACAGAAATTTTTGTTGGGAAAAGGAATTTGTCTTACGTCGAAAAGGCTTAAGTTGACACGGTCTTTCGCAGAAAGTGTCTCTCGATGCGGATTTCCGGGTATTTACTTTTTTCCTACACCTATCACGAATGTTGTGTTTAGCAGCCAGGATTTGTAATTTTGGCCGCCCTAGGCCCATAAGTACTAACCGCCCCTTTCTCAGTATCCATCATATAATTTTTTTACCTTTTACCCTTTAAATTAATTGATTTTGTGATAATTGCACATTTAAGTTAAACATTCAAATTGTTTTAAGTGTTAAGTCAAAAGAAAGTGATAAAATTAGAAATTACTGTAATTTGTGAAATTTTTTTATTTTTCATTCCCATATTTTTATCACGAATGGCCGCCCCTAACATCTGGTCGCTCTAGGCCCGGGCCTACTGGGCCTAAGCCTCATGTTCCAAGTTCATGTTCTGCAAGTTGAGTTTTCGAGTCAATCAACTCTTTCCTGATGCTTTAAAACCTGCTTTAAAGCATCAGGAAGAATGCATGAATGGCGGGCGAAGGCAGTTTCAATGTAAACTACTAAAATATTTTAAAAATCTTTCTTATAAAAAGCTACATTATCGGTGAGTAACACACGCCCTATGCTATCCCCGTATTCCCACGGTAACAAAAACACACGTGATACAACGTGGTTGAAACCGCGGGAGGTCTCCTGGTTAAAAATAGGTCAACTATAATTTCAAGTTAGGTAAATTTATTAATACAATTACAAAGAGATTTGATAGTTTGTTTTATTACATAAAACACGCTCTCAAGCTACTGGACCGACTTGAAAAATCATTTTACCAATGAAAAACAACATTATCAGCAGATAGCATAGACCCCATTATATCCCCATTTTTCAAAAGAAACTACACGAGTGAAACAGGGTTCTGCTACTAATAATATCTCATAACATCACTGTCTGCACAGCAAACAGAATTTCATAATCCCAATTCAACACAATCGCCCTCAATCGCTTGAAAACAACACAATAAAGTAAGAAGGGAATCGTGTGCGAAGAAATAAAACAAAAGTTCGTCGGAAACGGACAATATTTTCCTTGGAAACGAATTTCCTGTGGCACAAAGTGGGAAGTTAACAGTCTAGTGTTCCGATAAAGAGACCGGCACGACTTTGTAAGCATCGAGTGCTTTCAGCTATTACGTTAACTCGATCATTAACCGTATTCGAAATCGAACTTTTAGCTTATTGGTGTTGTCGACTATCGACTATCGACTATCTGATATATAAAGCGGTAGTGCACGAAAACACATTTCATCACAATGTTGGTGAGATGCTGACATTCTTGATAATTTAACTGAATTAAATTAAGATGAATCTATTTGTAATAACTTTAGTAATCCTGCAATACATTCGGTACCTATCAGTGGCGACGGATAGAATCTTCACGAGGGTAAGCCGTCCCAAAGAAAAGGAAATTCATACTGCTTGATATAAACTCCGATTTTTCATACACCCATACATATATTTTCATAACAATTATGAATATGTATTATGTATGTATGGAATTTTAAAAGGTAACACGGCGTGAATTGTCTTGTATGGAGTCTTCGCCGCTGGTACCTATATTGTCAACTAGCGGACACCCGCAACTTCGTCCGCGTGGAAATCGATGTAAACTTTCAAGCCCTATTTCACGACTTTAGAGTAAGAATTTAAAAAATTTTTGAATTTCATTATATTTCTTTTATTATTATGATTTATGAACAAATTTTTAAATTTGTAACTCTAAAAATGAAGGACTTTCCATACAAACTTTCAATCCCTATTTCACCCCCCTTTTTATTTTATTTTTGCAATACAAAGTATCCTATAACCTTCTCCGTGTTATGGTCTTAAACCGTGCCAAGTTTCATTCGAATACATTCAGTAGTTTCAGCGTGAATAATAAAAATCCACGGACACAGACAAAAAATCGAAAAAAATATTTTTAGCTTCAGTATCGATTATATAATGCCCCCAACAGAAATTTTCAAAACATCTTCAATGTACAGAATGTACAAAATGTACAGAAAAGATTTTTGAAAAATTTTCTTGGGGGCATTATATAATCGATTCTAAGGTCATAAATATTTTTTTTTAATTTTTTGTCTGTCTGTCTGTCCGTGATTTTGGTTACCGGGCATCGCGCTGCAACTAATAAATGAGTTTTAATGAAACTTAGCACGATTAGAGGCCATTATTCGAAGAAGGTTATAGGGTAGTTACTTTAAATCGCGAAAGTATTTGTTATTTTAAATATAAAAGATTCTTAATACTGATAGGTCACTATATAATATTGTTCGGTTATCTAATTATGTAATAACTTGAGACAAAAGGTCCCATAATTGCGGACGGACTAAAGTAACCGACTTGGTATTATATGGATCTCACAACTTTTTACGGTAGAACAACTGAATTGCAGGGATTGGTATATTTTAGAAGTGCATAACTATTATCTATGTTCAACATTCAAATGTTCGAATAAATGTAATATACTGTAAATAATATTCTAGCTCAATATATCTTTATTAAATTTCCGTAGCATACAAAATGGAGTGCAGCAAATATTTGGTTGCCAACAGATTTCACACTCCCTCAGATATTTAAATAAGTCAGTGAAAATGTCGACGAAGGATAAATAGAGCTATGCAGAAAAGACGATAGAAATAGGACGAAGTATTATATCTTATTTTGCTAGTATGTCTTACTTTCATAGATATTGTGGTTTGTATTTCAGATATGGATCATAAGGCCTGATTTGAGTTATGGAATCAGGACAAACAAAGTTATAGGCTTTTTCGTTCGTTATCAACCCATATTCGACTCATTGCTGAGCTTGAGTCTCCTCTCAGAATGAGAGGGGTTAAGCCAATAGTCCACCACGCTGGCCTAATGCGGATTGGCAGACTTCACACACGCAGAGAATTAAGATAATTCTTTGGTATGCAGGTTTCCTCACGATGTTTTCCTTCACCGTTTGAGACCCGTGATAATTAATTAATTTCTTAAAATGCACATAACTGAAAAGTTGGAGGTGTATTCCCCGGTCCGGATTCAAATCTACACCCCCCGGAATCGGAAGCAGAGGTCATATCCACAGGGCTATCATGGCTCTTAACCGTTAAGATAAAATGTTTAGGAAAGGGTTTGTAGAAAAATGTTGCTCGCCTAAATGATTTTATTAACACAGCAGACGGTCTCCGTGGCGCAGAGGTATGCTCGGTGGATTTACAAGACGGAGGTCCTGGGTGCGATCCCTGGCTGGGCCGATTGAGGTTTTTTTAATTGGTTCAGGTCTGACTGGTGGGCGGCTTCGGAAGTGGCTAGTTACCACCCTACCGGCAATGACGGACCGCTAAACGATTAAGGGTTCCGGTACGATGTCGTGTAGAAACCAAAAGGGGTGTAGATTTTTATTCTGCTTCTAATAAGTTACGCTTCCATCTTAGATTGCATCATCACTTACCATCAGGTGAGATTCAAGTTAAGTCAAGTCAAGAGTCAAGGACTAACTTGTAAAGTATAAAAAAAAAGACGCCCCAAGGTTTCAACCGCGTAATTTCCTTTCACGTAGAAATACGAGGATAAAAATGTTATCCTCTTACTTAACATAAACTATGTTACTCAACGAAGTTATAGTTTTCTATTGGAAGCGTTAGTTTTCTATTCTGTGGGTAAAATATTTATCAAAATTGGTGTTCAAACAATCTAACAAACTTAATCTCTTTTAATTTTAAGTAATCCATAGACATATAAATATTTAGTATATTTAACTAAGTACAGCAAATAATTATACAGTTAAACTGAAAAGATTAAATAAAATGTAATCAATTACAAGCTGTCAAATTAATAACAAGGTCATTATGTTTTAATTGATTACCATTGGATTGGATGCTAAATAAAGTATGATTGACGAAGCTTTTAAAACCATTTTGCAGACAAATATTTGTTTAGAAATTACTGAAAGCTTCAAACTATGTTGACGCTTAATTAATGGTTTCATATTATCAGATTTAAACGGTTAAAATTGCTTTTATTAAGGCATTATTTTGTAATTAAATTAACCAAAGTAATTGTGAAATTATTAATTATTTTCTTTATGCTTTATAACATTAGTTAAGTTGCTTTATTTACCAACTTCATCTGTTTATTGGTTACAATATAAATCTTAATCTTTCTAGTATCTATATAAAAACAACCCTGTAGTAATTCATTTGTAGCGTGATGTACGGTCAACAAAAAAAGCTTCAGTACCGATTATTTAATGGTAGAGAATTGGACATGTTGCAGTTTTATTATAAGTATCTATAGATAGATAGATACATTAAGACATTCACTTATTAATTTTTTATACATTTTCAAATTTCTTTTGTTATTTAAAAATGTTGTCCGATGGGTCCAGAATTAAAACATGCCATACGTGATTCTGGTTTTTGATACTTTATAAAATGTTTCTGTCTATAAGTCTTTCAATGTATAAGTTTTTCAGGTTTTCATTCCTACAAAAATTCCAAGATGAAATGCAACGGGTTTTGGAGCTCAAAAATTCGTACAATTCGGTCATTATCACTAACATCTGATAATAAATAATAATTAAGTTATTTCATTCATCATTTATTTTTATCATTAATTCAAATATACACCATATGTATATAGGTACTCGTAATATGTGGAATGTAGATCTACAAAACTTATTACCAAAGATAAGAATAAAGTTATATATAGATAAAGATATATAAAAAGATATAAATTTTCCCTGGTATAACGATAAAAGCTAATAATGACGGTACATTTTTTTATTAACAAAAACAAATCTCTCTACGAAACCGTAGTGCTCTCACAGCGACCCAAACTGCAAAATTAAAAATGATTCTCCCAGTGGCACTCGAGAGATCAACAGCAATACTCACCAAATACAAAAAAAGAAGCACTAAGCGCTCCAGCTACGTCAGTTAAATACAGAACAACGTAACGAAAGCTTTTTACGAGGTGCCGGCACAAGAGCGCTAACAAGCAGCTGCATCATTAACCGGCTCGTAATGAGCCCCGGCGATGACAATGATACTACAAGGCTATTTCTTTTGAAGGTTTTTTAGGTAACCCAATTTGTATTGTGTTAATTTTCATGTTTTTTTTTTATTTCCTTTTATTTATTTACTTTCAGGTCACAAATCCTGAATTATGAAACAAAATAAAAAGCATAATTTAATTCAACGACATTATTCTGAAATAAATTATTATTTTCTAGACAATGTGATAGTTTTGTAAAATAACTTTTCGGCTGTTATGGTAAAGATAGACCTGTGGATAAATTACTGTATAGATTTATATGTTAACTATTGCAGTAGATAAAGAATAGTACGAGTAGCATCATTAACCAGCTTTTAATGAGTCTCATCGATGACAATGATACTACAAGGCTATTTATTTTTTACGTTTTTTAGGTAACCAATTTGTAGTGCGTTAATTTTATGTTTTTATTTCCTTTGTTTATATATCATATCACAAATATTCTATTATGAATAAAAAAATATATGACATAATATTATTCAACGACATTATTTTGAAATAAATTATTTTATTCACATGATATTTCAGTAATTGTGGTACCAATAAAACTGTGGATACTTTACTCTATAGCCTTATGATTGCCTATTGCATAAGATTAGATAAAGTGTAAAAGCATCATCAGCTCGTAAGGAGTTCTGGCGATGACAGTAATACTACAAGGCTATTTCAAGGAAGTTATTTTTTATGTTTTATAAAAAACATAATTAACTATCTTTTACATTATTTTATCGTCGTTATCAACCCATATTCGGCTCACTGCTGAGCTCGAGTCTCCTCTCAGAATGAGAGAGGTTAGGCCAATAGTCCACCACGCTGGCCTAACTGCGGATTGGCAGACTTCACACACGCAGAGAATTAAGAAATTCTCTGGTGTGCAGGTTTCCTCACGATGTTTTCCTTCACCGCTTGAGACATGTGATATTTAATTTCCTAAAATGCACACAACTGAAAAGTTGGAGGTGCATGCCCCGGACCGGATTCGAACCCACACTCTCCGGAATCGGAGGCAGAGGTCATATCCACTGGGCTATCACAGCTCGTTATTTTATATTAACTTGTAATTGTAATTGTTATATTAACCTTTTAGTTGTCTCGTCTTAGGTCACAAATCTTTAATTATGAATTAAAAATATATGACATTTTATTAATTCACGATATTATTTTCAAATAAATTATTATGTTCTTGACATGATATTTCGGTATAATAACTTTTCGGCGAAAGACACAAATAAATGAAAGTACAGATAAAACAACGAATACATTACTCTATATTTTTATTGTTAAACATTACATTAGATTATATAAAGTAGAATAGCATTGCCAAAAACGACGTTAACACAAGTAAAGCTATTTATTTTGAAGTTTTTTTCTGTAATTCAATTTGTATTGCAATAATATTTATGATTTATACTTTCTAAAATTGATCTTTTCTCGTAAAACATAACCTCAATAATTAATTTAAAATAAAATTAGGCGGGTCAAAACTGCGTTGTTTGGAAATCCTTAAAAGAGACCTATGATGAAGAAAAAATACTTATAAATTATTATTTACATGCATGCATTGACATAAAGTTAATTTATTCTGCATCTCAATTTTACCAAGCGAAACTAAATAAAGACAGGTTTATTTGATGTTATATTGCAACCTGTTGAATATAACAAAAATACCAAGTTTATCATTATAACTATCTAACATGAATTTATAATAGGATTTTCAGTTCGAGACAGCGTTGTCTCAAATAAGTGGATGCGGCTAAAACTTCCTCCACTGTAAGCCAGACTTTGTACATATTTCACAGCTACGTCAAAATCCACTTAAAACCGAAGCAAAGTTTGGTCATCCCTTATATTTACTACCTACCGAATGAGATATAATTGCATATTATTTTGCTTTAAATGACCTACCAGTATTAAAACCTTGTTCTTAGTTGGAGAATACCTAAGGTACTGGCTATTATCCGATGTGTCACTTTGTTGTTTAGTTAATAAACGACTCCAATTTAAACATTGTAACGGTTCATGCGGTTTATTCATCAAATCTAGTATGATAACCTATGTATTGTTCTGGTTTATTACAGTTTTCTAGTATTTTCTTTTTACTCTTTACAAGTTTTGCCCTTGACTACAATCTCCTCATGGTAAGTGATGATGCAATCTAAGATGAAATCGGACTAACTTGTTAGGTGGAGGATGCAAATCCACACTCCTTCGGTACACGATATCGTGCCGGAACGCTCAATCGCTGACGATACGTCTTTGCCGGTAGGGTGGTAACCACGGCCGAAGCCTCCCACCAGCCAGACCTGGACCAATTGAGAAAAGAATTTAATTTATTCTCAAATTGTCTGGAATTTTAATAGCATTTTTTTATTGTAATAGCTACGATAAATGCTACAAGCTGTTACAATTATGGTGGAGGTGGATGTAGTGAAGAGTTGTCTGTATTTTTATATGTTGCTTTTCCATTATTATTATCTCCTCTGGGTAATAACAGGAATGGAAAATCTCTGTATTAAAAAAAATAACAAAAACCTCTCCACAAGATAAACGCACGTAGACCTGTTACCTAACCAAGATACTTCATAAACAGATTAATGCCGGCATCCTCCCAGCAGCTTGACTTAATGCTCTAATGAAAATAACCGCCGCCTCCCACCTCGCTCCGTCGTCGCAATAATAATTTTATTACGCCGCACAACAAGATATTGAGAATGATCATCAATAATCATAAATAGACAAGCTTTACGAGGCTGTAAAACAGTAGCAGTTCCCGGTGTTATCGACAGAAATCATGATCGATCTATAATGTTTTTTTTTTTTGTGAATATGTATATAATCAGCTGGCCTATTCACTATTTTCTTTATTATCAACCTATCAAAATAAACATGAAATCAATTGACGAAATATCATTTACCTACTGTGACATTTGGCACATAGAATCTTACGTATATGACAACTAGCATACGTCAAAGATAGTGAATTAGCCTGGTAAACTAGATTAGAGACTTTGAGACGCAATATATTAATATCACCTCTTGTATAAGCGAGGCCCAACTGTGGACTGATAATAGTTATGTACTGCAACTTCATGTAGCGATAATAGACGATTTCGTTCGGGAGGTTTTAAATCGGGATTTAGCCCTTTATATTTTGTTTTTAAACTTATTTACTATTAACGATGAAGGAAAATATTTCAGATTTCAATTAAGTTCCAAGTTGTGTAAAATACGACAACCCATACTTAAACAATGTAGTGAAAAACTGAACTAACTCTTCTCGTTCTGAAAGGAGATACATGCATTTACTGGAACACTAAAACTATTGTTATACTTTTTTATTTTATAAAAAAAAAACTGTGTACTGTTTTGGTACTGTCTTACATATTCAAGTCTTTGTTTACAGTAAAATTAAACAAAAATAGGTAAGAACTAAATAGTAAAGTTTCTAGTGACTCCTACTTTTTTTTTAACATCCAAATATAGAAAATGAGGTTTTCCCGCAATACTTTACAGCCCGACAAGGAAACTACAAGTCGAACACGGCGCAGTTTCGTTCCTATCGAACTAAGCCAAAATAAACTCGCTTTACAAAGTCTTTTATATAGCGCCGTCCGATTTATCGGTCTCGATGTGAGAGCTCACACAGTTACCGTCTGAGGACAAAGTGTTTGTTTATATTTACGTATTATTTTATTTATTACACTTGACCCCCTAAGTGGAACGAGGACACGGGTTACAGAGAACCGCTGGATGTTGGCGGTGGCTATTTCAAGTAGTAGGGGAGCTGAAGAGAGGATTTTTGCAGTTACTTGAGCGCGGCAAATGAACATATACCTTGAACGTTGTTCAGTAGCTCCGCCAAGTATGATAATATTGGTGGGTACGATCAGTGTAACCAAAAAAAACTAACTTCAGAAATACTCAACCAGTACGTCAGATTAAGATAAGGTAGGTAAGTTGATAGCTAAAAGGTAATTCTGTCCATTTCGAAAATCTGACGATTTGACCATAACGTAATGGAATGGGATTGTTCCAAATTTACGAAATAAAACCCTTATATTTCTGTTTAATTTTTTACTTATTTTGAACGAGATAATCTCCTGAATAATCGCTCGAAAATTGTCTTTAAAGTCTGTAGTTTTTTTTCCCCACTGCTGAAAGCGAGAAAAGTATTTATTCATTTATTATTTCTATCATCTACCAAATATAATTGTTTTCAATGACGCTATAGTAACTGTAAATTTAGCATCGTGGGCTTCCCTACTATAGCAATGGCCATCAATCGGCTGTTAATGATAATGATAAAGGATAGATATAAACAATAACATTTTGATGTTTATATTATATATATTAACAATAACATTTTGATGTTTATATTATATATATTAACAATAACATTTTGATGTTTATATTATTATAGTAGCGGACCCCTCGGTTTGTCCCGTTTAGTTCTTGTTTCCGTATAAATACGGGCATATAGTATATCCTGTGTTAGTCGCTAATAAGCTTTTCATTGATAAAATAATTTTCAAGATTTAGTAGTTTTCGTACCATGGTGATTACTCCTATTGATTACCGCATTCAACGATGCCCTCGAACTAAGAGGACCAATTTAAGATTAAAATCAAAAAACAAAATATATTAAGCGTTACAAAATAAAAAATGAAAATTATATCAACGCAAAAATGTTGGAACAGTAACATAAACAAGAGATTTTCTTAGGATTTGCGTCACTCTTCAAGTTACTTTATGTTTATTTTTATTTTTTGGGGAATATTTTTGATGTAAAAAAATAAATCGGCTTTAGGTGCTCGTAGAGTAATGACATGAAAAACACCGCCTTTAATGGTCATGCCTATAATTCTTTGACATCAAAGTCTATGAAACTGGGGGTTGAAACAAAATGGTTTGGTATAATTGATAAACTAAATAAAGATTTAGAAGCGTCTTGATAATGATATTTTTGTACTCTCTAATCGTAATCTACTCAATATAAAACCTCAAATCGTTTAACTAAGCTATTCATTCTTACAGGTCTCAGGGTAATGTGCTACAATGATTTATTTTTTTAATTTTAAATAAATAAAAAAAAAACATTGCAGCACGTAAAAATTCAGGTTTCCTTAAAAGAGACAAAATCTAGGAGGCCGCACCGAGACTTGTTTATTTCTTTTATTTCTTGTATCATGGCCGTAGAAAATGTATGGTATTCCATTGTATGTAATTAGCCATTGTAGCACTCATGCTGTCTATTGTGTAATTCAGCTTTGCCTCATTGCAAAAAAAACACTCGTGCTATAATGGCCTTCATTACATGACAGTAACATATATAACTATATTACTATATACGAGTATGTTACTCACGACGGTGCGGAGTTTATATATTATGTATAATGCGTTTGGAGTGTGAGGAATTTTGTGCAAATCAATGTTGCTATTGAAATCCAAAACTACTAGTCCGATTTCGATTCTGTTTTCAGTGCGGGTTTTTCAGCAGTACAGTAATTTAAAAAATAAATCGATTTATAAAAATCCAACATCTATATTGATCCAAAATTGACTTCTTCAACATTTATGATTATGATACCTATCTAAAATATATAGATGTTTATTTTATCGGACAGTCAAAAGGCGTGAAAAATAAAAAATTCAACAAACATTTCAGATAATACGAGTGGAAAAGGAAAAAGGCGACTGTGGATGTCAGCTTTGTTGAAAACTTTTATGAAATGTTTTCAGGGGCTACATGTATTTATTTTTTGTCACTTCGGTGAACTTTTTTCTAAAAAAAATAGTTTTTGTCTTTATATTTAAATAAAATGATCTTTTGTTCATTATGGTTTATGTTGTAGATATTTAAGTATTATGTCCTATTTTGAGATTAGATGAACCATAGTAGTCTTGTCAGATTTGAGTCTGGATGCGAAGGTATTATGATCGACCAATGAAATTATTTATTATTTACATGAGTTTTTTACATAGACTGGAAGATATCTTTGCACCACGGAGAGGAAGGACGCTACCAGAGGGAAGGATTAAATTGGACTCTAAAATCCCATGTTGTTCTACTTCGTCATCTAGTTATCCACCCTAACACACCCCAACCCAGCCAATTGCACCAGGAAACCTCCGCTAGGGTTCTAAAAACCCCTAACTGAAAATCAGTGCAGCATACTTTTTTTTTGTATAGGATGTATGTGGCAAAATGCTTGATTTGCAAGATGCTATGATTTGGGGCCTTTTTCTTGGTTATGCCACATATTACAGGGCATTCTTTCTTAATTTAGAAATTAATATTGTGATATATGGCATTAGTTCACAATAAACATCTTTCTTTTTTTTTTTTAAATCTGACTCTTAAAAGGTGTATTGGGAACACAAGGCCGTCTACTAACCAGAGGACTTATTTCTGATGGAAGACAAACCTCAACGTATACCATCTTACATAAATGCATTGTTTCGTTAAGATTCATCAATAAAAGTTAACATAATGTATAAATAATAACTAAATCTTACGGAAAGGAAGTCGTGAGCTTGATCTATTTCGGTAGAGTTCTCACTTATGAAATAATGATATTGTTAAAGTAAGTAGCAGCAGCGAAGATTGAAATTTTCTGTTAGGTAACCCATTCATGTTTTTTAGTCTAAATGTCTTTTGGTTAAGTACGTCAAAATTATTATTGACGTCCGCAAAGCTCATGGTTTTTTAAAAGGTAATCCGATAGGAGTCAGGTTGTTCGAAACCATCGCCTCTGGTAAGTAGTTACTTTGACGAACTTCCTTAGCAAATACTCCTCTATTTGTTCACGAAATGTTTGTTCGTGTTGTCTATTTCTACGAATCGAAAATAGTGAGAAGAGCTGGGAAGGCTCGCCACGTACGAACGATTGCATGTTTAAGTACGCTTAGGCACGCGAATTCGTTTTGAAGGCATGAAACTTAACGCCAATAAAACCGCGCCCTATGGCTTGACTGAAATAAATGTACTTTTATCATCATTATTAGCAATATTCGTCTCAATTTTGAGCACGAGTCATCTCTTAGAGGGATTAGGCTAATAGTCCACCAAGCTGGCCCAATGCGGACAATTAAACACTTTACATACGTAGAGAATTAAGAAAATACTCATACATACAGTTTATTCAGGTTTCCTTCACGTTTGAGATAAGTGATATTTAATTTCTTCAAAAGCACATTGCACATAACCAAAAACACGGAGGTCCCCAGATCGGATTCAAACCTACGCCCGAAATCGAAGGTATATATATCTTCATGGACTATCTTAGTACTTAAAAAGATACAAAATGTTAATTATCAACAAATGCAGTATAAACTTTGTAAATCGCACTTCAAGGGAGTCACCAAAAATCCGATTTATAGATTTTTGGACTTACCTAATGAGATTTTGACTAGGCAAACTTTGTAACAACTATTACTTGTAGGTTGAGATTCGTTGTAACTAGTTTTGAGTTACAAAATCTATAGTTTTAGAGGTAACTATAATTTTTACATTTAAAATGATAGAGAATAGATTCAAAATACAAATTATGATATGTTTTTGCTGTGTTCGATGTATAAAAGTCGAATTTATTTTTTCAAGTTATTGAGGAGGAAATATGTACTAAAATGTGTTGTAAAGACGCGGTAGAGATCCATTGATTATTTCGACATATAATAAGTATAGAGGGTATATAATATTTGGAGATTTTGAGGCAAGAAGGTGTGGGTAGGTCCCATGGCATTTCCTTTGAGTTCTGGACGTGTTTGACTTATCGCAGATAATAAATAAGTTTTAATTAACATTACAATACTATATAATAAGCTATTTAAAGAGAATAAAAATTTGTTCCATACAAAAACGACACATAAACGTGCCTGTTTTGATCTAATCACAACTACCACAACAAAATCGTCACCGTCAAACTAAATATCAAATAATAATTTAAGTTATTTTTTCCAAAGGCTGTCTTGTTAGCAATATTACCTACTTGCTACGGAAAATAATTTCCAAGTAAGAACGATACTAATTCTACAAAATTATAAGAGGCACGTAGAATATTTGTCGTTAAAGTCACGCGGAAGTAATCTGACATCATCAAAATTTTTCTCATTTGCCAATAAATTACTTATTTCGACGTATAAAAATAATATACATAATAATAGTCATACATTTTAGCTGCAGTACATACATTCACGTTAATTTCATTTAATTGATTAATATTTTGAAATGGGTAAGTCTAATTGCCTTGTGATTAGTTAGAATAAAGAACGCAACTTTAAAAGAGTCATGGTAAGCGTGCTTTAAAATAAGTATTGTTATGGAGGCAACCATTAATCCTACTAATATTATGAAAGCGAAAGTTTGTATGGATGTTTGTTACTATTTAACGCCGCAACTACAGAACCGATTTGGCTGAAATTTGGAATGGAAATATATTTTACTCTGGAAATATATTTTTAGCTGCAGTACATACATTCACGTTAATTTCATTTAATTGATTAACATTTTGAAATGGGTAAGTCTAGTTGCCTTGTGATTAGTTAGAATAAAGAACGCAACTTTAAAAGAGTCATGGTAAGCGTGCTTTAAAATAAGTATTGTTATGGAGGCAACCATTAATCCTACTAATATTATAAAGGCGAAAGTTTGTGTGGATGTTTGTTTGGATGTTTGTTACTCTTTAACGCCGCAACTACAGAACCGATTTGGCTGAAATTTGGAATGAAAATATATTTTACTCTGGATTAACACACATGCTACTTTTCATCCCAGAAAAATCCATGATTCCCGAGGGATTTGTGAAAAACTAAATTTTACGCAGGCGTCCGCTATTGTAATATTAATTTAAAATCCCAACTGTTTAAATCGTTGTTTTATTTCAAATAAAAATTTTAACATTCAAAATTTTCGTCAGCCAGTGAATGATATAAACGATATCCGGATTTTAAAAAAGGAATTTACGGTATATCGTTAAATTTATCTTCAACCAATGCGGGAACGCTTACAGCGGCAAATTTCACAATGGGGCTTAAACCAAAGGATTGTAAGTACTAAGTGCGCATGTTCGTTCGCTCTATGTCGCCCGCCGGCTGGCCTACGCCACGCCACTCCAGTCCGCGCGTAACTCTGGCACGCGTTGTGTCCCCGACCGTGGCCTAAACACGACTGCGTTGTAAACATTCCATTTTCAAAAGTGCAATGGATTAGTGACAGATCAGTGCAAAAAGTTTACCAAAGAGTTTTTATAACAACTTTATAGTGAAGTGGATTAATACGATGCTTAAATTTAAATAGAAAAAAATTATAGTAATAATTAAGTGGTTGGCTAACTTAGTGGAGGTTTAAAAATTTGCTTATTTTTTATTATTTAAAGTAATTAATAGGTATTTTAAAAAAAAATCTATTTAACGTTCTATTTACTATCTACTTTTAAACATTTTAGCAAGTAGCAAGCAAACACATAGATTACCGATTTTTGTAAAAAGTTAATATAAACTTTTAACCTCGAATTTTTTTATATTTCACTAAACATTAATTAGGTATTAAATATTATTATTATTCCATATTTCATCATCATTAAATAATTAAATAACTTCGCTCACATCAATATTTTAACATTAAAAATACAGAATACAGAGGTTTACCGTTTACGCAATATCGCATGGTGTAAGCTAAAGGTGGTGAAATCAAAAGGAAATGCTACTGGCGTAACTAGCATTTTTTACGTAGTACATATGGTAGTACATCGTCTTTTCTAGCCGATTTTAAATGCTTTTGGTTTGTAACTGGAAGCTCTTAGGTCTGATTTTTTTTAATAGAGATTTTTTTAATTTGTTAATTAGTTAGCAAGATATACCAAGATCCACTAAACTTTTTTACAATGGATTACTGATAAGCTAATTTTTCATGGCTAGCTGGTGAGACTCTCACCTTACAACTACTTATATAATTTGATAGCTACATTGTCCTACGTAGTACATAATGTACCAGCTATGCTATTAAATTATTAGGTATAGGATAGGGTAGTTATAAGCTATCCCTGTTAGCTTTTAAAATTGAGATTTTAGCTGTTTCATCTAGATGAAGGAAAATTAGTTTGAAATTAATCAATTTTAACAAAGTTTCCTACCCATTAGCTATTTCAATGGAGGATTTTTGTAAAACAAGAAATTGGGGTATCATCACGGAAACTTAGCTTTGAGACTAATATCTTAGCATTCCATGGATTTACAGTGCGGGAGCCGGGTCCATCGCTTGGTAGAGAGAAAAACTCCGAGCAGAGTCTTGAACTTGTGACTACAAGATGTAGGGTTAAGGAATTCCTTGACGATCGATCAACACTCACCGTTCTCTGCTCGTGTTGTTCTCCCTGCCTAGCCAAATTTGGTAAGATCCTATTAGAGCATTTTGATGGTAATCCTCTCGCACTTCTACGGCGTATAGACTAACTACATAGCCATTATTAGTTAGTTCATTTGTTAGGTCATATTTATTCACTTTTATACTGTGGTCCTTCGGAATGTTAGTCTTCCACGGCACATTAAGCTCTACAAGTATTAATAAATTAAAAAACTACGTAAAACCATTTATAGGAATAGATTCAGAAAACTTCACCCCTATTTTATGTTAATTAATGACGTAACAAGTTGATGGACCCACCTGATATTGGTTGGGCATGGTAAGTCATCGCCTATAACAGATGCAAAACATGCAAGGTACATGTCCGACAATGCGCCGCTCTGAACCATCTAAAATGTATAATGAACTTTCAGGTACCTGTAATTACAGGACAACCACACCCTTCTATCTATATTAATATTATAAAGCTGATGAATTTGTCTGTTTGCCTGAACGCGCTAATCTCTGGAACTTCTGGTCCGATTTGTTAAATTCTTTCAGTGTTAGATAGCCCATTAATTGAGGAAGGCTATAGGCTATACTATCCCCGTATTCCTACGGGAATGGAATCCACGCGGGTGAAACCGCGCAGTATCATAATCATCATCATCATATCAGGCGATTAACGTCCACTGCAGGACACAGGCCTTTTGTAAGGACTTCCAAACATCACGATACTGAGCCACCTGCCTCCAGCGAATCGATGTGACTCGCTTGATGTCGTCATTCCACCTGGTAGGGGGTCAGCCAACCCTGCGCCTTCTAGTGCGGGGTCGCCATTCTAGCACTTTGGGACCCCAACGTCCATCGGCTCTTTGAACTATGTGCCCTCGGCAGCTAGTATGGAATACAGTAATGCTGCCTGGAAGCAGAATAAGCATGGCGGTAGTAGTTCTGTCACAAAGAGACATAGATATCAATTTAAAAAGGTTTTCCGAGAAAAATACCAGAAATAATATGATGTCACCTTAATTCAAATTTATGAATGTATTGATGGGATTTGCTAACAATACGGTAAATAAAAGGACACTCTTAACTTAAAAAGATATAAACCTACATACCTACATTACATCAAGAATATCGATCAAATACACCAATGCTTTAGATTGAGGGTAACCTCTTTTACTTTTATAGGTAGAAGTCTAAAAAGTATCTGCGAATTGAACTCTCAAAAGAGTTCTCGAGTAGAGTTTCTTTTCTTCAGTGTTACAAGGATAAAAAATTACCTTCCCGCGTTAAAAGCAGGTCTTATACTTTGCTCAAAGCCAAAGCTTTTTCTCTTACTTTTCAACTTTACTCTAGAATCTAGATAAACGGGTCCCTGTATGCATATTACACTAGCGTTTTAACATGAACTTATGCACATTCTCGTCGCTTACAAAAATATAGACCACAATTTGGTAAAAAAACGGACAAGTGCGAGTCGCACTCGTTTACTGAGGGTTCCTTACTCAGGATCATTATAAATAGCTCAGGAATCGAATAACGTAGTTTATGGCGAGCTTTTCTGAAAATATCAGACCCTCTGTTTTTTTAAGATTAATTAAAAGCTTATAGTTTTGATATTTTTCCTAGTATATTTGTGGTCTATAATGGTGCTACTTGTCACATTTCATAGTCATAGGTAAACGGCAAATGTCCAATGGGTTTTGATTCCCTTGACAGTATTGTAAACTTGGAAGTTTAATATTTTCGCAACTTACCATTACTTACCTACTCACTAGCACTTACTAAGTACCGTTGACCTGAGTAATTGAGTATACGGCTTAAATTTCAACTTGATACATTTGACAACAAAATGATCTTTTAAGGTTCCGTTTTTTCCTTTTGAGGTACGAAACCCTAAGAAATATTTTGCGATTATTTAATGATCATTATTATTTTTGATGTATTAATATCAAGACAGCTTCATTATTTTGGACATTCAGTCAATGAAAGTGAAAAATTATGAAATTCAGCATATTCGCAAACACACAATGGACCAGGTAAAGATATATACTGAACCTGCAGTCTGATCTATGGCCAGATACGAGCCCCCCTAGCCAAGTGGCACGTCGATTCTCTTTCTACGATCGCTAACGCTCCGAAAACTACAAAAATGTATAAGAATGACAGATCTTGATCACGTGACCTGTCGAAATATAATTCCCATACATATTTCTAGTTTTCAAAGCGTTAGCGATCGTAGAAAGAGAATCGACGCGCCACTTGGCTAGGGGGGCAGGATAGCATCGATATATTTAACTACCTCGACTACTTACTTTTGGTTCTCACACTGATGGTAAACACTTTTCACACATAAATATTCTAATCTAAAGTAATAAAATACATAAAAAGCACTCTACTATATTTACTCACAAAATACTCGTTCAAACAAGGAGACCACGAACCTGCCAAGTCTCGGTATTTGCATGAAATCCTTAGGGCGTTCGCATTTTCTCTCTAACCATACATCCCTCTACACTATAGTGAAATGCAATTACACCCCCGGCAAATAGAGTGCGGTCGTGCTTTAACTGGCAATACGTAGTAGCTTAATGTTTGTACATAAAACAAATAAATTTCAATTATCTTATTTATACAGTTTTCCTACACAAAGAGTTGAATTTTAAAGGTATTCTGAAATGTAAGTATTAAACTTTTTATTTGGGTAATTTATATATTTTACAATGTGTTGTTTTTATAAGTAGCTATTTAAAATTACCTGACGTCCTGCGTAGTTCCCGTACCAATGAGAATACGGAAATAAAATAAAGCCTATATAAACACTCATATAGCATAGCTTTCTAGTGGTAAAATAATTCTTTTACTCTCTGGATCTACTGATATTTTTTTATATTCCCATAGAGTACCCCCTAGATAACCTCTGCAGTACTACAAACTTTACCCTTTTTATGATATCAGTATAGAATATGTGTAAAGAAAGTATGGTTAGACGAAAAAGTGTGGATCGGACTCAATAGAAGCGAGCCGTGAAATATAGAAAAGATTTTCGCATATTGCCAAACTTCGATTCAAGGATGGCATGAAGTGATGTTGATGAAAAATAAGTAATTTTTTTATCATATAATACCAGTACTTACTAGTATCAATACATTTTGAGTTGAAGTCCCCTGATGGCGTTAGGGTAATATCCTACCAAGTCGCTTGCTACGCTGCAGCTTTTATTTATGTTCTGCATTTACTCGCATTACTAGAGAAATAACACTATTCAAGCATTATGAATGTTATTTAAACGAGTACATACCACGATAAAACGACGAGATTTTTTATTGTCGATATTTCGACCTAGTTGCATGGATCGTGGTCACGACGGGACTGCCTATTATTACTATTACTATTCAAGCAGCTTATGAGGAGACATTTGGTCGCCTCAATAGTGTCTCGCAGTCTCTCTCGTAGCCGCTATGTACGCTGCTAAAACACCATAAATATTCATCATCATACATCTTTGCCGTACAAAGCTTTCTCCCAAAAATCCGTTTAATATTTTTTGAGTCCTGGGTTCGATCCCCGGCTGGACCGATTGAAGTTTTCTTAATTGGTCCAGGTTTGCTGGGGGGAGGCTTCGGCCGTGGCTAGTTACCACCCTACCGCCAAACACGTACCGCCAAGCGTTTGGCGTTCCGGTGCGATGTCGTGTTGAAACCGAAAGGGATGTCGATTTTCATCCTCCTTCTAACAAATTAGCTCGCTTCCATCTTAGGTTGCATCATCACTTACCTTCAGGTGAGATTGTAGTCTAGGGCTAACTTGTAAAGAATAAAAAAAAATCATCTATCAATCAAGTCAATCAATTTAGGAGATGAACAACAAAGTTATAAACAGATACTCAAGCATAAAGGGTAAATTCATAATAGAGGGATAACATAAATTGAAGTCAGAAAATAGAAACAAGCTAATACACCGAAGTCATCAAAGTTATTTTTCTGTAGTGCAACATTTTGCAACATGACTACATATAAAAATGACTTTCAATAACTTAATGCTGTTAGACACGGCGACATAAAAAAGTTTTTATTATCCGTTATTGCCCAGTAACAATTTTTAAACGTTGCTCCATAAAAACTAACTTCGCGGTAGGTGCACTATTGTACAAAGACTAAAAATGGCTTCCTTGCCAACTTAATAGTTAAAAAGTTAATCTACAGAGGACAATCAGATAAAATATAGGTAGACAGTTGTTTCCTTTTTAACAAAAAAGCTTAGTTCATGAAAGGAGGAGGAAACTGACTTGAAGTGGAATACAGAAATAGTTATTTTAATGAAAGAGCCACTTAGTTCCCTGGCTCGAGCCTTGGGCAAAACTCACAATGATTTTGTAGCAATACGCTGGAAATTTATTTACTTAGTTTGTCACTTAACATAATTTACATAGTTGAAAATGACGGACAAAGTAGGTCTCAAGAAAATAAAATAATTATAAACATTGGTTGTAGTCCAACGAACTTCGCGATACAATCGGATATCTTGTGTCTCATTACCGCATTCTATAATTTATTTTAATGTTAATAGAGATCTAATCACGATCACAGATTACACAATGCCACCACAGTATACTCCGCACCAAGAAACAAGTCCCGTGGACGCGGCGCTAATGTCTTATAGTGTTTTACAGATAGCATGTGTACAGTGACAGTTCGTTCACTATTGAAAGTCTGTTACGATTTACGATAATAGTACATATTATAAACTCATAAGGCAACTATCACCGTACAAAAACACTTTAATGGCGGGCTTACTGTCATTTGTTTGTGGCACTGTCAATTTAGTTCAGATTTTAGCCGTGGTACGTCTTTCGTGGCGCGGAGTCTATTTTACAATTGATCACATGCATCGATTGCCTCTGCACATGATCAATTGTGATCGCGATCAACGATTTTGGTCGTCGACCGCAATAGACAATCAATGATATTGATTGTGAACAAACGTCCAACGGCCTAGTCAAATACAAGTTGCTTTCTTTGCAATTCTCAAATATGAGAGCGGCGATACGAAATATTAAAAAAATAAATTATAAAGGGAAACAATAGCATTGTGATATTTACTGAAAGACCGTTCATTCAATGCCAGCATCAAACGAACCGTACGTTTGATTAATTTGGTGGAAATTGCTCAATCGTTTGTTCACATCTACAGAGTTAGGGAGTTAGAAATTGATGTAATAATTTGGTGGCATTGTGTTATGTAGGCGCTTATCTACCCGCATTTACTCAATGCACGGTTATTAACTTAGTTTATTGAAATAACATTATAACGAT
Organism: Bicyclus anynana; assembly: GCF_947172395.1. NCBI lineage: Eukaryota > Metazoa > Arthropoda > Insecta > Lepidoptera > Nymphalidae > Bicyclus > Bicyclus anynana. The sequence goes on along the minus strand of NC_069099.1, from coordinate 10,760,811 downwards.
GTATAGTTGAGAGCCGTGATAGCTCAGTGGACATGATCTCTGCCTCCGATTTCGGAGGGTGTGGGTTCGAATCCGGTCCGGGGCATGCACCTCCAACTTTTCAGTTGTGTGTATTTTAAGAAATTAAATATCACGTGTCTCAACCAGTGAAGGAAAACATCGTGAGGAAACCTGCATACCAGAGAATTTCTTAATTCTCTGCGTGTGTGAAGTCTGCCAATCCGCATTGGGCCAGCGTGGTGGACTATTGGCCTAACCCCTCTCATTCTGAGAGGAGACTCGAGCTCAGCAGTGAGCCGTATATGGGTTGATACCGACGATGTATAGTTCTACATACCAGCAGGCTAATTCACTATCTTTGACGTATACTAGTTGACATATACGAAATTGAGATTCTATGTAACAAATGTCACCCGGTGCCTACTGGTGGATACCATACAGAATGTAAATGACATTTCGCAATTGATGTTTATTTTAATCGGTTGATAATAAAGACCAAAATAGTGAATCTGCCAGCAGTACATACTCGTAATATACCAGCCGGCCAATTCACGAACTTTGACGTATGGTGTCTATATAATTAACATCAAATTAATAACCACTGCAGCTTTGTACTCAGTAAAGCATAAACAAAATCACAATGACAACTGGGCAATCTCACGTACCTACTGTATGATATCCACGAATGGTTGTCCGTAGGCACCGGATGACATTTTTTTATCTATAATGTCAATTTTAATCAGTAAGCATCAAAATCAATGGAGAATATGAAATCACATGACTTGATAATTTCTAAGAACTACTATGTATAGGTACTATTTTACCTGTATGTGTTCCTATGTTGTTATATGTCCTACGTCAAAGTTAATGAATTGCCCTGATGGTACCCAGTTTAACTATGACACGTGACCTCCCTAAAGATAAGGCTTCTTCTATGACGTTACGTAGAAATAGGAATTAATAATTTAATTATTAATTATTTACATAATTTTTTTACCTATTGTAAAGATTTTCTAATGTGACTAGCGCGTCAAAACTGAGGTGAACTGTTAAATAACGTTGCTGTTAAATAACGAAAATTATTTAAATAAATAATACCTAAATATTGTGTGTTCAAGAACTATAATAAAAACTGATTAAACATTACATAATATACATATAAATTTAAAATTGAATTAAACACAAAATTATACACGTGTGCGCTAAATGGAGTAGCTAAATTGGGATCACTTTTTGCGGTTTTTTAGGCACGTAACATATGTATAGTATAAAATATCGTTGACCCCAAGGATATAAGCGCTAGTTTTATCGATTTTTTAACCGACTTCAAAAAGGAGGAGGTTCTCAATTCGGTCGGTATTTTTTTTTTTTTTTTTTTATGTATGTACACCGATTACTCAAAGACGCCTGGACCGATTTCAAAAATTTTTTTTTTGTTTGAAACGGTATAGCCCCCATTTGGTCCCATTGCCATCATGTCAAGATCTGATGGTGGAATCCTGGAGAAATTGAGGGGAACTTTCGAAAATTATATGGGTGTCTAGTGTGTTCGTATATTTTTCCATTTAGTACTTTTAAGTACTATAATTTCATGAAGGTTTAAAGTCGATCTGATGATGGAGCCATAAAACAGACGAGGGAACTCCTCGGCGATTCACAGCAGTTACCTTGTGTTTGGGCTTGATTAATTTGTATTAATGAGAACTTTCCACATAGATAGGTTGTGACTGTCATTTAGGGGTTTGGTGATGAAGACCAAGGACAATTAAGGGAACTCCTTAACAGTTTACAGTAACTACCTTGTGTTTGGCCTTGATTAATTCGTATTGCTGAGAACTTTCTACCTGTATGAGTTGTGTCTGTTATTAGGGGTCTGATGATGAAGACCAAGGTCAATTAAGGGAACTCCTTAACGGTTTACGGTAGCTACCTTGTGCTTGGGCTTGATTAATTTGTATTGCTGAGAATTTTGTAACAAGATGGGTTGTGACTGTCATTAGGGGTCTGATGTATTCGTTTGAGATGAATTTTTACACTAAAAATGGAAAAATAATAAAAATTTTAATAAAAAAATACAACCGACTTCAAAACCTAAAAACGTACCCGCTAAACTAAAAAGTGAAAAATAACATCATAATATGTTCTACCTGCTGATCAGTATGAAGGCGGTGCTTAGCCGGTGTTGTCTTAATTAAAGCCATTTCTGACAGGACCACATGAAACAACACTGTCTGCAAAATCTAAATCTACAAGATATTCTCACCTGGCTTGAATTAATACATCACCGGCTTAGCACCGCCTTCATACTGATCAGCAGGTAGAACATATTATGATGTTATTTTTCACTTTTTAGTTTAGCGGGTACGTTTTTAGGTTTTGAAGTCGGTTGTATTTTTTTATTAAAATTTTTCTATGTTCTGTGGTTAGAACTTTCACATTTGCGCGTATCATCATATAATGCAATATCACTTATAACTCTTTGATTTATTGCGACATTTTTTCAGCTACTACTAAATCATCATCATCATATCAGCCGATGGACGTCCAGTGCAGGACATAGGCCTTTTGTAGGGACTTCCAAACATCACGATACTGAGCCACCTGCATCCAGCGAATCCCTGCGACTCGCTTGATGTCATCACTCCACCTGGTGGGGGGTCGGCCAACACTGCGCTTACTAGTGCGGGGTCTACTAAATATTTTGTTTCAATTAAAATTGCTCGAAAAAATCTAAACATAACATAGCACATATTAAACGAAGTTAGCTAACGCTGTTATTTGATAAAAAAAAAAACAAAATATTCAAACCCGATAAAAACGGGCGGTGCTCGACGTTAAAAGCCTCTCATACTCTTGGGAGAATATATCCGAGTGTTATTTTTTGTACACACTTTCGAATTGCTTGTTTTGTGGACTTTGTTGAGAGTGTTTTGATAGTGTTATTCATGTAATTCTCAACTTATACTGTATCGTCAGCTTAGACTTTGCTCTTTTTTTGCTTTACCATGTATATTGGGATTACCACTAGATGTTATTGCCACTTTTAAATAAAATGACGATAATTATGTCATTTCGTTAAAAACAATATTAGATGATCGTGATCACGACCGCACGCAATTACGATGTAGTAGGCTCATGTTAAGCTTTCGGCTTTAATTATCACCTTTATCTAATAACCTGACGTTCAAAAGTGCTTGTAAACAACGTGACATGATATGTTTTGAATCGTACACCGAGATAGATATTTTTTTTTTTAATTTACAGGCAAAGGTCTGTTTTCAAGTGACAGTCATGAGTGACGTTTCTCAGATATACTCGTACCCACATCTTTCGTCCGCCATGAAAGAATGTCACTAGCGAGAGAGTGTCTGTGGTCTTTGCTTGAACGTCCAATTCATAAATAATAAGCCCGTAAAGCACACTTTTCACACCTCACAGCTCCAGGACTTCTCATTTCATTCTCCGCATTGTGTTTGAAATTCCATGCGCATTTTCTATGTAAGAATTGTACGTACGTTTTCTTGAATTTGAAATGGCTTTTGCAATATTTTGCACCTTTATAGTTCTAGGCTGGTACGTTTTATGGTAACTCTTCTCTTCTTGCCATGATAAGTCGAATCGCTTGGATCTAACAGCCGGATAATAAAATATAAATTCCAATTCCAATTAAAAATAAAGTTCAAAGTATGGCTCTTATCTATACTAATATTATAAAGCTGAAGAGTTGGTTTGTTTGAACGCGCTAATCTCAAGAACTACTGGTTCGATTTATATAATTCTTTCAGTGTTAGACAGCCCATTTATCGGGGAAGGCTATAAGCAATATATTATCCCCGTATTCCTACGGGAACGGGAACCATGTAGTGAAACCGCGCGGCGTCATCTAGTAGCCGTATATAGACAACGAAAAGAAAGAAGTTTAGGCACAAAATTAAGGCCATGTTCCTTGCATTCTTGCCATCTAAAGTACGATTTTCTGTTGTAGGCGATGATTATAACATTGAATACGAATTGTTGAGCGATCTGCTAAATAGTGCGGTTTTTGGTAAAAAGATACTATTTGACTCCTAAATGAACGACCGGTCATCCATCGTATCCGTTACGTGACATGTAAAAAAATATAAAACCCACTAAGGGCAATAGGCGAGCACGGTATCATGCTCCGCGCGATAGAGAAATATAAAGATTTTTTAAATAGCTCACAACGGTAGACTAAAACCGCATTCCCTGACTATCGCCTTCTTTAATACTCGCGGGCAGCGAATGGTTAACTTCTAATATTCATAATTATTATTGGATTTTTCAGTCAATAAAGAAAAATGTCTTACTTAAAATTATAAAATAATTCTAGCTCGCTCGTAATTTTCTACGTTTCTTTATTTTATAAACCTATCAGTAAACGCTTTTCGGTGAATCATTTCAAATATTATAGCTTCATAAATGCCCTTTGTAGTCGTACCGAAGCTTTCAGCAATACTTTTCCATTAAAGTACATGACAAAAACACGGCGGGCTTAATATAAACATTTCATTTTGCCATTACTGGAAGTGGTATTAATAACAAACTCATTAAGCCTTATCTGCAAATTGCTCAGTCAGTTTTTGAGAAATATTGGCCAGCTAATTGATTCTCCGGCATGACTGTGTATAAAATTTTAATACACACGTACATTAATTATTTTTACTGCTAACTACAACGTAACGATTCAATGAAGGATAGCGTTAATTTATTTTTATATCGTGTGAGTGCATAAAAGTTAATGAACTTATATTTTATAAAAATATACGTAATTAATAATATGAGAGAGACATTTTTCCAATTTGTCTTACCGTTTTTTAACAATTTACATTTATTACATTGGAAAACCTTTACGTAAGAAATTATTAAATGAAATTGTGAAATAAAATTATAAGACTCGATTGAAATTTTCTTGTTTATACTAATAAATATGTACTTAGTTAATGTTGTAAATAAAAGACATCTTTGGAAAATTATATGAATGTATGTAAACGGTAATCGTTGCAACCGATGTATTAAGAAACTAGCTAACGCCGCGTGGTTCTCGTTCCCGTAGGAATACGGGGAAAATATATGGCCTATAGCCTTCCTCGATAAATGGGCTATCTAACACTGAAATAATTTTTCAATCGGACGGAGTAGTTCCTGAGATTAGCGCGTTCAATCAAATAAACAAACAAACTCTTCAGCTTTATATATTAGTATAGAAGTATAGATTTAGAGTATTTGAATGGTATAATAGGCAGGGAAAACAACACGAGCGGAGAAGGGGAGTGTTTATTGATTGTCAAGGAATTCCTTAACCTTACATTCTGTTAGTCACAAGTCCAGGACTCTGCTTGGAGTTTTTCTTTCTACCACGCGATGGATCCGGCACCTGCACGGTGAATCCTTGGAATGCTAAGATCTTCATCTCTACAGGCTACATAAATTTTTAATCTGCTATATTCATGACTTTGTCAACTAGAAAGTACTTTAATAAAAAACGTGTACCTCTTGAGAGCTTAGTGTGCGCTGCTGAAATTGTAAAGTAGCTTCAAAATATTGTGTGTGCCTGTCGTAATGAGCTCTAAAATGATTGCGGTAGTATATTTTATCTTATAAAATTCTATTGTTGATCATATCAACATATGGAGTATTTGTGAAGCTATTTTTGATCAAACAGAACTCGGGTGCTTATCTATACTAATCTATACTAATATTATAAAGAGGTAAAGTTTGTAAGTTTGTAAGTTTGTCACATTTTTTAAATGGGGTAATCTTCGGAACTACTGGTCCGATTTTAAAAATTCTTTCACCAGTAGAATGCTACATTATCGGGGAGTGCTATAGGCTATATTTTATATTGGTATCATATATATTAGCCGAGTTATCACAGTTTTTGTCATACAGGTCGGACTGAAAATCCTCTTAAACAGACTTATTCGCATACGCTGCCTTAACTATTGTGTAAAATTGAAATTAATGTATCTTTAAAAGTTCTACAAAAAAGTCCGCGACACCATATATCTATCTTCTATATATTAGCAGATATAGTACCTTTTGTGTTTTAAAAATTATTAATTTTATTTACTTAGGTTTACGTCATTATTTATACAACTAAACTTTAATCCTTATTAAAATAAATTATTTAATAATCACAAGGATATTATGGAGATAAGATTTGCCCTTCACAGTATGTTAATTACTTAAATAGTTTCGGAGATAATACAAAATTTCTAAAAGACGCAGACATTCCGCTGTATGACGCCCGGCGCTTTCATTTACGTAGTTCCCGTTCCCGTGTGAATATGGGGATCAAACATAGCCTATGACACTCGCAAATAACGTAGCTTTCTATTGGTAAAACAATTTTCCAAATCGGTCCATTAGATCCAGAGATTACCTCCTACAACCACACGAACTTTACCTCTTTATATTATTAGCATAGAAGTCTCTATTTCTCTTGGTAATACCACCACTCTCGAAGGACTGGACCGATTTTGCTAAGGGTAGGAGTAAGATAGAAAAGTTACAGGTTAGGGTAGGGTACGAGTAGGGAAGCGTAGGGGTAGTGTAGGGGTAGGGTAGGTTTAGGGCCGGGTTTAGGGTAGTGGTAGGGTAGGGGTAGAGGTAGGGTAGTGGTAGGGTAGAGGTACGGGTAGGATAGGGAAGTGGTAGGGTAGGGGTAGGATAGGCGTGAGATAGGGGTACGGGTAGGATAGGGGTAGGAAAGGGATAGGGTACGGGGAGTATAGGGGTAGGATGGGGGTAGGGGTAGGATGGGGTAGGGTGTAGATAAGGTAGGGGTAGGGTAGGGGTAGGTTTGGGGTAGGGTAGGGGTAGGGTAGGGGTAGGGTAGATGTAGGGGTTGGGTAGGGAAGGGTTGGGGTAGTGGTAGGGTAGGGGTAGGGTAGGGTAGGGTAGGGTAGGGGTAGTAGTAAAGTTGACATCGAAATTTACGCGGACGAAGTCGCGGGCGTCCGCTAGTATAAAATAAAATATACTTGTAGGTTGTAATCTTTAATGCTTAATATTTTGCGTGGAACATCCTGCATAATACTGAGCTAACACCTTTTTCAAGGTTGTGCCAATCATGACACGTGTTCTGATGCCAAACTACTTTTGGATTTTGATTTTCCCAAGTGGTCGAGGTACCAGAAACTACAACAGTATTAAAATGTTAACTTTGGCACAATTATTGAAAATAAATGTTTTTCATTTCTTTTTTAATTTATATAAAAATATCCAAGAAACTATGACATTATAATAAACTAGCGGACGCCCGCGACTTCGTCCGCCCTTAGACCTCTTTAATCCAGTCCTCACAGTAGTATCGCTGTAAAAACGAAGTAACTTCTCCAGTTTTCCCAACATTTCCCTTCACTGCTCTGCTCATATTGATCGTAGCGTGATGAAAAGTATACAATAACCTGCCCAGGAGTATGAAGAATAATTGTAACAAGTTTCCTTAAAATCCGTGAAGTAGCTTTTGTTTCTATAACGAACATACAGACAGACAAACATTTTAGTGATTGCATTTTTAGCATCAGTATCGATCACTAATCACCCCCTGATAGTTATTTCGGAAATATATTTCATATACAGAATTAACCTCTCTACAGATTTATTATAAGTAAAGATAATATATATTTATCTAATACTTAATAGTTAAAATTATTATTCGTGTGTAAAACCAGTAATAAAATAGAAGTAAGTCAATAAAATGCAAAAACTGAACGTTTAAAATAACATGGCAAGCCTGTGTGACTGGTGTTACAGTGAAGTGGTATTTATTAGAGTGGACACAATGTGAGAAGCTTTCGCGATGTGGGCGGCGGAGTTAAGCTGTATTTTCATATTATTCGGTGAGTATAATTGTTATAATCTTTTAGGGTGGCCGCTCACTGACAATTTTTAGTTGGCCGATAGTTGGACGACTTTTTAATTGTGCGTGATTTAGTTGGACAGATGTGCGGGCTGTCATACATCGCTATACCTGTTCTTTAATTGGCCGATTAAATCGGCCAACTAAAAGTTGTAAGTGAGCGGGGACTCTTATATTCTGGTCGGCAGTAATAGCGCAGCTATAATAATTATCAGTGGCGAATTTACAAACTTGCCGCCAGTAGGCTGTTAAACATTTGTCGCCTACTGATATCTAAAATTCGCATTATGGTCGGCAGTAATGCTAGCCATTGACCATCAAGTATACCCACGTTTCTGCAGCGCTGCCCGCAGCGAAGACGTTTTATGAATGCGTCAAGTCGAGCCCTCATGCACGCAGCTCCCAATACACGATTAGTTATAGTCGTGGGGACTGCAGAAACGTGGTTATACTTGATCGTTAATGGCTAGCTTATCTATGCCGCTATTATAAATATCAGTGGCGGATTTACAAACTTTCCGCCTGTAGGCTGTTAAATATTTGCCTCCTACTGATATCTAAAATTCGCTACCCTACTCCCACTTTTCATATATTGACAGATGAGAGTATTCAGGTTATAACAGTTTAACACAGACAATGATGTTAGAACAAAAATAGAGGTAGTAGATAGGTTACATAATCCACATTTGATGTTTACAACTGGCAAACACATTATTTCAGCGAAGTTGTCAACAGCGCGATGACAGTGCAGCGAATGAGCTCAGGTTTGCTAATTAGCATAGTTTTAGCGTGGCAATTGCGGTCCGCACCTCTTTTTTCTTCTAACATCATTGAGCCCAGATAATAAAATGTCACTCAAATGTTAGTATTTTACTACATACAGTTCTAGAATATTAGTTGAATTATCAATACTCATTTTTTCTATGTAAGTATTTTGAGATGGTTTTCTTTATTTCTACTACTAACTTAGCTCAGCGGCATTTGCCGTGAGAAAAATAAGACAGTTTACTGATGTTGATACAGCTAGGCTTGTTTATTTTGCGTACTTTCACAGCGTAATGTCTTACGGTATTTTATTGTGGGGCAAGGCTGCCGATATACAATCTATATTTGTTCTTCAAAAAAGAGCAATTCGAGCAATATATCAATTAAAATCACGCGAGTCCCTTCGTCAAAAGTTTAAAGAAATAGGTATACTAACAGTAGCCTGTCAATATATATATAACAGTATAGTATATGTAAGACAAAATATTAATTTGTACAAACGAAAAGGAGATTTAAACCCACGTCTTACTAGACACGGGCATAAGTTAGTTATTTCTGCATATCGTCTCCAAAGAGTAAAAAAATCTTTTGTAGGTTTGGGTGTACTCTTCTATAATAAGATCCCCAAGACTGTGATGGACCTGCCAATGCATAGCTTTAAGCAATGTGTTAAAAAACATCTACTTAGTCGAGGGTACTACAACATTGATGAGTTCCTTAATGATAAAGATGCTTGGAGGTCGTTGGATCAGCTTCCACCTTCACACAGAAAGTAAAACTATAAAAAATGTAAACAGTAATTGTTATTAATTGTAAATTATAATACTGTATGACTTTTTCAAAAGAGCAACTGTTGAGTTTCTTGCCGGTATCTTCTCAGCAGAACCTGCCTTCCGAACCGGTGGTAGAATCTTTACAAATAGTCAACTGACGTGTCAAAAGTGCTTGTAAACTGAGCCTACTTGAAATAAATGATTTTTGATTTTGATTTTTTGATTTTGATTTTCTATTAGACACAATGTTTAGGGCCATATTTGCCGCCCCCGCAGAATCTGCCGCTCTACGGCCTACTGGTAAATCCTCCACTGATAAATATAACGATATTTTATATTGTTAGCGGTTATTGGAATTGCGTGGTAATCCGCTTTACTAAAGATATCATTAAATTGTTATGCGTATTCCAATTTAGTGCTGGTTTTTCAATTTGTCAGATAATGTCAAATTTCAATTCAATGAATTCAAATTGAAATTATATTTATTCAAATAATACCGTTCGATAACTATAAGATTCTGTAGTTCGTTTCATGTAGGATGATGCGGGTGACAGTTCGTTTCACTCTTGAAAGTTTGCCGCGATACACGATAATAGTACGTATTATGAACGTTATACAGGCCACCGTCACCGTACCCATGCTATCTTAAAAACACTTTAGCTGCTATGGATCATTAAATTTTGAGTTTGAGTCTTGGATCAAGCTATATATTAAATATTAGGCGTTTTTTTCCAACATATTCTCAGTATCTTGTCGAAGTTGGGAAGTTGGTGTTACTATCCTATGCCCACCAACCCATGTAACGTGTGTCGTGTTGGTTTCAAAGTCATAAACAGAACCACTAGATGGTTTTTATTCAATGACAAGTTAGCTCGTGACTAAGATCTCACCAGGGACTGTAGCCATGTGGCACGTCGATTTTCTTTCTACGATCACAAACGCTTCGAAATTAATAAAATGTATGGGAATGACATTTGCTATCGACAGGTCACGTGAAAAAGTTATCGATCGGATCTGTCATTCTCATACATTTTTATACTTTTCAAAGTGTTTGCGATCGTAGAAAAAGAATTGACGTACCACAGGCTACAGGCCCTGATTTTTGAAGGCTTACTTGGAAGAGGTAAAAGTTCATTTACCTCTGACGGATTCTACAACGTATCGTACTGGAACGCTAAATCGCTTGGCGGTTCGTCTTTTTTCTTTTAAAAAGAATATTTTCCATATCTTTTTTATGACCAATATTGCAATTCCTCTCCGGGAAATACTGTATTAGGAGTGGGTACGACAATAAGTCCAATGGATCGGGGATGGAACCACCGCCCCCGGTGAGGAGATCGACCGTTTTACCGCTGAGCTATTGAGGTTATTGATCAAAATACTTTCAATTGCCAGAGTATATCATAAGTTAAGATGTCACTGTCACAAGTGACAGCATTGTCACTTAACCCTTTGATGACAGCGGGGACAAATGTATCCCTAGCAGATAATTAGAAATTTATCAACAATAAAGCCAATACCCAAATAATTTTTTTTATTAATGTTTAAAAGCATCTTTTTTTTAACATTAAGCGTTTTTTTAACATTATACGTATTGGTAATATGATATATATATACGATACAGTAAATCTCAGGCAAAAAGTATCAGCTATCGCCCACAGGGACAGGTTTTTCCCAAAGATTTCCAATAATAACTATAATTATTTTAATAATACAGTATGGTTACTATATGCATAATTAACTATCCTACATAGCTGTTATGATTATATACCCTACCATTAACCTTGCTGTTATAAAAGAGTTCACACGAGATAAGATGAGATAGCAGTCAAGCACTTTAACTTTTTTCAAACACAACAACATCTCTCTAAAATATTTTTTAAGGTCTCGAGCAATACAAAAACAACGTGAAAAACAAAATCCAATTTGGAGTTTGTTAACAGTTGTAACGTTTATTGGGTTACACGTTACAAAATTTAACAAACTTGATTCGGCTGCAAGTTGTAAAGCTTAAAAGTGTATATTCAAATATTTTCGTTTGTAACTGGGAATACAGAAATTAAATTTAAAAGGGACGTTGAAATATAAAACACTTTTAAATTCTCGATATACGAGTAAACGCGTTGAATCGAAAACAAGTAGAATAAGAAGATTAAAAATAATAAGTACAACATTGATATTAAAAGCAGCGATATGTATGTTGTATGAAATGTATATCGAGCCGTGATAGCCCAGTGGATATGACCTCTGCCTCCGATTCCGGAGGGTGTGGGTTTGAATCCGGTCCGGGGCATGCACCTCCCAACTTTTCAGTGTTTGCATTTTAAGAAATTAAATATCACGTGTCTCAATCGGTGAAGGAAAACATCGTGAGGAAGCCTGCATACCAGAGTATTATCTTAATTCTGTGCGTGTGTGAAGTTTGCCAATCCGCATTGGGCCAGCGTGGTGGACTATTGGCCTAACCCCTCTCATTTTGAGAGGAGACTCGAGCTCAGCAGTGAGCCGAATATGGGTTGATGACGATGAAATGTACTTTATTCTGGCAAAATAAAGATTGATTGATTGATTGATTGATATCCAGTAACGGTATTATATTATTTGACATTGTGATTTCGAATTATTCTCTATCTTTTATCTCTTACTAGCAGCATCGAGGAAGGTTATAGGCTATATTTTATTTCCGTATTCCTACGGGAACGGGAACCACGCGGCGTCCAAACCCATGGTTAAACCATGTGGCATCAGCTAGTCTATAAATATAGTCAATAAATAAATATAGTCAATAAATAAAATATAGTCAATAAATGTCAGCCAATGGACGTTCATTGCAGGATAAAGGCTTACTGTAGGGACTTACAAACAACATATGTTAAGATTAACTGAACAGAATTAGTAATAAATAAGTCATAACCTTGGTCGATTGAAAGGCTTTATATTTTTAACGATAAAGCGGTACCTAAGCATTCAAAACACGATATGTTATTACGGTAGTAAGAAAATGGCGATGCCGTTCAAAAGTAATAACCAAGCTAAACTATCTTTCCTACAAAAGTAATGTAACCCGACGGGCAAATACAAATAAACTTTTACTATTAGAAGATAAAGGCTTTTGTAAACGCTCCTGCAAAGGGGATAATAACGATTCTACCCTTAAAAGCCGGCCGTTTGACAGAACCTAATAGTTGCTTAGAGAATTGTATGCCCATTTTTGTTCAGTCCCAATTTGGAGACTGTTTTATTTAGTAACAAACAAATAACATTTAATTACGTAATAGTGTAATGAAAGACTGTCTACCAACCCGCATTGGAGGAAAATGGTGGAGTCTAAGCTCTATATCATCTCATTTTCTACCCATATTCGGCTCACTGCTGAGCTCGGGTCTCCTCTCAGAATGAGTGGGGTTAGGCCACACGCAGAGAATCAAGAAAATTCTCTGGTGGGTAGGTTTCCTCACGATGTTTTCCTTCACCGTAAGCAAGCTCTATATCGCTTCTTATATAAAGAGGGAGACCTGCAGGTTAATTCACTAACTTTGACGTATGTTAGTAGACAACGAATATGAGATTCTATGTAACAAATGTCATCCGGTGCCTACTGACAACCCGTCGTGGATATCATACAGTAGATGATATTTCTCAGCTAATTTAATGTTTTTTTAATTGGTTTATAATAAAGAACAAATGAGTGAATAGGCCAGGCCACTGGTCCAGTACGAAGCCATTAAAAAAAAATTGACGATGATGACGCACATTAATAGCATTTATTTTCAAAATACCTTTATAAATAAATAATTATTATTTGTATAAGAGTCGAAGTTTTCGAACCACATTGCAGGTTGGTGGGCTTAAGATTTAATTTATGTTTAATTCTGTAGCTAGAGTGGGCGCACGATAAGTTTGCGTGTGGTCAAAATCGGAACTAATCAAAAGCCTATCTATCTCTTTTAACGGGTAAAAGAGATCACTAAAGCTACCAACATAATTGCGCCGCCAATCGCACTCTATCAGATATTAATGTAAATTACTATGACCGATCTAATAATCTCCTTTCTGAGATACTTTAATGATTACACCGCCGACTCAAAGCAGCTTCTGAGAATTTCTCAAAGCGAAGATAAACTCGAAAATTTCAAACTCTACCCAAGATTCAAACCCAACACCTCATTCGAAACCGTGTAGGTTAATAAACGGACGAGGGATTTCAACATCAATATCTACCAAAGCTGGATTTTTTTCTTAAATATCTGCTTACACAAAGCAATTCATTTCGAAAAACACTCTTTGAGAATATTTACAAAATACCTAAGTTAACGCTTTAGGAATAAGGGAGTAAAAAAATAACGGAACGTGACAGGAAACAAAGTACAATTTTATCGTCGAGGGATCGCTATTAGGGACTGTGTTGCGAACGTACTGGGCTGATACGGAGCGGCTTCGTGAATCAGCATGACTAAGGGAAACTTCTTATGATATCTACATAGGACATGTTTATTCGTTAACGCTACATTGCTTTAGTTCTATATATGTTTATTAGACAAAAACAGATAAACATCTATGAAATATTACAATAATAGACATTCATAGTTAAGGTTTGCTAAAAGATTTTTATTCTGGCATGGCATTTTTTTGTTACCTAGTGTTTGTGGTTGTAGGGTCTACTTAACCGATTTTAAAACTTTTATACCATAAGAAAGCTACGTTATTTGCCATATTGCTAATTGCGAATCAGCATAACTTAGGCAAACTTATTATGATATCTACCTAATCTATTTAACGGTAATCTATCAAACTTATTATGTTATTTACCTAATCTATCTATCTATCTAACGGTTTCACTTCGATAGATTATAATATACCGAAAAGTAACACGTTAAATTGTAATCGTTAAATGTTCAGTTCACAATATATCGACAGATTATTAATAACACGAGTGAGATTATAAACTACCATATTTTACAATTTAACGGTGACATCTAGATACAGGCATGTTTATTCGTTTAAGCTACACTACTCTATTTTTCTGTATGTTTATTTTATTAGACAATTAACATCTATGATGACATGACACTCATAGACTGTGTGTGTTTTCTTATAATGGTTATTTTTTTTCGTAAGTTTGTGCGGTTGAAGGGGAAAATCAGTTCTGTGGATTTACTTAGAGATTTTGAACATATTTTAACATTATTTGTGAGTGTCATACGCTTTAAATTATCTGTGTCCCCACATTTCATTTCATTTCATGTAGACATTTGTGGGTATAAAATAATTAAGACTTTTATACATACCATAAATGTTAAAATATGTTAAATTTAAAAATATAATAAATAATAAACAAAACCGCAATTCTGCGGCGTATGTCTAAAATGATTTCAGAAACCGCGAGCGAAAAATTAAATATATTTCATATCTACCCAGTAAATGTCCTTTTTAAATATATAAACATTAAGTTTAAAAGACACAATAAAAAGTCTTCTCCAGAATGTCCTGAAATGGTCTCTTCGTAAGTAAATAACAGACCTTCTAGTTACAAATAACTACATGTATGCAGTCGCAGTTTTAAATTTAAGTTTTTTTTATAATACTTGAAAAACATGTTAGTTCCGAAACGATAGTTTTTTTGACACTTAAAAAAATAGCCTCCTGTAAAAAAGTCATTTTCGAGATATCATTGGTGAAGACTGGCCGACGCCTCGCGGTTTCACACTCCTAGTTTCTGTTCCTTTAACAATACGGGCATAAAATGTAGCATGAGAAACTCACAAATAACGTAGCTTTCTAGAAGAGTAAAAGAATTTTTAAAATCGGTTCAGTAGATCCAGAGATTACCCCTACAATACCACAAACTGTACCTCTTTATAAAATTAGTATCTAACTATTTATAGAAAATAATATTTTAATTACTAGCGAACGCCCACGACTTCGTCCGCGTGGAATTTAGTTTTTCACAAATCTCTCGGGAGCCATGGATTTTTCCGGGATAAAAAGTAGCCTATGTTAATCCATGCTATAATATAATTCAGCTAATTCGGTTAAGAGTCGAGGCATGAAAGAGTAACATACATTTATATCATTAAAATCATCAGTTTTCGCAAATCTCGGGAAACCATGGATTTTTCGGGATAAAAAGTAACCTATGTGTTAATCCGGAGTAAAATCCATTTCCATTCCAAATTTTAGCCAAATCGCTTCAGTAGTAGCGGCGTTAAAGAGTAACAAACATTCAAACATACATCCAAACTTTCGCGTTTATAATATTATAGTAGGAAGTAGGATGTAGGTACTTACTTTTCAAATGTAATGTAGGTAGTCGAATAATTAATAAAGTATGCTCGACGTGCCATCAGCGGCCACTTTCGCAAACAAAGGGATTCACGTAACAACTGCGCTTAGTGTGTCATTCCTGTATAAAGACATTCAACAAAGATAAACATTTGCAACATTTTGTTTGAAGCTTGTTAAACTAAAAACAATATTCTTGTTATGACTGTACATAAATAATGAGGTAAGACTGTCTTTTTTACGTTCAATGTCTATTTTTGTCTCGTAGAAGCCGTATTATGAATTTGAATAAGCTTTTACGGTTGGTGAGTGAAATTGAAAATAACAGTAATACAACAAGAGCCTGTTATAGTCACACATACCTCATTTTCTTATGGCTGAAAGTTTGTCAGGCTATGCTTCTACTATACGTAAGTATGGTATCCAATTCATTGGCGTAGCTACCGCCGTATCCACCGTATCAATGATATGGAGCCCCCAGACTTCAAGGGCCCCTTACGTGTGAAAGCGAAAATTTGTAAAAGTAATCTACAATATTACTTAATCTGGTGGTGCTTCCGGGAACAAAAAATTGTGAAAGTGACAAAAGTTACAAAAAAACGATACTTTGTGGTAAGAAAGTTAGGGTAGAGTAAATCGAAAACAAAAGAGATTTTTCGGAATTTGCCGCTCGTCTATTGGGCCCCCCAACAAATTTTGATACTGGGCCATTATGTTTTGGAAAGTCAGATCCTCATATTATGATTGTCTCCAGCTGTTAGACTCTTAGCTTCATGGCAAGCCTTAGCTAGAAACCTTAAAAAAAAAATCACAGTGGCAACTAAGGAGATGATGCCGAAAAAATATTTTGAAAAAATTTGCTATACACTTGAGCGGTCGTTTACCTTTTTTTCTAATATTATAAAGAGGTAAAGTCTCTGGTATTGTAGGGGGTAATCTCGGGATCTACTAAACCGATATTGAATTATTTTTTTACCATTTAAATTATTTGTGAGTGTCATAGGCTATATTATCTCCCTGTGTTCTTACGGGAACGGGAACTATGCGGCTGAAACCACGGGGCGGTGCTAGTCAATTATACAGTACCGTATTTACCTGTTAGGAGCATATGAAATACTTGTTTGTGAGACTTAGTTAATGAATAAAGATTTTTTTTTTTAAAGTTTTGTATATGACAAATTTCAGCTTTCTTAAATGAGGTATGTGTGACTACCACAGGCTCGCAGTCCACAAGGCACATTGTAAATAAGTTATGGTCGTATGACGCTGGGGTGTGTTTAAGCGGTCGACTCATAAATCGCCCTGTAATTCATGTTAGTTTCAAAGTAGGTAATACTTTAGAGTCAAATTACTACAAAGTAATGTATTCTCGTGACTACTAACCATGTAGCTTGGCAAGCTCAAGTATTGTATCAAGTTTTGTAACAGTTATGATCAGGAGAGAGGGAGAGTCGTGATAGTCCAGTGGATATGACCTCTGCCTCCGATTTCGGAGGGTGTGTGTTCGAATCTGGTCGGGGCATGCACCTCCAACTTTTCAGTTGTGTGCATTTTAAAAAAATAAATATCACGTGTCTCAAACGTGAGGATACCTATACAGAGAGTTTTTTTTAATTCTCTGCGTGTGTGAAGACTTGTTCGTCACGATGTTTTTCCTAAGTAGTAATTTATTCAGTGGTTAGACTGCTTGTGACTGTAACATTGTCATCCTATGCCCACCAATCCGTATTGGAACAGCATGATGAGTCTAAGTTCCATATCCCTACTCCTGTTAAGCCTGGCTTTGTGTGCCGCTGAAATTGGTAATGATGAATCTTATAGAGTTGTAGAAGACGATTTACCACAATGGCTGACTTAACACTACCCACATACTTACTACCCACATCGTCTTCCTCATCATCATTAACAACCCATATTCAGCTCACTGTTGAGCACGAGTCTCCTCTCAGAATAGCAAAGGTCGTATCCACTGGGTTATCACGGCCCACATAATATTTAGTAAGTTGTAAATATTTTCTTAATGTTGCCATAAATCACGGTGACGGAAGTTAGCTGCGCAGTGTAATTTTTATTGGAGGTTGGGGTTGGATTTAAGTATTTATGGCTAACCACAACAAAATTGTATCGCCTCTAGCAGTAGTATTCGGTATCAATATAAGTCAATGAGAGTTTTATATCTACTTTTTTTTTTATTCTCTACAAGTTAGCCCTTGACTACAATTTCACCTGATGGTAAGTGATGATGCAATCTAAGATGAAGGCTAACTTGTTGTTGTCGGAGTAGGATGAAATCCACACCCCTTTCGGTTTCTACACGACATCGTACCGGAACGCTAAATCGCTTGGCGGTACGTCTTTGTCGGTAGGGTAACTAGCCACGGCCGGAGCCTCCCACCAGCCAGACCTGGCCCAATTAAGAAAACCTCAATTGGCCCAGCCGGGGATCGAATCCAGGACCTCCGTCTTGTAAATCCACCGCGCATACCACTGCGCCACGGAGGCCGTCTTACAATATAAAATGTTTTAAATTTTATGTTCACCAACAAAGTTTAGAAACTTAAAGTAAAAACAAAAAATCCTAAAATTTATTTAAATATCCAACTTTAATGATTGTTTTGCAAATATTTTATTGGTGCAAAATACCGTGTGCTAAAAAAACTTTTATACATAAGAATAAGGTAAATATTTTAAATATTTCTCAGCATTTAAAAATACCGTTGTAAAATGTTATGTTCCTGATAACAGTATAGCATTAAATACGATAAATAAACAATTATTTAACAGTAAATATTATACATAAAGTATTAATTGCAGTAAACTTTATAAAATAATTATTGGTTGTAAATAAATAATCTGGAAACTCGACGCATTATGTGGCAATAAGAATTGCAGTGTACAATATAATTATTGCGGGAACCGTGAACAACCGATAATAATTGTCGTGGAATTACATAATCCTTACAAACTCGTCATTAATGATAATAAAGCAATTAAATACCGGTTTTATGTTTGTGCCCTACTTTCTGGATTGTGTTATATCATTATCAGGCTATTTGAACTGCCCACTGCATACTCAAATCTCCCTCCTTTTATAGACCCACAAATGCTAATTGAATTGACATGCATAAGGTCGTCATCAACCCATATTCTGAGCTCGAGTCTCCTCTCAGAATGAGAGGGGTTAGGCCAAAGTCCACCACGCTGGCCCAATGCGGATTGGCAGACTTCACACACGCAGAGAATTAAGATAAATCTGTGGTGTGCAGGTTTCCTCACGATGTTTTCCTTCACCGATTGAGACATGTGATATTTAATTTCTTAAAATGCACACAACTGTAAAGTTGGAGGTTCATGCCCCGGACCGGATTCGAACACACACCCTCCGGAATCAGAGGCAGAGGTCATATCCACTGGGCTGTCACAGCACTGGGTATAAGGTAAAACAGTTGAATTCCTTTACTAGTACATACTTTTGTTATTAATAAAATAATTTATTTGTATTGTATACTAGCCGACGCCAGCGACTTTGTCCGCGTGTCAGTTTTTCACAAATCCCGCGAACCATGATTTTTTCCGGAATGAAACAATGTATTTCCACACAAACACAAACAGTTTCTCCTTTATAATATTAGTGTGCTGTGTGATTAGCCAACGCCCCATGGTTTCACCCGTGTAATTCTCCTTATATTAGGAACGCCTTGTAACCAGTACGTGGAATTCGGTTTGAATAACATAACATTTTTCTATACGTCCGACCTCCTAAATTAATGAGTCCTTATCATAGTAGGTATAAATAGATCGAAAACAGATTTTAAAGTATGCTAATAGTAGAGCAATTTTCTGCAATGATCACTGTATATTAAACAAATTATAATGCCTCATATTAAATGCTTTGGTGTGACGTCACATCGACGAATAATCGTGAACTTGTAAAGGCGGTCAACGGGACGGAATCGTTTTAGGCTTATTATAACTCAAAGAGGTAGAATTTCCTGAATTTTAAAAGCCTATCTATACTTACAAATCTACAATCTACATACACAAATATTCTAATTTACTGATAGTTCCAAACATAAGAGTTAATCAAACAACTTTATTACTTCAGTAAACATTGAAAACCTAAATCCACAAGAACAAAGTTGAGAGCATCAGTTACATAAATCCATGTCAATAGTGTGCGACTGGCAACATCTGTAATGGAAGCTTTATATTGACAGACAAGATGATTCACCGACCCCGACTCGAAGCCTGTAGTATGAGACATGACACATGCTGCGTTCCCAAGGGCTCTAGTATAAATCATGTCACGGACTCACGGTACCTGCTGGTATCCTTTCTATGGACAGTATGATGGACAGATATGCCGTGTCGCTAAGACATTTCGTAGATGTGATATTTAAAGTTTTCTTGGAAATTATGTTAGCCCTAGCAGACTACCTGCGGTTTCACTCGCGTTGTTCCCTTCCCTATTAAAATATGAGAATTAAATATCCTTACTGATAACGTAGCTTTCCATTAGCAAAAGACTTAAAAATATGTCCAGTTGTTTTGGGACCTGTCCGTAATAAAAAATAATTAGTTTAAATTGTGAGATCTACCAACTCAAAGTACAAAAAACCAATAGCCGGACCAATATCATTATCATTATTATTAAGCCATATTGGGCTCACTGCTGAGCTCGAATCTCCTCTCAGAATGAGAGGGGCTAAAATGCACACAACTGAAAAGTTGGAGGTGCATGCCCCGGACCGGATTCGAACCGGCACCCTCCGGAAACGGAAGCAGAGGTCATATCCACGGACCAACGGAAAAATATTAATAGAAACGACAACATCGTTATAGGATTCTTGGAAATGATTATAAAGAGAATTACTCGGAATCCAAATAATCCAATAGCCGGAATAAGTAATTGATTAAAAATTGTTAAAAGTGAAGTTAGCAATAATGTGATATCTTTTAGTAATAGTCTAAATAAGAGTGGAAAATTTCGTATAATGGATAAAATAATCGAAATTTTAGATGGAACCATTAAAAGGATGATAGTATCTACATTAAGATATTATTTTTATTTGCTTGTTTATTACAAAGAGGGTCCGAAAATCGTGCTGGACCGATTAAAAAAAAATCTTTTACAAATGCCAGATTATCAGCGAGTAAAATAGACTACATTGTGTCCCCATATTTCCTCAAGAATTGGAAGTACGCGGGTAAAGCCACAAGGAGGTCTTTTTTTATTCTCTTTAAGTACAATAGTAAGTAATATCACAATAAAAGGTAAGTTATGATAAAATCTAAGATGAAAGCGGGCTAACTTGTTAGGAGGAGGAGTAAACTCTTTCAGTTTCTACACGACATTGTACCGGAGCGTCACATCGCTTGGCGATATATCTTTGCCGGTAGGGTGTTAACTAGCCACGGCCAAAGCCTCCCACCAGCCAGACCTAGACTGATTCAGAAAACTTTCTTGTAAATCCACCGCGCATACCACTGCGCCACGGAGGTCTGCTAGTAAGCAATAGGAAGGAAATTGATATGAAATGATTGGACCAATTCAACAACAGTACGACCAAATAAACATAATAGAACAGAACGCGTACGAAGTTGTGGGCATCTGCTAGTAATGCCGTTTAATTACATACCAATTTGGCATGGTACGAGTACAGTCTGGTACAGTAGTGTAGCTACACAAATTGGGAACATGTTCCTCTCACCTGTACCTAGCAATATGCTTGTATCAGCAAAGTAATGAATAGACAGAATACGATAATAATATTTTTTTTAATGTTGGTTTTTTTTTAATTTCATCTATCTAAGAACACTTAGATTATTAAGACAAATCTAACGATATCTTAATCACGTAAATCCGTTCAGCGGTTTGAAAGATATGAGGTAATAAAGAATATTACATATCTACATACATACATACTTACATACTTACATACTTACATACATACAAGATACGCGCGAAAAACATAAACCTTCTTGCATTATTAATAAGCTAACCTATTTGTTGCAGAGCAAATAAATCGAAATAAAACAAACCGAATTGTAACAACACTGATAGAAATCGATTGAAATATCAGAGATAGAAATATCATTGATAGGAATCGATGGAATTACCATCTCACAAGAATATTAATTCAATTACAAAATAACTATTTGCACATCAAACGAGTGGTTCTACTTGTAAACAATCGGTTACATGTAGCTTCAAACATTTAAGCACTTGAATGAAACTTAGTCTGGCACGGGACTTTGAGTCTTTGTTGAAATTAGTGCGCAAAGGATTGCACTTTATCGAGCGGTGTCGGTTTTCAGGGTATATCAAAGCGTTTTAAGACAAAATGGAAACCTACTTGCAATCTCGCAAGTAGCTTTAATAAGTGTACAGTACTCACTAATATTGTTTAAGATAAACTCTCTAAAATTAAGAAACTCCTCTTTTCTTTTGAGTCGGTTGAATACGATACGCGAAGTTTGTGAATAGCTGCATTTGCAGACTATGGCCTAATTAATGGTATTCTATGAACTACTCGTATCTTAGAAATATCTTGAATTTTATTCTACTACCCGCAACTTTATCAAAAGTGGTAATTTTATAGATAGTGCTCTTTTAGAATTTTCATTTTCGCAACGGCTAAAATGCTAGGTGTTAAAATCAAAATTGGAAAAGAGCAAGCACCTCCATCTATTTACCCGTTTTCAAAAGTCCCGGAAAAAAGTCAAGTAATAAACCCCTGTTAGGACCAAAGGACAGGAGAAAGAGGGAAACGTTATCGCCACTTTGCAACGACTTGCGGTACGGACGGGTTCAGTGTGCTCGTGACGTTCGAGCCGTCCACATCTCTTGTTGTGTAATTCTTTATGGGTTACTTGGGATAGGCGGGGAGAGTGACTTGAGTGGAAAAGGGGAGTGTTAGTCGACTATCAAAGGATCTTTTAACCCTACACACATCGTTCACAAGTACGTGACTTCACTAAAGGTCATGGTCAGCCATTTTAGGGTCTTATTTTGGTTACATTTTAATTTATTAACAAGTGTTGTGAATCATAACCTTTGTTCGACATTAGTTTTCTTATTTTTGTAATTTTGAGTCCTATTACAGAGATAAGTATTTTGAGTTTTGTTACCTAACAATAGGGTGTTTATTTGGTTGCAGGTGCAACAGCCGGCGGCGGAGGCTGGGAGCCCCTGGGGCAGCCGTACTTCGACAACAGCACGAAGCGCGAGGCCACCGCCGCCGTGGGCCAGCCTGCGTACCTTCACTGCAGAGTCAGAAACTTAGCTGATAGAGCGGTTAGAAATTCTCTTCCATTCGTTCCTTATCAACTGCTGAGCATGATTCTCCTCTCAGAATGAGAGGGATTACGCTAATAGTCCACCACGCTGGCCCAATGCGGATTGGCAGAACACACGCAGAGAATTAAGAAAATTCTCTGGTATGTAGGTTTCCTCACGATGTTTTCCTTCACCGTTTGAGACACGTGATGTTTAATTTCTTAAAATGCACATAACTGAAAAGTTGGAGGTGCATGCCCCGGACAGGATTCGAACCCACACCTTTCGGAATCGGAGGCAGAGGTCATATCCACTGGGCTGGGCTTATTTATTCTATATCAAGTAAAAGCTTATTTTATGCTCAATTTAACTGTATCCTTTGATCTAGTTTATAGTTTCCTAGATTTTAAATGAAAAATGTGTCTGGCCGCAATTTACCTAGGCGAACTATTTAAAATGTATCTCTGTGAATATTATCAATCATTTATTTCTTATCACTAATAAATAACATATTAACACATACCCTTATATACGTTACGTAACGTAACGTATATAAGGGTATATATTTTTAATGCCGGATCTTTGACTATAAATCTCTGGGCTATTGCTGACTTTTGGACTATTACCAGATTATTGATCTACAGAGCTTCAATAACGTTCAAATATTAAAAATTCAAAGATTTACTGTCGTATGGCCATCAATGTACTAGTGCCTAATAATTATTGTATACCAACGAATTTGAGGGGGATGCTTTAAAATGTTACATAGCTAATCAATAAACCTCAACCTCTCATAACCTTTTAAAGAAAGCCTTCACATTCAGAAATATTAAAACATTCCAGTAAAATATTCGTATTACTATTTACATTATTATAATCCATAGAACGTTCTGTTTTATTGAAAATAATCATCACTAAATCGCTAAGTGAATTCGTGCAAAAATAACACAACGAAACTTTATTTCTAGCGCCATTATCTACAAAAAGCTCTGAAAGCTCGCAAGTTAACCGCCCAAAGTCACGATTACTAACCATTTGTTAAAGTCCGCAAATAATCAACACCAACACAATATATAGGCAACATAACTTTGTAATTATGCCTATTAAACATTCAGATAAAGAAACCAATTTAAAAGGGGTCGGTATTGTCGACCCTTACACGCATGTGAACAAAAACTTAGTTATGCGGCGTCCAAAAACTTTTTCTTTGCAAGAAAAGCAAAACTGGGCTGTTAATATCCCTGTTCCCAAATTGGGGTCACTAGCAAAATGAGGTTGTTGTCGGCACAAAGCCCATTTTCTGTAAGTGGAATGAGTTTTTAACCCGCTCTGTTTTATATTTTACAAGCGATGCGTTGCAATATAAAACTGCAAAATATATCTCTATCTAACGTAGCTAAATCAGTAAATGCAGTTTTTTATAACCAGCTAAATCTGAACCAAATCAGGAGCAAAAGGATTCGTAAATAGCTTTAACTTAACTTTAAAGGGGAATGGCCCAGACCTACCATAACCACCCGGCAGTTTGATTATATCTAAAAAAATCTTGATAATTTTACTTTATTAATGAAATCATTACTTTATTAAAAAAAAGTTTGCTACAAGATTTTACGATATTTTTAATTCATCTTTATTTTGTACACAGGCTAAGGTCGTAGACCATACATACTGAGCTTTACAATATTTTTTGATGACATATGATTGATTTGTTTGTTCGTTTTCTTGTTTGTTAAGCTTGTTGGTTAACACAGAAAAAAATATAATACAGCTTCGAATGTTACTTCGCCACTTTGGTGCACCAGCGAACAATTTGCCCTAGAATAGTGATAAAAAAATGTATTTTTCTTTAAGAAACATACTTACATACATCATATTATCATCTCCGTATACTTTTATACGCGGGTATACCTAGGTTCCATGGGCCGGCGTTATATGGGCTGGTAGCCATTCATCTTTGAACCAAAAGTTTGGGTGCCCTGTAAAACTCTGTGTTAGACATATTTTTCCGTGCATTTATTGAAAATAGCACAATTAGGTATCAATTCAGCAGAGAGCGGGCTTATGTTTTTAGATTTCATATATACATGGCTTTAATTAAAATTTGAACCAAAAGTTTAGGTGCCCTGTTAAACTTCTGTGCTAGACACATTTTTCCGTGCATTTGTTGAAAATAGCACAATTAGGCGTCAATTCAGCAGAGAACGGGCTTATGTTTTAGATTTCTTAAATAAAAAGCTTTAATTAAAATTTGAACCAAACGTTTAGGTGCCCTGTAAAACTTCTGTGCTTGACACATTTTTCTGTACATTTATTGGAAAAGCCCAATTAGATGTCAATTCAGCCGAGAGCGGGCTTATGTTTTTAGATTTCTTAAATAGCTTTAATTTAAACAAAAAACATATGCGCTACATATGCGCTAGACGTTTTCAGTTCATTTATTGAAAATATCACGATTAGTCTTCCATTCAGTAGAGTGCGCTTATGTTTTTTTACTTATGTAGTATGTATTTTGGCTATTGCGCAAACCAGGCCGGAATATATTCAGTAGAATGGATAATCTCTTACATGGTTTCCGGTGTGAGCAGCGAGTGAATGGCACCCAAATTGTCTATTGAAGGGCTTTAGCTGGCTGACTCATTCGGTTCGCAGATTGCTTCGATTCACAGCAGTGCAGCTATCCATGTTTTTCGACTAACGTATTTGAGCAATGGCTTATGTTATATAAAATGTGCTTTTTAGTATTATTTGTGTACTGGTTATACTTTTCAAACTTAGTAGTAGTATTTTTAAGTATTCAAAAAATTGCAGAAATATGTTGGATGGGACTCGTAAGAACACTTAACATTAAAATCTATCAGGCTATGTTAACTGACAGTATGCGCGGTGGATTTACAAAACGGAGGTCCTGGGTTCGATCCCCGGCTGGGCAGATTGAGATTTTCTTAATTTGTTCAGGTCTGGCTGGTGGGAGGCATCGGCCGTGGCTAGTTACCACCCTACCGGCAAAGACATACCGCCAAGCGATTTAGCGTTCCGGTACGATGCCGTGTAGAAACCGAAAGGGGTGTGGATTTTCATCCTCCTCCTAACAATTTAGCCCGCTTCCATCTTAGACTGCATCATCACTTACCATCAAGTGAGATTGTAGTCAAGGGCTAACTTGTAAAGAATAAAAAAAAAAAACTGACTTTTTTTTAAATGCTAGTGTCTGTCTAGCTCTATGAGGGTTGTGACACTTCTAACATCCCGACACCAGGCTGATATACAGGATGCTCGGGAGTATTTTCCTTAACTTTAAGGTGTTGACGAGTCCACTTATTGGAGCAGAACTGCATAACTAATATTTTTTTAAATAAAAAAAAATGTTTCTGTTCTAAAACTATATCCTTGCATTTTAAAATACGTAAAACTTGGCTACGTAATAATTATAAGGATGCGTATGAGGGACACACTTTAAGATCTGTTTACAAAAGGAATATTATTTACCCCGAAATTTATAATAATTTTAATTTTACAACACGTCATCTTCCTTAAACATTTATGATTAATTTAAAAAGAATATAACCCCAAACTTATGGGAATTACTCCTCAGCACCCTGTACAAAAATAACTATTCTAACACAGTTTTAGATTTTTTTTTTATTCTTTACAAGTTAACCTTCGACCATCTCACCTGACGGTAAGTGATGATGCCAGTTTACTCTTCTGTAAGCCACAAGGACTTCGTTCCAATAAAAAATCAACTTTATACAAAAACGCGAAAACCTGCTAATAATAAGTGTATTGTATAGTATTAGAGTTGAGGAACTTAGTATTACCAGTCGTAACTTCACTGATACCAAATTTTGCTTTTTACGTCGAACGATCGAACTGTGAAATAAGAAGCAATGCAATATCGTCACTATTGCCACGTTTTTTCAGAGTGAGTTTCAACACCACTTGATCCGGGCCTGACCCATAAAAAGTTTAGCACGGAGCGAAAGAATAGTTTGTGAATATGCAGTTATAGTTAGTTCAATCCCGTTGCCGCGATGCTTTTAAACGCGGTGCGAAGAAACTTTTAAAACCGCCGGGCGAAACGCGACGAATACAAATTCGAATTTAATTCCCCAATAGCGTTGAATTGTCGACACTTATACTAAAATATTTAACACTGGTGGATGCCTGTGACTTCATCCGCCTTTAGGCCTTTTTGATTAGCCCTTGACTACAATCTCTCCTGATGGTAAGTGATGATGCAATCTACCGTAATACCGTAAGCTTATCTTGAATACCAAATTTCATAACTACAGCTCAAATAGCTGATGAGATATTAAAATTAAGATTTGAATTGGCTAGTTTTTACCAGCAAATTAAATCCTTAGAACAATATGAGTTAAACATATAGTATAAACAGCATAAATGTAGTATAAATAGTACGTGCAATGTGCACATAACAAAAATAATTTCATAACGATGTTGGTGTGTAAGTGTGTAAGTATGTTTGTTCCTCTTATACGCTGCGGCTACTAAAGCGATTTGGCTGAAATTAGGAATGGAAATAGATTTTACTTTGAATTAACACATAGGCTAGTTTTCATCCTGGAAAAACTGAATTCCACGCAGACGAGGTCGCGGGCGTCCGCCAGTTAAAGATACTTAAATGCAAAAATTAGCCAAGTCAAATCTTGTTAAATCATTTATTTTGTTGGCGTAATCGATAACGACACACATTTGTGATATTGACTTTGACTTCCATTTTCACACTTATATTTTGATAGGATAGATATATAAATAATTCTGTATTATAAATTTAATAGATAAATTGTGTTAATACAAGTGTGAAATGTATATAATATGTGTCTATGTAAGTCTGCGACAACAAGTTCCAACGATAGTTAAATGTTAGTCATCTTCATTTTGTCAAGTATTATCCAATAATATTTATTCATTCTCTTCTTCGTTTTGCACAGTTTAGAGAGCACAGTACAAAACTACTTCAACCAGTTTATTTATTGTTTTCCCTTACTAAACTTTTTCCTAAGCAGAAAATCAAACAGAAATTAAGTTAAATGTTTGTCCCCTGTATCGCATGTCTTTCCAAATTTTTAGGTGACAGTAAAGAGGGACACCGGGTAAGATATTCCACAACTTTATAAATGGTTTCTTCGAGTATGTAAATGTATCTGAAATAGTTTGTATTTATTTGCGAAACCACTATAGATAATTATTCTAACTTTCAGTCACTGATTCTATCAAACTTTATATATTTAAACCGACAAAACTAGTATCTGGATGGTGAATATATAAACTATATTTTAATTCATATCTGCACTAATATTTTAAACAGGAAAGATTTTTATTTTTGTATGTAATGAATAAACTTGAAAATTAGTGAACCGATTTTAAAAATTCTTTTACCAATAAATTGCTACATTATCAGGTAGTAACATAAGCAATGTTTTCGACTTCAAAATCACAAAACTACAAAAGCGAAAAATAACATCGTATGTGTTCCCCACTTTGAAGGCGGTGTCAACATAGTGATGCATTAACTGAAGTCGATTAAATCATGATGTTTTAAGATTTAATGACAGTTCTTTCCCATGATTCTTTCTAAAACGGCTTTAATTAATACGTCACTGGCTTGGCACCGCCTACAAAGTGATTAGAATGTAGCACATACGATGTTTTTTCGCTTTTTAGTTTCGTGATTTTGAAGTCGGTTGAATTGCTTGTTAAAAAAAATTATTATCTATACTAATATTATAAAACTGAAGAGTTTGTTTGTTAGTTTGATTGAACGCGCTAATCTCAGGAACTGCTGATCCGATTTGAAAAATTCTTTCAGTGTTAGATAGCCCATTTATCGAGGAAGGCTATAGACTATATATTATCTCCATATTCCTATGGGAACGGGAACCACGCGTGTAAAACTGCGTGGCGTCAGCTATTTTATCATAATTTTCCAAGTCTACTTTAAAAATAGGCCCCAAATTGTTTTACGGTGCACCTCGTAAAATAAATACAATTTTTCGTTCCGAATGTATAATTTTATTTACATCTCGTACCGAAGCTGGTTATAGAGTCGTGAAAATTTGATATTACGAGTTATGTGCATATGGTTCGCTTGGTGAAATTTTTAGCTGCCTGCCCAATTTTATTCGCCAGTGAATATAAAACACAATTTTGTCAGTAATAAAATAAAAATGTTATACTGCTGTTACAATTTACCAGTCATGGTCTCCAACAGCTTGACTGATGACTTGTTACCTGACAGTTTATTCTCTAGAAAATGACAAGTTCATTTGATAGAAAAAAAATTGCTGTGGTTATATTTCTTTATCAGTACTGAACCTTTAAAAGATAACGGGTTTAAAAATATGAAATCAACTGTTTATTGAATAATAGCATAATAACTGGCTAAAAAATTTGTCCTTTAAGTCATTTTATATAAATTTCTGAAAAACTTTAAAGTAGGTGTTTTACTAAAATATGACTAACCTACTAAACGGTTTCTGCATCAAAATCAATGGAGTGATTCTGGTGAAAAACAGAAATGTTTACAGAAATTAGTTAACTATTTTCTATATTATATATTACTAGCTGACGCCGCGCGGTTTTACCCGCGTGGTTCCCGTTCCCGTAGGAATACGGGAATAATACATAGCCTATAGCCTTCCTCGATAAATGGGCTATCTAACACAGAAAGAATTTTTCAAATCGGACCAGTAGTTCCTGAGATTAGCGTGTTCAATCAAATAAAAAACAAACAAACTTTTCAGCTTTATAATATTAGTATAGATAGGCTTTAGCTGATCAACGCCAATGTTTACATTTTATACATGTATGTATTTGTTCTACGAATCAATCATGCTTATTCAATGTAATCCTTTTTCTCGGCTGACTGAACAGCCATTTTCGCACAAGATACGAATTTATCTCAGACTAACGCTCTACAACGGCAAATATTATAATTTCAAATAAAAATTTGTTTTTTTTTACCCGACCACAGCAAAGCCAAAACGAACAGTTGTGATTTTAGCAACATTCTATGTATCTAAGTGTATTTCTCTGGAACGCTTAAATAATTCATCCTATTTTGATGAAAAATCATCAAAGAATTCGTTATAATAACCCGGGTAACATAATTATTAAGCTAAAGTTTTTCCGACTCCAGCAATAGAAGTATAGTATTTAACCTAATTTGACGGCCTCTGTGGCGCAGTGATAAGCGCGGTGGATTTGCAAAATGGAGGTCCTAGGTTAGATCCCCGGCTGGCCCGATTGAGGTTTTTTTAATTGGGTCTGGCTGGTGGGAGACTTTGGCCGTGGCTAGTTACCACCCTACCGAAAAAGACGTGCCGCCAAGCGATTTAGCGTTCCGGTACGATGTCGTGTAGAAACCGAAAGAAGTGTGGATTTCATCCTACTTCTAACGTGTTAGCCCGCTTCCATCTTAGATTGCATCATCACTTACCATCAGGTGAGATTGTAGTCAAAGGCTAACTTGTAGAGAATAAAAAATAAAAACTTTGTAAGCCCCGATTGTAACAGTTTTCTTCAGTAGTCGGGTATACTAAACGCTCAAAGCTGTTCAGACGCTTCATGACCAGAGGGCCTAGTGGCAGTTTGATACTATGACGATCGCGTTAACGTAAACGCGAATTTCTTAGGAATTGAAACACCGCAATCTAGTGGCACTACTGAACATAACTGTTTCAATTCCATATAAATCCGCGTTTACTTTAACGCGATAGTAACAGTATGAAAATATTGAAACTAACACTAGGTGCACTGAGCGAACTTGGAAGCGCGTAGGTACAAACTTTTTCAAAATAAATCTATTCTTTTTATTTTCTATATCTGTAATAAGTATATATAGATAGGTACTCGTTCTCAAGCCAGTGGTAACAAATTTTTAATTAACTTGGCTAGTTCAGCTGCTTTCTTGTCAAATTCGTTTCATCGGGTTTTATCCAATTAAAACATTTAGAGTTCTCTTTATATCGTTTCACGAGAAAGTTTCTATCCGCGGACTAATTCCATTGTACGATATCCAAGTCCCGTCGTAACTGTTCCAGATTTTAAGGTGCTTTAAGGCTTTATACAACTTTATAAGTATAGCTAATTAGTGGCTCTCGACTCTTACCAGTTTTTGCTCATACTGGACTTTTGTAAAACGTCTAGCTTGTCTTTAACATTCAATATGTTTATCTTCTGTATTCTTTTGGATAAATATGTACTTTGTGCCGGCGGATATTTTAAGGCATTCGATTCGCAGCAATTTTGCAGGCTTTTGTCATTGCTTGTACACATGTATACATTAGTAAAGCAATACGTTAACGGAGAATACATTTTGAACATTTTGTACATTGAAGATATTTTGAGAAAAATTATTGGGGGGCATTATTGTTATCGCCGCGTTTGCCGCTTTTAAATTTACATGTTGTTAATAAATAGTGTAGGAAATAGTAGTCTGTGACAGATATGACGTCACTCGATCTAGTGTCGGCTTCAGTGTGCTCGTGGCGTTCGATACCGTCCACATCTCTTGTTGTGTAATTCTTTATGGGTTACTTGGGATAGGCGGGGAGAGTGACTTGAGTGGAAAAGTTAGAAAGAAAAAAAAAAAAAGAAAAGGGAGTGTTTGATATCAGTAAAAGGCGCCTTTAACCCTACACACATCGTTCACAAGTACGTGACTCCACTCAAGGTCATTCTCTGCCATTCTAGGGTCTTATTTTGGTTTGTTTTGTTAATTAAGTTGTCCTGACAAGTGTTGTAAATCGTAACCTTTGTTCGACATTAGTTTTCTTATATTTGTAATCACCTTTGAGTCCTATAATATTATATAATATAATGGATACTGAAGCTAAAAATATGTTTTTTTCGATTTTTTGTCTGTCTGTCTGTCTGTCCGTGTTATTTTGTTATTCGGGCATCACGCTTAAACAACTGAATTAACTCAAATGAAACTTGGCACGGCTTAAGCAGAGAAGATACTTTTTATTGCGTAAATAAAATAAGAAGGGGGTGAAATAGGAGTTGAAGGTTTGTATGGAAATTCCTTCATGTTTAAAATTACAGTTTTAAAAATTTGTTAATAATCATAAAAAAATACAAAATATAATAGGATTCAAATTTTTTTTTTAATTCAAACACAAAAGTGGCGAAATAGGGCTTGAAAGTTTACATTGATTTCCACGCGGACGAAGTCCTCTAGTAAATAACTAAATGTTTAGTATTCATAGTTGAACTATAAATAATACCATTAAATTAATACTGTCAAAATTGTTTTTGTTTCTATTACAATGCTAATGCTCTTGTGCGTGTTTTGACAATAAACTGTTTGACATACATTGTTTATTTTGACTAACACAGCCGAAAATAACCGAGCATTACGAAGTATTTTTACAAGCTTTAACTTGTTTGTATCCGATCCGAATTGTAATCCACTTTTTTATTGTATTCCTTACTGGGGTCATTCAATTTAAAATAAGAAGAACCGGCAATAAATAGTTTTTCATCATTATTTACAATATCTATTCATTATCTGTACAAAAAAATATTTTCTTCTTTTTCTTGTAGAACGATAAAAGCCGGTCCAATTGACTACTATTGGAAAGATTACAAAGAAAAGATTGAAAGCTATTGTATATGTATATAGCTATTACAGATATTTACTATTACAGCTTTTAGATTTAGTGTTCTCTATGTACCGTGACTCCAATTCTTGCTCTGTATTTGTTACATTAATAAATTCAGTAAATACTCGATCGATTATAGGCATCATATTTACATTTACTTATTTAGTTTTTATTGTACGTACCTAAAAATGAAAAAAATAAATATAAAATATAGAAAAAAAACTATGAGTGTCGATCAATTACCTACTTATACTCGTAAATTAATGTTATAAAGAGGTAAGTTTCAGAGGTTAAAGGTCTTCCCTGGGAAAATTTGATCTTTACCAATAGACAGCTATTTTATTCGTGAGTGTAATAGGCTATAGTTTCACCCCGTATTCCTACAGTAACGGGAACTACGCGGGTGAAAAAGGGCGTCAGTCGAGTCATTAATAAATTCAATAAACATCGATGCACATTACATACATATGCATTATTTTATGTATGTTTGGCTGTTGGGAGGCTTCGGCCGTGGCTAGCTACCACCCTACCGACAAAGACGTACGGCCTAGCGATTTAGCGTTCCGGTACAATGTCGTGTAGAAACCGATAGGAGTGTGGATTTCATCCTTCTCCTAACAAGTTAGCCCGTTTCCATCTTAGATTGCATTATCACTTACCATCAGGTGAGATTGTAGTCATGGGCTAACTTGTAGAGAATAAAAAAAAAACGTAACTTTGATAACAATTTCTAAAACATTACCCTCCTTCTCACGCAGTAGAGTAATAATATTTTTTACGAGTAAGCAATTAGCTCCCTAGATCGATTATTATTTATTAAATAGTTTTATATTATTTAAATTTTTTGTCTGCAGGTGTCCTGGATCCGCAAACGAGACCTGCACATACTAACGGTGGGTGTCCACACGTACAGCAGCGACGCGCGGTTTGCGGCGCTGCATGCGGACGGCTCGGACGAGTGGACGCTGCGAGTGGCGCCCGCCCAACCGCGCGACTCCGGCGTCTACGAATGCCAAGTGTCCACTGAGCCTAAGATTAGTTTATCGTTTCGGCTCACTGTTGTTGGTTAGTATCAGCTTTTTCAATTAACTTTTCCAATAATAGTCTCTGTATTTTTGCGTGAATGAGTAACAAACATACAATAACTACCGTCATCAAACCGTTTCAGTCGTAGGGGAAAAGAGTAACAAATATCCATACAAACTTTCGCGTTCATAATGTACATTCAGGACAAAATCAACAACAATTTTATAAATAATCTCCATTATAAATTTCAGCCAAATCCATTCGATAGTTTTGTGTGAATCAAATAAACCATGCCATCAATAAACCGTTTTAGTAAGTAGTAGTAATCGTAGGGGAAAACAGTAACAAACATCCATACAAACTTTCGCGTTCATAATGTACATTCAGGACAAAATCAACAACAATTTTATAAATTATCTCCATTACAAATTTTAGCCAACTCCATTCGATAGTTTTGTGTGTATCAAATATACCATGCCATCAATAAACCGGTTTATTAAGTAGTAGTGGTCGTAGGGGAAAACAGTAACAAACATCCATACAAACTTTCGCGTTCATAATGTAAATTCAAGACAAAATCAACAACAATTTTATTAATTGTCTCCGTTACAAATTTGAGCCAAATCTATACGGTAGTTTTTGCATGAATGATTAAAAAACATACTATACTATCATTAAACCGTTCACTAAGTATTCGCAGGGGAAAAGAGTAACAAAATCCATCCATACATCCATACAAACTTTCAAATTTATATTATTAGTTCAGAATATCATGTAATCTATTTGTTAATCCAGGATATAATCAAGCTTCATTCTAAATTTCAGCCAAATCAGTTCTGTAGTCGTGGTAAAAAAAACATTTATACTATCAGTTTTTCGCAAATCCCGCGGGGGCCTTGTTTTTTTTTGGGATAAAAATAGCCTATGTGTATCCAGGTTATAATCTATCTCCATTTAGTCACATAAAATTGTTATTATTTGCATAATATATCGGTTAGTATTCGTTTAACTACAATTTAAAACTAAAGTTATCAACACTTCTCATCTCATCATCTCATTTCACTGTCGTCGATTAGCAAGCTTTGATTATAATTATTTATCTAGACCAGTCATCAACACTTGTTTCGATTGTGAAAGGACAATTTTAGTTCGCCATTTCGGCTCGTTGAATGAAAAACTTGATTGTAGGATTTCAATTAAACGAAATCCAAAGCTACTTATTGCACTACTGATTCATTCATCCCTACTGATTCTAAGATCATTTTATTCCATCTCGTTGCCGTCGATGGCTTAGATTAATGATTAAAATATATACTAGCGGATGCCCGGATTTGACCCCCTTTTATTTATATTTTCGCGTGTCTTATCATAAATAGTTATCTTTTACATAAATACGACTCAAGACATGAAAGATTCATTTAAAAAAAATCCGTTTTTAGCCATTTAGGGAAAGAACTTTGAAAATTCTTGAATGACATTATTTTAATAATTTTTTTATTTTGTAAAAATTGGAAACTGAGACATTTTCCATACAAAATTTTAACACCCCTTTTTCACCAACTTCTGATTTTGTTTTCACGACCAAAAATATCCTATAACCTTTTCCGTATTATAATCTCAAATTATGATAAGTTGCGTTTGCATTCTTTTAGTAGTTGATGCCCAGTCAACAAAAAACAAAGACAGACAGACAAAAAAAAATATATATTCAGTATCGCTTATATAGTTCCAATTAAATTTTTCAAAATATCTTCAATGTACAGAATTTGACCTGTTATAGTTTTAATATAGATATTCATACTATCAGTTACTCAAGAAAATGTACTACTCAAGAAATCAAGACTTCTTCAAGTATCTATCAAGCGTAGTATTAGTTTATCATTTCAGCTCACTGTTGTTAGGCAGATACGGTTTGGCTATTTAAATTAATGGAATGGAATCTAAACTTGTTATCAACACTTAATGCAAGTACCGAGCTTAATATAATTTATCGCTGTGGCTCCCTGTTACCGGTTAATGTACAATACGCTATTATATTATGCGGAATTAAATCTAATAAGTAATAATGAACAGTAGTTTATCGCAATGGGGATGATGACTAGGTTTGAATATATTGATTTTAATGATACATTCGGGTAAATAAGGTCAATGTTAACTAATTTATACATAAAAAGCAAAGATTGACTGGATATTTGCAAAATAAATAAGATTATAAAATTTCGAAATCTATTAAAAATATTTTATCGTAATTAGATGAAAATTCACACAGTTTTAGCTTCCTTACATTAAATGTGACAATTTTTAATATATGACCTATAAACATAAACGCAGAAATAACTATATATATTAGTAATTTTGTTTAAACGTCAATATAAATCTTACGATCATTTATTGCTACGACGTCATAAGTTCGTACCATTTTGTATGGGGCGTTTTTCAGGGACCCGCGGCAGCGCCGCAAATCTGACCCTTTAAATGCCTGTAGCTTCGAAAGTAATGATCGCAGATACCCTGTTACTTTTACAAAATTGCTTTACTATTAGCATACTCTTAATCTATATACAATTTAAAAAACTGTCATCATCCCTATTACTTTTTATTATTTAGTAACCGTGGTTTCATCTATACTAGTAATATAAATACGAAAGTACCTTTTTACCCTTTTACGGTTAAACGGCTGAACTGATCAAGATGAATTTTGGTATAATGGTAATTGGGACCTTGGAGCAAAACATACTTACAGGGTACTTTTTGACCCTAAAATCAAAGAAATAGAGGTTGAAAGTTTGTATGGTACTTAAGTCCTTCATTTTTAGAGTTATAGTTTTAATTTATTTATAAATCATAAAACTACGAAATATAATGATATTCAAGAATTTTTAAAACTCAACCCCTATGGTAGTGAAATAGGGGTTGAAAGTTTTCATTAATCTCCACGCGGACGAATTTTCGGGCGTCCGCTAGTTAGTTATAAATATTTTTCATTGGTTATTATTTAAACACACAAAAAGTAATATGATGAAATATTTTTTTTTGTATTGATTTGGCTAAGTTTATGTAAAATTATATATATTTTTTTTTCATGGTGAAAACGATTGTGATTTACGCAAGTCGCAATTGCTTCCGCGAGGATAAAACTGTATTATAAAATAACAGCTAATATATTTAAATAAAACAGAATCATTACATAAAAATCATAAAAAATAACAGAGCAGTATATTTGATGCATGTATTGTTTCTATTATTCTATTTATAATCATTGTACTTGTATGTACTTTTACTTCTCTTAAATGTTAATTTATTATCTTTATTGTTTTTATATTAATTACTTATATTTTCCGTTAAAAATGTTTTTTTCTTTAAATATCTAAAAGAAATGTGTAATTTATGACGATTTAAAAAAACTTCGTATCATGGTTATAAATACGCTCACTTCATATCTCCTTTTCGAATAAAATTGGAGCAAAATGGATTATTAAAACCGTATCTCCGTGTTAAAGAGATTATAAAAATCTCTTTGATGACTTTTTCGGGTCAAATATATTAAATGTATATCGACTTCTAAAGGGAAATGAACCTAAAATTCATGCTTCTTTCTACATTAACAATTTTTATTTCAATCTTTATTTTACAAGACTATTTTTAATTGCTTGTTTATTGAAAATACAGTGCTTTGTAGTAAACTTATAAATGAGGTTATATGAAGCTTAGAACCACCACGCTACTTCCCGCTACACGGTTGGCGGGCGGTTGGTATTTAAAATGGAATTTAAATATTTTTTAAAACTTAACAATACTAATAAATACAATATACCGTACCTAGCAAATAGTAGAGGACTAACATTAACTAAAACACAGAACTGCATTTTCTCAAATGTGGATGTTTTAAGGTCTGTGCACACCATGCTTTTTAAACGCGCCGTTGATGCCCGTTTGAAGCGATACAGTCGCGATACGCACGCGAGTCTGTAGACCTTTGCACACCTGTATAAATTCAAACACATGATAGAATCGATACAGCGTCGAACCGTTCCTACTTCGATACAAACGCGACGCTAATGCGCGCGTGTATCGATGCAAACGACAGCAAACTGCTCTGTAGGAGAAAAGTGACCTCCGTGGTATGCGCGGTGAATTTACAAAACGGAGGTCCTGGGTTCGATTCCCGGCTGGGCAGATTGAGATTTTCTTAATTGGTCTGGCTGGTGGGAGGCTACCGGCAAAGACGTACCGCCAAGCGATTTAGCGTTCCGGTGCGATGCCGTGTAGAAACCGAAAAGAGTGTGGATTTTCATGCTCCTCCTAACAAATGTACAGGTGAAATTGTAGTCAGGGGCTAACTTCTAAAGAATAAAAACGAAAAAAAAAATCTTGCTAGAAAATATCTTGTTTATAAAGCGTGGTGTGCACAGGCCCTTATAGATGTAGTGTTTTGTCATTGTAAGGCAACTAATCGCAAAAAAGCTATCGACTACAAACATAGTTTTACTCGCCTAAGATATAATATGCCGCAATAGTCTTTTGCTTCTAGCTCAAGATTGCGTTAATTCGAGATACATGCGGCAACATGGACTAATTTATTAAAATTTAATCACGTTCCATGTCACCACCAGAGACTACAATGCGCTTAATTTATCAATATTTGCCACATTAGCGTTTCAATTAAATTGA
Source organism: Bicyclus anynana (assembly GCF_947172395.1). Classification (NCBI taxonomy): domain Eukaryota; kingdom Metazoa; phylum Arthropoda; class Insecta; order Lepidoptera; family Nymphalidae; genus Bicyclus; species Bicyclus anynana. Next base: position 10,722,501 of record NC_069099.1, on the reverse strand, counting down.
AATTATACACTGTTCGCTGTTACAATGGAGGACAATTAATAATATTAGTGCAAATTGAACGATTGTATCCCTATGTTTATTAATATTAATTCAATACGATATTTGTTAACAGTAACCATGTAGACAATGAGGAATGCAAATTTTATCTAAAAGCACAAGAACAGTGTTAGTAAGTCAGTCAAATTATAATAACTTAATCACAACGTCAACACAAAAAAGGTGAGAAAAATATGATTTACTTTTCATTGGCTTATGTAGGTCATACATAGTCTTTCATCTATACCCTATCTTCTTTATTTCCGTTGTTTACCTGTAACATTTTATCTTGTCAGTTACCAAAACAATAGAACCTTTTTTACAGAAATATTTTTATTACATTGATAGTGAATTAGCCTATACGACTATTGTACGAGCCGGCTAATTTACTATCTTTGACGTATGCTAGTCGACATAGTTACGAAAATAATTGTGAATAGGCCAGTTGGTTCCGTTGGTTGGGTTAGAGACATTTCGTAAAATGTTTTACTCTTATTTTTATTATTAATGCGAAATCTTGTATGGACGCTTGTTACTCAATCATCCCAGAACGATAGTACAGATTTAGATGAAACATGGCACATTAAGAAAGTTTAAAACAACGCATAGCATAGGTTACTTTTTATCTTGAAATTCACACATGAATGAGATTTATAGAAATGAAACCTTAGAGGTTTCATTTCTATAAATACAGTTAAACTAAGTAATTAAACTAAACTATAAAATGAAATCATTATCATCATTATCCTATTTTAAAGACCCACTACAGGACCAGGCCCCTTAAAAGAGAGGGATGTGGAGCTAAAACCCACCACGCTGCGGTACGGGTTGGCGAGCTTAGAGTGATAATGTTAAATTCAATAACGATCACTATCAATTTATTCTGTAACGATGCTTTGTATAACTCGCAAGTGCGAGTTTTGAGTTCGCCTATATTTTTCTCTTTCTTATCATGTTTGACAGAGAGAGATAGATAGAGGTGAATTAATTAATTTACGCTGTAGCATCGTGCCGGTGACAATTGTCATCATCATCATCATCATCAGCCGATGGACGTCCACTGCAGGACATAGGCCTTTTGTAGTGACTTCCAAACATCACGATACTGAGCCACCTGCATCCAGCGAATCCCTGCGACTCGCTTGATGTTGTCAGTTCACCTGGTGGGAGGTCGACCAACACTGCGCTTACTAGCGCTGGGTCGCCATTCCAGCACTTTGGGACCCCAACGTTCATCGGCTCTTCGAACGATGTGCCCCGCCCATTGCCACTTCAACTTCGCAACTCATATTGAGCTATGTCGGTGACTTTGGTTCTTCTGCGGATCTCCTCATTTCTCATTCGATTCATAATACGAACTATTATCGTGAATCATGGCAACTTGTAAGAGTGAAACGAACTGTCACCCGCACCATGCTACAGCGCATGAAATATAGTTATCTAATTCCATTCTACCACCACCACATATTCTTTTTATAGAACCCTTTTACGAAATATGCTTTCAACCTGTTCAATCCTAATATAACCGTGGAGGTAGTTTATATCAATAAAGTGTGTTACCTTCAACAGTGTCGAAGGCTGAAATTTTATCTGGGCCGGAGCTATTCGTGAGAGCGGGCTCGGATATCAATCTCACTTGCGTCGCGAAGCACGCCCCGGACCCGCCAAGGTGAGTTTACATTTTCATTTATGTAAGAGCATAAAGGCATACCTTTTCCATTACGATAATGAATGGTGCTGAAAAACTTGAGGTGCATTCACAAATAATAGAGCTGCATTAAATGCTTTTTTTTTTCAAACGGTTTCTTCAACTGAAAAAGAGCATCTTGTTCTGCTTGGTGGCTTGAATATAGTTGAGTACGCATTTACTTGACTTGGCGTTGTTTTTTTAGTCTGCCTTCCGAACTAACTTCGGAGCTAATGGTAGACATTAAATAATAATAATAATATATCAGCCCATATTCGGCTCACTGCTGAGCTCGTGTCTCCTCTCAGAATGAGAGGGGTTAGGCCAATAGTCCACCACGCTGGCACAATGCGGATTGGTAGACTTCACACACGCAGATAATTAAGAAAATTCTCTGGTATGCAGGTTTTCTCACGATGTTTTCCCTTCACCGTTTAAGACACGTGATATTTAATTTCTTAAAATGCACACAACTGACTGAAAAGTTGAAGGTGCATGCCCAAAACGGATTCGAGCCCACACACAGTCATATCCACTGGGTTATCACAGCTCACTCTTCGTCTTACCATTAGAATTGAAAAAAAAAGTAAATACAGCTAGAAATGAAAGCTAGAACCTCAAGAAGGCGTTAGTTTAGTTATCTCACCTGATAATATTAAGTAACTACGCCGTCTGAGGTGCCGTGAGTAGTGAGCCGTTTTGGCTGAAGTCCAGTTTCTTTAATCTATAGCAATGGCCTGTTTCTAAGTAGGTAGTACCAGAACGGTCTTTGGTTATCTGGTGGTTTCATGATATGTACACAGAGGCACAATTATCCGCCCACTTTAATATACTTGTGTCATATTAAAGAGGGCGGATAACTGTGCCTCTGAGTATACATTGAATAGAGTAGCTTTGAGTCATAGTGTACCAACAGATAAAATTGTATTTTAAAATATTTATAATTTTGACGACCTCCGTGACGCAGTGTTATGCGCGGTGGATTTACAAGACGGAGGTCCTGGGCTCGATCCCCGGCTGGGCCGATTGAGATTTTCTTCTTCTTAGCTAAGTTAGCCCGCTTCCATCTAAGACTGCATCATCACTTACCATCAGGTGAGATTCTAGTCAAGGGCTAGCTGGTAAATAATAAAAAAAAATATTTATAAACTTCCTGACACGTATTTAAGCACCTTCAATTCAATAGTGAATAAGCATATTTTAAGCATCTTAGACCTTATTGCTTTCATCAGACTTGATTGTTGTCAAGCGCAAGGCCTATGTAACTTTAAAAAAATATATATGACGGAGACTCAGACAAGCCCTAGTCTCAGAGCAGGTTCTAAGCTTTATATATCAAAGGTGAAAACACAAATACACAAAGTAACACTACTAATACAGTTCTACCCTCTAACTACAATATTGATCAAGACAGCGCTGATACTATCAGATGTAAACCAAGATTAACTATAGCGTATGGTAAGGAGATTTTGCTAATCGATCAAATAAGTCACTCGCCGACATATATACTCTTTTTAAAAAATAAATATTTATAAAATTAAATCATAGTCATCGTTATACATTGTAGCATATCGCAATCAGCATAAATGATTATTTGTATGGAGCGTATCTGGATCTTCTGTAACATGCCGTATTAAAAATACTTCACAGATTTTGCTGTTTCATATTAAATTGACAGCCTGCGATTGCCAGATATACGATTACCTCATTTTTTGGAAGCTGATAATTTTGGCAGTCCATGCTGCTACCATGCGCAAGTACGGTAGCGCATAATGGAGTACGGACTCTGATGACTGTGCAAGAAAGCACGCGTTCAAAAGTCCAGATCCTCAATTGTCCAAGTATAAAACGTTATTTTGGTTTTAGAGTCACCCTGACCGGACGCTGACCGTCGGCCCTGACAACTCAGCGAGTAGCGCGCCGACCACCGCACGCGCTGATATCTACGTGTTATTCTAAAACGCTCCTTAACAGTTCATACATTTCGTCTGTTAGCGCCGAAGGTCAGCGTCCGGTCAGGGTGACTCTTAAACCAGCCTTAGTTTTGTGGCAACCCTTCGCTAGACACGCTTAAATTTTGATTTCTAACGGTGTTTTTCAAAGGTTTTACGCGAAGATGATTGATTGACGACTGCGACATGATTTTCATTTTAAATAAAATACGCATAACAGAAAAAGCAGTGTTGGTCGACCCCCGACCAGGTGGATTGACGACATCAGGCAAGTCCCAGGGATTCGCTGGATGCAGGCGGCTTATGAGCGTGATGATTGTGAAGTTCCTACAAAAGTCCTATGTCCTGCAGTGGACGTCCATCAGCTGATATGATGACGAATGATGATGATGATGATGATAATAATGATGATGATGATGATGATGATGTTGATGATGATAATCATGATGATGGTGATGAAAAAATACTCTTTATACTTGTACGGTTGATGATCCCTTGAAACCTTTAAAAACCACCACAACCCAAACTCTTTAATTGGCTATCGCACTTACCTATAAAAGGACCTATCTTACAAACTTTCAGCCTTCATAAAATGAAGTATATCTAACTACCGCTGGCTCTTAGTCCATATTGATAATTACAGATGACAGATCTGACGTTTAAAGAAAAATTCAACAAAAATAAATTCCCAATCAAGAGAAGTAATTAATGGATTTTTTTTTAATAAAACGTTAAAACTGTGCGGATATTAAACTCAGTCGCGTGTACGATGCGAATTTTTAATAAATCAAATTCCATGTCCTCTCATCGGATTACATATGAGTTGAATTATCTCATCACTCTAAAAGGGTGCGCCTGCATCAGATAGTGCTTTCGCGTAATGAAAGGACGAAACAGATACCTACCATGTCGTGTTTAAATGGAACATTGCCTTTGGGAGCATCTTTGCAATGCCGAATTGCAATAAAATGTTGTTAAAATATTTTAGGTATTAACTTCAACAGCCAACTACGGCACCAGATCTCACTCCGTGCGAGATATCTTACTAACATTATAAACGCGAAAGTTTGTATGGATGTTTGGATGTATGTTTGGATGTTTATTACTCTTTAACGCCGCTACTATTGAAGTAGGTGTAGTAGTACTTGGCTGAAATTTGGAATGGAAATAGATTTTACTCTAGAATAACACATATGCTACTTTTCCCGAAAAATCCATGATTTCCCGAGATTTGCGAAAACTGATGGTTTTGATGATATGAATGTTTGCTACTCTTTCACGCCTCGACTACTGAACCGAATTAGTTGAAATTTGGTATTGAGATATATTATAGCCTGGATTAACACATAGGATACTTTTTATCCCGGAAAAATCCATGTTTCCCGAGGGATTTGTAAAAAACTAAATTCCACGCGGACGAAGTCGCGGGCGTCCGCTAGTGGAGTAAAGAGCTTACATCTTGTCGTTCTTGATAACGTTTGTTATTACTACTAGCTGACGCCGCGCCGTTTCACCCACGTGGTTCCCGTTCCCGTAGGAATACGGGGATTATATATAGCCTATAGCCTTCCGCAAAAAAGGAGTATCCAAGACTGAATAAATTTTTCAAATCGGATCAGATTTTCCTGAGATTAGCACGTTGAAACAAACAATCTCTTCAGCTTTATAATATTAGTTTAAGTTAAATGTTAATGATAATAATGACCGAGTTGACTGCTTAACATGACACAATAACTTTGTATTACACCATCAACTGCTCAACACTAGGCTCAGAATTTTGCCGAGAATTGGCTGGTGGGAAGCTTCAGCCGTAGCTAGTTACCACCCTACCGGCAAAGACGTACCGCCTAGCGATTTAGCGTTCCGGCACGATGCCGTGTAGAAACCGGAAGGGGTTGAATTTTCATCCTCCTCCTAAGAAGCCCGCTTCCATCTTAGATTGCATCATCACTTAAAATAATTGTAAAGAATAAAAAAAAAAATCTCGAAAGAAAGAAAGACTGATTACTTACCTCGTATTTTAGGGTTCCTCATAGGGTTATATAAGATACTTGTGTCATTTCATTGAAAATACGATGTCAGATGATTGCATAAACAAAAATACGATGAAAAAAACGTTGTACCTAGTGATTTATTATTTGAATGGCACATCGAGATACATAATAAGGTGGGTAAAGCCGTACTATACCAGAGAACTAGTTTTACCTACCGTAAAATTATGCTTTTTAATTAATTTATTTAAGCACTTTAAAAAGTGATTAAATGGGAATTAGGAAATTAAAATTCGCTTTAAAATCTCTCGGCGCTTCACAAAGAGAAATATTTCCCATGACCTGGAATTTAATCTGTAAGCTTTCGGAATGGGGTCACAGACACTGGTTGCTTATGAATAAAAATTTTCAACAATACTACCCTGAGTTTGAACTTTACAATCATGCATTTTTTATAATGAATGTATGCAAGGTACTAAATGAAAGACACCAATGATGATGGTACATAATAATACGCTAAATATTTTTTATTTGCTGCAATTTGAATACAGTAAGTTACACCAACAATCACATTTTGCCGTAAAATCTATTGAAATTAATTTTGTCATAAAATAAGAAATAAATCAGCATAATCACTTTGATAGTATCTACCTTTATTTTATTTATATTTACGAACTCAATATAATAGTTCAAACCAGGTAAATAGCTCGTGTACTGAGAGCCTGCGATGGCTTGACTTACCTAATATTTTTAGGAAAGCCGAAGGTTTTTTTAGCATATCAAGAAGTAAAGTAGGTAAGTAAGTTATCCAATTATGGAGTTAAGACTGCGGTGGCTTTGGAAAATAGCAGGTTTCAAGAGCTCACACCTTCAACCATCCAAGTATTCAGCGTATTTTTTAATATTTTACTCGGCGTATAATGAGAAATGATCACTTAGTTCTAAGACTTTACATTCGACTTCAGCGACTTCACTAAGTCATACAAAGACGGCTTCGCGACAGCCCTTCGAAAAACCCCGTTAAAGTTTTTTTTAACTTTAAAGCGAAGGATTGTCATGAAGCTAAAGTCAGTGATGACATGATTCTTTGTAACATCTTGTAAATAATATAAAAAATTACAATACTAATTACATTACTATTAGAGTATTGAGGATCGGAAGCCACGAAACGTGCTACCTTTCAAAGCCAAGACGGTCCAAACGCCATACTTACCTATGGTAGGAGCATATTGTGTTAACAAACTTTCAGCCTGCAATGGGGCATATCAGGCTATCGCAGGCTCCCGGTCTATCATGAGGTGTCCGAAATAAAAAGTTACCTTCAAAGTTTCTCACGGGGCATATCACCCCATCAATATTCAAATTTAAGGTCCCTCCGCTGAAAGATCTCGGGCACACGGTACCATTAAATGCTGATAGGCAAAGAATGCCTCACTTAGGGACCCCGACCGACCCTTTTATCAGAAAATAAGCTTATCATGTTTATGGATGCGGGAATAAATAGGTTGCGTGAAAAAATATATTGGGTTTTAGTAAAATGAAACTGTTCGCGTTATTGATGGCGGGTGAGATTTATTTTTTTTCGAATTACAATATTACTTTTACAAGACACATTATTGTAAGGTTTTTATATGTGGCTGGATTTTAATCATATCATGATGTATTATTTTTCATAAACATAGAAAACTTGTAATTTTTTTACGTGTAATACTGAAATCAGAAGAGCCGTGATAGCCCAGGATATGACCTCTGCCTCCGATTCCGGAGGATGTGGGTTCGAATCCGGTCCGGGGCATGCACCTCCAACTTTTCAGTTGTGTGCGTTTTAAGAAATTAAATATCACGTGTCTCAAACGGTGAAGGAAAACATAGTGAGGAAACCTGCATACCAGAGAATTATCTTAATTCTCTGCGTGTGTGAAGTCTACTAATCCGCATTGGGCCAGCGTGGTGGACCAATGGCCTTGCCCCTCTCATTCTGAGAGGAGACTCGAGCTCAGCAGTGAGCCGAATATGGCTTGATGACGACGACTGAAATCAAACTGATATGTCACCGTTTCCGGAGAATAAAATTGTAATATCAAACAACACACGATCAATTTTATCGGTTAAATTCTTTCGTCTGAGAAATTCTGAATAGCAAGCCGGAGTTGGCTATTCGGTGTTGTAATACTCCCGTACCTCAGATAGCACATTCGGACGTCGTCTGTAGTGGTCATTATCATAACATACGATATTAGTAGTCAAAATATTGTTAGTACTTTGACTTCACTAAAAATTGTATCACTTACCATCAGGTGAGATTGTAGTGAATAAAAAAAAAATTGACAAAAATATATTTATTTTTTTAAATTTCGCAACTAACTTAAAAGAAATATTAAAATAAGTAGGCTAAATACGTTTCACATAAAAAAATATTAAAAATTCTTTTATGAACTTCATATTATGAAAATGGTCTCATCCAAAATTCATTTGCGTATTTGAAATGGGGTTAAACGTATGTATAGGCAAATGAGTAGAAAGGCTCCAGACAAAGGAGGTTCGTATGAATGAGATTATGGGAGTGCTTCAACAAGAACTGTTTGCCGTGCCTCTTTGTCTCTTCAAATTTGTTCAACTTTGGACCGCTATTCAAGTATAATATTCTAGTCTTTTAATGCAATTAGGGAAAGATATCTGCCAACTGTGCAACTATTCAGTTATGCTCTGTGGATATTCTATTTTCAAAATTATTGAAAAAAAAAACTAAAAATAGTCTTATACGCATGGCATTTCTTGTGACCTTTTCAGCTTTCCACGCACATTACAGTCACAGCTAACATAAAATATGATTTTTTACTTCACAAGTTAGCCCTTGACTACAATTTCACCTGATGGTAAGTAATGATGCAATCTAAGATATAAGCGGGCTTACTTGTTAGGAGGAGGAGGAGGAAAATCCACATCCCTTTCGGTTTCTACACGACATCGTACCGGAACGCTAAAACGCTTGTCAGTACTCATTTGTCGGTAGGTTGCTAACTAGCTACGGCCAAAGCCTCCCACCAGCCAGACTTGGACCAATTAAGGAAACCTCAATCGGCCCAGCTGGGGATCAAACTCAGGACCTCCGTCTTGTAAATCCACCTCGCACACCATTGCGCCACGGATTTCTATTTTTAAATTAAAAAAAAAAACTATAAATGGTCTTATACGCATAGCATTTCTTGTGACCTTTTCAGCCGCCCACGCACATTACAAATTTATATACAACTAGCTGATTCGGCAAACATTGTTTTACCGTATAAAATATTTACTTAGGGATATGAAAAATAGATGTTGGCCGATTTTCAAACCCGATATGCACACAAAATTATTTAAAAATCGGTCCAGCTGTTTCGGAGGAATTTGCTAACAAACACCGTAACACCAAAATGTTATATATTAGAAGAAAGAAAGGAAATTAATTTATACAAATCTTAATGTTACACCTACCCTAATAAATAAAAAGAAAACCCAAATAATTAAAAAGAAAAGCTGTACAGATCAGTATAATTATGCCGTGAACTACGTAAAAGCATACACGGCGCTGATTTTCAGCTGAGACCCGTGTCACGTCATAGCTAACATAAAATATGAATAAATCCAAACGAATTAAATTATTAAATCTTGTACATAGCAATAAAAACCAAAAAAAAAGTTATATCACGCGACTTCCAACAGCTTTGAAGCCTCATAAAATTAGTCTTTACCTTCAAGAAACTTGTAAATTAGGTACCTACACCTACAGCACTCAACCTGTGACTGAGATATTAAAGATTTCCAGCTTTCACAAAAGGTGTACTTAAAATGACAACGACTACTAAAATTTTAAGCACTCACTACGCACACAAAGTCACTAAATACTCGTATATCTGCGACATAAGTATTAAGATCTCCCATCAGAGTAATCTCGACATTTAGGCGTTTTACTGCTAAAGCCACTTTACGGTTGAAATTTTGATGATGACCAAGTAAATTACGGTTAGTCTACTACATTAATCTTGTTAGACAGGAGGTTACGGCTCTCCTTTGTGAGATTGTTCTCATGTTTAATAATTTGTAGCTCATTAGGTACCTATATCATTTGAATAATTACAGAATGAGTGAATGAGTTTGTAAGGACTAAGTGACATTTTCTTTACTGTGAATTTAATTTGTTTATCACATTAACCTAAAACAATACTCAATTCTTATTCTATAAGGATAATTAAAAGTCACTAACATTAGTACGAGTAGGTATATTATACTAATAAACCGGAATATCAGTAACTTGGTTTTATATTTGGACAATTGATGGTCTGTTTTCTTTTAAAACAATCGTGGTTCAAACTCCATAGTTGTTGCCGTACTAAGTATTACTAAAGTAACTAAATAAATAGTAGAAGATTGAGCTAACAAACTTTTAGGTTAACTGGTTCTTAGTCCAGAATGGTTGTCATAAAGTGCATTCATGAAATCAAAAAAAAACAAAATTTCGGTCATAAGAAAAATAAAATGTTACTTCCATTCAGATTTAATGGCATGAGCATGTGAAATATAATCCTGATTTATTTTCAGGCCTTAGATATATAAGAATAATCATAATCATGCAGGACATAGGCCTTTTGTAAGGACTTCCAAACATCACAGTTCTGAACCGCCTGCATCCAGCGAATCGCTGCCACTCGCTTGATGCCGTCAGTCCACCTAATGAGTAATAAAAATTATAATATTTTTTTTTTTTCAGTTTTATATACTGGTATCGGGGTGAGCAAGTCGTCAACTACGCGCAGCGTGGCGGCATCAGCGTAGAGACGGAGCAGCGGACGCGCACCAGTAGGCTGCTCATAGCGCGCGCTGCTCCACACGACTCCGGCAACTACACCTGCGCACCGAGCAGTTCTGGTGAGTACACAAATACTTTCATAGGACTTCGGGTCAAAAGAGTATACTTCTTTTCTAAGAGAACTACCAGACCACCCGCGTACTTCCCGTTCCCGGGGTAATACTTACAGAATACACACATCACTACATAGCGCGCGCTGCTTCGCGCGACTCTGGCAACTGTGCCTGGTCACCGAGCAATTCTGGTGAGTGCTAAACAAAATGAAGTCGTGGGATTGCATGTCAATAGAGTAAACTTCTTTTCTACGAGAACTAGCAGACCACCCACGTTGTCCTGTTGCCGTGGTAATACTTATACTTACACAAGTATACACATCACTACATAGCGCGCGCTGATTCGTACTACTCCGGCAACTATACTTGCGCACCGAGCAGTTCTAGTGAGTACACAAAACACAATCGTAGGACTTCAGGTCAAAAGAGTATACTTTTATATTCTTTTCTACAAGAACTAGCAGACCAGCCGCGTAGTTTTCGTTCCCGTAGGAATCGTCGTTATCAACCCATATTCAGCAACCCACTGCTAAGCTCAAGTCTCCTCTCAGAATGAGAGGGCCTAGGCCAATAGTCCACCACGCTGGCCCAATGCGGATTGGCAGACTTCACTTACGCAGAGAATTAAGAAAATTCTCTGGTATGTAGGTTTCCTCACGATATTTTCCTTCACCGTTTGAGACACGTGACATTTTATTTCTTAAGCCGTGATAACCCAATAGATATAACCTCTGCTTCCGATTCCAGAGGGTGTGGGTTCGAATCCGGTCCGGGGCATGCACCTCCAACTTTTCAGTTGTGTGCATTTTAAGAAATTAAATATCCCGTAGGAATACGACGATAAAATATAGCCCATGTCTATAAGGCTTTCCATTTGTAAAAGAATTTATAAAATCTAAGCTTATGAACTATGAACATTATATTTATTTAGCTTGTTTACGAAAAGCCCGTCAATTGTATCGGCGTGAAATTTTGTTTAATGTTTCGTTTTCTGGCACCTACTCTGGTTCTTTCTTTATCGCCCTGTCTCTTCATTGAATGCATTCACTTGTAATAAGCATTCGTGCGAATGTTACATCACAGAAAAATACGAGTACATTTTAGCGAGCTATTGAGCGTTCTGGCGAGTACTCTAGCGAGCAGATTTGCTTGGAATGGAAACATCGAATAGAGCGTTCGCTAGAATAATGTCAAGATGTTCGTAGCAATATTTGACTCGCTTGGCTCGGCTAGTTGTTCAGTTCGACAAATATAAACACGTCGAATGCTCGATGTTCTGTTACAAGTGAATGCTTAAGTCTATCAGGACTTTTATATTTGTATAAGTTATTCAATATACATATATATTCGTTTCACTTTTACAGTAGTTGTTTTTAAAACAGCTTCATATTGTAGAAGCCCCCGCGGGGAATTGAATAAAGCAGTCACTGACAATTGACAAAGGCGAGCAACTGAACAAGTTACCTCACTGAAGGGGGAACCAGCTGTGTGTAAATGTGCTCGTACCTACATCGTAAACTGAATAGATTTTACAATGCTGAAGTGACAAGTGTCTTTGCTCTCTGATTTTTGATTACATGAATCTTCATCATTGAGTTTCCATGGCAGTTATATAAAAATACTACGTACATTCGGAATAAAAACGTGGAATACCTTTAACTTTACAAGTATGTTTAGATCACGCAAGTTATAGTTGAAACCTAGGTATATTATGTAATTAAATCTGTGTAAATTCTATCTTTTTTCGTAAATATATTATACATTTAAATTGTTACAAGGAATATGTTAAAGGCAAAGGGCCCGGGAAAGGCATGTTAACGTTTTCTGATAATTTTTAAAGGCGAAAATGACGAAAACTTTGTGTGTGTATAACCACTAATATTATAAAGGCGAATGTTTGTGTGTAAGTGTATGTTTGTTTTTTACGCCGCAACTACTGAACCGATTTGCCTAAAATTTGGAATAGTGATAGGTTGTACCCTGGATCAGATACTTTTTATCTGGAAAAAGTAATTTTTTCCCCGAGATTTGTCAGAATTCGAATTTTCACGAATACGGAATCGCGGGCGTCCTCTAGTCACACTAATATTATAAAGGCAAAAGTTTGTGTATGTGTGTAAGTGTGTATGTTTGTTCTTCCTTTGTGCTGTAGCTACTGCAGCGATTTGGCGTACATTTGGAATGGAAATAGATTTTACTCTGGATTAACACATAGGCTACTTTCATCCCGGAAAATTCCGTGGTTCCCGCGGGATTTGTGAAAAACTGAATTCCACACGGACAAATTCCCGGGCGTCCTCTAGTTAATATAAAGATCATTCATACAATTCTAATTTCTGCTAAATACTAGAAACATGTGCGTTAATTGTTTCATAACGAGCTCATGACTAGCTTATAAACGTCATCATGATTTGCACCAACACATAATGGTGTTGTAAATTACGCACAACCTATTACCTAAAGTTAATGGAACTTGGTTTGTGATATTCTGAAATGAAAGGTTTATTAATTGCGTGTTCTATTGTAATATTAATTTATTTTTCTGCAAACCCTGACTATTTTAACTTTGCACAATTTTATCCTTATCCTGACAATCAGTACACATACTTAACTCTAATTCATATCAGCTTATTACTACAATTATTCGCATCGCAAATTTAATAACTTCATAACTTTAGCTTGGCAAATTCGTTCGTAATACTCCCAATATCGGATGTAAACCAAGATTGTTATTGTTGGCTACATTAACTTTAAATATATCAAATTTATTCCTGTCCATACAAGGTAAAATACTTAAAAAAGGGGTAGCGAACAATTAACGCGCATGTTTCTAATTATTTTAGAAGATATCAATTAGGATCTTGTGCATACTCGTAAGATACTCGTGATATACGTGACAGCCCAGTGGATATGACCTCTGCCTCCGATTCCGGAGGGTGGTGGGTTCGAATCCGGTCCGGGGCATGCACCTCCAACTTTTCAGTTGTGTGCATTTTAAGAAATTAAATATCACGTGTCCCAAAAGGTGAAGTAAAACATCGTGAGAAACCTACATAGCTGAGATTTTTCTTATTAATAATATTATAAATAATTATTAATTATCTGCGCGTGTGAAGTTTGCCAATCCACATTGGGCCAGCGTGGTGGACTATTGGACTAACTCCTCTCATACTGAGAGAAGACTCATATGAGCCGATTATGGGTAGATAATGAATAATTAGAAACATGTGCGTTAATTGTTTCACAACCAGCTCAATAGTTCCATTAACATCGTGATTGCTACGTAAAGCAGCTGTAAAATACGTGAAAGCTATTAACCAAAGTTAATGGAAATTGGTTGCAATATGCCGAAATGCAAGATTTGGTAAAGTCACAAACGGAATAATTCCACCAAATCCACCACGAATAGTGCTCGGCGTAGTGTTCGTCCAACACGTTTAATTAACCCTGACCGGTATAGCGTGTTATCCAGTGCCTCTCGTAATCATAAACGTTTGAAATATTGCAAACTGCGTGAAAGTTTGTATACTGGATTACACGATTTTTACATAAGTAAGGCTTGTTAATAAATAGTGTTGTGTTCAACAGAAATATCCTGGATTCAATTCTCAGCTCGGCTCAGTTTAGCATTTCATCACACTATCACACTTATTAAGGCGAAACTGTGTGCATAAATGTGTGTGTGTGTGTGTAAGTGTGTATGTTTGTTCCTCTTTTACGCTGCGGCTACTGAAGTGATTTGGCTTAGAACAACGCATGACGTCAACTTTTTTCGAGTGTGCAGAGGGCTCTATCGAATTATAAGACGTTGTCACGTCAAACATACATTGAGCCAAGCATAGAACAGCATAATTCGAAGTCAGTAAAAATATTTTGAAAAAAATATATATTTCCGATAGCAGACCGTTATCGTTCTATTTATTAACCCAAAAAAATGTTAGTATTATTATGATGAAAACCGCGAGTTTACAAGTCGTTACTAGTTAACAAAACAAACAAAGCCCTATTCAATAACACACCGAATTGAATATTTTATTTTTTAATAGACTGTGTTATTTGATAACAATAACAGAAACTATTTATTCTATTTTGCACCCCTTGTTAAAAGTATATCGAAATAAAGTCGAAATACCTTTATATATCAAGAGGATATTAGAGCATCAATAGCTCAACGGTAACAGCGGTCGGATTGTGGTCGGTGGTGGTTCGATCCCCGCCCCGTTGGTCTATTGTCATACCCGCTCCTAATACAGTCTTTCCCGATTAGTTAGAGGAGAATGGGAATATTGGCCATATTGAAAAGATATGGCCGGGCCAAGACGCTTTGAAAACTTTAATTTTTAGTTTAAAGTTAAGTTTTAACGTCTTTGTAACCTCGATTGAGTAAATCTTTTTAACAATCCATTGCGTTTTAATTGCATAAACATGCATTAGCAGGCCCATAACCACCAGACCGAACCTGAGCTAATTTAAAAGGTATAAAATCGTAAACTGTACCGAGTTAATCGAACTCAGAGCACCTAAACCAAAAACACAGATATTTTATGAAAATTATTTAATAAACGAACTGTATCGTTTCATGTAGGATTGTGCGGGTGACAGCTAGTTTCATTCATAAAAGTTTTCCGCGATTAACGATAAGACTACGTATTATGAACATCATACAGGCGACTGTCACCGTACCCATGCTATCCGAAAAACACTTAATTTATAGCACAGAAAACATATGTACCCAGACATCGATCGTAGATCGTTAGATGGGCCTCAAAGTATCGCGGAATTGTCATTGGATTCGCACATTGAGTACGTCATCACTCGTAACACATTTCTCTTTATTCATGTTGTGGCGTGTGTTTTTACACTTCCAAAATGAACACGAAGGCATAATTAAGGAATTAAAATAAAAAAAAAACAGTAAATATTTTTTTAAGTCCACGTGCACACACAGCATGCGCTTGTTACGTACTAAGATAAAATGTGCGTGCACGTCTTTGGGCAATGACATAAAATTGTGCGTTCTTTAGTATGGAGGGGCCCATCTATCGATTTATATCGATGTACCCAGACAATTTCCTCTGAAAATCTGTAAACTATCAATGTACGAAATTCTGCAACAAATATAGGCATGGTATTATTGTTATTTGTTTGTCTGTATTTGAAGGAACTCGGGAATGTAATTTGCATGTGACGATAACTTGACCTATTCCGTTAGTAAATTGAAACCTCGTAACGCAATGCAGATACAACGTGCGCGGTACGGTCAACTTCAGAGCCTTACTACAGAAACTAGTTGGTCATTCATGAAGAGAACTTCATTATTAGTGGCTCAGAGCACTTTTTAACTGACTACAAAATACTCTGAAGTTTTTCTACTATTATCGTATAGGTATATACAGGTTTTTCGGGAGTATTTCCCATAACTCTAGGGTTTCTATTCTTTAAAAAAATTAATTCAAAATGTACAAGGAACATATGTTCTAAAATGAATATTTTCGGAGTAAATAATATTTCTTTTGTAAATAGATCTTAAAATGAGTCCCATACGCATCCCTATAATAATGACGTATTTATATTTAAAAATGCAACGTTGTCGTTTATTTAATCGTTAATCGTTTACTTAATCTATACTAATATTATAAAGAGGTTAAGTTTGTGGTATTGTAGGGAGGTAATCATTAGGTCTAGTGAAACGACTGCAAGTTTTTTACTACTACAAAGCCACGTTATTTGTGAGTATCATGGGCTATATCCCCGTAATCTCACGGGAAAGGGAACTAAGCGGGTGAAACCGCAGGGCGTCGGTTAAAGATGTAGCGCGCACAACGATTTTATATCACACGATTAGATTTCGACGGCCTCCGCGGCGCAGTGGTATGCGCGGTGAATTTACAAGACGGAGGTCCTGGGTTCGATCCCCGGCTGGGCAGATTGAGATTTTCTTAATTTGTCCAGGTCTGGCTGGTGGGAGGCTTCGGCCGTGGCTAGTTACCACCCTACCGGCAAAGACGTACCGCCAAGCGATTTAGCGTTCCGGTACGATGCCGTGTAGAAACCGAAAGGGGTGTGGATTTTCATCCTCCTCCTAACAAGTTAGTCCGCTTCCACCTTAGACTGCATCATCACTTACCATCAGGTGAGATTGTAGTCAAGGGCTAACTTGTAAGTAATAAAAAAAAAAATAAATAATAATAATACACATTACAGAAACGTAACTATACGCGTATGTCACCGTTAGATTGTAAAATACGTTAGTTTATAATCTCACTTGTGATATTATAATCTACCGTCATATTGTGAACTGAAAATACTGATGACAATTTAACGTGTTATTTTTCGGTATATTATAATCTATCGGAAGTGAAACCGTTAAATTGTCAATCAGGATAAATTTACCATAGATTAACAAAAATATTACAGCA
Organism: Bicyclus anynana; assembly: GCF_947172395.1. Lineage (NCBI taxonomy): Eukaryota > Metazoa > Arthropoda > Insecta > Lepidoptera > Nymphalidae > Bicyclus > Bicyclus anynana. Next base: position 10,705,517 of record NC_069099.1, on the reverse strand, counting down.
GGCATAATAAAAATAGTAAAAATTACAATGGACAAATCAAAGAAACGCAAAAGAAAGAAAATCAGAGGGGTGGCCAGTGTGTTTTTCTAATTCTTTTTAACACTGTTCTTCCATTAGTAAAATGTTGTTATTGTTAATTATAAGTATAATTCACTCAAATCTAAAGTTAGGTTAGGTTAAGTTAGACCATGATAACTCGGCTTAGGTCAGTCTTTAGGTATAATCTTCTATCTATCTATCTATCTATACTATAATAAAAGAGTAGAAATCGAGTGTCTGTACTTTGGCCAAATTTAACTAAGATCAAGTTAGGGCGATTAGAAAAGAGCAATAGAATACAAAAATATTTTTTTTAATTTTCTTGTCTGTCTGTCTGTCTGTCCTTCTGTCTGTATGTTCGCGCTATTCTCTGGTTCTACTGAACGGATTTTAATGCAGATTTCACAAATAGATTAAGCAAAGTTCAGGGCAACATATAGGCTTTGTTTCATTAAGATCGGACAGATAGAAAAAAAGTTATCTTGAAAAAACCGGATTGCTCAAATTGATTCGCAGGCGTTATTTGGAGAAACGAGTTTTCCACTAAAACTGTGTAATATCGATATTGAGGCACATATTCTATACTCAACGGACCAATTTGTTTGTTTATTTGGTTGAACGCGCCAAGCTAATCATAGGAACTACTTGAAAGTTCAGGTTCAAATTGGATAATTCTTTTTGTGTTTAAATAGTTACATTGTCTGCTTTTTATCGTATAATGGTATGCAAGTTTTTTTACTGTTTCAAGCAATAACTTCATATTAGATTGACCTAAAAGATCATTCATTTTGGGCCTTTATGAAAGTGCCGGCCAACAAACAAAAATAGCACGAATTTGGCGCAATAGCTAATCTATACTTCTGTCAAATTCTGTACATTCTGTACATAGAAGATATTTTAAAAGTTTTTATTAGAGGGCATTATACAATCGATACAAAATATTATTTTGATTTCTTGTCTGTCTGTCTGTCCGTATTTTTTGTTGACCGGGCATCACGCTGAAACTACTGAATGAATTCAAATGAAACTTAGCACAGTATGAGAATATAATACGGAGCAGGATAAAGTATACTTTTTATAACGAAAATAAAATGTGAAGGCGGTGAAATAGAACTTAAAAGTTTGTATGAAAAGTCCTCCTTTTTTCCTGGTCAATTTACCCAAGAACAAAAAACGCTCGGCCTTTGGCCGCGCACTTTATTATAGACCGGCCTTCGGCCGGGAGCTTATGATAGGGCCTCCGACCGTGGTTACGGCTGGGTATTTTACCCAAGCACAAAAAAGGGAACGCGCGGCCTTCGGCCGCGCACTGTGTTGTGGCCCGCCCTTCGGCCGGGAGTATATGATACAGCCTTCGACCGTGCCTACGGCTGGGTATTTTACCCAAACAAAAAAGAAGCGCGGCCTTCGGCCGGGGGTTTGTGATATGGCCTCTGATCGTGGCTACGGCTGGGCATTTTACCGATGCACAAAAAACGAAACGCGCGGCCTTCGGCCGCGCACTTTATTGTACACCGGCCTTCGGCCGGGGGTTTGTGATATGGCCTCTGTTCGTGGCTACGGCTGGGCATTTTATCAATGCACAAAAAACGGAACGCGCGGCCTTCGGCCGCGCACTTTATTGTACACCGGCCTTCGGCCGGGGGTTAGTGATATGGCCTCTGATCGTCACTACGGCTGGGCATTTTACCGATGCACAAAAAACGGAACGCGCGGCCTTTGGCCGCGCACTTTATTGGACACCGGCCTTCGGCCGGGGGTTTGTGATATGGCCTCTGTTCGTGGCTACGGCTGGGCATTTAATCGATGCACAAAAAACGGAACGCGCGGCCTTCGGCCGCGCACTTTATTGTACGCCGGCCTTCGGCCGGGGGTTTTTGATATGGCCTCTGATCGTGGCTTCGGCTGGGCATTTTATCGATGCACAAAAAACGGAACGCGCGGCCTTCGGCCGCGCACTTTATTGTATACCGGCCTTCGGCCGGGGGTTTGTGATATGGCCTCTGATCTTGGCTAGGGCTAGGTATTTTACCGATGCACAAAACACGGAACGCGCGGCCTTCGGCCGCGCACTGTTTTGTAGTCCAGCCTTCGGCCGGGAGTTTGTAATAGGGCCTCCGACCGTGGCTATGGCTGGGCATTTCACCCAAGCGAAAAAAACGCGCGACCTTCGGCTGGGCACTTTATTGTACACCGGCCTTCGGCCGGGGGTTTGTAATAGGGCCTCCGACCGTGGCTAAGGCTGGGCAATTTACCCAAGCACAAAAAACTTCGGCCGGGGGCTTATGATGGGACTACAGACCGTGGCATTTTACCCAAGCAAAAAAAAGCGCACTTTATTGTATAGGGGTTATGATTTTGTATTTTTCATATATAAAAAATTCGAAAATGTAAATAGAAGGGGCTAAGGGTTCGAAAATGTACATCGATTTTCACGCGGACGAAGTCGCGGGCATCTGCTAGTACATAATAAATAAATATGTGATGTCACAATTCTTGAAGTATTTAATTTGACTGAGATATGTATTTTATTCCTAACTCTATGGACACAGAACGGTCTGCTGTAAAGCCGACCAATCAGGGGCAAGTTTCACTTCCGATAGATTATAATGTACCGAAAAATAACACGTTAAATTGTCATCAGTATTTTCAGTTTACAATATGACGGTAGATTATAATATCACGAGTGAGATTATAAACTAACGTATTTTACAATTTAACGGTAAAACATACACGAGAAGATATAGTACCGTTTTAAAATTTGTGTTGTTTTGCCGCAAATACGACGCGATTGTTGCAAAATAAATTGCAGAGTATGAAGTTGTATGAATTGATAAATGGACGAGATTGTGATTTTATTATCGCAATGTGCGCTGTAAATCTTTTGCGATATTTCTCAGCGCGTTTGTAAAATCGTATCGCAAAAATGAAAATCATGGTTTTACTTAGTTTAGTTTGTAGTGTCTGAGTGTTTTTGATGACAAACTGAGTCTACTTTGTTTTTAAAACACTTTCATTACGTTAGGTTGTCTGTAAGAGATCGTTTGTTAACGATAAGGCCGCGTTTTTGTTTTCTTTATGGTGTGCTTTAAAGCATTTTTCATTTCATTATTATACACCAAATAAATATACAAAGTAAATATTTAAAAAAAATAAAATACCTACGTACGTCCAACGTCCAGTAAGATGCAAACTTTATGACGTTTCGGAAGCAGCCAGACCTGGACCAATTAAGAAAACCTCAATCGTTCCTGCTGGTGATCGAACCCAGGACCTCCGTTTTTGAAATCCACCGCTCACATCACTGCGCCACGGAGCCCATCAATTCAATCACATCCCCTCACAATCATTACCTCTATATAATGTTATACTTAGTTTAGATATCCTTTTGTTTAGTACGCAATAGAACAGACTGTACTAATTGAACGATTTACAGAGAGTTCGCTGTACGTGCAGTTTTGATACTGCATTGGAACTGCAGAAATATTGCTGGTGTAGTATTTATATAGTTCTGTCAATGTACCTACGCGAGCAAAACAATAGAGGATATTTTTAATTACATTGCTTTTAATCTAATATTGCCGTATTCTCTTCAATATTGTGAAAACTTTGTTCGAGTGAATTCAATGGTTGGGTTGGTTGTGAGATGTATTGTGTTATTCTTCGCAAAATATATCTTATATAGTTTTTACACTTATTTACACCAACTAAAACAGTAATATTTACCTAACTAAATGAATTACCTAATAATATTATAAAGATAATATAAAAGGACATATATAATTATATCTACAGACTGTCGTTAGGATTCTCCTGGAATCGATGATCATTGTTAAAGTGCCCAGAAGGCTGTCAGTATTGCCACATTGTATGGCAATACAGATTCTCTGACCTAAATATAGGCCAGCCTTCTGGTCACAGGAGGCGTCGATTAATCGCTTTGCAAATTCTTTAAAAAGAAAGCGAGTACTCGGACCCCACGGACCTAGCGTTTCGACGAACTCCGATAAGGTTGCTGTATTTTCGCCGCTTGAGGGTCTCTGCTGAAGCAGCAGCAGAGACCCTCAAGCGATTAATCGACGCCTCCCGTGACCAGAAGGCTGGCCTATATTTAGGTCAGAGAATCAGTATTACCAGGAAGATGTGAAGGCGCAAGAGCGTCCACGCAAGTCACGTCCCACACCAAAGGCCTACCCATCTTCCGTGGCATATATGACATGCCGTTCGTTCTCTTGCCATCGTCACGCGCCAAACCGTTAGGTTCTAAAATGGCAGACCGGCGATAACAAGAGCATGATGTTATCATAGAAACATATGTTATGTGTGGATGGATATGATACTCATTTACCTAAACAAATTCTGAACGGATTTTGATGATTTCAAACAAATAATTCATCCATTATATAGAATAAACATTGCAAAACAAAACCACAACAACATACTTTTTTAGCCCCTCGGGCAAGTCACATAAAAGCCTGCCCTTTGAAGCTTGAATAGGGATACATATACGGGTTCATCGCGTTAAAGCTTTGTATGGGAGTTACTGTGAACAATGATATAGGTCAGATATAATTATTATTATTTTGTTTGTACTGTTCTATTCGATTTCTAGCTCTATTCAAGTTAGGAATTTATAATATTCTAACAATTCTGGCTGAAATTGTTCTTTACCAACTGTGGTTAACAATTTATGTAAATTCATTTTTAAATATAAAGAGGTGGCAGAGAACTCAAATTCTGGTTATTTGGTACCTACAGTAAATCTAAAAAAAATGTTCAATCCTAAAAAACCGGATTTAGGTAGGAAGGACTCTCTTGACTCTTAACTATGCACACGCACACTCACACATTATATATATACACATTTGGATTTGGTCTATGATTTTTAATTATAATATAGGTAAATAGACTCTAGGTCACAGAACGTAGATAAAACGCGCATTTACCGATCTTATATCTATGTAAATGAATATAAATTAATAAGTCAAAAGTCTAAGTCAAAGTCAAAATTCATTTATTTCAAATAGGCTTAGTTTGCAAGCTCTTTCGAAACGTCAGGTAATAATATTAAACTTAAGATAATGGTGATAATAATTATTCGAAAACTTAAAATTAAAGTTACGAGGGTTCCAATATATAATATATATATTAATTTCCTCTACGCTTTAGATAGATCTTGAATTCTTGAGACTTAAAGTGCCCAGAACACTTATTTTAAATCATTCAAAAGCAAAAACGTACTGCTTAGAAATTGATCTTTTTGATCTACGAGTATAATAGTCTGTTTACGAAGACCAAATAATATAATCTGGTTAAAATAAATTTGACGTGAAATCACAAAAACGATCAGGTAATCGCTTAAATGGATTGCATGAATGTTTAAGTAAAGTAAATAACAATTTCTAAATAGCGAAATCCCGCAATATTATTCGAGAAAGAAATATTTACTTAATAATATCCCCAACAGTTTTGTTCCAACAAGAGCCTTCTTATATTTATTTCGAGCATACGTAGGCTTACGTGCCGTATCTCATCGGCGCTATCTGCACTTGAGACTCAATTGAGCCTCACATGTCTTAGTGAGACTTTTGAAACAATCTTCGGAAAGCCTTATCACTGTAATCTTAATCTAATAGAAATATTCAAGGTAATCTACACATATATTTAGTTTTTTTTTTAACAAATCTTTTTTTTATATGACCAATATTCCCATTTCCCTTCAACTAGTCGGGAAAGACTGTATCAGGAGTGGGTGGTGATCGAACCACCACCCTTCAGTGATGAGTCCGACCGCTCTTACCATTGAACTATTGAGGATCTAATATAAAGAGGAAAGATTTGATTGTTTGTTTGCCGAATATGCTCCGAAATTACAGAACCGATTTGAAAAATTCTTTCACTGTTTGAAAGCTACACTGTCCCCTATAGGCTAAATATAATTAAATCCCTTAATCCTACGGGAACGGAAACTACGTGGGTGAAACCGCGACGTTATACTAGTGTTAATATAGCTTGTGAGTTTTATTTAGTTTTTAGCTGCACGTACTATGCATTTTTATGCATTTGGACAAACGTGTCAAAGAGGACACGTCCTAAGTGCGCAACTGCTCAACCTCGCGCGACCAAATCCGCCCGATAAGAACACAAAACATTAAGATAATTATGTGTATATGTCACCATTAGATTGACAACATTGACAACAATTGATAGCAATGACAACATTTTATTAATGGAAGAACAGTGTTTAAAAAAATTAGAGAACTTCTCCATTGTAATTTTTTACTATTTTTATTATGATCGCTGTAATATTTTTGTAATTCTATTGTAAATTTATCCTGAATGACAATTTAACTGTTTCACTTCCGATAAATTATAATATACGGAAAAATAACACGTTAAATTGTAATCAGTATTTTCAGTTTACAATATGACAGCAGATTATAATATCACGAGTGAGATTAAAAACTAACGTATTTTACAATTTAACGGTAAAATATATAAACCATTCTAAAGCATTTATTTTTTTTTCTATAAAATTAAATATTTTAATAAACTTGCTGATATTCGATTAATCTTTATTTGTATGAAACTTATAGTCAGTTAAACTTCAAAATGACGGCTTACGGTCACAGAACGTTTTACAAGTTTCTATAATGTTGATGTAAAAAAATGCTCCACATCTCCCCTACATTCTCCAGTTTAAAATATGCCTTATAGAATACAAAAATAAAATATTATTATAGATAAACGCCTACTAATAAAACTGCATGCCAGACATGTAAAATATAGATATATATATGTAATATAGAAAATACGACTTCGTCTTTGTTAAACTTGGAGTGAATTCGTCTTACACAGGTGTTGCGTTTGTGAGAATTTCAAGATACCATCAAATTTGTTAGAGTGGCTAATGTAAAGGTATAAAAAAGTACAACCACTGCCACTGAGACTTTAACGTATTTAGACATTAAAATTCATTTTACGATTATAGTGTACTTATGATACAAGAGAAAATACAAGTCTGTAAAGGTTAACATTTTACATAGCCTTGATGGTCCAGTAGTATGTGTAGCTTCGAATCATGATAGCTTGGGTTTGGATTCAGAGTCGGGCTTTAAAATATTGTACAATATTGTTGAAAACAAATCTTTGTAGCAGACTGGAGTTATGTCAGCCACTGACGATCAAGTAATCTCACATGCCTACAGCACTAACGGCTTGACATCTGATAACACTGATCGTGTGTTGGTCGCGATTGGCATGATGTCATGCACATCACGACCAACACACGATCAGTTTTATCGGCTTTCAAGCCGTTAGCGATGCAGGCATGTGAGATTACTTGATCGTCAGTGGCTGACTTTAGGCAGTCGGTAGTGTTACACACCATGCTTTGGAGAGCTCATTAAGGTGCCGTTTCCGGATGTTATCATTAATATTAATATTTATACATAGTTATTGTCACTGAGTCAAACATTATCTCAAAGCTTGCCAACCTGCATTCATCATTAACAACACATATTCGACTCACTGTTGAGCACGAGTCTCCTGTCAGAATAAGAGGGGTTAGGCTAAAAGTCATCCACGATGGCCCGATAATGACTGTCAGACTTCACCCACCTAGAGAATAGAAAAAATTTTCTGGTATGCAGATTTCCTCACAATGTTTTTTCTCCACCGTTAGAGACATAATATGATATCTATTTTTTAAAAAATGCGCTCTTCTGAAACGTTGAAGGTGCATGCAATGGACCTAATTAAAACCCACGCCCTCTGAATCGAAGGCAGACGTCATATCCCCTGGGCTATCAACTCCATAACTGTCTCTTTAATGGACTATTCAAATATGTCGATGATGATGATCTTAATGTAACTTTTTTTTACACAGAATCTGCGTCGGTGATCGTCCACGTATTGAGTGGGGAGCGGCCAGCAGCCATGCAGAGTTCCAGCCCAGCGAAGCTTCAATTTGATCCAACACTTTGGGCAACCGTTACCACCATAACTTCGGTTCATCAACATCGGAGCTTTCTCCTTAAAAATGTTTACTTAATTATATTTCAATTATCCGACAGCATCTTATATTTTATCGCAAGTATCATAGGTATTGTTAGGCACATCAGTAACTTCGGGACACGGTCTGGGAGATGACCAATTACACGGTAAGTACTTGGTTTATTAGAAATGTAATAATATAATAAGTTTAAGCTGCTTTATGTATAAATAGAAGAGGACGATCTTTGTAACGTATTTGAAATACAACGATTCAATAGCTAGTAAAATTATGAAATGTATTAAAAATTATATTTCGTTATTATTAATTAAAGTTATTCCGTATTTCAATTGAAACCTAGTTCCGATAACATGAGTTTTAAGAATAAAAACACATTGTTCTCGACTAATTGAAATTTCTAATAGCCCAATAAGCTGATTAAAAAGCTCGAGGTATTAATTTTGATTATAAGTGTCTTTGATAAGATAAATGGTACGCATTTCGAACCGAGGGCCTGCGATAGCCAGATTAATTTCTTTATTAGGGAGGCTAGCAGTTTGTCGGCGGCCCATGCATACCAACGAGTAGCTTAAGTAAGTGGATTTAAATATGGAGTTTTCACCGTAGTGGCTTTTGAAGGAAGTAGCTTTTAAGAGTCTAGATCCTTGATTGCTCAATTTTTTTTCCGAGGTAATATGAGGGATCTTGCCCCCAGTCCACAAACCCATAACTTCGAGGCAACCTAGACTAGACTTAACCGCTGGAGACAGGTTTAAAATAAAAATAAGTAATAACTGTATTCCAACGTAAGATTTACAGTACCCTACCCAGACAGCATGCTTAACTGTAACCTATAAATAGAACGGGTGTATAGCACAGCACTATGTCGTCCTAAAAAAAAACTTCAATGGTGTTTTTCGAAAGATTGCTTACCTCAGTAATTGGGGATTAGAGACATGATTTCTGATATTATTCCGCGGAAAATATAAAAAATACGCTTTATACCTTGAAACCTGCTACCTCCCAAAGTCAGTCCAACTAATTGGCTACCGTATTAATTAAAGTAATTAGGATAATTGACAAACTTTTCAGCCTTCCTAAAATGAGGTAGGTCTGACCATTGCAAGCTCTCGTTCTAGTACGCATTTACTTTGGCGGCTAAAGTCTTTAAACGATTATTCGCCGCCTATTCTCTTTCGTTTTTCCAGCAAACTACGCCGATCTTAATCCCGTAGCAAGATTAAGAGAAAATCAATACTATTATTCCGATCCGGCGTTAGCTGATATTCTATATAAGAAGCTTAGTTTACGTGTTACGTGCTAAGCCTTCGGTCGGACTCTTTGCCACGTTATTTGCCTTCCCATCGAGTTGAGTAAACAGAATGGATGCGAAATATCTGACTAGTCATAATAACTCGATTGGAAACAATAAAAACTCGGAATCATCACGTTCCGTTTGTTTGGACGCGTTATTAAATTTAGAGAATTTTGTATTGTAATGTTGCAATGCAAAATTCTTTAAATCTGATAAAATATCTATCTTAACATATTTGTATAAATAACATGAAATTATTAATTACACAATACAATACAAAAATGTATGTATTTGTATCAAACATCTCTAAGAACATTCGACATACGTCACCTTTAATACGAAAAAAACTAAATTGATATCGCTTCATCCGTTTGGGAGCTATGGTGCCATAGACAGACTGACAGATAGACAGACACGTCAAACACCCCTCTTTTTGCGTCGGGGGTTAAAAATCGGATAACTTATAGTTTTATAACTATAGAATATCCGAACAAATCTCTGAAAGGCATAGATTATGGTTTAAACAAGCCTATATCACAAGGCAATAGAAACACAGCCAGTAAAAAAAAAAAGAAAATAAAAATCCATGGTTCCCGCGGGATTTGTGAAATATTGAATTCCACGCGGACGAAGTCGCTGGCGTTCGCTAGTAATTTATATATTATAGCGAAAATTCTTTCGTTAATTTATCTGTTACTTTTTTAATAATTATTGTAAAAGCCCATGTAGTGGCAAGTACTGCTTTGAGTTTAATTTTCCTTTTTTGTTACTGTGTAGTAGTTTATAACGACTGAACGAAGTTGAATAATTAATGGCCACTATACAAACAAGTCTCGGGTAAGTTTTTAATTGATATTAATAAAAAATTGAAAACGTTTTTAACTGAAAGAAACCACAGAATTGGGTAAATATGCATTTTTAAAATGCTCAGTACGGAAACTGAAAAAGAGCTAATATTTAAAATAATTACATCATTAACAAATCATGTTCGGCTGAGCTCGAGTCTCTCTCGTGATTATTTGGCCTAACTCCTCTCAGAATGAGAGGGCTTAGGCCTTAGGCGTAGGATTAGATCTTCTTCTTCGTGGATCTTCTACTTCTTCTCTTATTCTTGATATGATTCTTCTCTAATTTTTGTGTGTTGTTTTGCGTGGGTTTGTTTCCTTATCTTATGTCAGAAATAATCATGGAAACCTTCTTGCCACGAAGAGGCAAGACTATGTGAGACTTCAACCGACTAAAACCCCACGGTGTTCGACTTCCGACTCGTTCTCTGATGATTGGGCCATGGGAGCGTTTCGTAAGCCATCACAACCCAGCCCGCATGAGTTCGATTTCTACCTCAACATTTTTGTTATCAACCCATATTCGGCTCACTGCTGTGGTCGAATCTCCGCTCAGAATAAAAATGATTAGGCCAAATAGCCCACGACGCTGGCCCAATGTGGATTGGCAGCGAATACCTGCGACTCGCTTGATGTCGTCACTCCACCTAGTGGGGGGTCGAACAACACTGCGCTTTCTGGTGCGGGGCCAACGGCCATCAGCTCTTCGAAGCTCAACATTATAAAAATCTTATTCCAATATAGTGTATAATATTGTGCGATTCATTTTACTCTTTATTAGTCTGTGTACTTTGTTGTTAAATGCAAAGTTAGATCATATAGGCCGTTACGTTCTCAGTAAAGTACATTCTACAGTGAATATGCAGCCCTCAAGTGCTGTGCAAAGGCACTCACGCTACGGTACATCTAGTCGATAGAGTCCAGTTGTTTAGGAATTTTCTCAAAAGCCGAGCTCTATCTTTTATTTTCCGTTTATTTATCCTTGCCTCTTGCTATCTGCGAGTGAATTTACGAGACAATGTAAAACGACTTGGAAGAAAAAGAAAAACACGTCTGCAAATCTCGGTCCTTACTACATAAAAATGTTTTTTTTTTATATAGCTGTATTTTTTTCACTGAAGAAAGATATTTTAGTACTAAATTTTTATTGTGAAAGTTTAAGTAATGTTTTTTTTTTCACGTTACGAGTACGTTTTTATCTCGTTGACGCGTCAAAAATATGGAAACTTTATTCAATGCACAAAATCTTATTTTTTTTTTGCCTTTTGGTGCAGAGACTTTATATTCACGGCTTAATTAATAACTTTGAAATTGAATCTACCAATAATTATGGATATTTTAATTAAAAATAGAATATTGGCCGTGTCTAAACATGCTTAATTTTTATTTTTTTCTACAAATAAAGCAAAAAGTCTGTACTAGAAGTAGGTCTTAAAATTTACCATTGGGAAGGGGTCAAATTCAAAGCTTTACGAAATAGAGTCCGACCCTTTAAGGGGATACAGAGCTTTTATCACGGTTAACCGTAGAACTTATAAAGCTTGGTTTAATTTAAATGTAGTTGTAGTGTACTTTATATTTTAATTTAGTTACGAATTGACTTTGTTTTAACATTTAATAAAATCCATTAGAAAAAGATGTACCTATTAAAAATATTTGTGTTGGTAATTTTACAACCAAAATGACATTGTAACGCTAAAGTTTCGCGCTATTAGTAAAAAATATTAGATTGTTTCCTAAATGTAGTTTAATTTTAATGTTTTTGTATTTATTTATGAAGGGAATAAAGTAAGAGCAGGGGCACACGATGCGTTGCGGCGCCGCATCGCAAAGATTTCACTGAATCAGTGAAATGCCGCAACGCATCGTGTGTCCCCGCTCTAAGCGATCGAGCGATAGAAGCTTGATATTGATAAATGTTGAAGTTTCCGTATGACTCAATATTGTTGGAATTGTCAAAGACAAATAATAGTAACCTAATTTTATTTATACGTGTTTATTATCTATTGTAACAAATAGTAATATTGTGAATAGATTTAAATATAATCCTTATTGTAATTTTAGACTACGTTCAATGTAAATAATATATTATAAGGTATGTAAATATTGTACTGTAAATAAGCTTGAAACATATTTATATCATTTTTGAGAGCTAGGAGTTAAAGGACGAGTGTATGAATTTTTTCTTCAACTGAGTCAGAGCTAATGTACAGGATACCTACTCAGATTACCAGTAAAATTAACAAGCTGCTTTATGTACAAGATTTCTTAAACTAGTATCGCAATACGAGGTCTATTTAAGTTAAAAATCAGTAAGATTACAAATATATTATAATAATTACACTGCGCGACAAAATTTCAACTTTTCTCTGATGATTGACTTTTATCACTTGGTGCTTACTTATTTGTAACAGCTAAGTAATACTTACTCTATTTTCTTGTAACAGCTTAGAAAAGAACCATAACTATATTAAAAATTAAAGCACTTTCCTTATAAGTAAACTTTCAAGAAAAGCGTTTTTAAAGCTCACACTGTCAGGTCATAAAAACATCCAACTACTGCAAGCAAATAATGTCACAGAAAATATAATATAACTTTCGTTTATATTTTGTTTTCGCTTTATGGCTAAAAGATTATGCTAATATGGCGATAAGAGACTAGAAATAAACTATCGCTAGTGCTTCACAAACCCAACTCAAGAGCATGTTCATGATTCCCTGTATTGAGTTCCTCACCATTTAATTAAACATCAAAATCACGATCTCAAGTTGCTTGGACTTTAAGTTCGATGTTGAGAAACGTCTATAAATATAGGCTAACTATGAGACGAATATCAAAGCAATCCATGGATTCACCATGCGGTTTTGGGGTTCATCGTTTGGCAGAGAGAAAAATTTCAAGCTGGACCCTGGACTTGTAACCAATGGGTGTAGGGTTAAGGATATCCTTGAGAACTAACTAACACTCTGTTCTCCGCTCCTAGAGCAGCTTTGGATACCCGTTCTGATATAAAACTTGCTCAGTTCTACCGAGGTAAAGGTCTTTAAGCAAGTTATAGAGATATTTGGCTGATAATCCACTCACACCCAGTTATACGGAGTACAAACTAACCACATAGCCATTTCAGTTAATTTATTAGATTGTAATATTTGTTCTCTTTTATACTGTGGTCCATCAGAATATTTGTCTCCAATGAAACAGTAAAGTATAACGAAGGTATAGTTTGTTTGGAAAAAAGGAAATTTCCGGTCTCGAAATAGCGACATCCTCTGAGATTTTATAATGTTTTTCATACGTGTATTATAAATTAATATATTGTTTTCTACGGCATAAAATGCAATACTTAAAAGCGTTGTTTTCTGTGCATTGGCTCTAATGTTTACTGTTGAATGTTAATATGAAGCTGTCTTTAAATACAAGTAGAAAAAAAGGGTTGTGTAATAAACTATCAAATTTAGTAGTAATTAACTATGTTACATATTGTTTTTAAGGATAATGATATAGAAATAAAATATTAATAATTATAGTTTCGTTTTCTTTATTATTCATCTTCATATAAACTATACTATTTAATGACTAATTTAAAAAAATAACTAATTGCAGTTACGATATTTTTCTTACTAGTAAACCCTCTAGAAGTGCCTTTGATTCAGAATTTCTTCCTTGTGTTTGTAACACAGAACAAAAAGCACTTAAGCTAGGCTTGAGCAGTTTCTACAATATCAAACGGGATAGAAATCTTACAAATCTCACAATGATAACGGCACAGTCATAACGACAGAAATATTTACTGGATAATTATATTCGTGACTCGGATAGTACGATAAAGCCGTCGCTTCCTGTCATTATTATTAACAGCTGAGGGCCTAGTGGCAGTTTGATACCGTGACGATCAAGTTAACCTAAATTCGAATTTCTAAGAAATTGAAACAGTGCCATCTAGTGGCACTACTGCACAACTGTTTCAATTCTATATAAATTCGCGTTTACGTTAACGCAATAGTATGAAAACATTGAAAACTTCCACTAGTCACACAAATAGTGATTGGTAAAATATAGTCAAAACATTATCACACTACGGCCTTGGCAACGTGGTGGGTGTAAACTCCATATTCCTCTCCTATACCTACTATAAGTAAAAAAACCTGGCACTGTAAAGGGCCGTTAAAATAGACTCACACTGAAGAAGGTTGATAATACATTTGTAATAATATTTTTGAATTCTAATAAACTTTTAGATACAGTTAAGTCAAGTGAATGACTCGATAGTTTGCAGTTTACAGCTACGAGTAGAAATCGACGAGTCGAGTGGTGTGACCCAGTTTTTATATGTACCTTACCTTCTGATATGAAATTGGGTAAGTATGAACATAACAATACCACTGCTATACCAAATACGTAATCCATATTTATATCTATAATAATACTATGAACGGGAAAGATTTGATTGTTTGTTTGTATGTTTTGAATTGCCTCTGTAACTACTGAACCGATTTGAAATAGTCTTCCATTGTTGGGAAGCTACACTATCCCCGAGTGCTATAGGCTAAATTTATATCCGTATTCCTACGGGAACGAGAACAACGTCTGCTAGTTTTAAATATGAAGTGACTCAAGTGTCAAGACTAAGCGCTAAACTAATTTCGAAAATTCTTTCACCAATACAAAGCTTCATTATCAGCGAATAACATAGACTCGGTATTCCTACGGGAACCTAAACTGCTCGTAGGTATCTGTTGCATTAGTCCAGTGGTTCTTTAATCTTTTCAGCTAAGGATTACGAGGTCCTGCATAACGTTAATTTATTTAATGGCAACCCTAACGGATAGTCTCTTTAAGTCGGGGATTTTTAAATTGTTTTATCCTTTTTCAATTAACTTATTACAGGCGGGGTTTTTCCTCCAAAATTTTTGAATTTGCTTTTTAGATTTTATACAGTGTTTCTACATAACTATTCTTTACAGAACTTATTGGTCAAGCTTTATCGAGTTTTTGTAATATGTAGTATGCTAATATTACCTTCCGTAACGTAACGTAACGTTACCTCACAATTCTCTCAGGAATCAACCACAAATTCATTACTGAAATTCGCATCAAAATCGGACTCGTAGTTTTGGTTTTGCACAAACTATTAACTAGTTATGCGCTGTGAATTTACAAGATGGAGATACTGGGTTTGATCCCCGGCTGGGCCGATTGAGGTTTCTTAATTGGTCCAGGTCTGGCTGGCGGCTTCGGCCGAGGCTAGTTACCACCCTTTGGTGAGTGGGAGGGTGGATGTGTGTGGATTTTCATCCTCCTCCTAGCAAGTTAGCCTGCTTCCATTTTAAATTGCATCATCACTAACCATTAGGTGAAATTGTAGTCAAGGGCTAACTTGTAAAAAAATTGTTGTATTTTTGTTAGAACACACTGAAAAACAAAAATAATATCGGCGTAAAAGTCGGGTCTCTTTAATATAAATAAATTGAGTTGGGACTAAAGTTTCATATTTTGTGACTTTACCCTCTAGCCTAATGGCAGTTTTTAACTAACCCAAACAAAATAATCTAATACCCTTTGTTCGGCTTAGTGACCATAAACTTTCAAATTAAACGAAATGTCCTTTTTAACGCAAATTATTTCGTGATGTTATCTATACGCATTTTAATGAATAAATGGAAAGAGTTCAGTCCTACAAATTGGTTAGATAAAAAGACATTTAGTGGATTAGAAAATAGGAATTTATGACAATTGACGGACTACTTTCTTTTGTTGTCGATAATATTGAATTTCTTTTTTGTTTTGCTCGAGTAAACTCTAAAAACTAAAGATAGTGCGAAAAAAAAAATCTCCTCACTGGATTATCTTTCTATACTTAGCTATAAATCTATACTAATATTATAAAGAGGTAAAGTTTGTAAGTTTGTAAGTTTGTCACATTTTTTAAATGGGGTAATCTTCGGAACTACTGGTCCGATTTTAAAAATTCTTTCACCAGTAGAATGGTACATTATCGGGGAGTGCTATAGGCTATATTTTATATTGGTATCATATATATTAGTCGAGTTATCACAGTTTTTGTCATACAGGTCGGACTGAAAATCCTCCTTAACAGACTTATTCGCATGCGCTGCCTTAACTATTCTGTAAAATTGAAATTAATGTATGGCGACTTTATGTATCTTTAAAAGTTCTACAAAAAAGTCCGCGACACCATATATCTATCTTCTATATATTAGCAGATATAGTACCTTTTGTGTTTTAAAAATTATTAATTTTATATACTTAGGTTTACGTCATTATTTATACAACTAAACTTTAATCCTTATTAAAATAAATTATTTAATAATCACAAGGATATTATGGAGATAAGATTTGCCCTTTACAGTATGTTAATTACTTAAATAGTTTCGGAGATAATACAAAATTTCTAAAAGACGCAGAAATTCCGCTATATGACGCTCGGCGCTTTCATTTACGTAGTTCCCGTTCCCGTGCGAATATGGGGATCAAACATAGCCTATGACACTCGCAAATAACGTAGCTTTCTATTGGTAAAACAATTTTCCAAATCGGTCCAGTAGATCCAGAGGTTACCTCCTACAACCACACAAACTTTACCTCTTTATAATATTAGCATAGAAGTCTCTATTTCTCTTGGTCATACCACCACTCTCGAAGGACTGGACCGATTTTGCTAAGGGTAGGAGTAAGATAGTGAAGTTACAGGATAGGGTAGGGTACGGGTAGGGAAGCGTAGGGGTAGTGTAGGGGTCTACCCTGCCCCTTAGGGCCGGGTTTAGGGTAGTGGTAGGGTAGGGGTAGAGGTAGGGTAGTGGTAGGGTAGAGGTACGGGTAGGATAGGGAAGTGGTAGGGTAGGGGTAGGATAGGCGTGAGATAGGGGTACGGGTGGGATAGGGGTAGGAAAGGGATAGGGTACGGGGAGGGTAGGGGTAGGATGGGGGTAGGGTAGGAGTAGGTTTGGGGTAGGGTAGGGGTAGGGTAGGGGTAGGGTAGGGGTAGGGTAGATGTATGGGTTGGGTAAGGTTGGGGTAGTGGTAGGGTAGGGGTAGGGTAGGGTAGGGGTAGTAGTAAAGTTGACATCGAAATTTACGCGGACGAAGTCGCGGGCGTCCGCTAGTAAGTAAATAAACTAACGCATCATAAGCTTGGCAACTTCGTTCGTAACACTCCCGATGTTCCGCGCGGGCCAGGGGGGCGTGTAGTGAGGAATAAAAAACCCACGACTGATGCACGTCACTTTCCCGCACGTACGATTTCACACCCGCGCACTATTTCCCCCTGTCGCCCGCATATCATGGGAGTGTTATCAACGAACTTGCCAGACTATATATGTAAACTATATTTTATTTAAATTTTTTGGAAGGCAATTTAGCTAGCATAAATATCTCAACATTATCAAAACAAGTTGTCTTACAATTTTATTTGTATAGAAATCCGAGCAGCTTACAACTTTAGTTGTTTATAAAAGCATTTTTGACAAGTCCATGTGTTCCCTAGAGCTGTTCAACAAAATTTTCTCTATTTTAAATTTCATTTGGAGAAATATTATATTTTGTCTATAACATTTGAAGGCCTAGGGACTCTTACCTAGTGTAGGCAAAAATTTAAGTAGTGTATAAAATTAAAGAAAAAAAGTTTAATGGTATAAAATTTTATCATAATAAATTGTTTCTTAACCGTGTAACGAGTACACCCATAATAGGTAATAACTATAAATAGGTAGAATATAAAGAAAAGAATGAATAAGAGTAAAATAAAATAATTCATTAAGCAGATACATTCGAACAAACACATATACTCTCTATACAACATAAAAAAGTATATTGTAATAATTTAAAACCTCAAGGCCATTAGGATCTCAAATATTCCACAAACTGTATTCGGCCTCATTAAAAATATTGTGGGCAAAATCAAACAAAGACGAATTCAAATCTCAGTCATTAGAGAAACACAAAGACAAAAGAAAATCATTATATTAAGTAATGTAGGGCGGAATTGGGATAAAAGATGGAAAGGGAATTGAGGAAAGGGGATGAAAGAAATCGAAGCGTATCTAAATGAAAAGTGGAAAGGGAAACACGGTATTACCTGCCTTTGGCCCGCAAATAAAAAATGTATCGAAAGTAACGCTTAATGTGATATGAGAGAGAATATATACCTAACACAACTACATACGAGTATCTAGGCTTATATCATTGCTGTATTTTTTATCAAGTTAGTAAATAACTAGCTGATGTTTCACTCGCGTAGTTACTAGGGAGATAAATATAACCTACTAGCGGACGCCCGCGACTTCGTCCGCGTAAATTTCGATGTCAACTTTACTACTACCCCTACCCTACCCTACCCCTACCCTACCACTACCCCAACCTTACCCAACCCATACATCTACCCTACCCCTACCCTACCCCTACCCTACCCCTACCCTACCCCAAACCTACTCCTACCCTACCCCCATCCTACCCCTACCCTCCCCGTACCCTATCCCTTTCCTACCCCTATCCCACCCGTACCCCTATCTCACGCCTATCCTACCCCTACCCTACCACTTCCCTATCCTACCCGTACCTCTACCCTACCACTACCCTACCTCTACCCCTACCCTACCACTACCCTAAACCCGGCCCTAAGGGGCAGGGTAGACCCCTACACTACCCCTACGCTTCCCTACCCGTACCCTACCCTATCCTGTAACTTCACTATCTTACTCCTACCCTTAGCAAAATCGGTCCAGTCCTTCGAGAGTGGTGGTATGACCAAGAGAAATAGAGACTTCTATGCTAATATTATAAAGAGGTAAAGTTTGTGTGGTTGTAGGAGGTAACCTCTGGATCTACTGGACCGATTTGGAAAATTGTTTTACCAATAGAAAGCTACGTTATTTGCGAGTGTCATAGGCTATGTTTGATCCCCATATTCGCACGGGAACGGGAACTACGTAAATGAAAGCGCCGAGCGTCATATAGCGGAATTTCTGCGTCTTTTAGAAATTTTGTATTATCTCCGAAACTATTTAAGTAATTAACATACTGTAAAGGGCAAATCTTATCTCCATAATATCCTTGTGATTATTAAATAATTTATTTTAATAAGGATTAAAGTTTAGTTGTATAAATAATGACGTAAACCTAAGTATATAAAATTAATAATTTTTAAAACACAAAAGGTACTATATCTGCTAATATATAGAAGATAGATATATGGTGTCGCGGACTTTTTTGTAGAACTTTTAAAGATACATAAAGTCGCCATACATTAATTTCAATTTTACAGAATAGTTAAGGCAGCGCATGCGAATAAGTCTGTTAAGGAGGATTTTCAGTCCGACCTGTATGACAAAAACTGTGATAACTCGACTAATATATATGATACCAATATAAAATATAGCCTATAGCACTCCCCGATAATGTACCATTCTACTGGTGAAAGAATTTTTAAAATCGGACCAGTAGTTCCGAAGATTACCCCATTTAAAAAATGTGACAAACTTACAAACTTACAAACTTTACCTCTTTATAATATTAGTATAGACTAGCGGACGCCCGCGACTTGGTCCGCGTGGAATTTAGTTTTTCACAAATTTCTCGGGAACCATGGATTTTTCCGGAATAAAAAGTAGCCTATGTGTAATCCATTTCTATTCCAAATTTGAGCCAAATCGCTTCAGTAGTAGCGGTGTTAAAGAGTAACAAACATCCAAACATCCATACAAACATTCGCGTTTATAATATTAGTAGGATAGTAGAATAACACTCACAATAAACGTGGTTTTCTAGTGGTAAATTAATTTTCAAAATCGGTTTAGTAGTTCTTGAGATTACCCTCTACAATACTACAAACTTACCTCTATGTAACATCAGTATAGATAATAGGCACTGTAACTTACAACTGGGCCTTATTTTGCCCAATACAATTACAGTTTATATTTTCATTAAAAGTTGATCGAACATTTTAAGGATCATAATTGTAATACAATTGAAAGGAAACTCTGGGTACATAAATATTTTTGAAAAAAAGATAGTTGTATCAATAAAATATTTGGGGTTATTTTACCAGCTGTTTTTTCTTTTTATTTTTTTATTCTTTACAAGTTAGTCCTTGACTACAATCTCACCTGATGGTAAGTGATGATGTAATCTTAGATGGAAGCGGGCTAACTTGTTAGGAGGAGGATGAAAATCCACACTCCTTTCGGTTTCTACACGACATCGTACCGGAACGCTAAATCGCTTGTTTCTTTTTTATCAGTATGTTTCTCTGTTTACGCACTACTCGTTAACTAACCGGTATACTTGTAATAATCGCATTTCATTTAGCTTTATTGGGGATAAACTGAACATTACAATCCAATAGACACAAATAACCCGAATCCGAATTTCATGTGGATAAAATTACAAGCATCAACTAGTCACATTACACTAGTATATAAATGCGAAAGTTTGTTTTATCCAGCGGCTACTGAAGCAATTTGGCTGAATGAAATTTTTGGCTGAAGGCTGAAAAATGGAAATAGGTTAGTGAAACACTGATTTCCACGCGGACGAAGTCGCGGTCGTCCGCTAGTCTAAAATAATTATTAATTCAATTTAATAAACGAGTGATGGTGCATTGAATCATCAATGTTGTTAACATTGTATGTCGGGATTTTGAGTAGATTTCCCACAGGCATTCGATATAGTATCATGTTGTTTCTGCCCTTCGTAGTCATAATGAAAATTTGCGTTTGTCATTTGCACGATTTACTCAAACAGTTTTTTTAATTAATGAAAATCTCATTGCCATTAACTGAGTTCCCCAGAGGGCCAAAAAATTAAAACTTTTATTCATAATCATCATAGCCTGTTATTTACGATATAAAATATTGCATACCAATTTTCATGATTTTGGGCTAAGGTAAGGAAGTATCTATTTAGACATGATTGAGTGGTCAAATATGTGGTATCATCATCATTATCAACCCATATTCGGCTCACTGCTGAGCTCGAGTCTTCTCTCAGGTTTAGGCCACTACGCTGGCCCAATGCGGATTGGCAGAGAATTAGGAAAATTCTCTGGTGTGCAGATTTCCTCACAATGTTTTTCCTTCTCCGTTTGAGACACGTGATATTTAATTTCTTGAAATGCACAAACTGATAAGTTGGAGGTGCATGCCCGGACCTGATTCGAACCCATACCCTCCGAAATTAGAATAGTGGTCATATCCACTGGATTATAACGGCTATTATAAAATACTAGCTGACGCCGCGCGGTTTTACCTGCGTGATTCCCGTTCCCGTAGGAATACGGGGATAATATCCTCAACAAATGGGCTATCTAACACTGAAAGTTTTTTTAAAATCGGACCAGTAGTTCCTGAGATTAGCGCGTTCAATCAAACAAACAAACAAACTCTTCAGCTTTATAATATTAGTATAGATGTGATAATTTTTGACACAATTGAAAAACATGCTTTACTTATACATTACGCAATAAGAAATGTTTGTAACCACGTGCGTCATTTATAGATTTCGATGACGTAATCATATCACACATACCAGCTTTTTTATATTTCGATGACGTATTAAATCATCCATATTATTACATCACCTATACATTTATATTGCCGAGCCGTAACCAGAATTAGAAAAAAAAGCGAACATTGAAATATTTTCCCCATATACGAACATTTGTTCTCTGGGTATCGTCCGCCCCCGGACTCGATAAATATAAATACAGTGCTATTTCCAAATCTGAACTTTAACTTTTACGCTTATACTCGTTTAACGCGACATTTATTATACCCTTAATTGGTTTTTGGAATCGTGGTAACTTAAATACTCCTATCTTGTTACCTCTTTTGACTCTTCTATTTTTGAAAGATTGTTTGTGGTTGTTATTAAAATACTAGCTGAATCACAGACGTTGTTTCGGCTTGTAAAAATTTTGGGGTGAACCACCCTCATCACTTAGAGATATATACAAATTAAATGTTAGCCGATTCTTTGAGCTACCCAATATGCACACAAAATTTGATAAAAAATCATTTCGGAGGAGTTTGATAACAAACATCGCGACAGGAGAAATTTATATTTATTTTATATTTGATTGATTGTTTGCACTGAATAGACTCTGAAACTACTGGCCGATTTGAAAAATTCTTTCACTGTTGGAAAGCTACACTATCCCCGAGTGCTATATGCTATATACTATCCCTGTATTCCTACGGGAACGGGAATCACGCGGGTAAAATCGCGCGGCATTTTCAGTAAATCTAGTATTAGCAGAATACTAGATTTACTGAAAATACAGGAATTTAACAGGCGTAAATTAAAAAATGTTAGCAAAACAGAAATATGTTTGTAATTTATTTTCTTACTGTGATGGATTGCAAAGCAACGGTAAATCCTCTTTCCTAAATCATAGGAAAGAGGTATCATATGGAAGGTAGTTTCATCTTTTATGATAGAGACTATAACAAAAACAGACAATTGTTATGATAAAAGAAAATTCTCATATGGCCAAGAAAATTCTCATATGGCCAAGAGCTTACTTCGTAGAATAAAAAAAAACAGCTTTTGCCGATATGAAAACGTTTTTCCTTCACTATGGAGATTAATTAAACGTCATAAACAGGTAGCCGGACCCATAATTTCGATAATAATTTCGCATTAACAAGCAAGTAAGTGCCCGCGCATAAATCAAAATGCGCTTCAACTTGAAAGCACTTTATTTTTACCATAATAGTAGTTTTAAAAGTAATCTTTTCGATATTATTTATGGTGTAAAGTTCGTGCTTTATTTCAAAATCTTCCGTATACATTTTTACCTAAGTTGCTTTTTGCTTTTTGCTTTGTTGCTCATTTTAGTGGTTCGAAATATAAACAGCTCAACATAATCTCAAATTAAATATATTTTACTCAGGACAGGATGGTTTGAGAGCCGTTATTGCCCATAGACCTCTGTCTTCGATTTAGAGGGTGTAGGTTCGAATCCAGTCAAAAAAAAATCACTATTAAAAATGTATTAAAAAATCACAAGATAATTAACTTTTCTAATTCTGAAGGGAGACTTGTGCTCATCAGTGAGCAGAATATAGGTTATTAATGATTATAACACAGGAAAAAAACACTAAAAATCCGTTCATAACTGTTTTTCTTACAAAGTTCCATTATTAGTATTATCCGGCCTTGTACAAGTCACTTCGCAACAATTTCTGTTGACTTTGAACATTGTAAAATCAAAATTATCTGAGGATGCTCCGGTTTCGGAGTGAAACGATACGAGCAATTTATTGGTAGATCAGAGAGGCGCATGTGAATTTATAAGACGGAGGTCCTGGGTTCGATTCCCGGCTGGGTCGATTGAGGTTAGAAGACCGAAATGAGCATGAATTTCATCCTACTCCTAACATCTTAGCCCGCTTCCATCTTAGATTGCATCATCACTTACCAACAGGTGAGATTGTAGTCAAGGGCTAACTTGTAGAAAAAAAAAATAATTAAATTTTAATTTATTTTTATCCATAACTTTTTATTTGGTCAAACAATTAACTGTTTATATGCTAAAAGAAAAAAATATTTTTCAAAACAAGAACGAACAGGAATAATTCCCTGGTGTAAATGGAAGGACGTGTGAGTAAGAATCATCGGTCATCTGTCTCACATGTCGTTTATCGTTAACTTTTTTGTGAAATATGATATATCTCTGGACAGTGTTTAAGGTTCGAACTTATGTAGGTATGTGAGCGTCTATAAAACTTAGATTTCCCAAGATACTTTACAAAAGATCTTATAAATAAAGTTTTATTTGATGTGCTTAACACAACAATAATATTAATATCGTTTCGCTTCGAAACTTCTTTTGTAATATCGAAATGTATTTTAGTAGACAATTATTAAATTTAATTATACCTATTATATTCAGGCAGACAGTCTTAAAATATATGTCAATTCAGTTAAAATTCAATATTCATTTTTTACAAGCACTTTCGAAACGTAAAGTTAAGTTATGTCATGATTTAATGATAAGTATAATCGAAAACTTAAAATTAAAGTATTGAGGGTTCCAAAGCGCCTTAGTCCGAGAAGAGCCCACAACAAACTCAGCCAAGGTTTTTTTTTTTGTTTACCACCATTTTACAAAGTTATCTAGAACTAAATACTCAGTCGTATAGTGCAACTCAACACCAAGCTTTTTTTATCATTTATACTAGTATAGTCATTAGCACTGTAATAAAACTTCCCTATAAGGCATAATTATTTCCATAATTATGCCGTTGGCCCACCTAGTGATGGGGTCCACCAACAGCGAGCTTTGTAGTGCGGGGTCGTCATTCCAGCACCTTGGCACCGGCAATGTCCATCGACTTTCATACTATGCTATACTATGTACTCTGCCCATTGCCGTTTTAACTTCTTACCTGGCTGAGCTATTTCGTTAACATAGGTAGTACCTACTGCGGAAGTATAGTTGAACGTAGGTTTAAATTTTTTTTATTGATATTATACATGACAGTAGATCTATCATAGCGAAAACCACTTCAAGACGATTAGGCCTCATTCGTACGAGACTTAAAAAAGCGATACGTTAAAACCAAGCGTTTATGCTTTTATAACGTTTTTATTTTTATTTATTTATTTTTAAGAAAAATCAACAGCTTTACCAAGAATACAATTATACAATATTTCCTGTATGTTACAGCCAACTACAGATTTTCCATAGTTAGAACAAGTATAAAAAAGCACAATCTGAAAATACATTACAGAAAAGGAAATAATAAAAAAGAGAGATAAAAAAATCACATTAAAACGTATGTGGTGAACGTTGGTAAATTGTGTGTGGGTATGTGTGGTTGTGTGTGGTGTGTGTGAAGATAGTGTTTGCTAATAATATTTATGGTCTATTTCTAACGCCCGAAATTGAAAATGCAACACTGCTCGATATATGGGCGTCGTGTTTTATAAACTCTGTTGTGTGTCGCATTTGTTGTATTTGAACGCTTTTAACGTCCGTTAAAAAAACTCGTGCGAATGAGGCTTTAATTAGCGGATAAAAATAAACGTGGAGCACGACTTTTATACTATGTAAAAATAATTAAGTAGATATTAATGTTTATACTTTTAAGTATGAATATGTAATTGGAAGCACTGGTAGGTAGGTATCTGCAGTTCCGTAACACACCCAGTGCTAACCAAACAATGTTCTCTTTGTATTAAAACCATTGTACTCTCAGAACAATTAGCTATTTTGCTCTGTTTTTGAGACTCACTACATTCCTATATTCATCACTGTAATCCATTTTTTGAAGAGTAACTTTTAGTGTTATGTAGTTGACTGTCCATGGTTGTAGTATGTTATCATCATCATTGCTTGGAGGCCGTTGGATCAGCTTCCACCTTCACACAGGAAGTAAAACTATAAGAAATTGTAATGTTGGCATTAATTGTATATTATAATCTATTAAAAATAAAAATATTTAATAACATTGTATGATTTTTGAAAAAAAAAGCAACTGTTAAGTTTCTTGCCGGTTTCTTCTCAGCAGAACCTGCCTTTCGAACCGATGGTAGAATCTTTACAAATAGTAAAACGACGGAGATGGAAGACGGAGGTCCTGGGTTCGATCCCCGGCTGGGCAGATTGAGATTTTCTTGATTGTAAATCCAGGTCTGGCTGGTGGGAGGCTTCGGCCGTGGCCAGTCACTAACCTACCGGCAAAGACGTACCGCCAAGGTACCATCAGGTGAGATTGTAGTCAAGGGCTAACTTGTATAGAATAAAACAAAAAAAAAGTTACGTATCAAAAATGCTTGTAAACTGAGCCTACTTAAAATAAATGAATTTTTAATTTTGAATTTTTTTCATTATCAACCCTTAATCGGCTCACTGCTGAGCTTGAGTCTCCTCTCAGAATGAGAGGGGTTAGGCCAATAGTTCACCACGCTGGTCCAATACGTTTAGGTAGACTTCACACACGTAGAAAATTAAGAAAATTCTCAGGTATGCAGGTTTCCTCACCACACTCCTTCACAGTTTGAGACACGTGATATTTAATTTCTTAAAATGCACACCATTGTCGGAGGTACATGCCCCGGACCGGGTTCGAACCCACACCCTCCGGAATCGGAGGCACATGTCATGTCCACTGGGCTATCACGGCTCCTCGAATGAATGAATGAATGAATTTTATATATTAGAGAATAATATATAAATAGGTATCTTTCGAAAATCATTAGTACTGTGTCTCTAATTAGAAACCGCAACGCTAACTGCAGTGCCGAAACACGAAAAGCTCGTAACAATGTAGTAGCTAAGTACTCTATTTAATTTAGAATTAGCTAAAGCTTATTTCGAAGTTCAAACATTACTACTTAAGAGCTCTTTTTTTCATAAATTATTATTTTTAACCGACTTCCAAAAAGGATGAGGTTCTACGTTCGGCTGTATGTATGTTTTTATATTAATAGTTGATGGAACTGATTTAAAAAGAATAATAATTACTCACTACTTAAATCTATACTAATATTATAATTATAAAGCTGAAGAGTTTTTTTGTTTATTTGATTGAACGCACAAATCTCAGGAACTACTAGTCCGATTTGAAAAATTCTTTCAGTGTTAGATAGCCCATTTATCGAGGAACGCTATAGGCTATATATTATTCCCATATTCTTACGGAGATAGGATCCACGCAAGTGAAACCGCGCGGCGTCAGCTAGTAATATAATAGATCTTCAATATTACCAGTTTTAACAAAGCTCCACGGTAATGGAAACAGAATCAAAACCGAGAGGACATGGAATCCATCAGTCTACTGAACTATTGTCACACTAACACAATATTTTAACAAAGTGGGTGAGAATGGGAATATTGGTCAAAAAAAAAATGTGGTAAAAAACACTGTGTATTTTTAAAAAGTTATCAAACTACAAACAAGTTTTTGACAGCTACTTAGTATTTGTGTTACACTTTTTGTTGTCTGCTGATTAAATTGATTAATATACATTTTAATTTGAAAGATTTCAAATCAGGTCTCAGGTATTTTTTAGTATCTAAAAATCTCAGAGGAAAAATTCTTTTGCACATTTGGATGGAAAGACGAGCTTTTATCTGACCTTGTAATTCTAAAAACTCTGTGAAACAGAGAGGTTGGGTGCCATACCCATTAATCAATTTTACACCTTTTACACGAGCAGAGGAAAGAGTACATTTCAGTATCTTATGAAAACGATAACGTACGTACGATACGTACGATCGTCTGGATTCAGTGAAATATTTTGATCAGTAGCTATAAAAGGATGGCTTATCTCGACAGTATGCGTTTTGAATTCGTCTGAAATTCTCTCTGTCTAACGCCATACTATAGGCAATGAGAAATAAAAACAAATTCAAAACCTACTCTGTAGAGCTATAAGAACATCGTTATAAAATCATCAGCATCATCATTAAGAGCAGATGCACGTCGAGGCCTGAACATAGGCCTCTTGCATAAACTTCCAAATACTACGGTCTCAAGCCGTCTGCATCCAACGGTTCCCTGCAACCTGACTCATTATATTGATAAGGCTCTGATCTGTATTGTCAAGGGAAAAGTTTCTAGTACCTCGTTAGATACGTGAAGCGATAGAAATTAGTCGTCACCCGAAATTTAATCGGGAGCATGGATGGTTGCTGCCGACAGCGTGGAAACCGCTATTTCCTTAATTGCCACATATAACAAACTTGGAACAAGATAGCGTTAGTTCGGATTGCTTACAAGAAGACGAGTCTAATGAAGAGGACATTAATGAACCGTCGGAGAGTGTAATGGAACCTTCACTCCCCACCACTCAACCCCTCTCCGCGCGCGCAATGCGTGCAGCAGCAGTTTGGATCGTGCCGCGATGCAAGAACCAGCTCATGACTAAGGGCCCCGTATGGGTTCGAAACTAGTCGGGCATACTCCGACCTAATATCACGTGAGTTTTAGCCGTGTTTCATAATCAATTAATATGCTATAAAAATAAGAATAATTTTAGAATTAATTATAATTAGCTAATAACAACTCGTTTTGGTTGTTTTAGTTATTTTATAGACAAATTCTAAACGTATTCTAAAACTTAATGTATTTAAAATATTCGAACACAAAATAGTTTGAAATTTTTTGCCGGTCATATATACGGAACTATTAAATTTCCGCAAAAATTGCTGCCAATATATCATTTCCGTTGCTTTTTGTTTCGAGTCTGTGTTCGCTTCAATTTCGTTCACGTTTTGCTTGCTGCGATTATGTTACATACGTGGTTTAGATTCTAAACGATAGATAAATTTTTCATCAAAATTTCAAGTCAACTAAACTAAGCTAAACCGTATGACGTCACATCTACTATTGTAGATGTGACGTCATTTTTATTACCATAATTGAAATTTTTTAAACATTCATCAGTATCGAACATATTGAGTTATGAATTTCATTAAAACTATATAAACTATATAATTTTATTTTTAATTTTTTAATTCTCACGTTGTTATTTTTTATTATGGTGTTTTATTGTTTTTCCCTTTTTAACTTTAGATAGCTGTAATGTATTATTTTAAGTTTAAGTTGTATTGTTTATTTTAGTCAATACGGTTGTTGTGTGCGGCATCTGGTCAACGGTTCCAACTGAAAACCAGTGCTGCATGCTCTTTTTATTTAAAGATTAAGTAGCATTATGCTTAGTTGGGTCCCTTTACTGGGTTATGCCACACAACACAGGATATTGTCCTGACGATTTAAAGATTAAATTGTGTTGTGTGGCATAATGCTCTAATAAAGATTTTTTCTTTCTTTTTTTTTTAATTTACTTAATTTATTTTTTTAGTGATATAATTATTTATATCTGACTAACTGTTTATATTCTGTTCTTTCTTCATACGGGTCACATAATAACAACTTTGTGGGTACTGATGTACTCCCAACTATATTAGCTGAGTCAGGTCCATTTTATTGGCACAACAATAATATTCTAGTATTACTATTAAATAGTTTTAAGATCATCATCATCATCATATCAGACGATGGACGTCCACTGCAGGACAGGCCTTTTGTTGGGATTTCCAAACATCACGATACTGTGCTACCTGCATCCAGCGAATCCCTGCGACTCGCTTGATGTCGTCAGTCCACGTCCTGGTGGGGGGATTTAAGATATAAAAACGCGCGATCGCTCAATCTGCGCGGACGTGTGCATTAAAAACAAAAATCCCTAATAAATATTTTTGAAATCAAACTTAATTACTGTAGCCTAAAGTGATACTAGTGTTGATAGACTTTAAAGTGCAAATAGAATCTCATAGTTTTACGCTATTGTCAACTCCGTACGAAGTGCCACTCGTACACTGCTCTCTTCACCCCCTCGGGTAAACGAGCGCGGCTCCTATTTTTTGACTCGCTCTTACTGCAGTGACGCGTACGACCAGCAGCGCAAGCGAGCGTTACCGAGACCCGAGTGTGCCCGAGTGCCGAGTGCCGCTTACAAGATGAGTTCACATCAAACCACGCTTAGCGGATATCTCTTAAGCGGCGGCGGAGGAGGTGGCGGAGGTTCTACTTCGAACTTATCAAACTGTGACGACGAAGATACACAAAAAGCCGTGCGACCTAGAAAACGAAAGGATCGGTCAACTGAATACGATCTTCAAAGGGAGTTAGCCGAGTTTCGCAGAGAAATTATGAAATTTTTTCAAGAATTCGCAGCCACTCAAAATGAAAGTTTGCTGGTAATACGGCAAGAGGTTACAGATCTAACAAATGAAATAAAATCTTTAAAAAAAACTACCGAAAACTTAAACTCAAAATATAACACACTACAGCAAGAAATTGAAAACATTAAATCGGAGAATAAAGTGTTACATAATATACTAAATCAGACAGGCGATCCCGCAACCAATAGCGTTATGAGCAAAAAATCGCTTCCTCCTACCTACGAAGACCTTATGCTCGAACTCAAAGACCGCTGTGACCGCGAGAAAAATGTTATTATTGTGGGTATTAGTGAAATATGTAACAAAAACTTTGCTGCCCGGCGCACTCATGATGACAACGAGACATTTAATGTTATTAAAACCTTATCTGAACAATGCCCTAAACCTATGAAAACTATACGTCTTGGAAAATATATCCCTGGGAAGATTCGGCCTCTAAAAGTGTGTTTCGATTCGCCTGCCGTTCCAAAACAGTTACTACGAAATAAATCGAAACTGCCCGACAGCTTTCGTATGTATGCTGACCAAACTCCATCTCAGAAAACATTTTTGAATCAACTTTCATTAGAGTTGCAAAAAAGAAAAGAAAGTGGGGAAACCGATCTAATTATTAAGTATGTGCAGGGAGTACCTAAAATTATTAAATCAAAAAACGATTAATCAGTACTGTTCACTGTGAATTAACGAAGTATTCGACCACTATAGGTAGCAACTACGTCTCACACTATTTAATACAAAAATATGAAGATTTACCTGCAAATTCAAAGTCATTAAAATTTTTCTATGCTAACCTACGAAGTATTAGAAAGTCAGGCAAGTTTGAAGAAATCCAGTGTATTCTGAAATCAGTGCCGAAATCACTCCATGTTCTTGTTTTTACCGAGACTTGGCTTAGATCTGACCAAGATGCTTGTCATCCAACTACCGTGCTATACACACATTTACAACTACAGGACAACTAGTAAAGGCGGAGGGGTATCCATATACCTACATAATAGCATTACATATGACATAACAGAGAATCTAACAGAGACTGGAAATCATTACCTTTGGATATACTTACCTAAATATGCCCTTAATATAGGCGGAATATATAAACCTGGCGAGTCAAACGTAAATAATTTTTTAGAAACATATTCCTTGCAGTTACAAAAACGTAACAGAACAATATTGTTTGGCGATTTCAACCTAGACCTCTTAAGCACCAATACCAACATTGTAAGCTACACAAGAACTATAGAAGAAGCTGGTTATGACATAATAAATAAAATTGATAAAAAATACTGTACTCGTGAAACATCTACAACTAAAACCATCCTGGATCATGTTTGTACTAATTTGAAAAATAACACCCTTACGATGTCAATTGTAGAATCGTCTTTATCCGATCACAAACAATTATACGTAGAAGTATGCAGATGTGCGCCACAAGAACTTCAGCGGGCTCAGTATACTGCTCTTGATTACGATGGCTTACAAAAGAGTTCTTCAGAAACTAAACCTCCTATAAATGAAAATTTTGAATGTATAGATAACTATATAAAACAACAAGTAAAACAGAACCAAATAGTGAAGAGCAAAGTACTAAATCTGCCACAGAAGGATTGGATTAATAAAGATATAATTAAAGCGATAGACCGACGTAATACTGTCTGGAAAAGCCTAAAAGAAAATAGCAAAAATGAAAGCAAATATAACCTTGAAAAAATAAGTGTGCAAGAATTGATTAAGGACTCTCAAAAAACCTACTACACTGAGGAATTTAAAAAATGTTTTAATAAACCTAAAAAGATGTGGGACTTAATCAATACTTTAGCTGTAAATAAAATAAAAAATAACTGTGCACCCCCAAAATTGAGCACTTCATCTGGCATTATTACAGATGGAGATAAAATTTGTCAAACATTTAATGATTTCTTTTTAACTGTAGGTACAGAACTAGCTAACAACATTCCACATAAATATCATGCACATTTAACTCATACTCTTATGTACAAAGAATCTTATCATCATGATATAACTTTAAGTGAATTCGAGCCATGTAGTCCTAATGAAGTAAAAAACATTATCAACAACTTAGACAGCAATACAAGTGCGGGTATCGATGGAATCACCTCAAAAGCCTTGAAATGCCTTAAAAATGTAATTGCCTCAAGTCTCGCAAATTGTATTAACAAGTGTCTTACAGACGGGGTTTTTCCTGATAGCTTGAAAATTGCAAAAGTCACTCCAATCCATAAGGCTGGGTCAAAATCCGATCCCAGCAATTACAGACCCATATCAGTATTGCCCGTAGTCTCTAAAGTTTTTGAAAGAGTTATATATAACAGACTAAATAAATATTTAAATGAAAAAAACTTTTTGATTGAACAGCAATATGGGTTTAGGCCAAAATCCAATACAATATGTGCAGCAATTGACGTAGTTACAAAAATAAAAACTAATATAGATAGAAATCATGTGTGCTTAGGAGTGTTTATAGACCTAAAAAAAGCATTCGATACTGTGAGCCACCCAAAGCTCTTACAAAAACTAGCTAACATCGGGGTTCTTGGGACTGCACTAACCGTTTTTGCCTCTTATTTCAATAATCGTAAACAAATAGTACAAATATCTAAAAATAAAAGCAATTCTCAATTAGTTACTTGCGGTGTTCCTCAGGGCTCGATTTTAGGACCATTACTTTTCCTTATATATGTTAATAACATAATAAATCTTAACCTATCAGGACAGCTAACCCTCTATGCAGACGATACGTGCCTATTTTACTTTGCACACTCTATTCATGAAGCAATTGCACAAGCTCAAAGTGATTTAGACAAATTAAGTCAATTTTTCTTGTATAATCTTTTAACAATCAACACTACTAAAACA
Organism: Bicyclus anynana; assembly: GCF_947172395.1. Classification (NCBI taxonomy): domain Eukaryota; kingdom Metazoa; phylum Arthropoda; class Insecta; order Lepidoptera; family Nymphalidae; genus Bicyclus; species Bicyclus anynana. The sequence goes on along the minus strand of NC_069099.1, from coordinate 10,672,739 downwards.
TCTTACATGATATTCAAAGCTAAAAATAAAAAAATTCTAGATTTTAACCCACTTACAATCAACAACATTAAAATTCAAAGATCTCATGCAGAAAAATATTTAGGCCTAATAATAGATGACAAGTTGATTTGGGACTCTCATATTGATCAACAAATTTCAAAATTAACATCACTAACAGGTGTCTTACGAAGAATATCGAATTGCATTACGTACAAAGTAAGAAAAACTATCTACAACGCTGTAGCAAAGCCACATTTGGAATACTTAATAGAAATTTGGGGAACTGCTGCACAGACACATCTTAACAAATTACAACGCACACAAAACAAATTAATCAAGACACTATTTCATTACAATTTTTACACACCAACAAAAGATCTTTACACTAAAACAAAACTGTTTAATATCTCGCAACTATACACATACAATACCTGTCTCATAATTAAAAAAATCATGACCAACACACTACATTCTACTATAACATTTAAGCATAGGACTAACAAACTCAATCTCAGGAATAAATATAAAATCAATATTTGGCGACCACGGACAAAAACCTATGGAAATAAAAACATATTATGCGAGGGTGCTCAGTTATATAACAATCTGCCAAACTCCATTAAGGAGTTAAATAACATAAAAGCATTCAAGAAATCGATTAAATCCTACATCCTCGCAAACTTGGACAAAATATTGAAAAAACAATGTAATTAAAATTTTATTACAATAATGCATGCTGTCTGCAAAAATGACGATATGTTAACTCTAAGTTAAGTTCTTTTTTGGAGAAATAAATATCTTTAAACCGAAATGTATTATCAGTTATGTGTTGTGCTAACAAATAAATGATTTCTATTCTGTTCTATTCTGTTCTGTTCTATTCTAAAATCCATAAAAGAGTTGGTGATGTTACACCTCTGTGTCTGTGCATAAAAGCGTCACTGCGCAATTAAACATTGTGAAGTCAACAGCTTCTGAAGATGCTCCGGTTTCGTGGTAAAATGCACGTTGGATTTGTCGGATCTGGGTAAAGTTATCGTTTATTAGATTTTTCGATTGCAAAATTAATCAAGTATTAACTAAACCTGATAGAAACCAAAAGGATTGTAGAGTTTCATCCTCCTCCTAAGAAGTTAACCCGCTTTCATCTAAGATTACATCATCACTTACCATCAGGTGAGATTGTACTCAAGGGCTAATTTGTAAAGAATAAAAAAAACAATCTTTTTTTATTGTTTACAAGTTAGCTCTTATCTTCACTAAAATATCATTTGATGATAACTGATGATGCAATCTAAAATGGAAGCGAGCTAACTTGTTAGGCGTAGGTCGTAATTTCGGTTTCTACACGACATCGTACCAGAACACTAAATCGCTTGGCGGTACGTCTTTTGCCAGTAACTAGAAACTAACAATAACTAACAGTAGTGGTAACTAGAAACGGTCGAAGCGTCCCACTAGCTAGACCTGGACCAATTAAGGAAATCTCAATTGGTCCAGCCGGGGATCGAACCCAGGATCTCCGTCTTGTACATCCACCATGCACACCACTGCGCCACGGAGGCTGTCAATCATAAAATGTATCAAATGTTACAAATCCAAAGTAATAAATCAAAGATGCTGGTTTCGATCTCTCGGAAATGTTAAATTTCCGCTAAGCCTGTACATAAAAGGAATGAAATTATTTTTCTTTTATTGAACTTCCTTTTGGGTTTGCCCTTTTTTGTTTCGTGACTTTGTAAGCTTAAATAAACCGTTCACGTTCTGTTAATAGGATTATTATGGCTTCGTACGCAATTTGGCAATGTACCGCGATTGCTTGTTTAAACTAAATATTTTAATAGCCATTAAATGTATAACAGGAATTATATCAAAAAGAGAGTAAAGTCTTTGACCTTTTTTTTGTTGAAATACCTAAAAACCTTAAAACAGCTGGACAAGTGTGAGTCGGGCTCGCCCACTGAGGGTTCTGTACGTAGGATAATTAGAAACAGTTCAGTAATCGAATTGCCAGTTTTTGTCGAGCATTCACACCCACTACTATTTTTTTTTAATATTCTTTACAAGTTAGCCCTTGACTACAATCTCACCTGATGGTATGTGATGATGTAATCCAAGATGGAAGCGGGCTAACTTATTAGGAGGAGGATGAAAATCCACAGTCCTTTCGGTTTCTACACGACATCGTACCGGAACGCTAAATCGCTTGGCGGTACGTCTCCAGCTAGACCTGGACCAATTAAGAAAACCTCAATCGGTCCAGCCGGGATTCGAACCCAGGACCTCTGTCATTAAATCCACCGCGCATACCACTGCGCCACGGAGGCCGTCAAACTACTTTTCGAAGATTTATTTACAATTATAGTTTTGAGGTTATTTCTTGTACTTTTGGTCTATAATGATGTTACTTGCCAAATTTTATAGTTTTAGGTCAATGTGAAGTGCCCTATGAGTATGATCCCTTGAGAGTATCGAAAAATGCGTTTTTTATTAGATAAACAGCACAGCCGTATCTATTTTTGACGCCATCTTAGAAGTTTGACTTTATTAAAACTTCATAGTACCGTAGACCACTGTATATTGTTCAAATTTCAATTCGATACCTCCAAGCATCCACGAGACGGACAACAAAGTGATGAAGGAAGGCTTCCGTTTTTTCTTTTTGTGCCACAGAACCCTAAAATTTAAACCACCCTGTGTTTCAATCTATTAAATATTAACTTTGATCTACTCAAACAATGCTGTGAACATTTTTATTTTTCATGGACTACTCGTTTAAATAACCGGTTATACTCATAAATTTTTGAAAACTTTTTAAAAACTAATCGCCGTTGGTACCAATATTGGAAACTGTTATTTTATGGATCAAAACTGCAAAATACTCGTATATCCCACCGCTTACCATATTTATTTATTTTTTCTGTGGCTTTGTACGATACTCACTTTTTGCTAAATTCAAAATACAAAAATTCCAGAGGGTGTAGGTTCGAATCCGGTCCGATGCATGCACCTCCAACTTTTCAGCTGTGTGCATTTTAAAAAATTAAATATCACGTGTTTCAAACGGTGAAGGAAAAACATCGTGAGGAAACCTGCATACCAGAGAATTTTCTAAATTTTTTGCGTGAGTGAAATCTAACAATCAGCGTGGACTATTGGCCTTTTCATTCTGAGAGGAGACTCGAGCTCAGCAGTGAGCCGAATATGGGTTGATAATGATGAATGATGAAATTTAATCAAAATAGTAAATACTTTTTATTTTAATCATCATCATTCGAAGAATTCGTTTTATTGAATCAATATTGAATCTAATATTTGCAAAAAATGTAGGCAGCAACCACATATTTACACGGTGGCGCAGTGGTATGCGCGGTGGATTTACAAGACGGAGGTCCAGGGTTCGATCCCGATCGGCTGGGCCGATTGAGATTTTCTTAATCAGTCCAGGTCTGGCTGGTTGGGAGGCTTCGGCCGTGGCTATTTACCACCCTACCGACAAAGACGTACCGCTAAGCGATTTAGCGTTTCGATGCGATGCCGAGTAGAAACCGAAAGGGGTGTGGATTGTGTTCCTACTACTAACACGTTAGCCCGCTACCATCTTAGATTACACATCACTTACCATCAGGTGAAATTGTGGTCAAGGGTTTACTTGTAAAGAATAAAAAAAGCCTTAGGCTTAGGAAATTATATTAGAAATAAAAGTTGAAAGTTTTATTTCACTTAATTTACACAAAATCTTAAACTAATACGGAAGTCATCCCAATGAAAATTATTCTCTGCTCATTTGTAAAAAACATCAAAAAATCGATCCGTTCAAAGCACATACATACTTATCGAGGTTGTCTCATTGTACATATAATCTGTACACATATGACGGTACGGTATGTACGGTTAATTACTATATTCATCTAAACCACTGTTTTTACCTAAACCATTAACTTACATGAAATTCCTTTTAACTTACACGTTTTATTATAACAAAGTTTGCTTACTTAGGGTGCCAGTCGACAATGTTTGATTTAAATTGATTCATATAAAACATGCTTCTAACATTATGTTCTACAAGAAGCCCTGCGGTTTTACCCGCATATTTTCTAATTCCGAGAGAATACGGGGATAATATACCTTTGTTACTCGCTGATAATATTGGTGAAAGCATTTAGAAAATCGGTTCAGCGGTTTATCCGTGAAAGCGAAACAAACATTGTTTGTTGTTTGTAAAAAAACTTACATTTGCATTTATAGTATAACTAGTGGACGCGCTTGACTTCGTTCGTGTAAAAATGTATTTTTTACAAACACATTTGTACGAAAGTTGTAAAGATTGACATATTGTTATCGCCACGTTGCAACGACTTGCGGACGGCTTCAGTGTGCTCGTGGCGTTCGAGCCGTCCACATCTCTTGTTGTGTAATTCTTTATGGGTTACTTGGGATAGGCGGGGAAAGTGACTTGAGTGGAAAAGGGGAGTGTTTGTTAACAGTCAAAGGCGCCTTTAGCCCTACACACAACGTTCACAAGTGCGTGATTTCACTCAAGCTCATTCTCTGCTATTCTAGGATCTTATTTTGGTTACAATTTTATTTGTTAGCTAAGTTGTCCTGACAAATGTTGTGAATTAAACAAAGTGACCTTTGTTCTTCTTTCCTTTGAGAGCCGTGATAGCCCAGTGGATATGACCTCTGCCTCCGATTCCGGAGGGTGTGGGTTCGAATCCGGTCCGGGGCATGCACCTCCAACTTCAGTTGTGTGCATTTTAAGAAATTAAATATCACGTGTCTCAATCGGTGAAGGAAAACATCGTGAGGAAACCTGCATACCAGAGAATTATCTCAATTCTCTGCGTGTGTGAAGTCTGCCAATCCACATTGGGCCAGCGTGGTGGACTATTTGGCCTTATCCCTCTCATTCTGAGAGGAGACTCGAGCTCAGCAGTGAGCCGAATATGGGTTGATGACGACGACCTTTGTTCGACATTAGTTTTCTTATTTTTGTAATCACTTCTGAGTCTGCTAAGATTATTTTTCTAACCCCACTTAAGTGGAATAAGGGAAAGGAGATGATGATGATACGAGAAGATATGGATACCAGCTACGTCATAATTATTTAAGAGAAGTTGGTGGTCAACTTAATTTTTGTCCTACCTCATAAAGATCTACTTTATAACTAACTTCAGAAACTCGGCTTAAATTTTAAGCCTGAGATATAAAACTACTTCGAAGTAAAAATTAAGTGTTCTGAGCTCGGGCGTGCAACTTTGATTTATGTCCGGGTTACTTATTAATACGATAATATTCAGAAAAATGTCGCGTTATATTTACGACTATAAAAATGAGTTATTCTTATTTTATTCATGTTGTATATATTCATATTTAGTAGGCAGATAAGTGGATGAGTCACGCAGCGGGAAGTGAAAAAAAGGCTTTTCACCCAAAGAGAAAGAAACTTGTTCTAGAAATTTATAACTTCGTTTGTAGCTAGTTTAAAATGCTAAGGTACTTTAATATTTGCTACTGCAACAACGTTTTCTGCAACGTTTGCTGAAACAACGTACTCTGTATTGAATTATCAGGTTTAAATATTAAGTTCTTCTGGTCACACTCTGAGTACAGTGGTCGTGGTCTATGATCATTATCGTATTTGAATTCATACATTCATTGTTTTATAAAACAATCCCATACATTCATTGTTTTATAAAACATACCCACTAAGAAGTCAGACTGGACTAACGAAAGCCAGGGTGAAAATATGTAATCCTCTATTATTATTTTTAGTGGAGTTAGAATTAAGAAAACTGATGTCGAACAAAGGTTATGATTGACAACACTGGTCAGGTCAACTTAATCAACAAATCAAACTGTAACCAAAATAAGACCATACAATGGCAGAGAATGACCTTGAGTGAAGTCACGTACTTGTGAACGATGTGAGTAGGGTTAAAGGTACCTTTGACTGATATCAAACACTCCCCTTTTCCACTCAAGTCACTCTCCCCGCCTATCCCAAGTAACCCATAAAGATTTACACAACAAGAGATGTGGACGGCTCGAACGCCAAGAGCACACTGAAGCCGCAAGTCGTTGTAACACAGCGATAACATTATTCTATCTAATTTTAATAACAGTTAACCGCAAATACTACAGTCAGAAATAGGAAAGTGTTATTTCAACACACACATTTAAAAAAAAAAAAAAATTTGAAGCTCGTATACGGGACAATAGCAAAATAACTGCAATATCTCAGTGCAGCCATACATTCCAGATTCAGAAGTATTGATTGTTTAGGACTTTAAAATTTCTGCCCGCCTCTCATGCATAGTCCAAATTCGTTATGGTCCCTGAGGTGAAATGTTTTATCTGCTTTCAACGTTGTCGACGACGAATGTAGCAACGGTCATAGCCACCAGACCAGACATCAGCCAACTTAATTTGTAGGATGAAAATCCATACTTTTCGGTTTCTATACGACATCGTACCATAACGCCCTTCCGCCCTAAATCCCTTGGCGGTAGTTCTTTGGCCGCTAATGTCGTAACTAGTGACGGCCGAAGCCTAACTGTGTTTATAGTTAATTTCACGATAATCGATCAAAACAAAAAAAGAAATTCGTCTGGCTAATCTACGGAATGGCTGAACCAATTTAAACGGAACTTTTACTGGTAGATCATCATCATTAACAACCCATATTCGGCTCACTGTTGATCCCGAGTCTCCTCTTAGAATGAAAAGGGTTAGGTTAGGTTAGTCCACCACGCTGGCCCAATACGGATAAGCAGACCTTACACACTTAAAGAATGATGAATATTCTCAGGTATGCATTTTCCCTCACGATGTTTTTTCTTTTACCGTTTAAGACATGTGATATTTAATTCCTTAAAATGCACATAACTGAAAAATTGGAGGTGCATGTCCCGGACCGGATTCGAACCTACGTTCTCCGATACGAAGGCAGAGGTCATATCCACTAGGCTAACACGGTAGATAGAGGAAGTTATTGAGAAACATAGGCTACTTTTTATCCCGGAAATGTCCGTGGATTCCGCGAGATTTGTAATAAACTGAATTTCACATGGATGCCCTATAAATAGATATGCTCGAATTTGCACAAAAAAATAAATAAATAAAGACGTCATAATACATTAGTTTTAGTATACGTAACAAAGAAGTGACATCACAAAATTTATCATCAAAATCAAAATGAATCCGAGCTCAGAGATCTACAAAGATTTTGAAATCGTATTCCATTTGGGGCAAAGTATACAAATAAACATCGGTCGGAGAGAGGTAAACACCACGTACGCTGAGCGACATATCTAGCGGATGACAAATGACTTCCTGCCACACGTCCACCCGTCCCCGCAGAGAAGTGAACGTTTATTTGTTCCAGGCAATACATGCAAGGGCTTACCTCACAAGGTTTACCTAAACGGTTGCAAATGCAAGAAAACTGTACTCGTACTTTTAGGAGTTTATTGGAGTTTACTCCTTTTCATACTGTTAGCAATTTTAAATATTTGTCCTATTTAGTCATGATACTACGTCATGATACGACGTCGGTACATTAACGTATCATGACAGGAAACTGACAGTAACAATTGTTAATAATAAATTGAGGACTGTCATCATATATTATCATATATGATGATAATCCTCATAACTTTCCATTTCATCCTATCTCCCCTCAATGAACACATATAAACGCTTCTGATTACTTTTTATCTTATTATTAAGTATTTTGAATTCGTAACATTTATATTTAAAAGTATCAAACAGGAGGTTTGCTTAAAAGAAGACGAGTCTAATGAAGATGACATTATTGAACCGTCGGAGAGTGTAACGGAACCTTCACTCCCCACCACTCAACCCCTCTCCGCGCGCGCAATGCGAGCAGCAGCGCGTCGCGCAGCCGCTTCGCAGTTTGGATCGTGCCGCGAAGCAAGGACCAGCTCATGACTAAGGGCCCCGTATGGGTTCGAAACTAGTCAGGCATACTCCGACCTAATCACGTGAGTTTTAGCCGTGTTTCATAATCAATTAATATAAAAGTATCAACTCGATTTAACTACGCGTAGTGTAAATTAAGGCACACTTGGCACGTGCGTCCGTAAATGAAACATGTAGCACGAGCGAAGCTTTATCATAAGTGACACTAGCATGCGCGTAGCTTTAATATATGCTACGAGTAGCACTTACATAGCTTTAATATACGCTACGTGTAAGCGCGTGCCTTTGATATTCGAGTAGTACGCGCGTAGCTTCGAATTACGCTACGAGTCGCAGATACGTAGCTTTTAGTATAAGCAACACGTAGCACGCGCGTTCTTTGTTATACTTGCACGAGCGTAGCTTCGATGTATGCCAGGAGTCTTAGATGCGTAGCTTCAATATAAGCAACGCGTAGCACGCGCATTCCTTGCTATACTTGCACGAGCGTAGCTTTTATGTACGCTACGAGTCGCAGATACGTAGTTTTATTATATGCAACATCTAGTACGCGTGTTCTTTGCTATACTTGCACGAGCGTAGCTTCAAAGTAGGCTACGAGTCGCAGATACGTAGTTTTAGTATATGCAACACCTAGCACGCGCGTTCTTTGCTATACTTGCACGAGCGTAGCTTCGATGTACGCTACAAGTCACAGATACGTAGCTTTAATACAAGCAACACGTAGCACGCGCAATCCTTGCTATACTTGCACGAGCGTAGCTTCAATGTACGCTACGAGATGCAGATATGTAGTTTTAGTATATGCAACACTTAGCACGCGCGTTCTTTGCTATACTTGCACGAGCATTGCTTCGATGTATGCTAGGAGTCGTAGATGCGTGGCTCCAATATAAACAACGCGTAGCCGTTCGTTCTTTGTTATTCTTGCTCCGCGGCCTTGGTTTTACAGAAACCAGTATTGTAAAACTTTTAAGGGTAACTTTACTTGGGTTAAGTTTATGTATCTTCAAAGTTTAACTTTAGTTAAGAATAAACTAAAAACCACTTACTATCTGAAGCATACTTTGCATTTAGTTTTCTCAGAAATCTCTCTTAATCCATTCAATAGTATCTGTTTTCCAATAATGGGTGTTAAACACCATGTGCCTGTTATTACACTAGCAAACATGATACACAACAATATTGTGAAAATGAAAAAAAAAATGACGATTAGCTATTTTCTTTGCGAGTATTTGATAGATTGATAGATGATATTTCTGATTTATATAATTTTGTAACTGACATGCTTAGGCATTCTTAGCTTGCTTCGATTTCGGAATTCCTAACCGATACACGGTGCCCTACGGACTAAAACCTCCAACATTCACCGGCCTTCCTTCCCGGTACCGATGTGAATATTACTTCGGAAAGGGGTTGTCTTTTAGGCATCGTTCCTTCGTTGTTGCTCCTATTCATCCCCACCCGTCTGCCTATAATACAATGGAGCATTTTAGCGCCCTTTCGCTTGCCAACATTTATGGAACCAAGTTATTTTTTGATAGGGGTTCATCACTTCCGTGTGCTCTATTTCTTGTTTTCGAACTCTACGTACTCAAAAATGGCGTGCTAGAGTTGGGCGTGTTTAGCAACCACCTTACCACAGTGAAAAAAAGTTATGTCTTTTGCCATGTCGACTAATTTAATTGTTTTTAATCGAAATTCATACATCTTTAAAGCATGTATTCTCAGAAAAGGTCTAGTTTTTTTTATTTTTATACAATGGATAAAACTGCGAACAAATTGAAATCTGTATAGAAAATATTGGCTTTGATTGAAGCCAATATGCGTAAAAAACAGACATGTATCACGTACGCGGATGTAAATCATTTAACCGTATGTACTACAAAGTGAACGCGGGCGATAAAACGTGTAGCGATAATAACAATCGAAACATTGATATATTCAGCGTCAAATTGTCAGCTCTGCATAATAACTCTACAGAGAACGATCTAAAGTTACAAAATAAAATGTATATGTTTAATGGTAATAAACGTTTTATTTAGCTGAGTGTACCAAATACAACTATGTAGTAAAAAAGTAAGACAAAGAAATGTACCTATTTACTATCAATGCACTAAAAATAAGGTGAGAGGCGTACATGCAAATTCTATTCATATTCTAAAACTAGCTGACGCCACGCGATTTCTCCCGCGTGGTTCCTGTTATACTCCCATGTCCAGAATGAACATGGGAGTAATTATATAGCCTATAGCCTTCCTCGATAAATGGGCTATCTAACACTGAAAGAATTTTTCAAATCGAACCAGTAGTTCTTGAGATTAGCGCGTTTAAACAAACAAACTCTTCAGCTATATTAGTACAGATATTAAGTCAGATAAGATTATATGATCCTGTGATAGTCATACCTTTGTCACTTTGTAAAAGTTGAAGATTTGTCAGCTCATGCGTTAAAACCTACCACGGTTAAGTAAGGAGCTATGGAGTGATTTTTTAAGCTGATAAACTCTCAGTTTAAAAAATAACAAAATTCTAGTAGTTACTTTTATCACCAAAAAGAAACAATTAAAATATGTTGAATGTAACATATAGTACATTTAATACCAACAGAACTTGGTTAGAATGCAAGACTAAAATAACTTGAAGTCACAATTATCATCACCATCATCGTTAACAGCCACTAGATGTACACTATTTAATTTGCTTGGAATTCTAAACACCACGGTCTCGAGCTGTCATACCTATTATCAATGATAGTTTTATACTATAGATAGGTTACGTCCCTACAAAATCACCAAAATCACCGCAAAAAGTTATCCGAATTTAGCGACTCCACTGAGCACGCATGCACAATTTTGTCTTTAATTCCATTGTATATTTATCTATAAATATAGTTGTTAAGCTTCCTCAACACACATCTCCACATTTTAGACGGTATTTAGGTTTTATTTGTTTAAATAACGTTCGTTATTTAATAAGCGACTAAATGAAATTAAGTCAATTTTCCACATTTGATCGCCTCAGTTCAGTGCCTCATCTCAAGTATGGAATATCATTATATAAATACAATAAAATGAAAAATGGATGAATATTTTATTTTAGACTAGCCGATGCCCCGCGGTTACATCCGCGTAGATCCCGTTTACGTGAGAATATCGAAATAAAATATAGCTTATGACTCTCACAAATAACCTGGCTTTCCAGTGGTAAATGATCTATCAAATCAGTTTAGTAGATTCAGAGATTACCCCTATAATATCATAGACTTTTTCTGTTTATAATATTAGTGTAGTTTTTTATATTAGAGTTGAAAATGGCAATCTATACTAATCTTAACTATCTATACTAATACTAGGTAGGTGTATCTATACTAATAATATAAAGCTGAAGAGTTTGTTTGTTCGTTTGATTAGACGCGCTAATCTCAGGAACTACTGATCCGATTTGGAAAATTCTTTCAGTGTTAGATAGCCCATTTTTCGGTGTAGGCTATATATTATCCCCGTATTCCTACAGGACCGAGTGAAACCGCGCGGCGTCAGCTAGTCAACTAATAAAATAAAACACTGACTTTCCTCTCTATTTTCGCAAGTAATTTAGGTTTTGCACCTTTGTGGTTACACCGGTGGGATACAAACGTGAAGAACAAACGGTCAGCATTCACACGGTCATAAAAGTTTCAGGAAAAGCGTCATTCATTCACTCCGTGACACAGTTGTGCAGAAATGTACGGCAGCGAAACATGTAGCACCTTAATATTTACTACCTCATACATGGCGGAATTTCAGAGATAAAACTGCGAAGTTAATGAAAAGTAGTAATGCATTTTTAATAGGTATGTAACACTACTAGTGCACAAGAATTTTTCCAAAAAAATGCAAATAAAGTAGTTTGCATAATTTCTTTATTTTTTATTTAGTTTACTATAGTAGCGGACGTCCGCGTGGAATTTAGTTTTTCACAAATCCCGCGGGAACCATAGATTTTTCCGGGATGAAAAGTAGCCTATGTGTTAATCCAGAGTAAAATCTATTTCCATTCAAAATTTCAGTCAAATCGCTTCAGTAGCCGCAGCGTAAAAGAGGAACAAACATACTTACACACTCACACACTTACACACATTCACAGTTACACACAAACTTTCGCCTTAGTGTGATGTGACTAGCGGACATCTGTGACTTTATTTACATAAAGTGCAGTGTTATTTAAGATGATGCAACGATAAACGCTTGAGTGCAATCACGCCCAAATAAATATTAAATGACAATGCAGACTACAACTACGAGTAGAACGCACTTGCGCAGAAGAAGCGTCATCATCATCATCATCATATCAGCCGATGGATGTCCACTGCTGGACAGAGGCTGCTTGTATGGACTTCCAAACAAAACGATCTCGAGCCACCCGCATCCAGCGAATCCCTGCGACTCGCTTTATGTCGTCAGTCCACCTGGTGGGGTGTCGGCCAACACTGCGCTTACTAGTGCAGGGTCGCCATTCCAGCACTTTGGGACCCCAACGTCCATCGGCTCTTCGAACTATTTATAACCCAAATAAATAGTAAATGGCAATGCAGACTACAAGTACGAGTAGAGCGCACTTGCGCAAAAGATGCGTAGTTACACTTTATTTATACTGAAAATGCGTTGCTTATAATAAGGAAAACGGAAGCTCAAAGGGTTAATTCATCATCATCACATCATTATAAACAGCCGATGGCCGTCCACTGCTGGACAGAGGCTGCTTGCTATACTTCCAAACTAAACGATCTCGAGCCGCCAGAATCCAGCGGCTCCCAGCAACTCGCTTGATGTCCTCGGTCCATCTAATGGCAGTCGACCAACTCTGAGCTTGCCAAAGCGAGGTTGCCATTGTAGAACCAACAGCAAGGTTTAATTAAATACAACTTAAAACTAGATTCAGTTCTCTTCTGTTTGTCATAACACTATTTTGGAAATATTTTCTTTATTAATGTTACAAACTTTGATAATCCTATAAGTAGCTGGAACGGTTTAAGCTGACGAAACAGTAGCACAAAGGACCGGTACGTAGAATCTGATACGCTTACAGAATTAACATGCTGTATAAAGTCTAGTGTTTCAATTTAACTTACCCCCCCCCTATATAATACTACCCCCTATATACGCCTATGTCTATGCATCACCAGAAGAAGTGAAGAACATTAGCTATTTGCCAGTGAAAATACTAAGAAAATCAGTCCTGCCGTTTCAAAGAATAGCCGGGACAAGCAGACTAATAGACACAAATTTTTATTAATTTTACAGTATTTACATTAATACGCATTTAGAGAAATGTTGTTAATTTAAAATTATAAGTAGACACTTTAATTTTATTTATTTATTCTACTAATATTATAAACGCGAAATTTTGTATGTATGTTTGGATGTTTGGCACTCTTTAACGCCGCTACTACTGATCGCGATCTGGTTAAAATTTGGAATGGAAATAGATTTTACTCTGGATTAACACATAGGCTACTTCTTATCTCGAAAAAGTCCATGGGTTGCGAAAACTGATGATTTTGATGACATGAATGTTTGTTACTCTTTCACGCCTCGACCGAGCCGAATAAGCTGAAATTTGGTATCGAGATATATTATAGCATGGATTAACATGGTTCCTGAGGGATTTGTGAAAAATTAAATTCCACGCGGACGAAGTCGCGGGTGTCTGCTAGTATAGATATAAAAAGTAATAGGGAATTAGAGAGAACGCAGCCACTTTGACAGAAAATGATACTGCAATCCGTGTTGAACTAATACAACCAAGTAGAACTGTCTTTATAAATTATGTAAACTCTACTGAGCACGAGAGATTGGATAGAATCTATAATGTTTAGTCTGTATCGCTATTATCACTGTATTTATAGTTCAGAATTCGGTTAATCCTTGGCAAATTCATATTAACTTGCAACAGGACAAAATTATTTTACCTAGAAATTAATGACTGAACATCTACTAATAAATCTTCTCTAACGTTCACTGTTTTAATTATACCAGCTCGGAATTTGAGCAATTAATCGCTATAAATAACTCGTCAGCCATATGCAATATAACCCGTAGTAAAATCGATTACAGCTACCCGCTCGGGGAGCATGTCTACAAATATTGGAGACTAATTAATTACTATGGCGAATATTGGCATGATTTTGTAATACGCGTTGGCTATGTCGTGACAGCCTAGTGGATATGACCTCTGCCTCCGATTCCGGAGGGTGTGGGTTCAAATCCGGTCCGGAGCATACACCTTCAATTTTTCAGTTGTGTGCATTTTAATAAGTTACCAAAAGAAATTAGGAAAGAAAAGAATATAAATTGCTTTAAAAATAATTTATATAAATACCTGTGGTGGTCACACACACATAGATTGTAAATGAAAATGCTACTTAAGCATTTTCGTAATTATGACGAAGTCGATACGGGCGGTTTGTCGCCAGTCGTTACCTAACCGTTGTAACTGATAGTCAATATAAGTGTTTTATCAGTGGAGCCTACTATTATTTATCACCCATAACCGCTACCCGGGACACGACATACCTTACTCAAACCCAAATATATAAGTATCCAAATAGTACCAAAGTGGTACAAAAGTGGTGACCCGACTCGGTTTTATTAGCGGTTATTTTGCACGGGTAGCAACACGTAACGACTCACACATTGGAATTTAGAATGGCAGACAAGGTGACAGAAAATGCAATGCCTATACAGGGGGTGGCCGCAGTACGGAGTGCAAGGAGTGATTCTCCAGATGTCATAGCGGAGATCCACAAGCTAGGCGAACGACTAAGAAAAATTGAAAATTCCCAGCGTAGCGGTGGGAGAAGCCGATCACGGTCACACGGCGCGCCACGTACGCGCAACACTAGCGGTAGCAGGAAGAGGACACCGGCAGATCCAGACTGGCTTTGCTACTACCACTATAAGTTTAGAGCCCGAGCACACAAATGTGTTCAAACGTGTACGTGGAAGACATCGAACCAACCTACTGGCAGTGCGGAAAACTAGCTTCGGTCCTGTCTGCGGCGGGAGGCTGTGACCCATCGATAAATTACCGCTTGTGTATAACTGACGAAAACAGTAAATTACGGTTTTTAATAGATAGTGGTGCTAATGTGTCGGTGTTACCCCGGTGGGCAGTGCGCGAGAAAAATAGAGCGTGCGAGGACTATAGACTGTATGCCGCGAACGGTACACCTATTAAGACATTTGGGTTGCATAGTTTAGTATTAAATTTAAAGTTAAGGAGAGCATTTCGGTGGACATTTATAGTTGCTGACGTTAGACAGCCTATAATAGGAGCCGATTTTTTAACTAAGTATAAGTTAGTGGTAGATTTTAGTAAACGGAAACTAGTGGATCAGGTAACAAATTTTAATGTTATTGCTAGTATGTCACAGTGCATGGAAAGTTCAATAACTACAATTCATAATCAACACCCACATTATAGTTTGTTAGCTAAATATCCAGATTTAACTAAACCGGTATCTTTTAAGGAAGTTCCTAAGCATAGCGTTTGTCATCACATCGAGACGAACGGTCCGCCTGTTCAATGTCGAGCAAGACCGTTACCGCCAGACCGATACGCTAAGGCTAAAGAGGAATTTCGGTTAATGTGTGAAATGGGAATATGCAGACCCAGTAAAAGCGCGTGGGCAAGCCCTCTGCATATAGTGCTTAAAAAAAATGGGCAGATAAGGCCATGTGGTGACTATAGGCGCTTAAATGCTATTACTAAGCCTGATAGTTACCCTATACCCAGGTTACGCGATTTCACGTACTTGCTCGCTGGTAAGAAAATTTTTTCACGGTTAGATATAAACAGGGCTTACAATTGCATACCAGTTAACGAGATGGACATTGAAAAGACGTCTGTGTCAACCCCTTTCGGGGCTTTCGAGTTCATCAGACTTCCTTTTGGCCTTCGAAATGCTGGCCAAAGTTTTCAGCGTTTTATGTGTCATAGCGTACTCCCAGACTTAGATTTTTTATTCGTGTATATAGATGATATAATAATTGCAAGTAACAACGTCGACGAGCATAGAAAACATTTAGAGGAAGTATTTAGTCGCTTAGAGAAGTTCGGTATTACTCTGAATATATCAAAGTGTTGTTTCGAACAGACAAAATTGGAGTTTTTAGGTCATGAAGTAACAACGGAAGGGATTCGTCCACTCGACGAGAAGGTGAAAGCCATCATCGAGTTTCCGAGGCCAGCTACTGTGGACCAACTCCGGAGATTTTTAGGTATGTTAAATTTCTATAGATCACACATACCAGGTGCCGCTGAAAAGCAGTCTGAGTTGGATCGCTATTTAACGAATACAAAAAAAAAAGATAAGTCAAAAATCGCTTGGACTGATTCAGCAAACGCTCAGTTTGAGCAGTGTAAACAGAGCCTAAGTGACGCCGCGACGTTAACGTATCCTGCGATAGACAAACCTTTGGCGCTTATGACGGATGCTTCAGAGTCATGCATGGGTGCGGTTCTACAGCAAAGAGAAGGTAACGTATGGAAACCTATTGCTTATTTTTCTAAAAAGTTCTCGGAAGCACAAAGGAAATATAGTACCTATGATCGAGAGTTATTAGCCATTTATTCGGCGATAGCTCACTTTCGATATATGATAGAAGGTCGTAATTTTATTGTGTATACTGACCATAGACCTCTAATTTATGTTTTTTCAAAGATAGGTAGCGTGAAAGAGCTACCTAGGCGAGCTAGACAGATAATGTTCATTAGCGAATTCACTACGGACATACGCCACGTGAGCGGGTTAGATAACATAGTAACTGACACTTTGTCCCGCGTGGAAGAAATTGTTTGTCCTACGGTCATTGATTTCACGGAACTCGCACGTGTACAAAATGATGACGAAGAGTTAAGCGAACTAAAGAAAAAAATACAATACAAAAACATCGTGATGCCAGGCACCGATAGTTGCGTTGTTTGCGAAACATCGACTAATAAGGCCCGACCATACTTACCGGAAAGTTTTAGACGTATCGCTTTCGATGCAATTCATAGTTTAAGTCACCCGGGTATTCGCGCTACCAACAAAATGGTTAGAGATAGATACTTTTGGGTAGGTATGAATAAAGATATCCGAAGATGGGCTAAGGCCTGTATCCCATGTCAACGATCTAAGATTCAAAAACATACTGTATCCGATTTAGGTACTTTCGAGAAAGTAGATCGTTTTAGTCACTTAATGATTGACATAATAGGCCCTCTCAATACATCACCCGAGGGATATAGATACTGTTTGACTATGATAGATAGAGGTACGCGTTGGCCAGAAGCTGTCCCAATTAAAGAAATCACAGCTGAAGTAGTAGCCAAAGCTCTTTATGAAAACTATATAACGCGTTTCGGAGTATTTTTTAAGTGTACTTCCGATCAAGGTCGTTGTTTCGAGAGTAATCTTTTCAAGCAACTCATGAATCTTATGGGTATTGAAAAGATCCGCACTACCGCTTATCACCCGCAGAGTAATGGGATGATAGAACGGTGGCACAGATCTTTAAAAGCAGCACTTATGGCTAGACTGTCAACTAAAAGTTGGGTAGAAGAACTACCAACCGTTTTACTAGGTTTAAGAGCCGCTGTACGGGCAGACACTAATGTTAGTTGTGCTGAAATGGTATACGGCACAAGTATTAGGCTGCCAGGTGAATTTTATGATATAAGTAAGGATAACATTTTAGATAGCTCTAGTTATGTAAGCAAATTAAAAAGTATAATTAATGATTTAAAACCTGTTAAAAGGGTCAATAAAGACTCGAGAAAAATTTTTGTTCACCAGGATTTACACACTTGTGACAAAGTATTTATCAGGAACGACGCGGTGCGTAAGCCTCTCCAAGCGCCTTACGACGGTCCGTACCGAGTAATTAGCAGGACAGAGAAAGTTTTTAAGGTCCAATTACCCACACGTCAGGTTATAGTTTCTATAGATCGGTTGAAACCAGCTTATATTTTGGAGGAAAACGATAATCCCCAAAATACTATGTCGTCAAAAACTACGGAACCGATTTTAAAAAAGAAAGTCACAGTGTGTACGGTCCCTTATAATACCAACGGTGTAAAATGCAAAACAACGAGCAGTGGTCGCGTCAGCCGCGTACCTGCACGTTATGCTTAGTTGCATTATTGTTAATTGTTTCGTCATGTTTATAATTTTAAGAAATTAGTTGTGCAATGTTAAAGTAAAAACCATATTCTGCTTAAAGTAATTGTATTTGAAGGTGTTCTACAAAATTGTTTACATAATATTACACTTATACAAATTTTACATTGTCATTTATATATTTTTTTTTGTTTAAAATTTTTTTTTTGTTGTTAGCTTTACAGAGTTCATTAGTTTAAGTGTAACAAGTGTATGCTCCTCGTGAAACGTTTTGTCAGCATTGTGCTTATAGTGTTAAGAATGAAACACCCCTATACTACCTATACATTGTTTTCTGTAAAAAAAAAAAAAAAAAAAGGGGGTGGAATGATGTGGTGGTCACACACACATAGATTGTAAATGAAAATGCTACTTAAGCATTTTCGTAATTATGACGAAGTCGATACGGGCGGTTTGTCGCCAGTCGTTACCTAACCGTTGTAACTGATAGTCAATATAAGTGTTTTATCAGTGGAGCCTACTATTATTTATCACCCATAACCGCTACCCGGGACACGACATACCTTACTCAAACCCAAATATATAAGTATCCAAATAGTACTAAAGTGGTACAAAATACCTAACTCAACAGGCATTCTACAGTGTAAATGAGTATTTAAGTTAATATTATTGTTATTTTCATACATATTTTAATTAAAAAGATGTAAATTTTAAATGGTGAAATTGTCATTTAAATCATTAAATACTTAATAAATAATTTGCATGCCTAATTGGCAAGATACATTTACCATCTACATCTACCGACCACCTGTATAAATAATGCATGTATCTGCAAAGAAATAAATTGATTGATTGATTGATTGATTAAGAATTTAAATATCACGTGTCTCAAGCGGTGAAGGAAAACATATTAAGAAAACCTGCATACCTGAGAATTTTCATAATTCTCTGCGTGTGTGAAGTCTGAAAATCCGCATTGGGCCAGCGTGGTGGACTATTGGCCTAACCCCTCTCATTCTGAGAGGAGACTCGAGCTCAGCAGTGAGCCGAATATAGGTTGATAATGATGATGATGTAGGCTATGTACCTACTCTTAACTCAGGTAAGTAGATTTATTACAGCCATTTGATGCTCAAAAAAGGGTTCAAAAAACTGCAATGTTTTTCGGGAGTGGAAAATAGTGATTCATTAGGTTTTGATGTTCTCATTCTGAATTTCTATTTAAACATCTTTTATCTTTTTCGTTTGTTAGGAATAAGGGCGCGTAAATGCAATTTTTGATAATAGTTATTTTCCGACTTATTAGCGGACGCCCGCAACTTCGTCCGAGTGGAATTCACAAATCCCTCGGGTACTATGAATTTTTTCGCGATAAAAAGTAGTCTATGTGTTAATCCAGGCTATAATATATCTCAATACGAAATTTTAGCTAATTCGGTTCAGTAGTTAAGGCGTGATAGAGTAACAAACATTCATATTATCAAAATCATCAGTTTTCGCAAATCTCTAGAAGCCATGAATTTTTTCGGGATAAAAAGTAGCCTATATGTTAATAAATAAATGATAATAATAAAAAATAAATGATAAAAATCATTTATTTATTCAAATCTTCCAATTCATTTTTATATGAAATCCTTAACATTTATTAATTGATATCGATATATTTCGGCCCCTTATTCCATGTACTATACGAAATTAGTATTGTTTAGATTAAATGTAGTATACGTCAACTACCCTATTGGACGTCGGCGAAGAACTTTTCATCCCGGAAAAATACATGGGTCCTCCGGGATTTGGAAAAAAAAACAGAACTTCACGCGAACGGAACGGGCGGGCGTCTACTAGACTTCTGTAGACTTTCTCAATCGAACTTTTTATAGCCTAGGCAATAGACAATACATGATAATTTAATTACTAATAAATGCTACAGAATTCCCAAATTTCGTAGAAATAACATTAATAATAGAAGAAATATGATGGGTAAATTAGAATGTCTTCTCAACAATAAAATTATGAATGATTGAGATTTGTATAAAAATGATTTGTAGCAGGAATAACAAAGCTAGAGACAGAATTCAAAAGTAAAAAATCTACTTTTTACGTAAAGTCATGACGCTCATTTTTCATTCGCTCTTTTATTTAAGCGAATAGAGTGACCGCCTCGGGAATAACTCGTATTATAATTTTAATTCACAGTCATCTCGGTATTTTACTTCTTTATCATTAAATATTTAACTAGAAAACACCTCGCGGCTTACCACGCGTACTTTTAATGGTAAATGTTAGTTACCCATTTTTGGCTCACTGTTGAACACAAGTCTCCTCTCTGAATGAAAGGAGTTAGGCCAATAGTCCACCACGCTGGCCCAATGCGGATTGGCAGACTTCACACATGAAGAGAATTAAGAAAATTCTCAGGTATGCAGGTTTCCTTGTGATGTTTTTCCTTTACCGTTTGAGACACGTGACATTTAATTTCTTAAAATTCGCCGTCGTCGTCGTCGTCATCAACCCATATTCGGCTCACTGCAGAGCTCGAGTCTCCTCTCAGACTGAGAGGGGTAAGGCCAATAGTCCACCACGCTGGCCCAATGCGGATTGGCAGACTTCACACACGCAGAGAATTATGATAATTCTCTGGTATGCAGGTTTCCTCACGATGTTTTCCTTCACCGATTAAGACACGTGATATTTAATTTCTTAAAATGCACACAACTGAAAAGTTGGAGGTGCATGCCCCGTGATATGCCAGTGGATATGTGAGCCGTGATAGCCCAGTGGATATGACCTCTGCCTCCGATTCCGGAGGGTGTGGGTTCGAAACCGGTCTTAAAATTCACTGATAAGAAAAGTTTCAAATTGATCGAACAGTTTGGGGCGTGCCGTGTTTTATAATAGCGGACGCCCGTGACTTCGTCCGCGCGTTTATCACAAATCTCGTGGGAACCATTGATTTTTCTTGGTGGAAAGTATTTCCCAAATTCAGCCAAATTGCTTCAGTAGCCGCAGCACAAAGGAGGAACAAACATACACAAACTTAACACACAAACTTTCGCCTTTATAATATTTGTGTGATTAATATGAATAACACTCACGATAGCTTATATTCTATAAAAAATTTTAATGAAAAAAAATTCAACCGACAATAACCGATCAAACATACTGACTAAACTAAAAAGAAAAAAAAAATAAAAAGTTCATGGAAAAAATATTAAACGTTATAGTTGTCCTTACAATTTTTGAAAGTTTCCCTCGATTTCTCCAGGATCCCATCATCAGATCCTGATATAACAATGGGACCATACATATTCCAACGAAAAAAAAATTTCAAAATTGGTTAAGAAATGACGGAGTTCTCGTCAAATTGAGAATCTCCTCCTTTTTTTTAAATCGGTTAAAAATAGATAGACACAGCTTTGAAATCAAAGAAGTTTAGTAAACAACAGAAAGTTCACTGTACCACATAAGTTTAGTGTAAGTTATTGCTCCAGCTACTAATATAGCTTGCACGGCAAAAACTCTTTTGGATTTATGGCATACGTTGAGTTACCTTTTTCATGCAGGAACCTTATATATTATGTTCATCCCTTCTTGAATATTTATGAGATACCAGTACTCATCGGGCAAAATCTAAATATATCTCGTTCATATATTACCGATGTTTTTCTTTAATTCAGACAAGCTGATGATGAAGTAATATATTTTAATCTTACTAGCGGACCCGGTCAAGCTTCGCTTTGACTTATGTGCACTTCTTCCCTATCCATACCCTATCCCTTACCTACCCCCACCTTACCTCTACCCTACTCCTACCCTACCCTAACCAACCCCTAAGTCTGCCCTTACCCTACCTCTACCATACCCTCATCCTACCCGTACCCTATCCCTACCCTACACCTACGTCTTTGAGTTATAAAATTACAAACAAAAGTGGCATTAATTTATGCTTATATAGATAACAAACTTATTTTTAAACCACTAGCAGACGCCCGCGACTCCGGCTACCTGAAACTCAGTTTTTCCCAAATTCTGATTTTTCTGGGATAAAAAGTGGGAATAAAAGCCAACATGAATGTAACCAATGAAAACAGACTTCCAGTGTAAATCATCTGGAAGACAGACTTCCAGTGTAAATCATATGGAAATCGGATTAGCCGCTCTGAAGATTAGCATAGTCAAATTGAGAGACAGACAAAAATTTTTAAAAAAGCTTGTTTTTGGTTTGGTATCGTGTAAATCTATACTGATATTATAAAGCTGAAGAGTTTGTTTGTTTGTTTGATTGAACGCGCTAGTCTCAGGAACTACTGGTCCGATTTGAAAAATTCTTTCAGAGATAGATTGCATATTTATCGAGGTAGGCTATAGGCTATATATTATCTCAGTATGCCTTCGGAACGGGATCCACGCGGGTGAAACCGCGCGGCGTCAGTTACTGTATAAAACGTTTATTTTGTAATCTCAGACATACATAC
This sequence comes from Bicyclus anynana, assembly GCF_947172395.1. Taxonomy (NCBI): domain Eukaryota; kingdom Metazoa; phylum Arthropoda; class Insecta; order Lepidoptera; family Nymphalidae; genus Bicyclus; species Bicyclus anynana. The sequence continues at coordinate 10,650,170 of NC_069099.1, read as the reverse complement.
TTTCATTTTATATGTTGTAACATGCCTGACACTAAAAGTGATTATATACCCAAGCGGAAAAGAAACAAGAATATCGCATCGTACCCGAGAGAGAAACTTTGTTCAAACATATCGTGTTCATTTTTATTTTCCCATACAAGCAAAACTTTTAAGGGGCTGCTAAATGTGGAAAAGTTCGCATTTTTACTGAATAAAAGGGGTTTTAGTGATTCCGCGGTGAAAGGTAAACTTTCAACTTAATCCTTTTTTAGGGAGGGTGTAAGGGGGAGCCGTGCTAGTCCAGTGGATATGACCCCTGCTTCCGATTCGGGAAGATGTGGGTTCGAATCTGGTCCGGGGCATGCTCCTCCAACTTTTCAGTTGTGTGCATTTTAAGAAATTAGATATCACGTGTCTCAAACGGTAAAGGAAAACATCGTAAAGGAAACCTGCATACCAGAGAATTTTCTTAATTCTCTGCGTGTCTGAAGTCTGCCAACCCGCATTGGGCCAGCGTGGTGGACTTTTGGCCTAACCCCTCTCATTCTCGACTCAAGCTCGAGACTCGAGCTCAGCAGTGAGCGGAATATCGGTTGATAACGAATGAAGGGGGAGGCTAGGGAGGCCTCTTCAACTGCCAACGTCACCTGCTCGTGGTGCACCCTGCAGATTGACCGACGAGGCTCTGGCGACCGACTAATGGCGGTATAACCATTCAACTGGTTGGATTTTTATAAATGGCACAGGCCGGTGTCGGGCAGCAGCGACACCGATGCGGAAAAATCCAGCCCTGCGAATGACTAACCCGCATGACCCGCGTGGTCATTCTATAGGCATTAACCTTAGTATGGATAAAGCACAAAAGGTCCATGCAAGAGGCTGCTGATAAGGTAAGGTAATCCTTTTAACCCTTGCCTGTAGCAATAAAGCAGGGCTTTGCATGTTTTTAAATGGTTTTAAATTGTTCATTATCGTTCTACTAGATAAAAATTATCATCCTTCTTTTAAAACGTGATTACTTACATGAACAACAAACTCCATACAAAAGGCATGTGTCCTGCATATGTCCTGCAGTGGACGTCCATCGGCTGACATAATGATGATGATGGTGACCCTAAGCCCGCAAACCCGCATCGGAGCAGCGTAGTAAGTCGAAAATCTACATCCCCCCTCCAATAAGAAGGGAAGTCTCGTCATGTAGTGGGCTATTAAAACAGGCTAATACAAAACATCGTAACGGAATAACCATCAGATAACTGATAAGTGTAGAACTATTCTGTTACGATGTTTTTGTAACTCGACAGTCTGAGTTCCGAATTCGACTATAACTCTCTCTATCTATAGTATCATGTTAGACAGAGAACGATAGAAACGAATTCGAAACTCACACAAACGAGTTATACAACATGGTTACAGAATAGCACTATTTAACAAACATTGCATTAGTAAAATCGACGTTAAAAACGAATTTCTGTTAATTTCCTTTATTGTTTCACTTATACAAACGTGTCTATTATAACTTAATACAGCAAAGAAAGCTTTCTTCTTTAGCCCCACTTAAGAGCTCTATTCAGCAAATAGGTCACCGGCTTTCAATGCGTCAATCTAGACCCGGTCCTCGTTAAAAGTTATTACTGCCTTATTTTCCACACATTTATTTTCCCTTTGTGTTTATGAGTAATTTCCTGTAAGTTGGTGGTTACTAGAACTTCAAATCGGAAGTAAATTATACAAACATGGGTGTGGCTTTCTTTAGTTATTTAGTGTTCATAAGATAAGAGGAACTCCCCAAAGTGCTGGAATGGCGACCCCACACTAGTAAGCGCAGTGTTGATCGACCCCCCACTATGTAGCGAGTCGCAGGGATTCGCTGGATGCAGGTGGCTCAGTATCGTGATGTTTGGAAGTTCCTACAAAAGGCCTATGTCCTGCAGTGGACGTCCATCGGTTGATATGATGATGATGATGATGATGATGATGAAGATAAGAAGATGACCAAGGGAAATTTTCTGGTTTTGGAGTAGTGACATACTACTCCCTAGAAAACTTCCCGGCGATGCGAAAAGTAGCTCTTCGAATGATTAACCATGCATAACCATTGTCAGGCATTAACTTTTATGGGACCGTGGTGTATTTTTTATTTTTTTTTAAATAATATTTTGCCATATTTTTTCCCCTCCAAGTAGTCGGGAAAGACTGTATTATGAGTGGTTACGGCAAAAGTCCTTCGGGGCGGGGATCGAACTACCACCCCTCGGTAAAAGTTCGACCGCTTTACCGCTGAACCATTGAGGCTTTAAGGCTCTGAGATTCAAAGGTTCTTACAAGAGGTAGACGTCCATCGGCTGATAGTGGTGATGATCATGGTGGCGTGTTCTCCAGAACCAATAAATGAGCTGAAAAGAGAATTTTATTGGGTGGTTGGGTAGTTGTTTATAGTAAAAATATTGAATAGATATAGTCTTAGTATATAACGCACTGATAAAATTCTTACTATGTTTTTCTTAGTGTGTAAAGTAGCATTTATCATGTTCGAACGGACAGCTCCCTCGGGAAGCCATGTTTCAGGAATGTATTGCTTTGCGATTTTAGTAAACGGTTTTATTAGATTTCTTTTTAATACTCTGATATAAAAAATACTCTTTTATATAAAAACATCTCGGGAACTCTTCTCTGACTCTACGCCAATGTAAATATAATATAAACTTAATAATATTTTTTAGAACCAAACTTTAACCAAAATAAGACCCTACTATAATGGCAGAGAATGACCTTGAGTGGAGTCACGCACTTATAAACGTTGTGTGTAGGGTCAAAGGATCCTTTGACAGTTAAGAAACACTCCCCATTTCCACTCAAGTCACTCTCCCCGCCCATCCCAAGAAATCCATACAGAATTACACAACAAGAAACGTGGATGGCTCAAACGTCATGAGCATACTGAAGCCGATCGGACGAGCGCCTTATATCGCCTTAAGTAGTTCCCGCCAAGTGATCGCTACCCCTCTCTAAATCCCTACTCTTTACGAAACTAGCGCCAGGACAAGCCAACACAAGATCGAGCGACGTCATATCTGCCCCATACTACTATTTCCTACAAATTATTATCTAACATTATTAACTAACGTTTTATAAATAAACTGGCAGCTGGCAAAAATTTACTCGGATTTATAGATATTTTTTTTATAATGACGCAGACAGGACATCCTGTATATCACAACAAATCTCTTATTTGTTAAACCTGAAATAAACAGAAATTTCGCCCAAATATTTCGCACATGATTTTCTCGCACAGAATTTTTCCGTAACCAAGTAGGTATGCTATTTACAAAGAGGAAAACATACCCAACTCTGAGACCATTGATGCGTAAGTACTTTATTGGCTAAAAACGAAAACAACTTGCTAATATGCAAATCATATTTACATCATTTTATGAATACCTAAACTTCTTGTTGCTTAGTTATATTTAATCTTACCCTGTTAAAACTAGAGGTATCTACAAAATTAATAAATTTACAAACTTTATCATCATCATATCAGCCAATGGACGTCCATTGCAGGACATATAGCTTTTGTAGGGACTTCCACAGATCACGATCCTGAGCCGCCTGCATCCAGCAAATCCCTGCGACTCGCTTGATATCGTCAGTTAACCAACACTGCGCTTTCTAGTCGCCATTCCAGCACCTTAGGACCCCAACGTCCATCAGCTTTTCAAACTTTCTAAATGGACCGTTAAATCAAACTTAGTAATAATTTTGTATTAATTATATTCTCACGATTGAACTTATCATCGTAATATGCGGTGGACAGAAGGGTGGTTTTTTAGATTCACTGGAGCGCGACTAATTAACATAAAAGGTAACCTTTCTTATAGTTATCTGCAGTTGCATGTTGTCAAGTACCTCCAACAAATACCATTAATGACATACAACAGAACCAGGCCGCTTTCCTTATAGAAAAGGGGATATGGAACATAGACCCACCACGCTGCTCAAATGTGAATTGACAGATAAGTATCAACTTTATCATCATTAGCAACCCATATTCGGCTCACTGTTGAGCGTGAGTCTCCTCTCAGAGTGAGAGAGATTAGGCCAACAGTCAATTACGGCCCTAAACGGATCGGCAGACTTCACAGACGTAGATAATTCAGAAATGAATTCTCAGGTATTCTCATTGTTCGGAGCTTTTCCAGATAACTACTGGTTCAATATCCTTGTATACGTATAATCCTTTAACCACAGATTAATCAATAATAGGCAGATAGAGCGTACGGAACACAACGGTGTCGTAGCCGCTCCAAAATTCAAAAATGAATATATTCTAGAGCCAGTATGACACGAATCGTCGCATCAGTAAGTAATTTTCAATATTATTTAAGAGAAATGGCGTCTTATGTATTTATATATAGTAAAAATTGTTCACAAAAACTAAAGAAATAAGATGGAGTAATTTTTTATTGGTCGATTACTTAATTGTTGCCAGTGTTAAATTTTTAAATACAAATTATGATAAAGTTTGTATAATATGCGGATGTCAAGGCGACGCGTGACGTTTGGGTTTTCATAGGTTTCACCAGCTTCACCACGATGCTTTTAAAGACTCATTCTGTAATCTTTATTCTGTGCCTTAAACATAATAAATATAATAACTGCCTTTAGTTAATTATGTATCAGGACGCCTACGCGGAAATTACAACAAGAATAACAACGAAGAATAATCACGCTTAGATTTTCAGTTGAACCGTTTATATTTGAAACTAGGGTAAGCAGAGTTATGTTTTAACACTATATATTGTGTTCACATAGCGAAAAGGATTTACTAAAAGTTTATTTTATCCGACAGGTTATTTTGTTATCAACTCTCGTTTTGGCACGTGTTCGAAATGTCGAAAGAGTATTTATACTGTACGACATGACGATACGGCTTCGATACTAAAGATGTTACACCTGTGAGATATAGTATTACAATGCCAGTGAATGTCGTATCGTTGACGTTAAATACGAGTACAAGATAACTTTTATTTTGTGCATATAAAGCTTTACAACAATATGTATAATAGATTCATTATGTATAACAAATGTACTGAACAAGCAAACTGTTACTGTTCCAAAAAACTTCTTTCAAATTTAAATGTCAGCTAATTTAATTACACGCTATAAATTAGCTTCACATGTAACTATATATGTAAGAAAATCTTGAAATCTTAATTTGACCCACTTCCCAGTCTTCGATTAGGATGAAATCTTGCACATACACTGAGTTCTGATGACAATACATGACTAGTTAAGAAACTTCATTACAAATCCAATATGGTGGCGTCCCCAATCACCTGTAACTATGTATGTAAGAAAATTTTCGAATATTAATTTGACCTACTTCCCGGTCTTCGATTAGAATAAAATTTTGCACACGCTCTGAATTCTGATGACGATACATGACTAGCTAAGAAATCTATACTAATATTATAAAGAGGTAAAGTTTGTAAGTTTGTAAGTTTGTAAGTTTGTAAGTTTGTAACAATTCTTTGAAATGGGGTAATCTTCGGAACTACTGGCCCGATTTTAAAAATTCTTTCACCAGTAGATTGCTACGTTATCGGGGAGTGCCATAGGCTATATTTTATATTTCTATCATATTTAACTACTGAGTTATCGCGGGTTTTCTCTTACAGGTCGGACTGAAAAACTTACTTATTCGCATGCGCTGCCTCAACCATTGCGTATAACTGAAATAAATGTATGGAGGCTTTTTGAACCTTTAAAAGTTCTACAAAAAAGTCCGCGACACCATATATCTATCTTTTATATTTTAGCAGATATAGTACTTTTAGTACTTTAATAAATTATTTAAATTTTAAACTAAGGTTTACGTCATTATTTACACAACTAAACTTAAATCCTTATCAAAATAAATTATTTAATAATCACAAGGATATTATAGAGATAAGATTTGCCCTTTACAGTATGTTAATTAGTTATATAGTTTCGGAGATAATACAAAATTTCTGAAAGTCGCAGAAATGCCGCTATATGACGCCCCGCGGTTTCAATTACGTGGTTCCCGTTCCCGTGTGAACATGAGGACCAAACATAGCCTATGACACTCGCAAATAATGTAGCTTTCTATTGGTAAAAGAATTTTCCAAATCGGTCCAGTAGATCCAGAGATTACCCCCGACAACCACACAAACTTTACCTCTTTATAGTATTAGCATAGAAGTCGCTTGGGAAATATACTTTTGGTCATTGCACCACGCACAAAAGGCTGGACCAATTTCGCTGAGGGTAGGGATAAGATAGGGGTAGGGAAGGGGTAGGATAGAGGTAGGGTAGGGGTAATTTAGGGAAAGTGTAGGGTAGGGTAGGGTAGGGTACGGATAAGGTAGGGGTAGTGTAGGGTAGGGGCAAGGTAGAGGTAGGGGAAGGATATGAAACGTATAGGGTAGGGGAGGAGTAGGATAGGGGTAGGGTAAGGTAAGGTAGGGTAGGGGTAGGGTACGGTTAGGGTAGGATTAGGGTAGGGGTAAGGTAGGGGTAGGGAAGGGTTAGTGTTAGCGGTAAGGTAGGAGTAAGGTAGGGGTAGGGTAGGGGTAGATTAGGGGTAGGGTAGGATAGGGTATGGATAGGTTACGGGTAGGGTTAGGGTAGGGGTAAGGTGCGGAGAGGGTAGGGTTAGCGTTAGCGGTAGGGTAGGAGTAAGGTAGGGGTAGGGTAGGGTAGAGTTGGGTTTAGGAGCAGGGTAAGGTAGAGGTTTACATCAATTTTTACGCGGACGAAGTCGCGGGCGTCCGCTAGTGTCATTATAAATCCAATACGGCAGCCAACCCAAGATGGCGGACTAGCTGTTTGAAATCCACCCCCATGATATGATATTTTATCAAATGAAAGAAATTCAATTGTAATTTTCAGTGCGTGCTTTAATTTTTTCATTTATTTTTTTTAACTATTTAAGTTATTTTATATAATACTTAGTTGATGTGAAAAGAAAAATATTAGTTAGTAGTAATATCTAGTTAATGAACAATTAAAATACATTAATTATGTTAATCTAATTCCGATCGTATCCGAGTTTTCAAATAGTTCACCACGGCTATAGCTTGGCAAATTCGTTCTCAACACTCCCGATGGCCGCGCAGGCCGGGTGGCGATGCCCTGCGCGCACGATTTCCTACCCACGCCGTCCCCTCATTAGCCCGTTTATCGAGGAAGGCTATAGGCTATATTTTATCCCCGTATTCCTACGGGAAAGGGAAACACGCGGATGAAACCGCGCGACGTCAGCTAGCCATAAATAATAAACAAGATTTGCGTACATAATCGAAAAGGTTTAACAAATATCTGCTGAAAACATTCTCGCTTTGGTGGTTTGCGATGATTTTCCGAGATTTCCCGAAGCTATAACTTTTCCAATCACAATAACTCCGCTACAAACGATACAAATAAGAGTAAACCCACACCGTCTAACTCACAGAGAGTTTTTCTTGAATATTGTATAAGATCCATATCCTTTTTTACTTAAATACTTTGAGGAAAGTGTGTTTTCTTATTGCTGTTCAGAATTCGCCATACATTTATTTACGACTGATCTATACTCTATACTAATATTACAAAGAGGTAAAGTCTGCAGTATTGTCGGGTATCTAAGGTGCTACTTAACCGGTTTTGATATTTTTTTAGGAAAATATTTGAGTTTTTGATTATTTTCGAGTGTCAGCTATATTTTATCCCCTATTCTCACAAGCACGGGAACTATGTAGATAAAGCCGTGGGGCGTCGGCTAGTCATTCATATCTACATAATACGCAAGTTAGCCACCAAATTCCTCCTAGTCTTGAAAATATTGCAAATATGGTTTTGAATTACGGGGTCCTGGAATTTAGTCTTTTTTCAAGAAATTTCAAGAAAAATCTCGAACACTCAAAACGAAAATATAAAGTCTGACGTATCACTAATAAGTGATACGTCAAAATAGGCTGATGATGAGTACTTTACTTATAGGTTGGTGGGAGGCTTTAGCCGTGGCTAGTTACCACCCTACCAGCATAGATATACCGCCAAGCGAATTAACGTTCCGGCTCAGAATACAGAAAACCACCAGAAGGAGTGATAGCGCAAAGAAGTGAAGCCATTTAAACTACACATTTTACGATTACTCACTCTGTGTTTGTCGTGTTGTTTGACGTGCTATACAGGTGACAAATTTAATTAAATTAAGCCGTCTTGTGCTATTCCTTCGTGTAAAAATGCCGTTGGTAAAAAAAAGAAACTGAATAGGATCACATTTCACGTATAAGTAGCACAAATAAATATTCTTATGTTAAAATAATGAATAATTTTTACGTGAATTTAGTTGTCATAGAAACCGATGACTTCATTTTGTAAGTGTTGCCAATGTAATTGTTTTGATTTTCCCTACTTTTAATTTCAATTCAAGGATTTATTATTTATGTAAAATGTTAATCAACTAAATAGGTAGGCATAGGTTCCGGCAATTAAGTTGAAATAAAATTGTGGTAATCAGCGCAGATAAAGAAAGTGTAAAATAATCTTAAAGCTTTAAAATTTTACAAATAACAATGGCGTGCTATATTATAGTAAGTTCGTTCGTTCTTGTCTGTTTGTGTGTTTGTTTGCACATTTGTTTGTTTTCGTGTGCTTGTTTGGTCTTTTGTTTGTTTGTGTACCTACTTGTTAGCTTGTTTGTTTGAGCAAGAGGATTAAATAAAATATTTTTATCTTCAAAACACATTCTTAAAAGATATTAAACCAATTAAATGGCCTTATTTATACTTGAATTTTAAGAGACATAAAAATTAGAGAAATAAGACGAGATAATAATAACTGTGCACGCGATTGAAATACATATTTATAATAATAATATAATATAATTATATGGAATATATAAAATTATTATTGTAAATATGTATTTCTTTAGTTTGTTAGTTGATAAGTTTTATAATAACCGTCTTATTATATCTATTATTTATTTGTCCTTGTCTTAAATTTTTTAGAGTTCATTTTCTTGCTGACTCTTAGCAATCACTAGAAAACCGGTCCCACTGTTTTTATTATTTACCATACAAGTTAACATTTAATGTGATGAACTGAACATTTATTGTTTTCCTTTTAACATTATAAATTTTTACCACAAAATAGGGAAAAATTTAACAGCCTCATGTACTAGCAACATTACGCGGGTGAGAATTGCGACGAGTGCAGGCTGTTGTGTACAATTTTTGGACACACTGCGCACTATAGAATGACATCTAAACGTGGCTTCTGGTGGTTTTCTGTATTCTGAGCGTTCCGGTACAATGTCGTGTAGAAACCGAAATGGGTGTGGATTTTCATCCTACGCCTAACAAGTTAGCTTGCTTCCATCATAAATTGCACCATCAGGTGAGATTGCAGTCAAGGGCTAACTTGTAAGGAATAATAAAAAAACTTTGATTAATTTAATTATGTGATGTATTAAAACAACAATACCGTATGAAACAACAAAACCATAAGATCCATAAAGCTCTTACGACCTCATCTTAACAAAGAACGACATCTGAAGGATAAAGGGATTAGCCCCATTATTTATTGCGCTACTTGTTTAACTGTTCCGAATCTGAATCTTTTTACCCTAATTAAGATAAAATATTACTGAAATCTTGTTACTTAAATTATTATCTGTTACTAATTTTATCTTCCGTCTAATTAATATCTAGCATCATTATTTTTAACAATGAAGGAAAAAAATAATCCCGGACTGAGTTTGTTGTGGGCTCTTCTCGGACAAAGACGCATTTGGAACCCTCGTAACTTTAATTTTAAGTTTTCGACCATTTATTGATATATTTATAATGAGACGTGATAGCATATTGGATATGACCTCTGGCTCCGATACTAGAGAGTGTGGGTTTGAATCCGGTCCGGGGCATGCACCTCCAACTTTTCAGTTGTGTGTATTTTAAGAAATTTAATATCACGTGTCTCAAACGGTGAAGGAAAACATCGTGAGGAAACCTGCATACCAGAAAATTTTCTTAATTATCTGCATGTGTGAAATTTGCCAATCCGCATTAGGCCAGCGTGGTGGACTATTGTCCTAATCGCTCTCATTCTGAGAGGAGACTCGAGCTCAGCAGTGAGCCGAATGTGGGTTGATAGCGTGACCATTTATTATCACCATTATCTAATAATATTATTATTACCTGACGGTTCGAAAGTGCAGACTAAGCCTAATTGAAATGAATGAATTTTGACGACAACTTTGAATGTTAAACCTGCCTTCCGGACCGATTTTAGAGAAATTGTATGAGATTTTTTTTTTCAAAGTAGATAAAAAGAGATTAATATGAAGTCTTGTCGGACTATTTTCAGAATACATATTTGTTATCTGACGGACTGAAGTCAGTCACATGACTTAGCTCGCTACGATCTTGTAATAATGTTATCCGACTCGCCATAAATGTTACTTACACCAAGTCTGCGCAGTTATAAATAAATATTATCCTCCTGTACGTCTAGCTTAAGAGAGAAATAGACAAAATTTTTGAACAATGACGACGGAGTGGTCCCAGTCCTATCTCTTTCTTCCCAACGCAATAAAAGAGACAATTTCAGGTTTCGCTGCAATTGGATGACTTTTGTCAATTTCTGCGACGTTTGGTCGTAGCAGGCTTATTCATTATCTTTGACGTATGCTAGTTGACAAATAATATCATCCGGTACTTACTGGTGGATATCACACACTAGGTTTATGTCAATTGATTTTATGTTTATTCTATTAGGTTGATAATAAAGTCCAAAATATTCGTAGTGTGACCAATAAAATTTCTATGGCAATTCCGCTAAGTACGTACTATTTTTAACTCTCATTTATTTAATAGACTTTTTTATCTTTAACAATGCTGATTAAATATCAACCATCCCGCTGCGGGACATTTGGTTGCCCAAGCAACCGGCGCCGGCGTTCAGGGCTCCAGAGTGAGGAACCTCCTGTTAATATTATAATGAAAATATCAAGTAGGTAACACGATCTGAATCGGTCACTGAAATTTTTTCTGTAATAAGGCACGGGTGACAAATGATCGGCGTGACTGGCGAAAAGTAAAGAAATAAATGTCCATTGTCATCCCCCGAGACTTGTGCTTTTGTCGGCCCTTCCTTTCTACATCACGAAACTATACCTATATCTGTACAATAATAATTTATCACTCTATTACTTTTGACAGATCGACATTTTGATTACCTAATCAAAGCAATTGATTACCTAACCAAGTATTGGGTAGATCTAATATTATTAAACAGTAAGTACCTTAGTATTCTATTATAAACCAAATGTCTATAAAACATAGCCTTTTCCCCTTGAGATGCAGGTGCATATACAAAAATTAGGTACCTACTGCAAAAAAATAAAAGCGAGAGATTTGTAACAGTCCGTCCTCCGGTAAGTACCTAAAGCGTTATATTATGCTACAATAATATAAAACAGACGTTGCCCCGTCTAATTGTAGGCATATTTTTCAAGGTATTGCATAGCTTTTAGCGCGGGCTTTGAGCTCGGCGACCTAATCAAGAAATTCCGTAACGTAAATAAACCTAATACCCAAACCGTGCATCAAGTTAACACATTTCAACGTTATCATATCGACCCAACTGGACCACAAACCAAATTAGAATACATAAACATTGAGTTTGACTTAGATTATTATTAAGTATTAACATAAGTTAGTAATAATAACATAGTCAAACATTATACCCCGCCAATCAACATTAAAGAAGCTTGGTACTCGTAGGTCCGAGTTATAAATCCCCTATCCCTCTTTATAGGACTTCCGCATAACGAAGAAGTTGATCAACAGTTATTACGCTCCATACAAACACAATAAAACGGGGCAATAGGGGAAAAAGCAGTTTTCACTGAGTAGACCGCCTCATTAGGGGTTTATCTTGTTTGCCCGTGGCGTTCTCATAGCAGTCAACGTGTTGGTATCATACCGAAATAGATGTTTGCTCTACCGGTAGAGCAAATTGACTTTCTTTTTTCTTTTTTATTTATGTCGTCAGTTGTACCTATATTTCTAATTGAAGGAGGTATATAGAGCTTAAACCTAACATGCTGCTGCGACAACCTCTGTGGCGCAGTGTTATAAGTGGTGGATGCGTTTAAGGAGGTCCTGGGTTTCTTTCTTTCTTTACGTCTCGGCCGATTGAAGTTTTCATAATTAGTCCAGGTCTGTCTGGTGAGAGTCATCGGCCTTTTAGTTACCACCCTACCGGCAAAGACGTACCACCAAGTGATTTAGCGTTCCGGTGCGATGTCGTGTAGAAACCGAAAGGGGTTTGGATTTCATCCTACTCCTAACAAGTTAGCCCGCTTCCATCTAAGATTGCATCATCACTTACCATCAGGTGAGATTGTAATCAACGGCTAACTTGTAGAGAATAAATAAAAAAAAATACCTAAAGTATACTATAGTCTGAGCTGTAACACAAATAAACCTTTTAATATATTGTTTTGCAACCCTTTCAACGGATACTCGACGTATTTTGGTGAGTAAAGAAAATCCTTTTGGTGATACTGTATTCCATTAGCCGAAAAGCGTAGACCTTTACAAAGTCATGAAAGGAAAAAACTATATTCACTGTACTATCTATAAACTATTAATCATAGCATACAGTGAAAACCTTCTATATTAATACTAATGTTACTAAATGTCGTTATAGTATATAGTATTTTTTAGCTCAAAATTAGAAGTTTTTGACAGCCTCCGAGGCGCAGTGGTATGCGCGGTGGATTTATAAGACGGAGGTTCTGGATTTGATCCCCAGCTGGGCCGATTGAGGCTCTCTTAATTGTTATGGCTGGTGGGAGGTTTCGGTCGTGGTTAGTTATCAACCTACGTGCAAATACGTACCGCCAAGCGATTTAGTGGTCCGGTACGATGCCGTGTACAAAACGAAAGGGGTGTGGATTTTCATCTTCCACCTAACAAGTTAGCCCGCTTCCATCTTAGTTTGCATCATCACTTACTATCAAGTGAGATTGTAGTCAAAAAAATCAACCGATATAAATAATAATCAATATCAACACAATGATCTATGATCACCACTCAAATATTTTTCTAGTTGTGATATTGAACCTACGCCCTTTATTGTAAAAGGTAGCGTCACTGCCCATAGCGCCACACAGTCGTTTATTAATTAATAAATAGTGAACACCCGCGATTTTGTCCGGCCCTCTATACAAAATCCGATCTTAGCGGACCTCTACTGTCTATAAACTACCTCAATGCCAAATTTCATCTTTGTACGTCAAGCTGTTTTCGAGATTTCGTGATGAATGACCTTTTGCATTTATCATCATCATTATCAACCCATATTCGGCTCACTGCTGAGCTCGAGTCTTCTCTCAGAATGAGAGTGGTTAAGCCGATAGTCCACCACGCTGACCCAATGCGAATTGGCAGACTTCACACACGCAGAGAATTAGAAAATTCTCTGGTATGTAGGTTTCCTCACGATGTTTTTCCTTCATCGTTTGAGACACGTGATATTTAATTTCTTAAAATGCACACAACTGAAACGTTGCAGGTGCATGGACCGGATTTGAACCCACACCTCTCCGGAATCAGAGGCAGAGGTCATACCCACTGGGTTATCACAGCTCTTCGCATTTATATATTAAGATAATAATATTTATAACAATACTTATTTGTGTTTGGGAACTCCATCACAAAACATTAGGCCATTTTCAATTCTGAATCTCTTACTCACAGACGTCGCTTAATCCCACTTCTTGTTAAACAAAGCCTGATAAGGGTCAACGAAAGGGTCTAAAGCGCAGCCGACATTAATGTCACTCTAGCATTTGTTTTAATAAATCTTCTCAAATGTTACAATATCGTCCCTTGAATCCAAGTGAAAATCTCTAAAGACATATGGAAAAGGAATATTTTATGTCGGCGATAAACCAAAAGTTAATGTTTAATTTGACAATGCTTTAGTTTGACCATTTAAAGACGGAATTACTCGTCTGACGTGTCCTGTCGTGATGCATCAGAAGCCATCACGACATGTCAGAATACATAAGTGTAAACGTTGCCATACAAAATGTATGATACCGATTTTGTTCTGATGAGTCACGACACGATACGTCAGACAAATATAATTCCACCTTGATTCTAGTCGAGCTTTGTAAGGCTAGGTTCCCACTACACCGGTCCGGGAGATTTGTCAGACCGGTAAAATTATTCGATTTTTCTTGTAAAATCCGGTATAATATAAATCTATCCGGTGTCCGGTTTTCAGCAAATCTGCCGGCCTGGTGTAGTGGGAATCCGGCCCAAGACTAAATATATGTCAAATGTAAACAATATATACATAGTATAGTAATAATTGCTGAAGTGTCAATGGGCAGGCCACATAGTTCGAATAGCCGATGAACGTTGGGGTCCCAAGGTGCTAGAATGGCGACCCCGCACCGGAAAGCGCAGTGTTGGTCGACCGAAGACATCAAGCGGGTTGCAGGAAGCCGCTGGATGCTCGCGGCTCGAGATCGTTTTGTATGGAAGTCCATGCAAGAGGCCTATGTCCAGCAGTGGACGTCCATCGGCTGTTAATGATGATGATGATGATGATAGTAATAATTGATTAAAACCTTGTAATTTGATCAAAAACATGGGTAAAATCACATAACATAGATAAAGCTAAAGGTTTATCAATTCCTTGGGTTAAACAAACCCATTTATATTTTTTGTTAACTCTGCAAAAACAATAACAGTAAAAATTACTGGTGTGTTAATAAAATTAACCCAATAACAAAACCATTTTCTGAAAGGCGAAAAATACGTCAAAAATTAAGAATAAAATTTATTATTTTTTGTATTCAAATTTCCATATCCGCAAAATTTCCATAAAATAATATTTTTTATAACCAAATGTAGGCTAAAGTAGCCAAACGGTTAAAACATTTTTATTAGACCTTGGCAAGCGTGAGGGAAGGCAAAAAATATAAAATGGATACGTATATTTTATAATTAAATTTTAGAAAACAATATCAGGTTAATTGTAACATTTTTTTTTTTCTAGAACTATAACTAGAGCATATAGGTTACTTCGAGCTTCGAGAATAGTATTATTTAAAAAAATTAACGCTGCTAATCTACACTAATGTTATAAAGAGGCAAGTTTGTGGTATCGTAGGGATGATCTCTGGATCATCATCATCTCCTTACCCTTATCCCACTTAAGTGGGATCGAAAAAATATGTCAATCTTTTCCATTCGTCTCTAATACTCATCAACTCATCATCCACTCCTTTTACACACATGTCCTCTTTCACACAATCCAACCATCTCTTCTTTGGCCTTACTCTCCTCTTATCCTAATAACTAATAACTAGCTAACCTAATATAATCTCTAGATCTACTGAACCGAATTTGAAAATTCTTTTACTACTAGAAATCCACATTGTTTGTGAGTGTCATATGCTATATTTTATCCCTTTATTCCAACGAAGCATCAGTTAGTAGCGCATAGACGAATGTAGTTAAAAAACAGTAAGTAGATTAAGTTTTCACTTGTACCAATAAAGTCATATAAAGCGTAGGTTGATGAATGTTTGCTTAAAATGAACAATATTCCGCAAAGCCTTTAATCTCTGATTTACGCACTCGCTCGACTGCGACTAAACAATGAAAAGCAATTTATTTTTCCCAGAGCACTTTTTTCATTAGGCGACATGAGCGAAGTGTAAAACAACGCTCTCTGTGACGAGGGTCTCTGTAAACAACCGAAGGGTAGTAATTATCCTGATGTACGTATGCATAAATTGCAGATAAATGTCGTTGAATGGATATCGGTATTATAATTCAAGTGGTATGGTAAAGGTAAATCTGTATTGTGAAACAGGTAGATTCGATACGATACTTATTTTTAAATACCGTTTCGTCTGATACTGATTGATGATACGCTCTAGTCACGCTAAACAAGGGAGAGAGTGTATGTTGGTACACTTTATTTAAGTGAATTTGAATGTGAATGAAAAGTTATTCATATTAATTATTAACATATTATAATATACCATTACTAGCGAACGGATGCGACTCCGTTCGCGTGAAATTCTTCATTTACAAATCCCTCAGGAACCATGCACTTTTCAAGGATAATAAATATGCTCTGCTCCAAAGTCTAATTTATCTCTGTACCAAATTTCATCCAAATCGGTTCAGTGGGTTAGCCGTGAAAAGGTAACAGACCGACAAACGGACATACTTTCGCATCTATATATACTTTCTAAACTAATATTATAAAGCTGAAGAATTTGTTTGTTTGTTTGTTTGAACGCGCTAATCCCAGGAAGTACTGGTCCGATTTGAAAAATTCTTTCAGTGTTAGATAGCCCACTTATCGAGGAAGTCTAAAGGCTATATATTATCCCCGTTTTTTACGGGAACGGGAACCATCATCATGGCATCAGCTAGTTAATAATATTAGTCTGGATAGTGGTTTGATTAATTTTCATGGGGATATACAATCCCTAAATTATTTAAATGACACAAGTGTTTATTGCAGGTAAATGGAACATACTTACTGCTCCCTTCGGGCAGAATTACTTGGTCACTTAAACATTATAAATTTATAAAAGCTACGTGAAGACGAGGCGAGTCGCCAGTTTACGATAAAATGTATTAAATGATTTACTTCATTTAACATTCACTGTGAGTATAATATATGCATGAATTTTGTAAGTTCGCCTTGCATTCAAATTGATTTATAGTACTAAGCTGTATGTACTGGGAAATGTAATGTCGTTCTATAACCGAGCCGAAAATCCCGCAGTCAGATGAAATATGAAGAGCATTATCTAAATCTCTTGTTCCACAATTTTTTCATCAAGAAAGCGATTCTAGATAATTCGTCCCAAGATCACAATTTCTTAAAGTGTCTCGGATAACTAATAACAATAATTTTTATTTTTTTCTTACATTTTCATTAGATGACGATGTTTTTAACAATGTTCAATTCTTCTTCAAACATTTCATTTATTTATTCAGATAAAATTATTTATTTAATAATATGTGATGCGAAAACTTTCAACATCACAGCTTGAATAATATACAACATACACACACACACACACACACACGAGAAATCATTATAATACGTGTCTAAAACAGTGAAGAAAGAATATCGAGAGGAAACCTGAATACCCGAGAATCGTCTTAATTCTCTACGTGTGTGAAGTCTGCCAATCCGCATTGGGCCAGCATGGTCTATTAAGCTTAACTCCTCTTATTATAACAGAAGACTCGTGCTCAATAGTGAGCCGAATATGTGTGTTGTTAATTATGAAAGGTCGAATACATGATGTATTCTCTTTGGTTTTATTGAAAGTCAAAATTGACACTCAACGTTCAATGAAATATAATTTATATATTTATTAGAGATTCGAGACGTGATAGCCCAATGGATATGACATCTGCCTCCGATTCCGGAGGGCATAGATTCAAATCCGGTCCGGGGCATGCACCTCCAACTTTTCAGTTGTGTGCATTTTAAGAAATTAGATATAACGTGTCTCAAACGGTGAAACCGTGAGGAAACCTGCACATCAGATAATTTTCTTAATTCTCTGCGTGTGTGAAGTCTGCCAATCCGGATTGGGCCAGCGTAGTGGACTATTGGCCTAACCCCTCTCATTCTGATAGGAGACTCGAGCTCAGCACTGAGCCGAATGTGGGTTGATAATGATGATGATATTTATTTTAATTAAAGGGTGAACCAACTACTGACCGACCATAATGGTCGATATTCATTAAATTACGTCTAAGTAATACAAAAAAAAACATACATACCTACAGACGAACGTAGAACCTTTTTGGAAATCGGTTAACAAGTAACGTTTAAATACATTTTAATCTCACAAAGATAACAAAAAATCAATTAAAATCCAAGATGAAGACGTAATGTACAAGAAAGCAGCTGCATTTTAGGCTCCACATGAAAAACGTAATGTGCAAAACTTTGGCACAGATGCTATCTTGCCGTTTAGAGTTCGGCGCTAAAATGAAAATCAATTGTATCCCTTTCTGTGTTGATCGTTATATAAAACGTAAAACGTTTCCAATATACAGTGTTTCAGACCAATTTAGGATAAACACTGTATATTAGAGGCATATCTACTTGATCTACTATTACAAGAAATGGGTTTCTTTGTAATATAACCCAATAGAAGCTGGTACACCCAAAATGTTTGTATAAGCTACTAGCGGATGCCCGCGACTTCATCCGCGTGGAATTCAGTTTTTTAAAATCCCGCGGGGACCAATGTATTTTTACGGGATAAAAGTAGCCTACGTGGTAATCCGGAGTAAAATCTTTTTCCATTTTTTAAATTTTAGCCAAATCGCTTCAGTAGCCGCAGCGTAGAGGAGGAACAAAAATACTTGCACACTTACACACTTGCACACTTATACACACACAAACTTTTGTCTTTATAATATTAGTGTGATGTGATGTGATATTTCCGATACGAAATACAAACGAGTAAATATACCTACATGCAACTTGAAGAAGGAAAAATATTAGTTATCGGTTTTCTACAATTGAATAATACATACATGTACATTGTACATAAACACCAATATTCAACTATAAAAAAAAATCTAATCAAGTTTGTCAATCCGTATATTTACCGTATTTTCATTCAAACCACTTATCAGTATTCATAAGAACATCTTGAATAGAATCAGATAAAAGGTTCCTCGAGTTTTATTGAGATCTTGAGAGGAAATAAAAAAGTGGATGCAATGTAAATAAATGAACGTTAAGTAGCACTGGATAAGTATTTATTGATAGATGCAAGAAATTCGATTTAAATTTGGTCGTAATTAATTAAGTTTTTTGTATAAACGGTATTAAGATTATTTGTTATTAACGTTAACATTTTAAAATTGCTCTGTCTGAACACAGAATAAAGATACAGAATGAGTGTTTACAAGCAGCGTCGTGAAGCCGGCGAAACCCAAAAACACCCAAACGGCACGCGTCTCCTTGACATCCGCATAGACAAAGTTTTTTCATAATTTTTATTTCAAAATTTAACACAATTACGAAAATTAATATATTAATCAATAAGTACCAATAAAAAAATACTCCATCTTATTTCTTTAGTTTTTGTCAACAGTTTTTAAAATATTTAAAACATAAGACGCCATTTATTTTGAATAATAATAAAAGGTACTGATGACGCTTCGTATCGTACTGACTCGAGAATGTACTTCGAGTTCCGTACGCTCTATCTGCCTATATATTATTGATTAATCTGTAAAAATACAATTCCCACACATACTACATAGATTTAACTATTATCAAATCCACGATCACGATCAATTTTACCCGACTTAAAAAAAAGGATGACGTTCTCACTTAGACGCGTAAGTTTTTTTTTAATGTTTGTTACCTCATACCTTCGTCATATAAAAACCAATTTTAAAAAAAAATTTTGTTTGAGTATACTTCCAGATTGGTCCCATTTCATTTCCATGAAAATCGGTTTAGTAATTTTGTGTTAAAACCTAAGTAACTGAAATACGTCTTTGAAATCGGTTCCACTTTTATGTTAAAAATATTATTAATTAGTTTGTAGGTACGTATTTAAAACACAGAATATAAGAAACTATTTACAAAAAAAAAATTAAATATCTTTTACACTTAGTGAAAAAAAAAATCTTGCACAACAAGAAATGAAATGATGGTCAATTGTATCATATTAACACGACGATGATTTTTTTTTCAACTAACACAATTACAAAAGTGCCACGTTATACAATTATATTTCCTCAAAAGCAGAAGCGTTTCATAATTACAAGGAAATTGTATTATTCCTGTACCGCGTGAAAATTTTTTGTGGCCGCCGAGAGGCGCGTCGGAATTTATATTCCGCAGTGCGACTCATAAATTTGAGTGAACGTCCTAGCGCCGCTAGTTGTTCTACGTGCGCGGACATCGCGAGCCCCTGATAAAGTGCTCAAAATTGTTCACTAACACACCACTTACTGACCACCGATTGTGCATTAAATTCTTTTATAACACACTAGCTGACGCCGCGCGGTTTCATCTGCGTGGTTCCCGTTCCCGTTGGAACAGGGGAATAATATATAGCCTATAGCCTTCCTTGATAAATGGGCTATCTAACACTGAAAGAATTTTTCAAATCGGACCAGTAGTTCCTGAGATTTGCGAGTTCAAACAAACTCTTCAGCTTTATAGTATAACTATAGATTTGCTCGTAAAGTATCTCTAATTTCACCAATTTCAGTATTGTAATGTATCTCATTACGCACATGTGCCGTAATGTAAAGTTACGCACATGTGCAGTTATGTAATTTAAAACGTTAATCATCCGTCTAAAAACGAACGGCACTTTTTTAAGAAGGGTTGATAATGATGATGAGTTTATTAGTGAAGTGCGGAGTGCCAATTGCAATATCTCGTCGATATCGACAGGCTTACCAGTACGATTACATCATCATCATCATCATATCAGCCGATGGACGTCCACTGCAGGACATAGGCCTTTTGTAAGGACTTCCAAACATCACGATACTGAGCCACCTGCATCCAGCGAATCCCTGCGACTCGCTTGATGTCGTCAGTCCACCTGGTTGGGGGTCGGCCAACACTGCGCTTAAGCGCTACGATTACATATTTTAAAATATAAGGAGAGTCAAAAACGTGTGTACTTGGATAGTCGGAATGATTTGAATTACTTTGTGTGAAAACATAACAAGTTTTTTTTTAATTAAAAAAAATTAGCTATGCAGTTTGGCTCCTATTAGTGGATTTGTCAACACCTTAAAGTTATGGGAATTATTCCGCAACACCCTGTATACATAAACTAGCCAAGGATGACAGTTACCATCAAATTATAGAACGCCAATTATATAAAGAAATATAATATCTTATATCGAATCGAGCTACTCAAATTAGAACTCTTTTTTTTATTCTCTACAAGTGAGCTCTTGACTACAATCTCACCTGAGGGTAAGTGATGATGCAATCTTAGATGGAAGCGCGCTAATTTGTTAGGAGTAGGATGAAATCCACACTCGTTTCGGTTTCTACACGACACCCTACCGGAACGCTAAATAGCTTAGCGGTACGTCTTTGTCGGTAGGGTGGTAACTAGCCACGGCCGAAGCGGAACCAGCCAGACGTGGACCAATTAAGAAAACCTCAATCGGCCCACCCGGGGAACGAACCCAGGACCTCCGTCTTGTAAATACGGAGGCTGTCAAAAACTAATTTTGTACGTAAAAACTACTTTTTTATTAAGAAATCTGAAACGACAGTACCTGTACAAGTTACTCCTGGGTGGAGCTTTACAAAAATCATTTAATTATTAAACGTTCAGCGAAACTTATTAATAACCCGCTGAAAGACCATCGTAAACTTCCAACAATGAAATTTAATAACGATGGAAAGTACGTAATTTTCAAACCTACACTTCGGTTAAATTTAAGATCGAAATATAACCTTTATTATTTATTATAACTAATATTGGCGGTCCTCTTTATTAACTGCCACTTTGGTCCTGTATACAGCGTAGTTATTACAAAGTCCTGGGTTCGGAGCTTTTATTTCAAAGTCAAAGTCAAAATTCATTTATTTCAAATAGGCTTAGTGTACACGCTCTTTCGAAACGTCAGGTAATAATATTAAACTTAAGATAATGGTGATAATAATCATTCGAAAACTTATAATTAAAGTTACGAGAGTTTCAAACGCGCCTTGGTCCAAGAAGAGCCCACAACAAACTCAGCCAAGGTTTATTTTTTTTTATTTATCACCATTTTACAAACTTATTTAAAACTAAGCACACAGTCGTATAATACAGTTTAACACCAAGCTTTTTTATCATTTCGTCCTAGAACTGCTCAGTCAATATTCTTTCTTAGCCCGGAATTAGGAAGTGATAGTTTTACTCACAATGATAATTTTATGCTATAGATAAGTTACGTCTCTACAAAATCATCGCAAAAAGTGATCCGAATTTATATACATACACCACTGTGTGCACACATGCACAATTTTGTCTTTAGCTCCATTATATATCTTTGAAATAAATAGATTTTACACTTCCTGAACACACAACTCGTCATTGTAGACGATATTTAGGTATTATTTGTTTTAATAACGTTCGTTATTTAATAAGCGACTAAATGAAATTGAGTCAATTTTCCATATTTTTCCGCCTCAGTTTTGATGCGCTAGTGTCCCATCTCTAGTATAAAATGTAATTGGTTACTCAGCGCTTCAAACAGCATATTGAATTATTGAGTCATCTTTTTTGGTATTATTTTTTAAAGAATATTTGCCATATATTTTTTTAATATGATCAACTTTCCCATTCCCCTCTAACTAGTCGGGAAAGACTGTGTTTGAAGTACGACAATAGACCAACGGAGGCTCTATGATTTTTTACGAAATTACGAATAAAGTCTGATATAGTCTGCCAAGTTCGCTGATGACACTCCTGTGATATGCGGGCGACGGGAGGAAAGACTGCGCGGGTGTGAATTCGTACGTGCGGGGAAGTGAGGTGCATCAATCGTGGGTTTTTCATTTATCGCTACACGCCCCCCGGCCCGCGTAGACCATCGTGAGTGTTACGAACGAAGTTGCCAAGCTATAGTAATCGATACATACTCAAATATTATTATACTATGCCCCCCAAGTCACATTGGAACAATATGGTTGAAATAAGCTCCAAATTCCCTTTTCTATAAAAAAGTAGGCCTGTAGGCCGTTTAAGAACGTTGAAGCTAAGATTTTTAAGATTAATTTTTAGATTTCCAGATTGAACTAAAATCCTGCCTCACACGCTCGTACCTACCTCTCGTACTTGAAATTACAAAGCGTCGATAATGTGTCCCACCTGAATACAGCAATACATTGCATTGTTGCTTAGCAAGTGAATATACGAGTATGACAAAGCCTTCACAAGACCCGGCGACCTACATTCGGTACTATGAGTACGCCAGAAACCATGTCAGAATATATCTGAAGTCCATAGTATGACTGTTTGACTACTTTCATGACTGACATTACCAGAATTTCTTTTAGCTAAATGTATCATCTACACAATACACCAATCCATACTAATATTAGAAATGTAAAAGTGTATGTCTCTTTGTTTGTCCATCTTTCACGGCAAAATGCAGCGAATTGACGTGATTTTTTTTTGTGGAGATAGTTGAAAGGATGGAGAGTGACATAGACTACTTTTGTCTCTTGCTAACCCCCACTTTCCCGTGGAGGGTTGAAGTTTGTATGGAGCATTCGAAGAGCAGGAGTGAAATTTTATATGGGACTTTTCGCAGTTTTCAAGGTAGGAACCTAAAAGGTACACAGACTCTTTGTCACCAACGAAAAGAACCTGTTTTATTTTTTTTGGAAATCTTCCCCCAGCCCCTAAAAATGGGATGGAATTAGCGCGGGCGAAGATGCGGGCAAAAGCTAGTAAGTCATAAATTACCGACGTATACCTAAATACTCACTGAATACTAGATAAAAAGATAATATTTATTGCCACAAAGTTACAAGAATAAGAACTCTTTTATTGTTGAGATGATATTTGGACAGCAATCTAGACACATGATTCTTTATCCCAGCAGTAAATTATTCCAACAGTAAATAAAAAAACAAAACCCATTTGCTTTAAAAAGACAGAAACAAGTTCAGTTATGGAAATCACGATTAAAATAAACATAAACAAAGTCAACTCTACTTTTAGATTAGTCAAAAATTAACCTGCCAAAATTCGTTAGAATTAAATGAAAAATACAAATGATAGCTCATTCGTCGCGGAATAAAATTCTGATTAAGGTGTATTTTTTACCAAACCCTGAAATGGGATTTTGAAAACTATATAACTCATGTGTTTAGAGCACAAATGTCCATGTGGGAAAGAGGTGAGTAAATTTGGAATCCACGGGCTTTCATGCCAAAGGAGTGGCGGTAGGCTATTTCGGCATGGCTCTCTTAATGACATAATAAAAAGGGCTCTTGCCACCATAAATATTCCTGCGCTAATCGAGCCGTTAGGAATCAGTCGGGATGATGGCAAGAGACCTGATGGATTGACGCTGGTTCCCTGGGAAATGGGGCGGGCCCTAATGTGGGACGCTACATGCGTCGACACATTAGCACCGTGTCATATCAGGGAGACAGAATCAAGACCGGGAGCCGCAGCAGAAAAAGCTGAAACCGGTAAGTGGCTCAAGTATGCCTCTCTGACAGAGAGTTACATATTTGTACCTTTTGCCGTGGAGACCCTTGGGCCATGGAGTCGCAGTGCCAAAAAATTTTTCCGTACTATTTCACCGCGGCTTGTTGCCTCGACTGGTGACAGAAGGGCTGGCTCATTTTTTGCGCAAAGGATCAGCCTGGCTGTCCAGCGCGGAAATGCAGCCAGTATTCTTGCCACCATTCCACGTGGGCATGATTTGTATAGTTATTAGGATAAGTTAGCTTAAGTTCCTTATTGTATTCTTTCTCGAAATAAAAAAAAAAAGTACTCAAAGACAATATGTGATATAGTAAATTAAAAAAAAAAAGAAAACTTTCTAAAACAGACTAACTTTTTTTTTATTCTTTACAAGTTTGCCTTTACAAGTGACTACAATCGCACCTGATGGTAAGTGATGATGTAATCTAAGATGGAAGCGGGCTAACTTGTTAGGAGAAGGATGAAAATCCTCACTCCGTTCGGTTTCTACACGGCATCGTACCGGAACGCTAAATCGCTTGGCGGTACGTCGTTGCAGGTAGGGTGGTAACTAGCCACGGCCAAAGCCTCCCACCAGCCAGGTCTCTGCCGATTAGAAAAACCTCAATAGGCCCAGCCGGGGGTCGAACCCAGGACCTCCGTCTTGTAAATCCACCGTGCATACAACTGCGCCACGGAGGCCGTCATAAACTTTCAGGAGACTTTTTGTTTTGACTGAAGCTGAAAGTCCAAGTTAACAAGCATAAAGTTTAGTAGCAAGATAAAGCCATTCTTTACCTTAAAATTTACGATTGATTGCCACCTGCTGTAAGTGACCCCACCCATGAATCGCATTAAGGGTTAAAACTGTAGTATTTGAAATTCTTTAGGGACCTATAGTAGAGGAGAGAGACATTGGGTGCCGCCTGCTACAAAACTAGTCGGAACATTTTTTTAATCACCTAGGGTGAACGATGGCATCCAACCGTTCGCATTGAGTTCGACTGGTATTAAAATCGTGGTGGTTGGTAGTCCTTAAAGAAGCCTATGCGAACGCGTTAATGATAATGATGAATCTAGACTGTGATCAGCCTCTTGGCGAGTAATCTTTTGATATACAATGTTCTTCCAGTGAATGCCTTGCCTGCCAAGCCGTATGGACGAAACTGATGAAAATACAGGCACCTGTTTCTTTAGTATTTAAGTTTATTTGACCATCGGATTGATCTAGCCTGTGGTTGCCTTCCATATTTCCCACCATAATCATTTAAAGATCTACTCATAGTTTTGTAATATGAAAAATCCTTGCTATCAAACAAAGTAACGTAATAAATTCTACTTTCGCTCCAATGACACTCTCTCGGGATTATAATAAAGGACAACTAACGCAAAGTTTCTATTTAACTTTTAACCTATTACCCCAATTGTATACCCAGTACCCACATCTAAAACTTTATTAAACCTTCACTATTATATGTACTAAACATATTATCATAATTAATTTAATGAAAGTATCTTATATATCTTATCTAGGTATAAAATACTACAAATAATGATACGAGTATAAAGGACAATCACAACAATTTTCTAAACAACTTTCGCTGAAGATTTGTATCTGTTTAGTTTTTACACGATACTCTAGATAGAGAGATTTATAGAACAAATTCGAAATGAAAATTGTAGAGTTACTTATTAAACAGAATAGAAAAAAATAAACAAACAAGCCTAATAATTTAGCCCCATTATTATAGCTTTATAATAAAGGGACCGGGCTCAAATTCAAGAGGTTTAAGGTTCTATTCCCAGCCACTCATATCATATCTCTTCATATGCCGATAAAAATATAAAAAAAAATTACTTTATACTTAGATGGTTGAGGGTCCTTGAAACCTGCTACCTCTCAAAGTCACCACGGTCCAAACTCCATAGTTGGTCACGGTACTTATCTATAATAGGAGCATGAGCTGACAAACTTTTAGCTGTTATAAAATGACGAAGGTAAGGCTGTCGCTGGCTCTCCGTCTATCAATATTGATTAATTAATTGAACATCCCTTTACCTAGGTGCGTCAAAGGATAATAATATAGAGTTCCTCCTCCCACAGGAAGTTAAAAATGTTTTGGCAACTGGCGTCTTCTTATTAATTCTTAAGGGTACTTCGCAAGTTGAAGAGAGTTTACAAATGTCGTCGTCAATAAAGTGCTATAAATAGCACTAAACGCCCTCTTTTTACACACTTTATATAGCTTAATGTTAATGTAAGAAAATCTTGGAATCTTAATTTGAACCACTTCCCGGTTTTCGATTAGGATGAAATTTTGCAAACGCTTTGAGTTCTGATGACAATACGTGACTAGCTAAGAAACGTCAATACAAATCGAATATGGCGGCCTCCCCAAGATGGATGACTGGTTGTTTGAAATCCACCCCCATGATATGGATATCAAGTGAAAGGGTTTGCTGCCAGGAATACGAAAAAAATAATCCTTAAATCCTTAGTGACTTAAATCCAATATTTGTAATTTTTAGTGCGTGCTAAAAGTTGTTATTAAATAAGACTGGAGCGAGCCTTTAAAGGAAGAAATATCGTTGACGAATGTAGCAGTGACGAGTATATTTGAATAACCCATTACTCAACCCAGCGCCTGTCTCCTTATTAAAAGGCATTTGGAGCTTCAACCCAAAACGCTGCGCCAATTTGAATTGGCGGACAAGAGGTAATATTTGACTTAACTTGATTATATCGTCGTTCACTAACAATCCTTATTGGCGATATTTGGGTTTGTAACATTACCACCTTCTCAAATCTAAATTGTTAATAATTTTTTGAGAAGAAAAGCTATACTACATCACTAGCGGTGCCCTACGGTGTTACCCGTGAAAAAAATTCCGGGATAAAAAGTAGCATATGTGTTAATCCAGGCTATAATCTATCGCAATTCCAAATTTCAGCTAATTCGCTTCAGTAGACACGACGTGAAGTAACAAACATTCACACTGTCATAACCATCAGTTTTTCGCAAATCTTGCAAATACCATGGATTTTTCGGGCTAAAAGAAGCCTATTTGTTAATCTATGGTATAATCTATCTACGTTTTAAATTCCAACCAAATCGATTTAGTAGTTGCGGCGTTATAGAGTAACAAACATCCAAACATACATACAAACTTTCGCGTTTATAATATTACTAGGTAGTAGGATAGACCAACCTAGGACTCGAATCTACGATAAAAACATCCGAAGCCACATCAATTAACCACTGGATCAACTAACCAGATTTCATGTTACTTATCCGCAAATAGATTTATATCCGAAATCGACAGTAATGTACAGCAAAAGTTTCCGCACAATAAAAGTTTTTTATTATAGATATTTTCATAACAAGTTTCGTGGTATCCGCGGTTTACCGCGCCCTCTCTGGCCATTCGCCGACCGACACGATCCGATGTTTAATCCAAATAAACTTGGTTATTAAAGAGCAATTCATATTTTTAGCTCCAGACTTTTTAAAACACAATACTTTTTATCGAGCAGTGTTTTATTATATTTTTAATTAACTTAAAATTAATTTAGACTAAGAATTAAAAGAATAATAAAATCAAAATTTTAAATAAATAAAATTATTAAAACAAATACACACAATCCAATTGTTCACCCACAGGCAAGGTACCCAATACGCTAACGCTGTTACCTCTCTGGATGGAAAGACTTATGCTTTGGGACAAATAAGCGCCAGTTCTTGGGTCACCTGATGCATGGATCAATTTGTTGGACATGATTAATAAATTTTTTTGGTATCTGATAACCAAGGGCCTAAAGTCTCAAAGACAACCGCCGCAAAAACATAGTCATTAGATATGACCTAGTATTTATTTACGTCGCGTAAGGAATTGAGCAATCAAGCAGTGTTGCATTTTCAATTTTGGGCGTTGGAAATAGACCTTCATTCAACTTCATACCTACTATACGCTACGCCCGCAAACGCTGGGTTTTAGCGCATCGCTTTTTTAAGTCTCGTGCAAATAATATAATAATTAATTTGATTAGTCTTCTTTTATTTCACCTCTCTCTCCTGTGGGTCATTGGTAGAAATCCTAAAAATTGAGTTCCTTGTTAACCCCCGTTTTTAATATTTATAAAAAAGAGGTTTTACAAAGGTTTGGCAATATGTGTCTATGTATTTATGTGTCTGTTACCAACAAGCTTAACAAACAAAAAAACGAACATTCAAACCAATCATAAGCCTTCAAAACATGGCGTAAAACATTGTAAGCAAACTTTTTTTGATGAATTATTAAGATTTTCTTAAATTAGTAAATTTCCGGGTGGTTAGGGTAGATCTGAGCCGGGGATGGGCATTCCCCTTTACCTATACTCTTACATTGTACACAGTAAACAAAGAAAGGATTTTTGATAACAAAATAACCCTTTGTTTACTGTGGGCATAGCCGAAGCTGTCCGACAGTATGGTATAATGGAAAATAAATTGTAATTATAAGGGCTGTGGATTCACCCTTAAACAAATGCTATGATGGCACAGCGATGGTTATATGTTTGCCGAAGACCTTAATGGTTACAGTTAGAAACACCATAATACCCACAAAGAAATGAGATTTTTATTTTAAATTTTAAAACTTATGTAATATTTTATAATCTGAAGCACAGACTCTTATAATTATATACATGTGTTTTTTTCATCGCAATAAAAAATTGCTATTAAATTTTTAATAAATTAAATAACTTTTAATAATTTTAGTTAAAGATCATGCCTTAGCTTATTAGAAATAACCTTAAGAATCGGATGAAGAGTACTGAACATCTAAATTTTATTTACTGTTAGTGACAAAAACCGCAATATTTTTTAAATAGGTACTAGTCAAACAAGCAGATATACAATAACCCAGCTGGCATTAAGTAAAGACCATCTCTAACAATAATTGCAAAATATGCTAAAACATATACCTTCTACAACGTGTTGTCATATCTGCTGAGAACCAACCCCCCTGGCCAAGTGGCGCATCAATTCTCTTTTTACGATCGCTAACTAGAAAAATGTATGGGAATGACAGATCTTGATCACGTGACTGTCAATAGCAAATGTCATTCCGTATATTCCGTACGTAGCGATCGTAGAAAGAGAATCAACATGCCACTTGGCTAGGGGGGCAGGCCATCTACCTGAGAAATCGCCTGTGACCTTCAGATACAGCGATAGTTATTGGCGGCAATGCTTGTAATATTTCCGCTGACGAAGTCTGTCATAATGGCTATGTATGCCACTGTCATGGAATGGGCATGACATGACAGTGGCAAGTAACAAAAACGAATTGCCTAACATTATATAGCACGAGTGCTACAATCGCCAATTTTGTGCAGTGGCATACAATGCTTTTTCTACGACCATGATAAAAAAAAATTAAATTTACGAAACTTGGTATTAAATTGACATTAGGCATGGCCTGAATTTTTTAAGTGCAAAATTTAAAATCATTGTAATGTAATGAACATTACTAAACGACCTGTAGAAATAAATAGCCTTAGCTTTGGGGTTTTATATTGAGTAGATTACGAAAAGGAGGGAGAAAAAAAAGCTTTTAATACAAAAGGGTAGGGTACTTCGTTTCACACTGTCCTAGTCTAACTTGGTAAAATGGTGCACCTATTTCTAGTGTGTTATCTATTTTT
This sequence comes from Bicyclus anynana, assembly GCF_947172395.1. Taxonomy (NCBI): domain Eukaryota; kingdom Metazoa; phylum Arthropoda; class Insecta; order Lepidoptera; family Nymphalidae; genus Bicyclus; species Bicyclus anynana. Next base: position 10,620,234 of record NC_069099.1, on the reverse strand, counting down.
ATCTGATTAAATATCAACATGGACCCCAAACCATAGCGTACAGCTGCACTCACATTATTCCATAGCGATCGTAAACTTGGTGGTGTACACATGTACACATCAGTCATAAAGGTTTACCTTTTAGCTTCTATAATCTCATTGGTGCCTTTACCAACCACTCTTTCTGGCATTTTTTTTTATTCTTTACAAGTTAACCCTTGATTACAATCTCACCTGATGGTAAGTGATGTTAGACGTAGTACCACCAACTTGTTGTTGGTGGTACGTCTTTGTCAGTAGGGTGGTAACTAGCTACGGCCTAAGTCTCCCACCAGCCGGACCTGGACCAATTAAGAAAACCTCAATCGGCCCAGCTGGGGATCGAACCCAGGACCTCCGTCTTGTAAATCCATCGCGCACACCACTGCGCCACGGAGGCCGTCAAAAAATTTCTATTCTGCTTTAATGTTTGATACTACAAAAGTACTGGAAAGTTTTTCTAAGTCAGTACATTATCATTTTAAATATTTGGAGAGAATAATGTAGGTACGTGCCTAATCATGAAAATAAAAAAACATATCTTTACTATAATAAGTTAAATTATCTAGGAATAGCCGCAAAAAAATCTTGTCTCGTTGCAAAGTATGTCCCCGTTTAGCTGTTATAATTGGAGTTTTGTAGGAGGCTCATTGAAAACACAATTAATAAGTACTTAAATGTCATATTTTCTTTTGTCAGATAATTATGCTGCCGAGGTAATTATTATAATTGCTTCTAGCGGCATATTTAATTTACCCCTTTAAGAAGAGGCTTTGTCGCGGCTATAATGTGAGTAACATTTAATTTTAATGTTGTAAGGGAAAATTCCTAAATTAAAATTGAAAAAAAAGTTGTGTTATACAGAAAGTATGTGGCAAAAAATTTAATTTTTTGACAAGTGTGTCTTATTTTTGACGGAGGTTTAAAATTATTTGCTTGCTTCTTTGTAGTTTGTTAATCTTAGTTACATTAATCATGAAATGGAGAAGTAGGGACCTAATACAATCTATACTAATATATAAAGCTGAAACGCGAAACTACTGGTCTCAGAAACTACTGGTCCGATTTGAAAAATTCACACGCCACGCGAGTGAAACCACGCGGCGTCAGCTAGTTTTAAATACACACCAATATCAATAATAATACTGTTAATTTAATACTGTTAATATATAGTAAATCAATAATAACAATTAGCATTCATTTTATGCGTTGAAGGCCTAGTAATACCATTTTGTAAATACCAAAAATATTATCCAAGATCCAAGGAATTCTGTCTGTAAAAATAGAATAGTTAACGAATGAAAACATCAGAAAAACGCCCAACCAAGGTACTTTCTATTATTCTAATTAAGATCATAATTAAGCTTGTCCTCGCGACGTGGCTAAAAGTAAACAGAATTTCCAGCAAACATTGGAATCAGAACACTGTGGGTGTGAAATAAGTTGAGAATATCCGACATTGTAGAAATCACTCCCAATAATTTAGGGATTGGGTGGAATTCTGTCCGCAATTATTATATTTTCATTTGGTAACCCCTCTGGGTAACTTCGACGGGCTTGGTCATTTGGTTAAATTGGGCTAATTATTAGTTATAGTTAGTTATTCTACAAACAAGTTTACACTATCATTACTACGCCGAATAGTCAACACAGTAGCGACACACCGTGCAATAATATAAAACTTAGTGTCATACAGTAAACAACTTACAAAGTCTAGGTAATAAAAAGTGTAGGTAAATGTAATTACCATGTGTTAAAAATTGAATCGTTATTACTGAAAAAAGGGCAAGTGTGTTGTTGAAACCCTTTTTAGTTTATTCCTGTTATGTTCATGTTTGCTTAATTGAAAAGTTTAGCTTGTGTATGGTTTTTACCTCTTGTTCATATAAACATTTTTTGTATAACCTCGTAATTAAACGAAATAAAAAACAAACCTGTTCTATTTGTTTGTGTTTCAAATTAAACGGTGCAACATAAACATTACATCTAACAAATTTAAACGTTTGCTAACTACATTTTACTTGTCATAGTGCATTTGTTTAAATGTTTTTCCTTTGATGTAGTGCAAACGTTTTTGCTTAAAACAATTAAATGTAAAATTTTAAATGTTTAAGTTCATTGTTTTAGAAGCACTTCCCCTTAATAGAATCGTACAATAATGTTTTATATACCCCCACGATGTTGATGACAAATAAGTGTCATTCTTAAATGACGCGTCAAAGACTTCCCCTGGTTTCTGATACTCCAGCAAAAATGAGTGTTTTAAGCGATTTGCGTACAAAATGGTCTTTCCTAAAACCATACCTTCCGTATGGGGTCATAGAGCCATGGGACGATTTAAATCCTCGTCTATACCACGCTGTGCATATTTACTGGCTGAAGTTTTACGGGATGTGGTACTTTGACTTCGCACCGACCAGCTTTTCTTTTTGGCTGCATTTGTTATATTCGACGGTGGTGTTGTGGCTTGTTTGCTTCTTGCCTTGCATTGGAGAAGTTTCTTACTTAGTAAGACGAAGCGAAAATATTGCTGATATCGCAGAGGGGTAAATTAAAGACAATACTTTTTATTTACACAACTAGTGCCCGCGACTATGTCGTTGGAATATAGTTTTTCACAAATCCCGCGGGAACGATTTTTCCGGGATAAAAAGTAGCATACGTGTTAATCCAGAGTAATGTCTATTTGCATTCCAATTTTCAGCCAAATCGCTCAGTAGTAGCGGCGTTAAACAGTAAAAAACACCAATACAAACACGTTTATAATATTAGTAGGATTATAATAAATATGCATTTATCTACTAACCTTTGCCCTATTTGTAATAAAAAGTGCAATTATTATTACTCGTATCTAGCAAATATAAACGTTGAATGCAATAGAACTGAATATGTGAAAAGTTCAAATGTGATATTTAAATACTCTTTCCAGGCTGTACTTATTTCTGAGTGAAATGTACACGTATTTTAAACTCGCTGTATTCTGGCTGAATAAGGGCAAAATTTTAAACCTTCTTGAATTTCTACATTGCGACGAATTCAAACCTGAGGAGAAAGAGCACCGAGTGATTTTGAGAAAAAGTATTAAAACGGCGCGCTTCGTAATGACGTACTATTCTGCTATGTGTGTCGGCGCAGTCTCGGGTAAACAGGAATTTTGTTTTGGACCAAAAGCCTGCATCGGTCAGACATACCTCATTTTATGAAGATTGAAAAATGATCACCCTGTGCTGCCAACTTCTACCTAACGTAAGTACTCATACGAGTATGTACGTATTGGACTGTGGTGGCTTTGGAAGGTTTCAAAAGTTCACACCTTCAATCCTGCAAGTACAATACGTATTTTTTCGGCATAAAATCTCAGATGTACTATGTGACCCTCGAATGCCCCATAGACTCAAGGGTAATTTACAAAACGGTTGTAAAACCTCTCGTGCTAAATGAAACACAATGTTGGGCGATTGAAGAGATGTATAATGGAAGAATGCTTGCGAACGAAATACTTATGTTGGATGGTGGACAATAATGGATAAAATAAGGTATGAGTAGGCTGCTTGGAAGTATTTCCCAAGGTTATATTCTTTAAGAAAAAATAATTAAAAAGTCTAAGGAAAATGACATATGAAATAATGTTATAAAAAGAATAGTTTTGGAATAAAAATTATTTCGTTTGTTAATAGATCATAATTATAGTTGGGTCCCTTATAATCCTTATATTATGACCTAACCAAACTTATTTTTTGATTCTTCTTCTTGATAAATATCATGAAGTAGCTTACTAGTGAAGTGAGGACTACCCGTTGCAATATATCGTAGATATTGACAGTCTTACCATTACAATTAAGTATTTTAAAATGCAAAGATAGATAAAGGTGTGTGTTACATAGTTGGAATTATTTGAAATTACTTTGTATGAAAAAAAAAATAATAAAAAAAATTAGTTATGCAGTTCGCCTCCAATAAGTCCACAGAGCGGAACTGCATAACTAATTTTTTCAACACCTTGAAGTTATGGAAAATACTCCCGAGCGACTTTTAGAAGAGGAAGTATGAAAGTGGAATATCACAGAAAAGTTAAGAAGTAAAAGATTGGTTTGATATGGACATGTAATGCGGATGGAAGAGATTGACTATTTTTCCGACCCCATTATAATGGGATAAAGGAGCTGAAGGACTACCTAACTCAACTTGGTGACCATGAGGATTCCCTTTCTGTGTAGAGAAAAAAACAAAAGGAGATGATGACATTCCTCGGTATAATATAAAAAATCGGGTCCCCAATGACGTCACTTGGCTTGGTGGCAGCCCTTCGAAAAACACTATATTTTTTTGCAAGAGTTTAAGGATCTCTAGCAAAGGATTGCCACAATTCTAAAGGTCTGGCGATTAGGAACATAAGGGACCTCATGATATCCCATAAAAAATATCCAAGAATTATGTTTGATATAATAATAATTGAGGATCTTGAAATCTGCTGTCGTTCAAAACCACCACAGTGCAAACTCCATAACTAGCTACAGTACTTACCCAAACTTTCATAAAATGAGGTAAGTCTGACTACTGCAGGCTTTTGTTCTATTTTTCATCTAGTGAAAATGTATATATAAATATATCTCTATTTTGAATTTTACCTTATACATGGATGAATACCTAAGTTCTGAAATGCTTGAAATAAAACGCTTTTAGTTCAGACTGTAACACTTTTTCTAATCCTAATACTCTCTGTTATGCTATTTTATTTATTATTTTTTTTTTATAAATATTTTTATAGTTGCAATAATTTTGCCGCTCACCGAAAATTTCGTCATACTACCTACAAATGTGGAATACCCTTATTTTGATGTTAACAAATCGTCGGTCTATGCCATTATCTACTTGCATCAAGTAAGTTCTGAATATACAAAAAATATAATTAATTAATTATATTCTAATATTACAAAAATATTTTAATTAATCAGATTTTTTTATATTTAAAAAATAATTTACCTATAAATGAAAATAATATCAATCCAATAAACTAATTAACAAAATCATGAATTATTAATGTTGTATTGTAATAATCATTACTCTGTATAGTGTATATGTAAAAAAAAAAACTTTTTTTTATTAATATCATTTAGGTATATAAGAGTTTTGTATTTCAGATATATTACAAGCCAGCGACCTGTATTATAGATGGAGTAATGGACACAATACTTGCTGCATTCATCGCTGCCGCTAGTAATATCACAACTTAATAATCATCATCATCATCATCATCATCATCATCATCATCATCATCATCATCATCATCATCATCATCATCATCATCATCATCATCATCATCATCATCATTATAAGCCGATGAACGTTCACTGCTGGACATAGGTCTCTTGCATGGACTTTCAAACAAAACGGTCTCAAGCCGCCAGCATCCAGTGGCTCCCTGCAACGCGCTTGATGTGTTCGGTCCACCTAATGCGGAGTCGCCATTCCAATACTCAATAATAAACCAAACTATATAATTCAAGGGGATGCCCGCGACTTCGTCCACCCTAGACCTCTCTAATCCAGCGATATTGCAAAATCCGTTCTTAGAGGATACCTACTAACTAAAAACTACCTCCCTGCCAAATTTCAGCTTAGTACATCAAGCGGTTTACGAGGTTTCGTGATAAATGACCTTTCGCATTTATATATTAATATTTTAGCTGGACACTATTCTATATTGTGTGAAAAATAGTAATAAGTCGGCCATAGCAACCAAGCAATCTACGAACCAATATCAAGACAAATATATTTTAAATTGAATTCTAAGCACATTCAGCAGTAGATACGTATTTTATTTTTTATTTATTTATATAAAGCACGCCAACAATACATATATATAAAACTTTTAAAAAACAGAATAGGTCACCTGAAAAAAATCTTTTAAACTCTAGGCGTACATAACATTTATACAATTACATGTCAATACTTATAAAATTATAGGTCTAATTTTCTTTATTATTGTTTCCTTTTGCTGATTTAAATAACCTGTAATCTGAATATTAATTAAGAAAGATAAATTGACTTGAAATTAATAATTATCCTAAGAAAACCGACGTATCCAAGCAAAGCAACGCCCACAATAAATATCCTCTTCTGCGTTTATCTATACTAATATTATAAAGCTGAAGAGTTTGTTTGTTTGTTTAATTGAACGCGCTAACCTCAGGAACTACTGGTCGGATTTGAAAAATTCGTGCAGTTTTAGATAGCCCATTTATCGAGAAAGACTACAGGCTATATATTATCTCCATATTCCTACGGGAACGGGAACCACGCGGGTGAAACCGCGCGGCGTCAGCTAGTCCAATGTATATCATTAATGACGTTTATAAATATTTTCACATTTTAACGGAACATTTAACTTTCAGTTGGTCAAATAGAAATTCTAGCATACAATCTAAGAAACTTTAAAGTTTTAGCAGAAAGGAAATTCAAAAGAAATGAGGTAAAGAATATCCAACGTCCTTATGTCAAACAGGATGTAAAGTGCAATCAATATCATTACATGCATTTGGTATTGAAGAGAAATATCATTCACTACAATGCTATCATACAGTAAGTGAAATAAAATTCTATTTCCATTATAAATAACAAGTTTCTAAGAATGAAATTTCTTTCTAGTCACTACTTTTTCTATGGAAAATTTCAATTGTGTTTACAGTCGCGTTTTGTAATAAATATATTTGTATATATTACTTTTATTGAGAAACGTGAATATGAAGGAAGTCTTACTCGTAACATAATACATTTATCGTCACTTTTCATCCTCGGAATAATATATGTTGTATTTTATTCTTACCTCGTCATCAACCCATATTCGGCTCACTGCTGAGCTCGAGTCTCCTCTCAGAATGAGAGGGGTTAGGCCAGTAGTCCACCACGCTGGCCCAATGCGAATTGGCAGACTTCACACACGCAGAGAATTAAGATAATTCTCTGGTATGCAGGTTTCCTCACGATGTTTTCCTTCACCGATTGAGACACGTGATATTTAATTTCTTAAAATGCACACAACTGAAAAATTGGAGGTGCATGCCCCGGAACGGATTCGAACCCACACCCTCCGGAATCGGAGACAGAAGTCATATCCACTGGGCTATCACTGCGCTGTTATTCTTACCTAAACATGAGAAATTAAGTACTTAGTTACCAATTACGTAGCTTCATGGTGTCGGGGGTGAAAATGATCTTTTTTTTATTGCACTTGACTACAATCTCACCTGATGGTAAGTGATAATGCAATCTAAGATGGAATCGAGCTAACTTGTTTGGAGGACGATGAAATCCACACCCCTTGCGGTTTATACACGACGTCGTACCGGAACCCTAAATCGCTTGGCGGTACGTGGGTAGGATGGTAGCCACGGCCAAAGCCACTCCCACTAGCCAGACCTGGACCAATTAAGAAAACCTCAATCGGTCCAGCCGGGATCGAACCCAGGACCTCCGTCTTGTAATTCCACTGTGCATACCACTGCGCCACGGAGGAAAAATGTCTCGATGTTAAGTGACAATCTGTGATGTTATTGTATCTTTTTTTTAATTTAATGACAAGTTTTCCGTTGACGACTATCTCACCAAATTTCGGGTGACGATGCAGTTTCTACTAATACGGAAGCTTACTAGGAAAAGATACAAGTTATACCCACGCAACATCGTTCTGGAACGCTAAATCGCTCGGCACATCTTTCTTAACACCATTCTAGACCTAGGCCCTGAATTCTAAGCTGACCCGAGCCGGGAATCACACTAAGGATCTCTACGTTGAGAATACCAGCACTACGCTAGAGAAGTCGTAAACACTTGTTTTAAATTCTAGATACGTGTCTATGATGGAGAGTGCGTTTAGTTTAGCCTCAGCCCTACAATTCATGCTAAGCGTTATGGTTCTCTGTTTAGTGGGAATACAATTTCTATCCGTAAGTTGCATTAATTTATAATATAGCCATACTTTTTTTTACAATTAAATAATAAACTTATACTTTGAATTAGTATTGATACTACAGCTATTTGCAGCTCCATTTTACAATTAATTCACTGCAAGTCTATTTCTGAAATAATAAATTCAAGTTATTTACCAGTTGTATGGCCCTAAGTAGAACTGGTTATGATTTTTAAGTGAATTAATTGTCTTAACTAATTATTATCTGACTAGCTGACGCCGCGCGGTTTCACCCGCGTGGTGCCCATTCCCGTAGGAATACGGAGATAATATATAGCCTTTAACCTTCCTCGATAAATGGGCTATCTAACACTGAAAAAATTTTTCAAATCGGAGCAGTACTTCCTGAGATTAGCGCGTTCAATCAAACAAACAAACTCTTCAGCTTTATACTATTAGTACAGATATTCACACTTTTGTTTAAAATGTATAAGGGACTTGATTTAAATATCTACCTTCTTGTGTTTATTTACATTTATTTTGATGATTGTTATTTTATGTCTATAACACAATATTTGAGGTTCTAAAGTTATCGGCAACAATAACCCTTAAAAGTAAAACAGCGATAATGTTAATGAAATTAAAATGACTTTAATTCACATGGGTTTTTAAGAGTGAAAACCTGTTATAATTGCTTGTTTGGTATGTTAATTCGTAAATAGGTTCATAGGTTACATACAGGAAACTATAGATCATTTTCTTCCAGATTGAAAATCCCAGTAGTCACCCTATGCAAATCGTATGGATGGCCATTTATTTGACGTGTATGCTGATAGAGGTATTCATATTGTGCTGGTTCGGCAACGAACTTATATTGAAGGTAATCAATCTCTCCCATACATCCTGGTACAATTTATTTTGTGCCCCAGCCTGGCTGACAGGCTCTATGTTACATACCGTACTAGTAAAATATATCGTATGGTTTGAAACCTAAAGTAAGATGATAAACTTTTCAACAAAACTTTTAAGGTACACATGCTCTAAAATAGCAAGCTAAAACGTGCTATTAAGTATGCGCCATACGAGCATGCTTATCATCAGTTTACATTTGCTAGCAATAAGCATGCGATTTTCAAGTATGCTCTTGAATAAGCATGCCCAAAGTAATTACACATGCTTATTGGTATCTATCGCTCTCTGTCTATTATCGTGTTAGACTGTTAGCGAGAGATGAAGGTGAAGAGAATACGGAATAGCAATGCTGATCGACTATCATACTCAAAAAGCAAACCTGTTCAGACGCGCGAAAAGCACGCCTCCTTCCACCCGCGCAGCAAGTATACTCATAAATCGCATACTCATAAATCGCACGACTGTTGATTCTTGAGCAAGCTCGAAATAAGCATGCTCATTATTAGCAATGTTGCGATACACATGCTAATAAGTAGCAACTGCTCAATAGTAGCATTCTTTAGTGCTTGAAATAAGCATGTGTAACAGTAGTTTTAAGATTTACTATTCGTGCATGTCAAGTTTGTTGTTTCTATTTATTTAATTATTGTTTATGACTAAATTACACAAAACTTAATCACATCCTCACCGAAAAAAATCACCTATTGACAGCAACATATAACATAATATGTAAAATTGACATATTATATATAATCTAACATTCTTCTCCGTTAAACACTCAAGTTCTCATGAAAAAGTATTTGTTTCATTAACAGTACCTACAAGTAATAATTGATGGACCAATCAAATGATGATGATAAATGCCCCGATGGTCAGTCGAAACAATCATCTATGAACAGGGCAACTCTTCACAGGGCATATGAAGAAACACACAGTACAAAACTCTATACTGTGCAGGGGCGATGGTTCCTAACAACCCGATTCCTATCGGGTTACCTTTTAAAAATCCACGAGTTTTACGTACTAAAATATTTTAACGTGCTCAGCCAAAAACAAATTCAGATATATAAACCATAAGAACGGGTTACCTACGAGAAAATTTCAGTCTTCGCTAATTATATTGTGTTTGTGTTCTTACTGTGCCTGTAAAAACACAAACACAAGCATGCCATTTAGATCGGAAAACTGCAATGATTCTTGGGGGTTGAATTAAGCATGATGGTAGTACTTCCTCGGGCGAACTCATTCATAAAAATATTGGATAGAAGCAGGCGTTACTGTGCGGAAGTTCATCATGAATATATAATTATTTATTTATTTTGCTATTATCTAGAGATGTTGACTCTACAACGTGCAATTGCAACTTGACTTTCCTGACGCTCCGGTTTCGGGGTGAAACGTACGTAGAGAGTATTTTGTCGGACCTGGGTGACGTTGTCGCATGGGATAGTCGGCTTTTCTTGGATGATAGCAAAATGAATAAATTATTAAATATTCATTTACTAAAAGTTCTACTTCTACTGAAATATTTATTTATTAATCCAAATGACTTATACTGCAGAGCCTCGAGCTACGGCAGGCTGCGTTCGACGGACCGTGGCTTGAAACTGACCCGAAGACGACGATGTTCATCGTAATACTGTTGGAACGTTGCAAACGACCCCTGAGGGTCACTGCGGGGAAAATATTTACGTTATCCCTGAACACGTATACTTATGTTGGTAACAAATACTAATAATATAATAAAAATACCTATTTCATCAACTAATAAGACCTTACAATAATGTTGATTTTTAACACGCTTAAATTAGCTTCACTAGTATGTAAGAAAATCTTGGAATCTTAATTTGACCCACTTCCCGGTCTTCGATTAGGATGAAATTTTGCACACGCTCTGAATTCTGATGACAATACATGACTAGCTAAGAAACGTCATTACAAATCCAATATGGCGGCCTCCCTAAAATGGTGGAATAGCTGTTTGATATCCACCCCCATGATATGAATATCAAATGAAAGCGATTGCTGTCAGGAATACGAAAAAAATAGTCACGTGACTTAAATCCAATATGGCGGACAGGCTAATTTTTATTGCGTACTAAAAAAATGTTTTTTTAGTTTTTTAAAGTATTATATTATTATTATTTCTCCGTTATCGTGATTTATCGTGAGAATTATGTTTATTACAAATCCCACGGGAATCATTAATTTTTCCGGGAAAAACATAGCTTAGGTACCTACTGCTCTAAGGTCAAATTTATATACCAAACAACATCCAAATCGGTTTAGTGGCTTAGCCGTGAAAAGGTAACAAACCGACATTCAGACTTACTTTCGCATTTATAGATTAATAAACTAGCGAACGCTCGTGCCTTCGTCCGCTCTTACGCCTCCTTAAACCGGCCCTATTGTAAAATCCGTTCTTAGAGGACATATACTTACTATAAACTATGAATTTCGCATTTATACCTATAGATTAATATTATTAATATAAAAAAAGAATACAAAATAGGTACATAAAACCTCGCCTTTTTAGAAGGTTATAAATAATGTAAAATAATCCATGACACATATTGTTTTACTCGTAGCATAGTAAAGCTGATAAACCATAAAAATTCAGACTACTTTTAAAAAAAATAAAATATTCATGTTTAATAGTAAATTTTGTTTCAGCTCATAAACTGGTCGTACAAAGCATTTGCAGTGATGAGAAATACGAAAAAATAATGGAATGGATTATTGATATCGAAATAACTTGTTATTTTGTAACTTTTAGGGTTAACGATATTATAAATTATAAATATTTATCTATTAATTTAAGATTTTCTTCATCTAGTGTAAAATAAAGAGCTCGGATTCCTTTTCTTCTATGTTTATTTTTTTCTTTTTTATTCTTTACAAGTTAGCCCTTGACTACAATCTCACTTGATGGTAAGTGATGATGCAATCTAAGATGGAAGCGGGCCAACTTGTTAGGAGGAGGATGAAAATCCACACTCCTTTCGGTTTCTACACGAAACCGTATCGGAACGCTAAATCGCTTGGCGGTACTTCTTTGTCGGTAGGGTGGTAACTAGCCTCGGCAAAAGCCTCCCACTAGCCAGACCTGAAAAAATCAAGAAAACCTCAATCTGCCCAGTCGGGGATTGAACCCAGGACCTCCGTCTTGTAAGTCCACTGCGAATACCACTGCGCCACGGAGACCGTCGTTTATTCTATAAGTTTTAAATATGTTTAGTAAGTGTACGTGTTAATAACTATAATTTAAAGAAAACCTGACTATAAAATTATACTTTATTGTACTTATTGTATTTCTGTATACAATTGACCGGTCTTGACAGAATTGTCGTTGTCGGATCGCTGATATGGTCTTCTCAAGAGCCTCAATAGCTCATCGGTAAGAGCGGTTGGACTCATCACCGAGGGGTGGTGGTTCGGTCCCCGCCCCGTTGGTCTATTGTCGTACCCACTCCTAGCACGGGGAGGGGAATGGGAATATTGGTCATATTATAAAAAAAATATGGCAAAAACTCTTTAAAAAAAAAAAATAGCGAACGAAAGATAAAACACAACGACTGTCTAATACACAGACACACTCCATTTCGCCTTTTGGTCAATGCAAAACTTGTAAAATCTCAGTAGGGCAAAGTCTTGGCAGATATTTTAGCAACTTAAAAGGATGAAGCAACATTTTAAAAAATCATCTTAGAATTAAAATTCTTTCATACATTTAAAATCCAGATTTCCGTGTACATTCCTACTATTTTAGTACCATAATTTTACGTAACTGCTAAAAAATCCCTCGAGAACTGACCCATTTTATTTAACTTCGTGAAAATTCTTACTAAGTCATTAGTTAAGCTTTTATAAGAAAGCACAATGGATAATTTAATTTGTGTAATGAAAACGATCATTCAAATTATTAGGAGACATCTTTCTTCGCCTATTAAAGAAGAAATTATCCTGACTTTTTTGAGATGTCGCCATTTATAAATTAAGATCTCAATTTTAATATCTTTTGCTTTGATTGAGTTATTAAAATAGTCTGTATTATTACAAAATAGTAGTTGTGCTTGTACAAGGATACAATTGAAAATAGGACATTTCTTTACCATAAAAGTTTTTGTCGCGAAAAGGTAAGTTACTCTTATCTTGGAAATTTCTTAACGGCTTTTCAAGGGGTATTTTCAAATTGATTTTATTAAGACTTGCGGTTATCAAAAAAAAGAGACGAATATCTAAGCATTTCATGGATTTACGGTGCGAGTGCTGGGTCCATCGTGTGGTAGAGAGAAAAGCTCCAAGCAGATGCCCGGACTTGTAACCGATGGGTGTAGGGTTAATGACGTCATTGACAGACTAACACTCCCATTTTCCGTTCGTACTGTTCGCTCTACCTAGACAAATGTGGTAAGATCCTACTAGAGCAGCATTAGATACCCGTTCTAATATAGAACTTGCTGCAGTTCTAGAGAGGCCAAGGTCTTTAAGCAAGTTATAGAGAGATTTTGCTAGTAATCGCCGAAGTTTTGTGTATATTGTAGTTGTACGCTGGTATGCGATGCAGATAATTCTTCTGTAATACATACAGAAGAATTATATACACGTCTATGAAGAAGATAAAAAATCTCTAAAACTATTATATTTTTTACTTCTCACCTAGCTCCTAAAAGGGTCGACCGTCCTTAAAGATGGTGGTGGTTGATTATATTATAACAATGTGTATATTTGAGTGAGATTTTATTATTTTCTTAAATAAACGTATTTGCTAAAGTTAGAATAGTAAAAATTTGTTATGTTCGTTATAGGTACTTAATAATTATGATTATTAATAAGCTAATAACTTCCATACCACTTTTAAAATTATCTACGTTGCTCAACACTGCAGGTTGCGGTACACGGCGCATTTAAATACCTCTTGGCACATATTATTCGCCGTAATAGCTCAGCATCCCAGATAGGATATGAGCTCTGCCTCCGATTCCGGAGGGTGTGGGTTCGAATCCAGTCCGGGGCATGAACCTCCAACTTTTCAGCAGTGTGCATTTTAAGAAATTAAATATCACGTTTCTCAATCGGTGAAGGAAAACATCGTGAGGAAACCTGCATACCAGAGAATTATCTTTATTACCTTTATTATCTCGTGTGTGAAGTCTGCCAATCCGCCTTACCCCTCTCATTCTGAGAGGAGACTCAAGCTCAGCAGTGAGCCGAATATGGGTTGATGACGACGACGACGACATATTACTTACAGGAAGCCATCGAACTCGCAAATAGTTGACCTAAAATAACTCACTTGTCATTATTCTTTTTTACTAGTCGTTCGTTCGCTTCTGCGCCGATCCCAAGAATGCGGGTGCTATATATCAACGGGTCCCGCTTTTAATCTCGCAAGCCCTATTTATTCACATTTATTTCGAAGGTATTTTCTTACTGGAATTTCCCCGCGGAACAGGGAGCATTTTCTGTGTTTAACAGATTTGTGTCTTCTGTCGCTGTCCCTTGCGAAAGGGTTGTTTTTGTGAAATACTTTTGAGGCCATTAATAACAATTTGTTTATCTAAAAAACTTTATTGATTGTAATGTATACGAGTAGTATGTTGTTTGTTTACCATTTTTGTGTAAAATAATTTGGTTATTAACGCTTTATTTATTAACGCACTAGCTGATGCCGCGCGGTTTCACCCGCGTGGTTCCCGTTCCCGTAGGAATACGGGGATAATATATAGCCTATAGCCTTCCTCGATAAATGGGCTATATAACACTGAAAGAATTTATTTTTCAAATCGGACCAGTAATTCCTGAGATTTCGCGCGTTCAATCAAATAAACAAACAAACAAACAAACAAACTCTTCAGCTTTATAATATTAGTATAGATTTCGATATTATTAATCCATAAAGTAAACAAGGGTTATAATTACTAACTACTGCACGAAAACTGATACGATGTCTTGAACTTTGTTTAGGAATATAAACCTAATTTGACATAATTGGATTTTGATGTATTTTTTGGAAGGCCACGATTTTCCGAAGTACGATGACGATCAATCATTACACGTACGTATCTTTACTTGTTGTGCATGTACGTAGATTTTAAAAATGTTTTCTGAGGAAAATGACTACTTTCTTTGGTTTAAAATTGATATTTAATAATCCTATCATGCAAACGTTGTTTAATTTACTATTATAGCGTATAAAAATTTATCTTTTAAGCTTTGTGGTATTTTCAATGTAAAAAAGTAAAATCAGGGTCCTACTGAGTTTTTTTTTTTTTTTTAAAAAAAGAACATTTGCCATATTTTTTTATAATATGACCAATATTCCTATTCCCCTCCAACTAGTCGACAAAGACTGTGCTAGGAGTGGGTACGACAATAGACCAACGGGGCGGGGATCGAACCACCACCCCTCGGTGAGTCCAACCGCTCTTACCGTTGAGCTATTGAGGCTTGGAACACTGATGAAATTACAACATCAAAGTACAACGTAGCAAATGAATTTCTATGGAATTATGAAAATCTTTGTAAACAAACAATGCCGTTATGAAAGTGGTTAATGGAAACTCTTAACGGGGGGTCTGTTTATCTTACTTAATACTGAAGCTCTTTGTGGAGTGTACACTGTACAGTCAAATTCCGATTGGTTCAGGTTTTAATGAATACAGTAAGGAATAATTTAAAATTAAAATGAGGTTTTATTTTCAGTAAATACAACACTTACATATATTAAAGTTTCCTCTGCTGTTACAGCTTAATTAATATTGATATTCGAATACGTTGCGAATCTTTAATTAAGTTTGTACTCTACTTTTATGTAGGCTATTTTATCATAAAGATATAATTATGAGATTTATTAAGCAAAACGAATTCGTTCAATCATAATTTATACCTGAGTAATTAATTAAGATCTGTTCTGTACCTCTTTTGTACATTAAACTCATACAATAAAATGTGTAAGAAGAGTGAATTGAACTAGAATCATTCAACGTTTAACAACCAGGCTTATTGATAGGCAGCCGGGTTATAACTCGTGGTGTTCGAACCGTCCACATCTCTTGTTGTGTAATTCTTTATGGGTTACTTGGGATAGGCCGGGAGAGTGACTTAAGTGGAAAAGGGGATTGTTTGTTAACAGTCAAAGGTACCTTTAACCCTACATACAACGTTCACAAGTGCGTGACTTCACTTAAGGTCATTCTCTCCCATTCTAGGATTTTATTTTGGTTACAGTTTGATTTGTTAATTAAGTTGTCCTGACAAATGTTGTGAATACCTTTGTTCGACATTAGTTTTCTTATTTTTGTAACCACTTTCGAGTCTGCTAAAAGGTGATTAAATGATATATAATTTAGATAATTGTTAGTTTCTGTTAGAGATGGCCATAAATCCCACTGTCAATACTACGTAAATTTGAAAATAGAATTAATTAAGCTTCTCTTTAAATTATTTAAATTGATTAATGATGTTAGATCATTAGATAGACATAGACGCAGAGACATGTTGACCAATGAGCAGAGTAGTGACGTAGTCGGTAACCAGATAGAGGGAAATGGTGGAAAATGGTGAAAGGAAGGACATAGAGAGATTGGTGTGAAGAAAAAATAACTTCTGAATGTAAAAGTGCAAAAATACCTATGTATTATCATTGATTTTATTATTTATCTATACTTCTATACTAAAATATAAAGCTGAAGAGTTTGTTTGTTTGATTAAACGCGCTAATCTCAAGAACTTCTGGACCGATTTAAAAAATCTTTCAATGTCAGATAGCCCATTTATCGAGGGAGGCTTTAGGCAATATATTATCCCAATACTCCTACAAGAACGAGAACCACGCGGGTGAAACCGCGCGGCGTCAGCTAGTTATAAATACAATGGATTACATTCCATAATTTTGGTGAAAAAGGCAGTTGTGTTTTATTCCCGCTGACCCGGCCTGTATGATGATGATGATATCTAAAAAAAATATATAAGAGACTCCATTGTGGACTGTTAGTAAACATGTAACCCACAAAATAACAAAATAATATTTTACGACCATTTCATGTTTCCTCTCTACGCTAGTTCCAAAAAACTATTGCCTACGTAATTGGATGACACCCGCGAGCATTTATATTGCGACATTTTGATATGGTCTCAATAATGCAAACGGTTCGCCGCACATCCACCATTGGAGTTAGGCCAAGTCGCATTACTTAAACCGACAAATTCCTGGTTAAGTATGACTTGGCTAGCACTTGTAGTTCTATTAGCTTTACGTAACGATCGAATAAAATTTAACAGAACGCTGTATTTTTCTACATAAATTAATATTAATTTAAAATGAAAACCATGTATTGAAACAATTATAAACAACTAAGTTTTTTATACATAATAGTTTAGTTAAATAAATTTACTGCTTAAACAAAAATAAACAAAAGTGAATATAAATAACAAAGTTCTTAGTTTTTCCGTATTCTTATCGTATTCGTTATCAAACCATATTCGGCTCACTGCTGAGCTCGAGTCTCCTCTCAGAATAAGAGGGGTTAGGCCAATAGTCCACCACGCTGGCCCAATGCGGATTGGCAGACTTCACACACGCAGAGAACTAAGAAAATGTTCTGGTATGCAGGTTTTCCTCACGATGTTTTGCTTCACGGTTTGAGACATGTGATATTTAATTTTCTTAAAATGCACACAACTGAACAGTTGGAGGCGCATGCACCGGACTGGATTCGAACCCACCACACTCCGGAATCAGAGGATGAGGTCATATCCACTGGCCAATCACGTATATTGTCTTATCGTATTACCTGCAGATTATTATAAGTAAAAACTATTATTGTTTTCTTCTATAGTAAATAATTTATTCTCAAGTAAACAAATAACTGTTAATAAATAAAGTAATATAAGAAGAAGAATAATATAATAGTAG
The DNA here is from genome assembly GCF_947172395.1 of Bicyclus anynana. NCBI lineage: Eukaryota > Metazoa > Arthropoda > Insecta > Lepidoptera > Nymphalidae > Bicyclus > Bicyclus anynana. Next base: position 10,602,478 of record NC_069099.1, on the reverse strand, counting down.
TGAAACATTCATTAAAAACATATAAAAGCTGTAAATCATAATAACATTATATTGGATTGGTGATGGAAATAAACTTATTTTCTGACATTTTATTACTTACTTTCCATCTGAAATATTAAAGTATCCAGTTACCTTTTAATAAAGTCAAATTTTATATCAATTCAGCTAACAGTAAATGAAATCTCTATTATTATTAATACGATAATTATAATAATATTGAGTTATATTCATAGTATGCCTAAATAAATTCATTCAGTTTTCAGTTCAGGATTGAATTTGCTTAATAATTCATTAAATAAATCTAATTTTAACCAATAATTTTGTTTACTTTAGTTGCCTGTGATTTCACCTGATGTAAAGTGACGATAGTCCAGTTCGCTATCTTAGCTATATCGCTAAAGTCGGATTTATATTTGTCTGACGTGTCGTGTCATGACGTATCAGGACAGAACCGGTATCATACATTTTGTATGCGGCACATCAGAAGCCATAACGACATGTCACAACATAAGTGTAAACGTTTTTCATACAAAATGTATGATACCTATTCTGTTTTGATGCGTCACGACACGACACGTCAGACAAATATAAATTCGGCTTTACCCCTGGGTGAAAAACGCGGTGAACTTTATCACTAAACAAAATGACAAGTAAAATCACTAAAAATCAAATCCAGAACCTTCATGCTACATAATTTAGCTCACAATAATGTGAGCTAAATTATGTAGTATTGTACCTGTTAGTCTGTCTTGTAAATGTAAAACAAATTGTCTAACTTCATTAGATGAAATTAGATATCGAGAGACCTTGGTAAAACCAGAACTATTGCTTTTTTAAATATCATAGGATAATATTGGTCAGTCAATATTAATAGATTGTTTTTTTTTTGAGAAAGAATACAATAGGAAACTTAAACGAGGCAAGAAAGTCGAGGCAGTTTTGGTTTCCTTCCAAGTAAGGTATGAAAGTAGTCCAAAGGTAGGGATCGAACCTATGACGATAAAGATATTGAATCCGTTCTCTTTATCATAAAGTTAATAAGACTTCGATATAATTATTGCTTTATGTAAGTACAAAATACTATTTATATTCACTTCACATTTCTTCCAAGACACCAGTTTAGACTGAAGCAATTCGACCTCGAATTTCCAGCTGAATTCCGTAAGTTGATAGGTAAATAATAATAATTTGACGCAGATTGATGTGGCGTTTAATTACAACGAACCGGGGAGGCTTGCGTTAGTCAACAACTCTGATAGTTAAACCGCATAACTTTGCCTTAATGAATGAAGAGTTCTCCAACTAATTTGCCATCGTACCGCAAGGGCACCACCCTTTAAACCCATTAATATAGCTTTCAAACTATCAATTGTTGCCAACCGTTCTGCCGTGTAATATCACAAAACATAGCTTCTAATATTGTCGCTTGTTTCATAATTGAGCAATTTCGATCGAATCCGCCATTAATATGCGCTATTTCTATTCTTAGATGTAGACTGTAGAGCATATGGCAATCTCTTGTTTTGTCCCATTTGTGGTGAAATATGAATAGGCAAGAGTATTCAGACTAAGAATTTCATTTAAATACAACATAATGGTATTAAATATCTCGTACCTATACTCGTAGACATACGAAAATGTAAGCAAATAATAATAATATTCGTTATCAACCCATATTCGGCTCATTGCTCAGCTCAAGTCTCCTCTCAGAATGACAGGGGTTAGTCTAGTAGTCACCACGCTGGCCCAATGTAGATTGGCAGACTTCACACACGCAGAGAACTAAGAAAATTCTCTGGTATGCAGGTTTCCTCACGATGTTTTCCTTCACCGTTTGAGACACGTGACATTTAATTTCTTAGAATGCACACAACTGAAAAGTTGGAGGTGCATGGCCCGGACCGGATTCGAACCCACACCCTCCGGAATCGGAGCCAGAGGCCACAGGCCTAACACGGCTATATAATAACAATATTAATGTTCAAAAAATATAATAAAAGTAACAAAAATATTATATTTAGATACAAGGCGCAGCTGCAAATAATGCAGAACAGGTCAAGAAGCGCAACAAAATATGAAACCTAAATGGTAATGTTGTTTTTGTACCTTTTGGAGGCTCGTGCTCTTTTTGAAGAAATTTCAAAAAGTTGTTAGCGAGTCCACTGGTGACCAAAGTGTTCAATGTTCCTCGATTACAGGTGATATTAACATTCATTATTTATGTTATAGTGGAGGGGAGCTCTCAGTGTTAGGATAAATAAGAGGGTATTTGACGACTTGAGCTTAGTTGTTTGTTAGGCAGCGTAGATCCGTCACGCTGCCAGTCGCGTTAGTGATTTTATGTAATAATGTTTTTTTGTAATTATTGTTTATCCTATATTGTTTAGTGTGGGCATGAAAAACAGGAAAGGTGAGTGTTTTTTCATTTTGAAAGGATCCCTTAAACCTACTCCCGAGATCAAGTCCTGGGACCTGGTCGAGGTGTTTCCTCTACCACAAAATAATGGTACAATCACTGCTACCCGTCACGTCACAAAAGAGCTGACAGCTGCCTTGATCTAATTAATTAATCAGTTAGAGATTATTTAATTCAAAAAGTTCTTAATAATTAAATAGCAAACACGTTTCACTAACATTTAGTTAGTCCCATACAATCGTTTATATTATTCAGCTATGCCTGTAGTTATACCGGATGTGATATCATTATCACAGTTTATGACGGCATTAACGAGGAATTCCTTCACCTCGTTAACCTTCCTATCTTTGGGCCGTAAATTCTATCTGGTCGTAATAATATCTATTCTACGCAGCTATTGTATAACATTACACTGTTTGAATAATTTAATTTAATCTTGAAGCACCTATTAATGACGGTTAAAGCGCTTCCTGTTTTATAGACGGAAATGTAATAATTGAAATTCATGTAATCGAAACCTCGTAATAAAATCGAAAACGTTTTCATCATCACCTTCATGATCATCATCACTCATAGTCGATGGACGTCCTCTGTTGGACATAGGCCTCTTGCATATAGACTTCCATAAAAAACACCTGCTTGATGTCCTCGATCCACCTAGTGGGGAGTCGATCAATACTGTGCTTGCCGGTACGGAGTCACCAAAACACCTTGAGTCCCCAACGTCGGCTCTTCGAAGTATGTGCCTTGCCTATTGCCACTTTAGCTTCGCGACTCGCTGAGCTATGTCAGTGACTTTGGTTCTACTGTGGATCTTCTCATTTCTGATTCGATCACGCAGAATACTAAACCCAAACTTGATTGGCAATGTTTCTCAACAAACAAATTAGACATTAAGCTATTTTTATTAATTTAGGAACAAGTTAAATAAAATTATTATTTTTAATTTGTTTGTTGGTAAACAGTGCACATTGCGTTTGGCTTTAGTATAGGTTAATGCCCCTATGACCTAGCAAACCCAGCGACACTGTTAAACCAACAGTTTTTCGATTAAAAAACCTATTAGATGACATTTCCGTATAGTCTTTTTCATGAAAGAAGTCCCCTAATGTCTTATAAAGCTAATGTCTTAATGGCGCTCATTGTCAATTGGTAATGGCAGTCTTATTGTCATAAGGCTAAGGCTTTCAATTTTAGCTCAGGTTTTAGTCGCGGGTCTTTCATAAAACTCTTCGTCTAGAACGTATTTATATGAGATGTTTTTGCCAAATACTAAAAGTTATATAATAACAAAAACCAGACTGCCGAGAAAATTGACGGTCTGTAATTACTCACTTGGGAAAGTCGGGACCGGAAACGATTTTCCCGAAGTTGTGACCTTCTTGTTAAAAGAACGGACGTCTTTGTTCGCGGACTCGATCGTAGGCTGAAAGGAAAATATTTGGACCTTTCTGTTTACGGAATATTCCAATTAGGATTTTATGCCTTTTATTGAATTAACTTGTTTCATCTTTAGCCGTGTTTCATTAATTATTGTGAAACCTACAGAATAGAATTTTTTTAAAACATTAGATTACAGGTACCCACTCGTCATGGCCTGTTCACTATTTTGGTCTTTATTGTCAACCTATTAAAATAAACATCAAATCAATCGACAAAATGTCATCTACCTACTGATGATATCCACCAGTAAGCACGGGATGACATATGTTACATAGAATCTCAATTTCATATGTGTAACTAGCATACATCAAATATAGAATTAGCCTGCAGACCTGGACTCATTAAGAAAACTTAAAATTCTAAACTGACCCTTATGATGTTGAAGTGATGGTCTGCAGTAATTTAAATTATTTAGTAAAAACACAGTCATCATCATCATCATATCAGCCGATAGACGACCACTGCAGGACATAGGCCTTTTGTAGGGACTTCCAAAATTCACTATACTGAGCCACCTGCATGCAGCGAATCCCTGTGACTCTACATTTACAAAAATAAGAAAACTAATGTCGAACAAAGGATATTTACAACATATTTTGACAGGACAACTTAATTATCAAATCAAACTGTAATTAAAATAAGACCCTAGAATGACAGAGAATGACCTTGAGTGAAGTCACGCACTTGTGAACGTTGTGTGTAGGGTTAAAGGCGCCTTTGACTGTTAACAAACACTCCCCTTTTCCGCTCAAGTCACTCTCCCCGCCTATCCCAAGTAACCCACAAAGAATTACACAACAAGAAATGTGGACGGCTCGAAGGCCACGAGCACACTGAAGCCGTCCGTACCGCAAGTCGTTGCAACGCGGCGATAACAATTCGTTCAATAATAATTCTTCCCGAGTAAATACCCATTAAAATATATATGTTAAACCGGGTGCTAAGTTCAATATTAACATTATGCGTGGTTGTAAACTTCGACAAAAGAATTGAGATCTATTTGGGTGCCAAATCCTGTACATATTTGAACACCGAACTGTTTACACAAAGCAGATAACTTAGAATAAATTGAAGCTCAATATTTGACTTGATTTGAACCGATTGTGAGTTCGTCAGTTTGTTACGTACTATTTTTGGTTTAACATTTAAGTCAGTTAACTATTTAACTGACATAAATGTTAACATGTAGCATAAGAATGTATTAATTAAATAAAAATAAAAAAGGAAATATACTAAATTTAAATTATTTCTAAAGACAGACGTCCTAGAATTCATCCGAATCGCTATGGCGCACATTGGTAAAGTGCCATGCCACAAATTAGCCCGTTTCCTTCTTAGATTGCAACATCACTTACCATCAGGTGAGATTGTAGTCAAGTAACTTGTAAAGAATAAAAAAAGCCCAGAAGGCACTACAATAGTGTTAAAAGTGACACAATTTTTGAAATAAATGTTATTTTCTTTCTTTCTCACTTTCAAATTATTTCCCCATTCATCAGACACCATTTCCCCATTCATTCATGATAACCCTTTGCTAAAGACCTATACAGTTCTTATATTATAGTGTTTTTCGAAGAGTTGCCGTGAAGCTAATGATGAATAGCACACTTTTATCCCTATGTTCCTACAGAAATGCAATCTACGCAAGCGAAACTGCGGGGCCTTACTAGTAAAATGGTTATATTGTAAATAATCACACACATACACAGTTTTAAAACATAATAGCTTTAAATTTAACATTTATTAGAGCTATAATGAAAATCATGTTCAATATTAAAGTGGGCGAAACGCTTCAACACAATAACCTGAATCCCATCAAAATCTCGAGTGACTACAACATTTAATTAAGGTTTACGTGTTGGTTAATTAATACTGCGGTGTCGTATTATACATGCAAAATAATATTAATGATTTTATTCAATATTTTATAAAGGTAAAACTATGATTTCTGTTGGTTTAAGCAATAATGTAAATATCATAATAATTATTATAATTATTGAAATAGAATTTTTTTGTATTCTTTTTACAGAATATACATATATTTTTAAATATGACCAATATTCCCATTTTTCTTCAATTACTCGGAAAAGACTCTTTGGAATGGGTATGATTACGATAAGTCTAGTGGACGGAGACTCTTATGTCGTAAATATTTTTATTTTATAAAATAAACCAACACCTTGTAATCTTCTAAAAATGAAATCTAAATTCATTTACTTCTTCTTTCTTTCGTTCTAATAAGGCTTAGTTTACAAACACTTTTAAAACGTCACTTTTAAAATGAGATAAGTAAAATCGTACATACTAATAAATATATTTTGTGTCCTTACACTACACACAACTATAAATATGTTTCACAATACACACACATAATTTTTACATAGATTATCAAACACATCGTTTAGGATATAAATACACAGAATATTCGATTACTTGATAGATGTTTTGCTGTTTCGTCATAAGAATCGATTATTTTTAGATATTGATTTTATTACAAATGTTATATAATTAAGATAAAAGTACTTACAAATTAAATGTAACTTCTTCTTTTAGTAAACAAGAAGTTGTTGCTTTTTTATGCTATGCAGCTACACAAAACGGCATTTTTAAGGACCTCTTTATGCGACGAAAACGATTACAACAATGAAACATTGATTATATAGACGCAGTTTCTATAAGCACGTTAGATCGTGATCATATACTTTTCACAGAGGGGTAACGTCTAGCAAGGCAGGTCCTACGGTAATAGATCTGAGCTCGTATAGTAGGTACAGGAACTTAGTACCCGTAACACTGGCTATACGCTTACTTTGGGGCTAAGTAGTAAACTGTATAAGTCAATTTTTTTTGGTACAAGCGTCAGTGGCGAAGGGTGAAGTGATACAAACTCCAGTTTCTCATATATCTAGATACAGTACAAAAATTAAAATGCATGTATTTTTAGGTAGCAGCGGAAATCGGCTTGCACGATCTCTTCGTCGCTGGTAAGTATATTTATTTATTTATTTATTCCAAGTTGAATGTTGAATAACTGTTTTAAAATACGTCAATCTGTGTCAAACATTTTCATCAGTAAAGCGGTGAATGCATGCTAATCATGGTCTTGAAATGTTCGTGGAGGTTTAAAAAGTGAGAAAAGTTAGAATAATTTCCGGGAAAAACAACCCTTTTTATTTTCCGAGTTCCGAGGTTTCCGTGTTCCGAATGTATTTATTTCCCATACACTCCGGGTCCGCTAGTCATAAAATAAAAGCAGCTGATAGATTCATCATCATCACCATCATTAACAACCCATAATCGGTTCACTGTTAAGCTTGAGTCTCCTCTCGGAATCGGAGGGCTTAGACTAATAGTCCATCATGCTGGCCTAATGTGCAGACTGCATGAACTAACTCTTCGCGGCTGGTAAGTATATTTATTTATTTATTCCAAGTTGAATGTTAAATAACTGTTTTAATATACGTCAATCTGTGTCAAACATTTTCATCAGTAAAGCGGTGAATGCGGCGTGCGTGAAAATTGGCTGTTATAACAAGCGTGATGTGTCGTCGAGGCGTAATTCAGGCCTACGTACGTGCTCGTATAGCTAAGCCAATGAGCTGTTTGCATGAAAGGCACGCTTATTTATTTTACAGCCAGCTTTTACCGTAAGTTGGACTACGTGAATAGCAAATATATTACACAATATTGTTATATAACCATAGTATATAGATAAATAAACAAAAGAAGAAATCAAAATGAAACTTCAAACAGAAGACGCAATAACCATGGCCATAAAAAATAAATGGAATTGGGCAGGACATATAATGCGAAGAAAGGACAACAGGTGGTCTACAGAAATTAATGCTTGGTGGCCAAGATATAATAAGAGAAGAAGAGGAAGACCATTATGTAGATGGAGAGACGACCTAGTAGAGTATATGGGCCCTACATGGCACCAAAAGACAGATCAAAAACTGTGGAGGAGTTTGGGGGAGGCTTTTGCCCGGAAATGGGATGGGTTATTAATAAACATATATATATGCATATATAATAACCAGGCTATAATAAATAAAAAAAAAACCATAGTATATAACATTTAAATTAACAGTATATTAAATTTATACTTACAGTTAATAAAATAATTATAAGAAATACACACCATCTAATTGTTCACCCAGAGGCAGGGACCCAATACGCTGGCGCTATTACCCCTTTGTAATATATATTGTTATATACTATGTAATATATTGTGTTACAATATAAGTGGCAATGGCAATGGGCGGGTCACATAGATCGAAGAGCCGATGGACGTTGGGGTCCCAAAGTGCTGGAATGGCGACCCCGCACTAGTAAGCGCAGTGTTGGCCGACCCCCCACCAGGATGGATGGATGGACTGACGACATCAAGCGAGTCGCAGGGATTCGCTGGATGCAGGTGGCTCAGTATCGTGATGTTTGGAAGTCCTTACAAAATGCCTATGTCCTGCAGTGGACGTCCATCGGCTGATATGATGATGATGATGATATTGTGTTATACTAACAAATAATAATAATAATACATTATATGATGTAGGTCAAGTGCTATTTGAGTATTTGGATACGCGCAGTCAATATTCTGTAATTTTTTTAAGCGTCTAACTGTTGTCATTATAAATATAACGTTTGTTGTATGGGAACCCCTTTAAATATTAATTAATTAATTATCCTATTTTTTTTTTGGATTTCTTATTATAACATACCATAAAAATACCGAGGTACCTACTTGGTTATAATAAATTGTTAAGGTAAAATTAAGGACCGATGTGAGGGAGTGTTTAACGTTGTACACCTGATGTCTTAATTAAAGGCGTAAATTTTAATATAATACTCGTACTTGTACAGTAATTAGTTCCCCCTACTATTTCATTACGACCTATCGAGATTTGTGAGCAACGAACATAGAATAAACAACATTTTGGTACGTTTTTTTTTGCACATATTCTGAGTCTAAATCACCTGCTAAAGTTTTTCTTATGTTCATAGCACACAGCATACAATATAAGGGACAACTATTTCTTATCAAATCAAAATACGTACCTAGACTGACTTACATACCTACATTTTACCTCTCCTTTGAAAAAATCTTACCATAGAGTACGAAACCATTACCCTATCAGCCGATAGACGTTCACAGCTGGACATAGGCCTCTTGCAAGGACCTCCAAGCACAACGGTCTCGAACCGCCAGAATCCAGCGGCTCCCTGCAAACCTCGGTCCACCTAGTGGGGACAAAAACATTATTGGACTTTAAATTAAAATTGCCAGGGTGGTTGGTTGTGCCACTTCCATAAGATTTGTCATCTAGTGCTAACTATCTATCTATATATATAAAAATAAATTACTGTTCGTTAGCCTCGCTAAAACTCAAGAAGGGCTGAATAGATTCATCGTATCATGGTCTTGAAATGTTCGTGGAGGTATAGGAAAGGTTTAAAAGGTGAGAACAATTAGAATAATAATTGGGAAAACCATAACAAACAACCCTTTTGTAATTCCCATACACTCCGAGTCCGCTAGTCATAGAATAAAAGCGGCTGATAGATTTATCATCATCACCATCATTAACAAGCCATATTCGGCTCACTGTTGAGTATGAGTCTCCTCTCGGTATTAGAGGGCTTAGGCTAATAATCCATCACGCTGGCCTAATGTAGTTTGGCAGACTGCAGATTTCCTCACAATGTTTTTTCCTTCGCCGTTTGAGACTCGTTATGTTTAACTTAAAATGCACATAACTGAACATCGCTGATAGATTGCCTTTTAATAAATAACCCATGATTTCAGTTTCAGACAACAAATTGCCGCCAGTACAGGATAGCGTTCGACAAAGGGCAAATTGTTATGTTCGTGACGTTAATAGGATGGGAGCCATTCTTCACATCTTGGCTTTATTGGGCCATATATCAGTCAGGATTGTTTAAGCCGTCACAGAAAATATACCTAGATTCATTCATATTTAATGTTTTTTTTATTATTTTATGGACACAAGTTTATGCATAGTCAAATTTGTATCCACATAATAAAAAAAACGCTCACAACGCGTCGGTAAAAATATTTATTGTTGAACGTTAAGAATTCAAAAAGTCGATGGAAGTCGATTTTCTTTCTACGATCGCCAACGCTTCGAAAACTAGAAAGATGTATGGGAATGACAGATCTTGATCACGTGACCCACACTGGAAATTGCAGTGTTGGTTTGGGTCCATTAAAAGGCTGCTAGCTCAAGACTTTGATATTTAAAACTTTTAAAAGGAGTTCTAAGACCAGCATTGCACGTCTCCGTAATCTATGGTATGTGCTTACGACCTTAGTCTCAATGTAAAATAATGTACTTTGTATAGATATAGTCGGTAAATAAGAGTAAAAAAAGAAAAGTTAACGCAAATAGCTTTAAAAGAGTTTAATGATAGAAAAACTTAACAAGCTGCATTAACAACCGTTTGATTCGATGATCCTTTTTTTTAATTCTTTTACAAGTTATCCCTTGACTACAATTTTACCTGATGGTAAGTGATGATGCAGTCTAAGATGGAAGCGGGCTAACTTGTTACTAGGAGGATGAAAATCCACACCCTTTTTTCGATTTCTACATGACATCGTACCGGAACGCTAAATCGGTTGGCGGTACGTCTTTGTCGGTAGGGTGGTAACTAGCCACGGCCGAAGTGTCCCACCAGCCAGACCTGGACCAACTAAGAAAATCTCAATCGACCCAGCCGAGGATCGAACCCAGGACCTCTGTTTTGTAAATCCACCGCGCATACGACTGCGCCACGGAGGCCGTCAAAACAACATACCTGGCGAAGTAAATACAATTTATGAGGTAATACTAATTCCGTGTATAATTTAAATACTAAATACTAAAGCTTATTCACGAGATTTAATTGCTTTGTGATAGTTGTACTGTCTTTCCAGAGAATTAAAATGCCGCAGACGAGTGATATATGATGCACATTAACTAAAGCTCATGTTCTGTACTGTTTTTCGCCGAACCATTTCGTCCGATTGAATGTGCAATTCACGGGATGCAGAGCACTCGCGAATCTCTGGCATTTTAATTTTCTGCACGTTATCAGTATCGAGTGCATTCCTTTTTAATATTCCGGCACAAGTACTTTTTAATTTTTTTAATTTGTAAGAGTATTTTAATATAACGTACCTAACTAAGGACTTTATATTTTACACATTGATTTTTAACGACCTCCTGGCGCAGTTGATATTGCTGTGCTTAATTAAAATCTTCTTAAAAGTCTCTTAATTAAAGAGAGGACCTGGGTTTAATTCCCGATTCGGCAAGTTTGGGATTTAATAATTTCTAAATTGGCTCAGGTCTGGTGTGGTGGTAGGCACATACTAAGTGGTAGGCTAGTTACCACTCTACCGGCAATGACGTACCGTCAAGCGATTTAGCGTTCCGGTACGATGCCGCGTAGAACCATCGGAGGCGCGGGTAGAATACACTTGTGCTTCTATCTTCGACTGCATCATCACCTAACATGAGGTGATCTTATTCAGAGGCGTACTTGTAAAAGTTTAATAAAAAGGCTATTTTTCAGACATCATGCCAGTCTACGGATATAAGAAGCGTTGAAGATAGCGCTTTATATCTTTATTAAACGATTAACTTAATTAAACGATTAATTGATTGATGAATTGTTTATTTTTAAAAGCGCACTACATTCCTTCAGTTTTAATTTCGCAGTTTTCGCTCATAGATTAGTCAATAATATTATTGACGGAACTACGAATACGAAATTCAAAAACAAATACGTTCTTGAGTCAGTACGACACAAAGCGTCACATCAGTAATTTTCAATTTTTTTCAAGAAAACTGGCGTCTTATGTTTTTAAATATTTTAAAAACTGTTCACAAAAACTAAAGATATAAGATGGAGTATTTTTTTATTGGTATTTATTGATTATTATATTAATTCACGTAATTGTCGTTAGTGTTAAATTTTGAAATACAAATTTTAAAAAAAGTTTGTATATGCGGTTATCAAGGAGACGAGTGACGTTTGTTTTTTTTTAATGGGTTTTCCGGCTTCAATACGTTACGTACTCATTCTGGTTACTCTGTGTTTTTGCTGTACAATTTTGTTTAATCAATATCTCAATCAAAATGGCACAGCACAAACCATTATATATTGTTATTTCATTATTAATTTATTAATATTTTTCCCATTTATAGGAAACGATATTATGTAAAGGATAAAACTCAATTAAGCACTTAATACTTACATGGTACCTATGTAACCGCATATTTCCAACAAAAAGCTCCTCCAAAGAAAAAGTTAGCACAGGAGTTGATTACCCACTTTCACGGTATTTGGAACAAGACTCTCGTCACTTTTTCGCACTTTTTGCTCGGCTATTTATGAATGCAAATGAAAAGACTACGGCTTATGGCTCCTGATTTTGTAAGATGCTAAGATGAGCATTTTTTTCTTTTTAAACTTTTCCTTTCGAATTTCCGTAAAAAAATATAATGCGCCTTTTTAATAAATTTAATTAAATATACTTCAGAACACACAGAACTTTTTTTTTTTCAAAATAATCTATACTAATATATAATTAAGAGGTAATGTTTGTGGTATTGTAGGTTGTAATCTCTGGTTCTAACGAAAATTCTTTTACCAATATAATTCCTTTACCACGCTATTTAAAAATGTCATAGGCTATATATTACTGCCGGCCGCCTAAATAGAAACCGAGTTTATAATGGGTTTAGCCCCGCGTGTTACACTCTGCTTTTCACTACGATTGCGAGAAAATAAAATAGTTTAGTACAATATTCAACGAATTAGTTTAATTGAAAATTAACAAAGTACAAAGTCTACAATTTTGGATATTAAGGGAGATGCTTTAACCCAGTAACATAATTTCCGACTACTGTGAAGATGAATAATGAGTATGTGAGGTAAACGTGGGAGATAATAGTTTAAAAAACTCCTTTCGTAAGTGAATCCATTCGTTGTTGTTTTCTCCAATTATTAAATTTTTCGTAGGTAAGTATTTAAGTAAATGCGTCTCGACTTTGATGGTAACAGATTGAAAATTTCATCCATCTCCAAATTAGAATCACCATTCTCACTAGATGACGACAACAAAAACAATTATTGTTCAAAAATATGTAAGTTACGGTCACAAATTTACAATGAATTTCTGAAAAAAATCAAGTGTGTATTATTCACGCCAATTGCTTTTTAAATTCTCGCTTTTCAATTTTATTTTTTTCACATGAGAATAAGGCAAAGGTATTAAACCGTAAAGGATGTCCCATGTCTTCAAATCTCGCTCTATTCGCAACTCAATAAAAATTAAATAAAAAAATGAACGAATGCGTTCATTTTTTTATTTAATTGTCACAGACAAGAACGCTGCATTTCATTCCAATATAAAGTTTTTTATTTATTTTTCAAAACAATCAGGGCCGAACCTATAATGATTCTATTTTCGAATAAAACCTCCTCCGTTTTATAGTAGGCTAGTACTTGGCTAGTACTCGTAACAGACGAGAATTAAAAAAAACAAAATTACTTTAGCCCCTAGAGGCTAATATGCTTGTTTAGCCCCGCTGTGGAGTGGTAATATGACAGTGTTTTTGAGCAAGAGTAGTGAAATATATATATATTTTATATTTGTTTCATATATATTAGCCGAGTTAACACAGTCAGTTTTTGTCGGACCGAAACTCCTCTTAAACAGACTTATTCGCATGCGCTGCCTTAACCATTGTGTATTATTGAAATTAGTGTATGGAGACTTTATGTACCTTTAAAAGATCTACAAAAAAGTTCGCAACACCATATATCTATCTTCTATATTTTAGCAGATATAGCTTCTTTATTTTACCTTTTGTATTTTTTAATTATTTAAATCATTATTTGAAATTAAATTGGTACCTACTGAAATAAAATATTCTATGGTTACTATATACCCCAACGTCCATCGACTCTTCGAACTATGTGCTTCGCCCATTGCCACTTCAGCTTCTCGACTCGTTGAGTTACGAGTATGTCGGTGACTTTGGTTCTTCTGCGAATCTCCTCATTTCAGATTAAATCAAGCAAATATACTCCTAGCATAGCTAATTCTATCGCCCACTGTGAGCCTTCTTCAAAATATAAATGATCCAAATGTATATATGGGGAGTGGGGACTCATTACGAACGTTGATAGCACAAATCTCGTTTCATTTACAAGCACCATTCGGTCTATACTAACTGGTGTAGAAAACGTACTGCCTTTATGTACCTACTCGGAAATCATCGAGTTGAACGAATTCGTATTGCACAAGGCTGCTTTAGATCTAACGTTTTTGTTGCTACACTGTTTTGAAAGAGTAAGTACTATGTGAGAGAAATTCTCACCGAAACTAAACAAATTTCTAAACAAATACAAATCATGATAGTTGTAAACTACAAATAACAAAAAAACATTATATATCTATACTAATATTCTAATGCGAAAGTATAGGCTAACACGGCTAAACGGCTGAACCGATCAAGATAAATTTTGGTATGATCGTAAATGGGACCTTGGAGCAAAAAATAGGATACTTTTTGACCCTAAAATAAAAATAGAAGGGGGTGAAATAGGGGTTGAAAGTTCGAATGTAAAATCCTTCATTTTTAGAAGTACTCTTTTAACTGTTCATCCTATTAATATTATAAACGCGAAAGTTTGTATGGATGTTTGTTACTCTTAAACGCCGAAACTACTAAACCGATTTCGTTGAAATTTGGAATGGAAATAGATATTACTCTGGTTTAACACATAAGTTACATTTTATCTAAAAAACTAAATTTCACGCGGACGAAGTCGCGGGCGTCTGCTAGTTAATTATAATTGCCAAATTCCTTGCCTATTTTTCTCCCAATCACGAGGTCCTGAGTTAATAGTATAAATATGTGTAACATTTGTATAGGGACCTAAAGCAGTGAAAATAAGCCTTTAAAGGATAAGAAGTTAAAACACCTACATCGAACTTTAGCTACCTAGGTACTAATTTTATATAAAAACTAGCTGACGCCGCGCGGTTTACCCGCGTGGTCACCGTTCCCGTAAGAAAACGGGGATAATATATAGCCTATAGCCTTCCTCGATAAATGGGAAATACTGAAAGATTTTTTTAAATCGGACCAGTAGTTCCTAAGATTAACGCGTCCAATCAAATAAACAAACAAACTCTTCTTCAGCTTTATAGTATTAGTATAGATATATAGATTACACTTTTTAATAATAATGAGAATAACAATTATTGAAACTTTATTGAATTAAAAATTTTAAGATTTTGTAAAATATACTACAAATTGGAATGATAAGATTTCAGAACAAGATAAACGAAACAGCTGTGTTTATTCTATTCAAAGACAACTTTATCAAAACAAAAAAAAAATATATTTTAATTAGACTAAAAACTGATCCAAAGAGACTATTTAGCTCAAAGGATAATACTAAACCTGGAAAAGAGCGGCAAAGGAGCTGTCGTCTTAGGTACTTACCTCGCCTTTGTGTCAGCATTTAGATGGCAGGTATTTACAGTAAATATGTATTATAATATTTAGTAACTGCCTTCTATTGTATTTATTGGTCCAGTCGTTAACATATGTAGTTTCAAATCATGTGGACCTGGGTTCGATTCCTGAAATAAATTATTTTTGATTTGATTTGATCTATATTTTTTTTTAATTTTTACAAGTTAGCCCTTGACTACAGTCTCAACTGATGGTCAGTGATGATGCAAACTAAGATGGAAGCGGACTAACTTGTTAGGAAGAGGATGAAAATCCACACCCCTTTTCGGTTTCTACACGACATCGTACTGGAACGCTAAATTGCTTGCATTTGCCGGTAGGGTGGTAACTAGCCACGGTCGAAGCCTACCACCAGTCAGACCTGGACCAATTAAGAAAACCTCAATCGGCCCAGATGAGAATCGAACCCAGGACCTCCGTCGCATACCACTACGCCACGGAGGTCGTTAATAAAAAGGGACCCCGCCCCTGGAGGCTATTATTTAAGACGTTTAAACGAAAATTACTTGCCACGTACATACGTATTACAGAAGCGACGCATGTATTGTCTGTACTTAATGATATTAATTTGATGACACCCAAATGAACATATGCGTTAATTGCAAAATGCAATTAACACAAACGTACGCGCACTTCGGAATAATTAATACCCTTTGGTTATTTACTGAGACCCTCTTCACTGGGAGCATATTGTTTTACTCGTCATCCCTGTTTGCTAATGAAAAAATGCTGAGAGAGAAATAAATTGCTTTTTATTGTTCAGCGCAGTCGTGGATCGAAAAGAAAATGTTTACTTTGAACCTTTATACACATTCATCAAGGTGAGCCCGTTTGATACGTTCGCCACAGATGCTGACCAATAAAATATAGGTATACTCAGAGCCGTGATAGCCCAGTGGATATGCCTCAGATTCTGGAGTGCGTGCGTTCGAATCCGGTCCGGGGCATGCACCACCAACTTTTCAGTTGTGTGCATTTTAAGAAATTACATATCACGTGTCTCAAACGGTGAAGGAAAAACATCGTGAGGAAACCTGCACACCGGAGAATTTTCTTAATTGTCTGCGTGTGTGAAGTCTGCCAATCCGCATTGGGCCAGCGTGGTGGACTAATGGCCTAACCCCTCTCATTATGAGAGGAGACACGAGCTCAGCAGTGAGCCGAATATGGGTTGATAATGATGATGATGATACTCATATATAGCTACTCTTGGCTCAAAACCGTGTTGTTTGGAAGCAGGGATGTTAGGGAGCTCCGTAACCGTAACCGAAACTATCGGATATCCGGTATAAAAAATTATCCGTAACCGTAACCGAATCTGAAATAAAAGTTTCGGATAGTATCGGATAGGGGCGGAGCGTAATCGAAATACGTTAAGACAAGTTGTTTTGATCGGCCGGGAGCAGCTGACACACAAGCCGCGCGCATTATTTGTTTGTTCCTTAAAAATTTAATATCCGTAACCGAAATTATCTGAAACTACCGGATAATCCGAAATAATTTCACATCACACACATGGACCTCATAAGAAGGCTCAGAGTCACACAGCGAGCGATGGAACGAGCTATGTTAGGAGTATCTCTGCGTGATCGAATCAGAAATGAGGAGATCCGCAGAAGAACCAAAGTCACCGACATAGCTCAACGAGTTGCGAAGCTGAATTGGCAATGGGCAGGGCACATAGTTCGAAGAGCCGATGGACGTTGGGGCCCCAAATTGCTGGAATGGCGACCGCGCATTGTTGGTCGACCCCTCACCAGGTGGACTGACGACATCAAGCGAGTCGCAGGGATTCGCTGGACGCAGGTGGCTCAGTATCGTGATGTTTGGAAGTCCCTACAAAAGGCCTATGTCCTGCAGTGGACGTCCATCGGCTGATATGATGACGATGATCCGTATCTATATCCGGTATAGGTAACGATCATTCCTATATCCATATCCAATCCGTATCCGAAGTTTCATATTCATAACATCCCTGTTTGGAAGTCCTTAAATGAAGCCTATCTATGTTCAGCAGTGGACGTACATCGGCTGATAATGATGATGATGATGATGTACCTTTTTGGCTGGTAGGAAGCTTTTAACCGTGGATAGTTACAACCTTACCGACAAAGACGCACCGCCAAGCGATTTTGTCTTCCGGTACGATGTTGTAACTGAAAGGTGAAGTTTCATCCTCCACTTAACAAGTTAGCCCGCTTCCATCTTAGATTGCATCATCACTTACCATCAGGTGAGATTGTAGACAAGGTCTAGAACTTGTAAATAATAAAAAAAAACCTACTCATATAATGCGTTCTTCAATATTTATTTGTACCTGTGTGTTAACCCTGTGTGTGCCTTCATACTGGATTATGCCATGCAGCAATGCTGCAGAAATAAGCACAGCGGTAGAATTTCCCCGGACGAGCGAACGCTGTCACAAAAGGCTTTCTTCTACAAAGTCTTAAGGTGACAGGTAAACAGAATTTAGAAACTTATAATATTTGCAAATCTATATCTATATGTTATAACAAGGTAAAGTTTGTAATATCTTAGCAGGTAATCTTTGGATTCTACTAAATCGATTTCAAAAATAATTAAGCTACGTTATTTGTGAGTGTCATATATTTTATTCCCGTATTCTCACGGGAACGGAAACTACACGAGTGAAACAGCGGGTCGTCGGCTAGTTGTTATTGAAGAGATCATTATCAAAATAGCTAGAAATAAATGTGCCTTTACCTAAAAATTCATCAAACTTGAGTAAAGTGTTAAACTTATTTGAATAGGTTTTTTTTTTATTCTTTACAAGTTAGCCCTTGACTACAATCTCACCTGGTGGTAAGTGATGATGCAGTCTAAGATGGAAGCTATCATGTTAGGAGGAAGGATGAAAATCCACACACCTTTCGGTTTCTACACGACATCGTACCGGAACGCTAAATTGCTTGGCGGTACGTCTTTGTCGGTAGGGTGATAACTAGCCACGGGCCGAAGCCTCCCACCAGCCAAAAACGCTATTTAACTATTATAACTATATGAAAATTGTCGTGCTAATCCGACTTTTGTACAACGATAATATTTCAAGTGATGAGCAGTTATGGCTTACAAATTATCCCGTACTGTGCACCTGATTTATAGCGGCTTGTTCTATTCAGTAAACATCAAAGCAATTTCAAGCCCTGCACATGACAAATAACCTGGCGAGCGGTAGTGCAAATAACGGACGGTATCCAAGAGACAGCTGTAGAAATTTGAGTGGATTTAAAACATACAGAATACTACAAAATGGCATTACAAAAGAAAGCGTTTAAGCCTAGAATTATCACCTATCATCATCATTATCAACCCTTATTCGGCTCACTGCTGAACTCGAGTCTCCTCTCAGAATGAGAAAGGTTAGGCCAATAGTCTACCACGCAAAACCCAATGCGGATTTGCAGACTTCACACACGTAGAGAATTAAGAAAATTCTCTCCTCACGATGTTTTCCTTTACCGTTTAAGACACGTGTTATTTAATATCCTAAAAAGGTTTTATATTGAGTAGACGTTAAAATATTTTTGTATTGGTTTGAATTGGTTTTTGGTTATTTAAAGTGCGGATAAACAAATTCCTACAAAGCCGGGTACGCTTTAGCAGTACCTTCGGTGTTGCAAGTGTACTTAAAAGGGGGGCGATCCAATATTAGGTTACGCAGACTTATTTACTCGCTATTATACCGATAAAACAAAACAAAAGCGAACATAACTATGATGTTTGGGAGCTCCAGCAAAAGTTCCAGCAGTGAACATCTATCGGCTGAGATGACGATGATGAAGAGAGCTTTTACTGAAATAAAGGTAGACTTTAACTTTAATATAGATTTCGTGTTGGTAAAGGAAATGTGACAACCATCTCTCAGTGTACGCACAACTAGCGGGCAGTGGACATGATAATAATCATCGGTATCCCTAAGTACGTTACGGTCGTTAGTGCGATTGTTTGAGAAGCTGGTGAGGGAACAATAATTTGTCATTGCGACGCGGCCGTTGTGTGATTTGTATAGCTTTAGTCCGCCATACCATGCGTGATGGACAATAGTACATCAGTTATGTAATCGACAGCGAAATCAGATTCATCAGGGAGTTCAGAGTGGTATGTAGTAGAAGTTACGAGGTACGATGTCTCACGAGTATTATAACGTTGTAAGTAGGAATGAGAGATTTTAAACAGGAATGCGATTGGTGGAAATCAGAAATGAGGAGATCCGCACAAGAACCAAAGTATTTGATATAGCTCAGCGAGCCGCAAAGCAGAATTGACAATGGGCAGGCAGAAAAGTATCAAAATACTTGGACCTTCCTCACGAGATTACCGCTACGTGGAATGTTGAGTCGACTATTACTGTTCCGATAGTCGTTTCAGTCAATGGTCTTATAGCGAAAAGCTTCAACCAACACCTTAAGATGCTTTCGCTTAACTGTTGGATCAAGGGTCGGATACAAAAAGCAGTTATTCTTGAAACGGCGCGTAATGTGAAGAGGTTACTCATTCTGAAGCCCTGACCACCGGTTGTTTAAATGTCCCGCAGCGAGAGGGTTGAATATATTTCATAATTTTTTAATAGTGTTTTGTATTTTATATTTTATTAACATTTTTAAGAACTAAAGAGTGCGTGTAACTAAATTAAGGAAGGTATAATATTATACTGAAGTTAGTCACAAGTTGCAGTAGTAGGTAATACTGTAAACTTACTGGGGATGGTTCCAATCACTATACTGATGTAAATCATATTTTATGTAATCTTTAAAGAACTAAACTAACTAACAATTTATGCAATTTATAAGAATAGTTCTCTTCTACCGTAACAAGATCAACCCAACCTATTATGTATATATGTATGTACATACATTACTCGTAATTAGAACTCGCACGACGCGATGCAGGCGCTGTAGCGAGGCAACTTAATGAACGATGAAACATGACAAATTACTAGCGGAGCTACCACAAAATGATTGCTTTTAGTTATGCATAACTACCATACCAAGGTAGGTGAGAAACATGGTAACAAGGCCCAAAGTTGGCCACCAAGGTTCATGGTTATGTACCTTGGTGATCAACTTTGGGCCATATAAGAAGGCATTTAAGCGCCTTTAAAGGCTTTTAAACGCTCAATAGTGACAGTGTGGCTGCGAAAACTACTTTCGAAGATACAGGAACTTTGCAGAGCTGCCGTTTGATTCATTTTTTTTTTATTATATTTTATTCCTCACAAAAAAAAATTACGTAAAAATGTCAACTCTTCGGCATTATGACATTATTAGACTTCAATTGATCAACGGCTTAGAGGTTTAACTAGAATGAAAGGTCCTAAGCCGTTGTACCTATTGTTAATGAATATTTCATACTCTGCTTTCGGCTACTGCACGTATCAATTGGCGTGCAAAAAGTCTTCAACTTAGGTAGGCACCTTTGTGGACCGCACCGGCCAGTAAACGCCGACACAATTATGATACTGCATGTATGTGTTAAAAAATTAGTAGACACCGACCACAAGTGTCGACCACCAGCCATAAGTGGCTCTCGCGCGCTTCAGCTACTTTTGTGGCCTCTTCTTGCTTCTTGTAGCGGCGTTTGTGGCTGTCGCGTGTGGCCCGTGTGCGGCGACATTTACTAATACTCGAAATCGACTTGATATCACCCGATTACATAATATCTAATTAAAAACTTGGCCAACATCAGCACACTTTCCACTTCCCTGGTAGAACGGGGGAAGTGTAAAGTGTAAACTGGTGAGCGCGAGCAAGTGAACAAGTGAGCCACTTCCACGCGATACGCCGCCATTAATTACAAACAAAGCGCACCGCAGATTGGTATCTGTCAGCGAACACGCGAATGCTTGTTCCGCGCTCAATCGCACATCATATAAATAAAGATACCGTCTACCGTAACTACAGGCTTTATTTTACTTTTTTTTTTTACTTTAAACAACAAAAAACTGTAATTATACTGTTAAAAGCTGTACGTATTCATATAATTGAATTAACAGCTAACATCATAATGCTGGCAGCTCAAAACTGTGGTGTTTGAAAGTCTATGCAAGAGGCCTATGTCCAGCAGTGGACGTCCATCGGCTGTTAATGATGATGACGTCATATTGCTAAAGACACCGTCTTACCAGTAGACAGAAACTACCGGCTTTATTTTGCTTTTATTGTTTACAATAAACAACAAAAGACAGAAGAATGACTGGCTCATTGCGCTCTTTTTTCGCAAAGCATGGCTGTCCAGCACGGAAATGCAGCCAGTATTCTTACCACCATTCCACGTGGCTTC
This sequence comes from Bicyclus anynana, assembly GCF_947172395.1. Taxonomy (NCBI): domain Eukaryota; kingdom Metazoa; phylum Arthropoda; class Insecta; order Lepidoptera; family Nymphalidae; genus Bicyclus; species Bicyclus anynana. The sequence continues at coordinate 10,580,758 of NC_069099.1, read as the reverse complement.
CAATAAGAAATATTTGTATTCTCTCTCAATAAAAAAGTAAATAAATATTTATGAACAACAAAAAGTTAATAACTGTTCAAAACTGTGCGTATTCAAATAATTAAGTTGACTGCCATGAACTACAGACTCCATTTTAAATGACTATTGTAAAGATTATGGTAAAGATGATAAGGATTATGAAACGCATTTACTCGTATATGAAGACTAATAGATAATCTCAACCTTGAAATCACTATTTGCCAAGAATAATATTAGTTTTTACAGTTTTAACCAAAACAATTCCAGACACATATAAAAACTTTCGGTATTGCTAAAATCTTACGTTCATAATTATCATTTTGAGCAATATTAGTAAGTGCCCGTAAAAGGGGTTTTAATATATCGCTGGAAACCATTATTTTAATTGCCCCGTCAATGTAATTATTCGACAAAAGAGAATGTAGTCCTCGCGATTATATAGATAATTGTATGTTCAAAGGGACTCTTAGAATAGACTTTGTAAATTTGTAATACATAATCACAAATATAAAAGCCGTGATAGCCCAGTGGATATGACCTCTGCCTCCGATTCCGGAGGGTGTGGGTTCTAATCCGGTCCGGGACGTGCACCTTCAACTTTTCAGTTGTGTGCTTTTTAAGAAATTAAATATCACATGTCTCAAACATGAAGGGAAAACATCGTTAAGAAGTCTGCATACCAGAGAATTTTCTTAAATCTCTGCGTGTGTGAAGTCTCCCAAACTGCATTGGGCCAGCGTGGTGGACTATTCGCCTAACCCCTCTCATTTCTCCTTTGGGATTTTCCTAGAAAATTTTATCATGTACTTTTCTTGGTTCAATGGTCTAAGTACAAAACTACTTTTTTTACTTAGACAATTATGGGTAAGGAGGTCAGGACCCTTGAATCCTGTTTCAATCCAAAGGGTCCAGCAGGCTTATTCACTATCTTTGACGTATGCTAGTTGACATATACGAAATTGAGACTCTGTGTAAAAATGTCATCCGGTGCTTACTGCTGGTTATCAAACAGTAGGTTTTTATGTCAATTGATTTGATGTTTATAATATTGAATAGGTCAGCTGGCCCAAACTCCGTAGTGTTCTATTGTACTAACGTACGTACGTAGCTTTTGCAAAATGAAGGAGGTCTGACTATTACAGCTCCACTAGTACCATTACCAACATTAGACCAACAGTAACAATTGTAATTTTTCTTTAATTATTTAAAGTCAAAAGTTCTAATATAACAAAAACCGAGTACAAGAAACAAACACAGAAGAAAAACAAACATATTCCAGAAAAGTAGTACCATTACCAACAGTAGACCAACAGTAACAATAATAATTTGTCTTTAATTTAAAGTCATGAGTTCTAATATAAGAAAATCGAGTACAAGAAACAAACACAGAAACATATTCTAGAAAAGTAAAACCATTACCAACATTAGACCAACAGTAACAATAATAATTTGTCTTTAATTTAAAGTCATGAGTTCTAATATAAGAAAATCGAGTACAAGAAACAAACACAGAAACATATTCTAGAAAAGTAAAACCATTACCAACATTAGACCAACAGTAACAATAATAATTTGTCTTTAATTTAAAGTCATGAGTTCTAATATAAGAAAATCGAGTACAAGAAACAAACACAGAAGAAAAACAAACATATTCCAGAAAAGTAGTACCATTACCAACAGTAACAATTATAATTTTACTTTAATTATTTAAAGTCAAAAGTTCTTATATAAGAAAATCGTGTACAAGAAACAAAAACAGAAGAAAAACAACATTCTAGAAAATTTTTAGTATTTCTAGACATAAAAATGCGGTTTTTACTGTTACAGGCAGAGCTTTGTTTCCTGTATCAGATCATTCGCCCGGCAAAATCGTACACAAATGGTTTTTATTTCCACTAAAAATTATCATATTGCACATAACTGGAATTCCTTTCAATAATTCCACGGTCGGAGAGTTAAGTGTGCCATTTCCGTGCGATACGCGGCGGGATATCGGCAACTGCGGCGTTATCCTTAATTAACGGCGATTAATTAACGACAACGTGTTCGTTATCTGTGACGTGGAATACGAGACCAGCACCATGATGTATAATAATGATCTATACTTATCTGTCGTTTAACAAAAATGTGTAATTATGCATTAGAATAACTGTAAGTTTATTTTTTAACTAAGTAAGCCTATTTGTTTGATATAAGGGTTCATTTATACGAGTGGCAACTCTACCGACGACCGCAGTCGACTGCAGTCGACTCCCATGGGCTACCGCCGAGACGTCACCGAGTGCAGTCGGCGACGACGTCGCCTGCCGCCGAGACGTCGCCAACTGGAGTCGTCGGTAGCAACTGCCGCTCGTGTAAATGAACACTAAGGGAAAGGAAATTGGCAATGACAAGCCTATGCTTAATCCTTGAGTGAAACAGCATTCATATACTCATACCTTGAGGCTGTGGTTGCTTCAGGTAACACTATGGGGTCACAAGGCAGCCCATTGTAATACTTGTGCCTTGCATGCTCAGCTGGGTTATTATGTAACTCAGTGTACCATTCAAATAATAAGTCACTACATCGTTTTTCATCGTAATTGTGATCATCTAACATATTAACGAAATTATCTTGACTACGTCATTTTACATCAAATGGCAGTGTTTTTTTTTACGATCATCTAGCATGATTATTTCAACGAAAATACGTAAATAAGGGTTTTTTGTTGAAATAATATTACTAATTGCCACGTGGCACGTAAAATGGAGATACTAATGTCATTTCGTTGAAAATACGATGTTAGATGATTGCAAAAACGAAAATATGATGAAAAGCTATGTAGTTACTGATTACTTGAGTGGTACACCAAGTTACATAATAACCCTACAGTGTCGTCTCTGTTATGAGTGTGCAATAATATTCCACGAAAGTTTATCGGTTCAATGGTACTGACTTATTTTCATAGTTACCAAAAATACAAAAAAAAATACACTAAAATTGATTAAGACGCTCGAATGAGTATACTGGGACACAAATCTATACTAATATTATAAAGTTTAAGAGTTTGTTTGTTTGTTTTATTGAACGCGCTACTCTTACGAACTACTGGTCCGATTTGAAAAATTCTTTCAGTGTTAGATAGCCTATTTATCGAGGAAGGCTATAGGTTATATTTTAGTCCCGTATTCCTACGGGAACGGGAACCACGCGGTTGAAACCGCGCGGCGTCAGCTAGTATATTATATATTTGAATAACAAATAATTTTAAAACTAATCACCCAAAAGCAATCAGAGTTTGCTACTTTATACTATGAGTATAGATAGTAGAAATTTAAGCTTTCTGGCCCATAGATTAGCTTTTATTTCGTCAGTACGACTGTATTTTCCTCTGGAATATTTGAGATAGCATCGTCCACATTTCTTCTGTTCCGACGCTGGGCGAAACAAGTGTGCCATTCCCACGCGATGCGATGCCATTAATTACCAGCAACGCGCCGTGGATCGTCAGTCTTCTTTCAGCGAACACGCGAGTACGAAATATTCACAATATTGTGTGTCCAGAAGCTTCCATCGAATATGAGTTTTATGGTACACGTCCACTCATCCGCATCAAAGTCAAAGTCAAAATTCATTTATCAAATAGGTTTATTTTACAAGCACTTCAACGTCAGGTGATGTGTAATGGTAATGGTGATAATAATCATTCGAAAACTTAAAATTAAAGTTACGAGGGTTCCAAACGCGCCTTGGTCCGAGAAGAGCCCACAACAAACTCAGCCAGGTTTATCCTCTTTTAGTTTATCTTCATCATCATTCGTCATTATCAACCCATATTCGGCTCACTACTGAACTCGAATCTTCTCTCAGAATGAGAGGGGTTAGGCCAATAGTAACTCTGGCCCAATGCGGATTGGCAGACTTCACACACGCAGATAATTGAGAAAATTCTCTGGTATGCAGGTTTTCTCACATTGTTTTTCCTTCAGATACGTGACATTTAATTTCTTAAAACGCACTCAAAGTCCAACAACTGAAAAGTTGGAGGTGCAAGCCCCGGACCGGATTCGAACACCCTCCGGAATCGGAGGCAGAAGTCATATCCACTGGGCTATCACGCAGCGTATGATTATGAAGACTAGATAAATAAATTAATTAAACAAATAATAAAACTCGACTGCATAAAGTATAAAAACCCTTGGGTTATTGTGACAAATCTGTCCTAATTACGTAAATCCGTTCTGTGGTTTGGAAGATATGAGGTAATAACGAATATTACATATATTCATACATACAAGATACGCGCGAAAAACATAACCCTTCTTGCAGTCGGGTAATGACGCAGTATATGTATATATACAGTTCAGAAAAAGGAGAAGCTACCTTGTTGTATGATATTTTAAAATGACACTGTTCTTGAGAAAATATATTGTTTACGTGAAAAGAGTTCGGTGTTTAAATATTAACGCGGCGATGTTGGCGCGCTTTTGACACATTTAATATCTTATACTGCAAGAACAAAATATACGATGCATGTAGCAAGAATATTTTGAATAAAAATATCTTGAAAATTAACTTTTTGGAAGTAGGTCAGTAAGTAAAAATTTATAGGTAAAAACTATTTTTATATAACTTTTTGGAAGTATGAGTAAGTAAAAATGTATACGTAAAAACTTTTTTTTATATTATATTAAAATTATTTCTTGTTAATTATTTCCCACGGCGGAGCACGTGACTCCTGTTGTTTATAATTTAGGTATAATTAGGATGTCACAATTCTTGAAGTATTGTATTTGATTTACATAATTATGTGTTTCATTCCTAACTCTATGGACACAGAACGGTATGCTCTATTGCAATATAACGGTTTCACTTCGATAGATTATAATATACCGAAATATAACACGTTAAATTGTAATCAGTATGTTCAGTTCACAATATATCGACAGATTACAATATCGCGAGTGAGAATATAAACTAACGTATTTTACAATTTAACGGTGGCATATTTAAAAATATATTAGAAATGTAATAAACACTATTGTTCAATAATAATATTGAAAACATTCGATTTTATTTTTCTCTAGTAAATTGTATAGCCAGCCGTATACCCACCTACATTTTCTGTTTAAGTATTAAAGCTAGTTGAATTTGTTTATCTAATATCAGTGAGTTCATATAAATATCACTCCTATTTTGTTCTTGTAAATACCAAAATAATGTAATGTTATTCGGACGGAATCATCATCATCATCATCATCATCATCATATCAGCCGATGGACGTCCTCCACGTCCACGATACTGAGCCACCTGCATCCAGCAAATCCCTGCGACTCGCTTGATGTCGTCAGTCCACTTGGTGGGGGGTCGGCCAACACTGCGCTTACTAGTGCGGGGTCGCCATTCCAGCACTTTGGGACCCCAACGTCCATCGGCTCTTCGAACTATGTGCCCCGCCCATTGCCACTTCAGCTTCGCAACTCGTTGAGCTATGTCGGACGGAATACTAGATATTTATCTTTTTTCATATTCATTTATATATGGTATCAACAGAACGCAATAAAATCGTTCGATAAAAATGTTTTTCTAGAGTGGTCTAGAGGCATTATTACTAAATTATGGAAGGAACTTGGTAAACAATGGGTATCTACCTACTTGTTTTTCGTTTCCCAAACATTGTTATTAATGTAAAAGAATGTAAATGTAGCCCCGGGCAAAAATACCCGAATTTATGATTTAAAACTTTAATAATAGCGTAATTTAACCTAATTCTTAGATGTTTAGGTATTCTCTATAGGGTTCGGTTAAATTTACAAATTTACTAGCAGTATTTTTATTGAGGTACTAAACAAAACAATGCTTTTTAGCAAAGGAGATGGGTAAAAATCGTATATATACGAGGGCTTGATGGAAACTAGGCGTCATGTATATAACCTAAGGCTTATTTTTTATCGAGACCTTTGTCTTTCAGTACATATAAGAGATACCACTAGCGTTTTCTTCATGTAGAGTCCAGTGATTTCTTTTATTGTTTCGTGGGGAAATCTCTTTCTGAGTTACCCGATTAACTGGGGGAGAAGACATTTTATGTGAAACTTACCACTAAAACCCCCTCGATGGCCACCCTCAGCGCATTATAGCGGCTATATATATATTATATAGCAGCCAGAGTCCAGAGACCAAGTATTCGTAAACGACATATCGCGTGAAAAGAAAATATGGTCGACTAATAACGATCATAATATCGCTTTCTCTTTCCCACGCAACAAAAGAGCCGCTATTGACCGATATTTCTCTCATCTTGATATAATATGTAGAAATGCGCATGTTAGGTTTACAGAATACTTTGTTTATTTGATTGAACACGCTACTCTCAGGAACTACTAGTCCGATTTGAAAAATTTTTTCAGTGTTAGATAGCCCATTTATCGAGGGAGGTTATAGGGTATATATTATCCTCGTATACATTTTCGGGTTCCTACGGGAACCACGCGGGTAAAACCGCGACGCGTCAGCTAGTACTCGATAATATCTGACCCAAGTCCGATAAGCCTAATTAAAATAAATTAATTTTGAGTACGACTATAATAAAGATGAAACATTAACAAATAATAATTTGATAGTATTCAAAACATTTTCCCTGCAGTCTATGTATTATCAAATAGTCAGATTAGTTCATCGGCTAATTAGTTAAATATTCAGGAAACTAAATAAATACGTTTAGTACAATTTGCTTAATTGCGAATCATCATAATAGGAAGGATTATTTTAAGTTTATTAATTCAAATAAGGCTTAGTTTTCATATCTATACGAGTATATTTTCGTTGAGTAATGCCCCTTCATAGATTCAATGTGGTTATCATGTCAACCACTGACGATCAAGTAATCTCACATGCCAGCAGTGCTAACGGCATGACAACCGTTAAATCTGATCGTGGTTGGTCGCGATGTGCATGTCGTCATGCCGATCGCGACCAACACACGATCAGTTATTAAAAATATACTTCAAATTAAAGCGTGTCTGTGAATTCAAAATCACTGCGTCTTTTCAAGTGCTTATACTAGTAGCTATATAGTAATAAAAGCTTTAGTTTAGCTTAAGTACAATCAAGCTTTTTAAAATTTTAGTCTGTTTGTCCGGGCTAATCTCTGAAACGTCTAAACCGATTTTAATAGGACTTTCACTGGAAGGTAGATGTGGTTATGGAGCAACATATAGGCTACCTTTTATCCCGGAAAAATCCATGGTTCCCGAGGGATTTGTGAAAACCTAAATTCCACGCAGACGAAGTCGCGGGCGTCCGATAGTATATTATTAAATTAATGTATGTCGAATGACAAAAAATATTTTGTGGAATGATAATCTGGTTAGATCCCTGTAATATTATTAGGTTACATCTATCTTACATAAGGGTCGTGGTGACATGACATGCGACGGGCTGTGATCTATCTTTTATGACACATCCGCTGTCAAAATAATTTGGCAAAGATATTTGTTACTCTTGTCAAAGGTTTTCCTCTGTACCTACCTACTCATAGCAAATCAAATAGTACACAAATAGTAAACATATCATATATTATAACTGTGATAGCCCAGTGAATATGACCTCTGCCTCCGATTCCGGAAGGTGTGGTTTCGAATCCGGTCCGGGGCATGCACCTCCAACTTTTCAGTTGTGTGCATTTTAAGAAATTAAATATCACGTGTCTCAATCGGTGAAGGAAAACATCGTGAGGAAACCTGCATACCAGAGAATTATCTTAATTCTCTGCGTTTGTGAAGTCTGTCAATCCGCACTGGGCCAGCGTGGTGGACTATTGGCCTAATCCCTCTCATTCTGAGAGGAGACTCAAGCTCAGCAGTGAGCCGAATATGGGTTGACAATGATGACGATGATACAAAAGGTTGTAGTTTAAATATAATTAGACCCTGATACGTTCTACCATAAAAAATAGGTGTACGAAAATTTAAATTGTAATGTAGTAGTTAAGGAAAATCTTATAGTGTTAATGATTATATAAACGCAAGCTTGGTGTTGAACTGCGCTATACGATTGTGTACTTAGTTCTAGATAATTTTGTAAAATGGTAATATAGAAAAAAATAAACTTTGCTGAGTTAGTGTAGTATATCTAATTTTAAGTTTTCTATTTTAATTATCACTGTTAAATCATGACATAACTTTTGATGTTTCGATGCTTATAAACTAAGCCTAATATAAATAAATGAATTTTGAGTTTGACTTGGAATTTTTAGCATCTAATTTACAATATGTGTAATAGCTTATACATATAATAAGATTATGGCATAACATAGAAGTCTAAGTTTGTATGAAATTATAAAGTTTATTTGTAGTTTAAAAATATGCATTCACTATAGGTATTTTATCAAAACTAACCATCGGAATCTTGGTTTACCCACTTTATTAGCTATGCCAAGGCTTACCTCAGTCCAGCTTCTAATCAATGCCCGTATATTGGGTTGGCGAAGTTAACGACACAGTAGACATAGTCACCGCATATGCGGTACCGGCCGTGAGTGGAAGTTAGGCCTTACAGAACATCTTGGACGTGGTCCAAACTTTCGACACCAGGCCTTATTTAAAACAATATAGAAGTTATTGAATCCATTAACACCATTGACACGCCGCGCTACCCTCTCTGGCTATGGAATATAGGATGTAGCACAAAGTTCGAAAGCTTCCCATTGGTCGAACTTTCTAAGCTAAGGGTAGCTTGATTTAGTTGAACTTTGCGACAGGCCTATCTGTATAATTTATGTTTTCATGAATTTTTTGATGAATTTCCTTTGCTAACTATATTCTGGCCTTAAACATATTGTTACAAATGTATTGTAATGTTTATTGTATTAGACTTTTTGATTGATTCCCCGACTTTTTATATCCACGATGGTAAGTAGTACGGAGTGTTTGGGGTGAATGATGTTTGTACAAACCAATGTCGCCACTTTTCTATAAAACTACTAGTCTGATTTTGATGCGCTTTTTACATCATTATTATTTTTCTATTATGTAATTAAAATATACACTGAGTTGTTATTAATCTTCATAAAAAAATGCATTTTCATTAGTAACAGGTAAGTAGTATGGCAATAATAAATTGGATGCTACGTGTACTTGGTGGGTAACATTTTCCAACGTGGCATGGCATGAGTCCCTTTAGAATGCATCAGCACTCACATTCCCTGCCCGACATGTTCTCCATGCCCACTAAACAATTTATGATCAATAATTACAACACAAAACATTATTGCACAGAATTACTAACACGACTGGCAGCGTGACGGTGTCCACGCTGCCCTCTTATTTCTACCAAAACATAAATAATACGCTCCCCTCTACAAAAACATAAATAATGAATGGTTATACTACCCGCAATTGAGGAACTTGTAAAATAAAAATAAAATAAAATAAAAAAGCCATTTATTTCTTACAGAAGTACTAGTTTACAAGGTTTGGTTAAGTTGAGTTTAGTTTAATTGTGTTAGTATCAAAAAGTAGATGATTATTATTTAATAGTTAGTGCTTTTAAGTATTTTTTTTTTTAATATTATATTGCAACTATTCTGTAGGAACCCCTCTGCGGGTAAAGGCCTCCTCCAAATTGTGCCAGTTTTCTCTGGATTGCGCTATTTGTATCCAGTTTGGACCCGTTGCGCGTTTTATTTCATCCTCCCATCTGTTGCAAGGTCTCCCTCTCTTTCTTTTGCCCACTGGCCAAATGAGGAACTTGTAACATTCCCTAAAAAAATAAAAACATTTTAAAATCAATTAACTATATATCAACCAAAGTACTAACTTTTTAGTCACAATCCAATAACCTTACTCGTATATAAAATCCACTCGTAACTCCGTGTATAGGCATTTCGTAACTTGGGTAGATCAATCCTAAAGCGTCTTCGATTTTTGTACATACATAAAAAGTGTATACAAATAATATCAATAGCAATATTGTATACGCCATAAAAGTTTTACGCACCTATAAACACAACTCGCAGTTGGCTTGCCATAAAGTTTTCATTTACGGCCTTTTTACTGTGATCGCAAACAGAACGCCTAAGTGTTTGTAGATTTTTGTTTAATTATGGTATACTGGTTTCATGACAACTATAATTAACTAGTTGTATCCCACGGTTTTATTCACGTAGATCGAATTCCTGTAAGTGTGTCAGAATTGTTATGTGTTATACCAGACTATCCATATCTGTGTTAAATTAGCTGTGATAAATTATTAAATATCCTTAAAATAGTCGTCGTTTTTTTAAATTTTCAAACTTCCTGCACAATTTTGGCTGGTGGGAGGCTTCGGCCGCGGCTAGTTACCACCCTACCGATAAAGACGTACCGCCAAGCGATTTAGCGTTCCGGTACGATGTCGTGTAGAAACTGAAATGGGTGTGGATTTTCATCCTTCTCCTAAAAAGTTAGGCCGCTTCCATCTTGGATTGCACCATCGCTTACCTTGAGGTGAGATTGTAATCAAGGGCTAACTTGTAAAGAATAAAAAAAAATCTCACGTTTTTTTTTCACAAAAACCTTCTTCTAACAATAACAAACTTACAAAAAAAAAGAATCAGCCGTTCACTGTGGTTTTAAATATACGTTTTTTCCATTTTAGTCACTACATTATTTTGTATACTACAGCGTCCTCTTACAGATTTCAACTCCTTTAAACAAAAATTCCGTTCTTTGTTATAGTAAGCAGGCCATTGTATCAGTATCTTTGTCTCTAGGTTTTGCTTCAATTTGGTAAATAACTAGATTTGCCGCTTCAAAGATTTTTCATAAAAGCAGCTTTGCCTTTTAAAGCATGAATCTCTAGGAAATACTTCTGAATACCTATTCAAGTCCATTCAATGCTCTTGAGATTTCAACTCAGAATACGCTGCGTTAAAATATACGCCAACGTTGAAGTAAAAACACTACAAAGATAAAGTTAAGTTAAGATTAACTGGTAATTATTAAATGTATTTTTACGGTAATAATTAGTAGACCAAGCAAATGTCCTACGTATTATGCGCCGTGCAATAATTGTTGATATTACTGTTCCACATGACATGACATCTGGTTAAAGCTGAAAAGGAAAAAGTATCAAATGTTATCGCCGCGTCGCAACGACTTGCGGTACTGACGGCTTCAGTGTGCTCGTGGCGTTCGAGTCGTCCACATCTCTTGTTCTGTAATTCTTTATGGTTTACTTGGGATAGGCGGGGAGAGTGACTTGAGTGGAAAAATCACAAAGGATCCTTAAACCCTACACACATCGTTCACAAGTGCGTGACTCTACTCAAGGTCATTCTCTGCCATTCTAGGGTCTTATTTTGGTTACAGTTTGATTTGTTAATTAAGTTGTCCTGACAAGTGTCGTGAGTCATAACCTTTGTTCGACATTAGTTTTCTTATATTTGTAATCACTTTGAGTCCGCTAAAACAAAATACTTGGACCTTGCTCACGAGTTGTACCGAGTTCCTATATCAAAAAAAACACCAAGCAAAGACCGCTTTTCCACCTACTTCCCGTAGATAATAATTACAACAAAAAACTATCTACCTGCAACGTAAACTAAAGTGTATATGATAAAATATTAAGTGTGTGTGATAAAATATTAACAGTAAGTAAATATGTGGCAATAAACGTCCATTTCGGGCAAACTGTAAATTATCCGCAACCGGACATTGAGCCCGATTTATGTGAGGGTGGCGGGGATAAAAACCGGTTTACATGATGTTGCGGGAGCCGTACGAGCACCGAACATGCACGAGATAAGAGCGAATACTGATGATCTCGCAATTTCACGTTGCAGCTGTAGATTGCGTTGTAGCCAAATTTTATAAAATAAAATCCCTAGACGTTAGACGTTCCATTGCAAGCAGGTACTTTTATCAGGTAGTGGGCATATTATTATTATTTTTATCATAAATACACATAGCTCAACGTGTCGCGCTGAAGAGGCAATGGGCGGGGCACATATTTCGAAGGACCGATGGCCAGTGGGGTCCCAAGATGCTGGAATGGCGGCCCCGCACAATTAAACGCAGTGTAGATCGACTCCCCACGATGCTTGGTGGTTTTAAGGTCTACGATTTTTTCTAACGGAAGAATGAATGGAATAATGACCCCGTATCGTAAAGTCTAGTGTTGGTCGACCCCACCACTAGATGGGCCGTGGATGTCAAACGGGTTGCAGGGAGCCGCTGGATGCTGGCGGCTCGAAACCGTGATATTTGGAAGTCCTTAAGAAGCATATGTCGTCCATCAGCTGTTAGTGATGATACGCTGGAAGTACTAAATGAACTCGGCGCTACAAGGCTACGGCGCTACGTGGTTTTATGGTCTATGATTTTTTCTTCACCAGTAGAATGAATAAAGAATGAATGGAATAATGACCCCGTATCGTAAAGCGCAGTGCTGGTCAACCCTACCACTAGAGCACGCCGAAATATGCCCGGTTACGCGCAAAAAATACGCTAGTCTGAAATCACACAACACTGTAAACGCAGAAAAATTCCAAAACACTAATCTTGTAACAAAAAACAGTAATCTTATGAGAAATGAGTAGTTTTAATAGAAATTTCAATTTAAGTTTAAAATGCATATATTCTAGTCCGACATTGATATATCTTTCCGTCAGTAAAGAACGCAAAATATATTATCTTATTGTATGGAATACGCTGATAAAGTTATGCACTTGATTGATCGAATGTTTACGATGAACCTCCGAGTGTGAGCATTAATATTCATGAAGGGTTATATGAAGTCCCTGCTAGAAAAGGTATCAACATGCGCCATAAATCTCGGAGTCTTTGCAAGATAAAGTACCAAGAGCAATAAATTATGTCTAACTTATATGACAGTGTGAATTTAGTTGTAATCTTACGTATGTAGTAACAGCTGCCTATATTAGCAAGAGGCTATTGTGTAAATATGTATTGGTAGACATATATCATCAGAAACTGTTACGGCTTCTTTTTTTATTCTTTGCAAGTTATCTTTTAACTACAATCTCCCCTGATGGTAAGTGATGATGAAATCTAAGATGGAGGCGGGCTAACTTGTTACCAAATCCCTTTCGATTTCTACACGACATTGTACCGGAACGCTAAATCGCTTGGCGGTACATCACTGCCGGTAGGGTAATAAGTAGCCACGGCCAAGCCTCCCGCCAGACCTGGACCAATTAAGAAAACCTTTATCGGCTCAGCCAGGACCTCCGTCTTGTAAATCCACCGCGCATACCACTGCGTCACGGAGGCCGTCAAGTTCCATCTGTCAGTTGGGAATAATCTCTATTATATCTGGCGTGGTATGTATGAACCATGAATTATATACTGCCTTAAAAGTAAAACAGTCATCTTAATCCTAATAAGCGTCGTTATAATCTCTTCCAAACAAAGCGCGACGTCTGAAGATAAAGAAGATTAGGCGATTTATTTATTGCTTCACTCGATAAAGGTCACGAGTCCAAATTGTTTTGCTCCAATTACGGTCATTTGTGCCCACAAAATGGGGTAGATAATGTAAATGTCACAGTATAATTGTCAATGCTGCCAATTTGGCTCATTTTGCGGTAACACTTGGCGCGCGTTTTTGCCTTTTGTGTTTGACATTAAAGAAATGAACTAACTACAACATTGAATTGATTTGAACAGTCAAATGGGTTATCTTACTAATATTATAAACGCGAAAGCTTGTATTGATGTATGTTTATTTAGATGTTTGTTACTCTTCAATTTTTATCCCGAAAAAGCCATGGATTCCCGAGATTTGCGAAAACCGATGATTTTGATGATATGAATGTTTGTTTCTCTTTCACGCCTTGACTACTGAACCTTATTTTAATACATTCATAGCATACATTACTCTTGGGTACGTTTCATTAAAATCTGGTCATTGACGGGCGTTTGACGATGTGTGGGAGATGACCGATGGCTTCCCGTCACCTGTCACCTGTCACCTGTCGCCCCGCTATCTGTCACCTCAGGAAATGATCGATTACGCGCCAACTTGCAGACCATTTTGGACCCTGTTTAAATGTTTCAAAAATATTTTTGGACATTATTATTATGAAACTCTCATTCTAAAAGATCAACCTAGTTTTAAGACCAACGTAAACATACTATAAGGTAAGGCGTGATAGCTCAGTGGGTATGACCTCTGCCTCCGATTCCGCAGGGTGTGGGTTCGAATCCGGTCCGGGATATGTACCTTCAACTTTTCAGTTATATGCATTTTAAGAAATTTAATATCACTTGTCTCAAACGCTGAAGGAAAAACATCGTGAGGAAACCTGCATACCAGAGATTTTTCTTAATTCTCTGCGTGTGTGATGTCTGCCAATCCGCATTGGGCCAGCGTTGTGGACTATTGGCCTGACCCCTCTCATTCTGAGAGGAGACTCGAGCTCAGCAGTGAGCCGAATATGGGTTGATAATGATGATGATTGAAATAGACGTTAATATTATAAAGCTGACGCATAGTTCAAGATACAGTGGAAATACGGCCATAAAAATATCACTCACAACGTGGCTTTCTATTAGTAAAAGAATTTACAAAATCGGTTCAGTAGATATAGAAATCCCCTACAATCTCACAAACTTTACCTTTTAACTTTAAATAATATCCTAATAATTATACAAATCATGCCCACGTGGAATGGCAAGAGCCCTTTTTATATAATACGGGCCTTCTTCGATAAATGGGCTATCTAACACTGAAGAAATTTTTCAAATCGGACCAGTAGTTCCCGAGATTAGCGCGTTCAAACAAACAAACTCTTCAGCTTTATAATATTATTAGTAATATTAGTAATTAGTATAGATTAAGAGAGCCATGCGGAATTAGCCTACCGCCACTCCTTCGGCCTGAAAGCCTGTGAATTCCAAATTTACTTACCTCTTTTGCACATGAACATTTGTGCTCTAAGCACAATGGTGTACCCAGTCTGAGTCCTAGAGCCACACGAAAACTTTCATTATCTAATGAAGTGCTAAGATTAACCAGTATTCTTCGTGGGCATGATTTGTATAGCTATTAGGATTAGTTACCTTAAGTTCCTTAATGTATTCTTTCTCTATAAAAAAAGACTTTATAACAGTAGTATAGATAGACTAAACGCAATTTATGTCCGCAACATTAATCACTTGGCGCATCGTCTTTGGTAACAAGCTCGGCCGAAGCTGTCCGCCAGATAAGATAGATGCTAATTCAGAAATCATAAATTCTCATACCCTGCCCAGTTCTACGAAGAATTTAACATTGCGCTTCTTCAACTGTCTGTTTCATCATCATCATCATCATCATCATCATCATCATCATCATCATCATCATCATCATCATCATCATCATCATTATCAGCCGATGGACGTCCACTGCTGGACATAGGCTTCTTGAATGGACCTCCAAGCATAACGGTCTCGAGCCGTCAGCATCCAGCGGTTTTCTGCTATCCGCTTGATGTCCTCGGTCCACCTAGTGCGGGGTCGACCAACACTGCGCTTTCCGGTGCGGGGTCGCCATTCCAGCACCTTGGGACTCCAACGTCCATCGGCTCTTCGAACTATGCGGCCTGTCCATTACCATTTCAGCTTTGCGACTCGATGAGCTATGTCAGTGACATTGGTTCGTCTGCGGATCTCCTCATTTCTGATTCGATCACGCAGAGAAACTCCAAGCATAGCTCGCTCCATCGCCCGCTGAGTGATTTTAGCCTTCTAATAAGGCCCATAGTGAGCGACCAAGTTTCGGATCCGTAGGTCATCACTGGCAACACGCACTGTTCGAAGACATTCGTCTCAGGCACTTCTTTTTCATAATCATCTTTAACTCTTTTCAATATGATGATGCTTGTGCCTAGCCTTGTTTGATATAAATCAATATTATGAGAATAGGCCAGTTGGCACTTTTTTAAATGGTCCCAAATAGTTCATTATTGTTCTACTAGATTGACGAAAAAAAATTTATATTTTTTTATGAAAATACCGGAGGTGCTACCATAGCTACTAAAGGTACTACCATAAGTGCTACCACAGCTACCAAAAATACTATCATAGCTACCATTGCTACTAACAAAGCTACCATAGGTTCTACCATAGCTACCATAGGTACTACCACAGCTACCATAGCTACTAACACTATACCCAATAGACATCTTCAAACTTAAAAATATCTTAAGCAATCAAGGCTCTTAAGCTTATTGGTGTGAAAAACCTTTATCTACAACCTCGACACTTATACCCTCATTCTGCATATTGAGTAGAATAGAGAGATAAAATCCACAAAATGTTACGTCATCAATCTTCATTACGAGCCAGCGACGCGTTCGAGTCGCTCATTATCCGAAAATGTATACGAAGACAACCCAGATAATGATAAATTACATCATATTTTTTTTTACAAAAGTCGAACACAGAATAATTAATTTCAATAAACGTTTTTATTGTAAATGAAATCGTTGTTCGTTGGCATATAAATGTTTCAGAATTTCTTCTTATTTGTTTTGCAGAAAATTTAAAATGTCTCGAGGTTTATTTTATTACAACCTCTCTGCACTTATTGGTTGTTGTCTTCTGTTCCAATTTATATCATAACTATCAGACTATTATAACGTCCCAGTAAAGAACCATGCCTCCCTCCTTTATGGAGAGGGGATATAGAGCTTTGACCCACCACGCTGCTCCAAGTTGGTGGTGTTACACCGCAGTGCCTCGGAGAGCACGTTTAGCAGTCGATCCCGATACTTTATTTGTATCTTATAGAAAATCGGTAAAAATAGTTCTATGTAAAGTAGATCTTATACTATCCAAAGAAGACCTAGAAACTAGGTTAGGTCTAGCTGAGTTTTAATCCGGATTGTTGTTCGATTCATTTCTTCAGTTGAACTATTCTCTTTTAAGAAAGGGAAGCAATATTATTTAAGTATTTTTGAAATGTTTTTTACTACTCAAAAAACTATATACATACAATGTGATTTAAGAATAATTTTTATGAATTTGTTTCAGATAAATTTAAATTCTAATGACTAATTTAAAACCCGTTACATTTAAAATGGGTAAGGAACAAATAGTAAAAAATAAAACGAATAGTAAAAATAAAATATAATATTTATTATAAATATATAAATATAAATTTTATAAGTAAGACAAAACGACTCCTTTCCTAATATTAAATTCTAAGTTGAAAGCATTCAGAAAGAGCTACATTTCTGCAGTGAATCACTTAAGTTGAAGCAAAAAACGAGGCAGACGTCTAATCAACTGAGGGAGGGTCTAGAGAAATTTTATAAGAATAAAGTTGTAGATTTCTTGAATTTGAATAAGCGGTCTTATGCCAATTTCAGGTTGGTAAAATTAAAAAAGGTAGTGTTTTCGTAAAAGATAAGCGGTGACCACGTACTGACAACTTCACACTAGCGAATAATATTAATATTGTACCAATATACAGCCTTTCTTGTTGAATACTGTTTACCAACAAACAAGTTACAAATGAAGGTAGAAAACGCATGTCATTTCATAAGATATTTATTTGAAATTATGTATGGTTTGTTTATAAAATTTTATATAAAATATACTACCCATATCAAATTGTTCTAAGCTTAGTAATCAAATTTATTTTGATTAATTTAAGAACAAATTAATTACAGTTATTGTGTGTGGTGTGAAATGGCTAGTGATTTATACCCCCATTTTGAATTTGTTTGTTGGTAAAAAGTTCTCATCAAGAATGGCTGTAGTATAATGTGAAGTTTTTCATTATGTAGTCGTTCATAATCAGTGAATTATTAATTATTAATTAATAATT
Organism: Bicyclus anynana; assembly: GCF_947172395.1. Classification (NCBI taxonomy): domain Eukaryota; kingdom Metazoa; phylum Arthropoda; class Insecta; order Lepidoptera; family Nymphalidae; genus Bicyclus; species Bicyclus anynana. The sequence goes on along the minus strand of NC_069099.1, from coordinate 10,562,942 downwards.
CACTGAGGAATGGTTGTAACACCACTAATATCCGACCTCTGACTTTTTATTTTTCGAGATAATATTTTTTTGGAAAAAGAGGTAAGCTTTGAAAGCCACATTTTATCAACGTAATAATATTCTTATACTAGCGGACACCCGTACACTTCCGTAATCCGGCTATGTCGCAAAGTCTGTTTTAAGCGGCCGTCCACTAACTACATATAATCTACCTCTCTGCCAAATTTCATCTTTGTGCATCAACTGGTTTTCGATATTTCATTATGCCTTTCGTTTTTATATAAATATTCTATAGATTTAGAGCCGTGATAGCCCAGTGGAAATGACCTCCGATTCCGAGGGCGTAGTTTCGAATCCGGTCACGATGTTTTTCCTTCACCGTTTGAGACACGTGATACATAATTTCTTAAAATGCACAATGAAAAGTTGGAGGTGCATGCCCCGAAAAGGATTCGAACCCACACCCTCTGGAATCTAGGCAGAGGTCATTCATATCTACTGGACACGGCTCTAAGATTCGGATAATAATGATAATAATATTATTGAAAAATTCAAAATTTGTCTTAAAATAATATTTGAACCCATTAGCAGACTATAAGTACTCAGATCTTGTTTGCTATTAAAATTTTCAGTATGTACAGAATAACACACACTTAAGTCAGTGCGACGTTTCACAACTTTACCAGTATTAATTAAAGGTGCTTTCACACTCACGGCCGCGCAATGACGGTGAAAAACTTGTTTCGTCAGAGGAATTCATTAGGAGGGTACCTCGCGCAGTCGTGCTTGACCTAATTAGCGCCTCGCTGTCATTGACGATGATGAGGAGTCTTTTTGTTAGTTCTTTTGTTCCGCCTTAACATGCGAATCATGAAAAAACTTTTCACAAGCATTTGTTTTGTTTGACACGGCACTGTAATTTGTCTGTTCTCGTTAAAGATTTAAAAACATAATGCTTTACAAAAAAAAATTCATACATGCTCAGCTCGCTTTTTATATTTTCTTTTGTATTATTTTTCTTTGAATGAGATATTAAATTGTGTTGTTTACTTGTACATAATAATCACACTAATATTATAAAGGCGAAAGTTTGTGTGTAAAAGTGAAAGTGTGTAAGTGTGTAAGTATGTTTGTTAATCTTTTACGCTGCGACTACTGAAGCGATTGGCTGAAATTTTAAATGGAAATAGATTTTACTCTGGATTAACATAAAGGTTACTTTTCATACCGGAAAATTCATGGTTCCCGCGGGATTTGTGTAAAACTGAATTCCACGCGGACGAAGTCGCGGGCGTCCGCTAGTTATCTATACAATTTTATTATATGATTTGATTTCACTACTTAGATATTCTGCCTCAAGAAAACGAGATTGTTTAAATCGAAAAAAGGATAATTTGTACATATTCAGTCAAAAATATCAACAAGAATTAAGATTTAAATCACAATTTTCTTCTAAGTAAAGAGAACTTTAAAAATAGAAAAATTCGCGATCAACAATGCCTTTTAAAATATACGGATTATTGTTCAAGGCCCATGGCATTAGAAGAACTTAATCCATTCGCATAAAAAACAGTTTTTAAAAACTTCCTCCGTTGTCCTTAGTTGAAAACAGGTATACTAAATCATGTAGATTTCTAGCAGTCGGGTTTCGTCGTTATCAACCCATATTCGGCTCACTGCTGAGCTCGAGTCTCCTCTCAGAATCAGAGTTAGGCCAATAGTCCACCACCCAACACGAATTGGCAGACTTCACACACGCAGAGAATTAAGAAATTATTTGGTGTGCAGGTTTCCTCACGATGTTTTCCTTCACCGTTTAAGACACGTGATATTTAATTTCTTTAAATGCACACAACTAAACAGTTGGAGGTGCATGCACCGGAGCGTATTCACCGTCGTACACACCCTTGGGAATCAAAGACAGAGGTCAAATCTAGTAGGCTATCACGGCTTTTCGTCAGGCAGTCGGGTTTAACAGTGGTAAAACATTTCGTCCCAATTATTTTAATACAGCAAAGTTAATAAATTCTCATTAGGCCACTACGCAATACTAAAGTTGATGAAAGCGACCTGTGTTAAGAAAGTGGCCACTAGTTTCGAGTCCTTTTAATAAACTCCTCTGATGAATCCGGGTTTACGGACCGTTGTAAGCATGAAAGAGCTTTTAATTATTACCACAGCGAACTTAATTGTCACTTCCCAAGAGCTCTGAAGAGGAATTAAGTTATTCAATATAGCCAGTTGTAGGTTAAACTTCAATTGAATTAAAACTACAGTGGTCAGTGTATTATTGAAACTCTTTTCATTAATACACTGATATAATACATGGATAGGTACCCGTAATTTTTTTTTAAAGAATATTTGCCATATCTTTTTTTTTTAATATGACCAATATATCTATTCTCCTCCAACTAGTCGGGAAAAACTGTATAAGGGCTGGGTACGACAATATACCAACGGGGCGGGGACCAAACCACCACCCCTCGGTGATGAATCCGACCGCTCTTACCGTTGAGCTATTGACTCTACATTAACTCTACGGCCTCTCCACCGTGATTCACATCAGAGAGGTCCTGGGTTCGGTTTTGTTTTAGTGGTCCAGAGGTATTAGGCATTGGCCGTGGTTAGGTACCACCCTACCAGCTGCTACGACACTGTAAAAATTTGAACATACCATTTTTTTTTATTTTTTATTCTTTACAAGTTAGCCCTTGACTACAATCTCACCTGATGGTAAGTGATGATGCAGTCTAAGATGGAAGCGGGCTAACTTGTTAAGAGGAGGATGAAAATCCACACCCCTTTCGGTTTCTACACGGCATCGTACCGGAACGCTAAATCGCTTGGCGGTACGTCTTTGCCGGTAGGGTGGTAACTAGCCACGGTCGAAGCCTCCCACCAGCCAGACCTGGACAAATTAAGAAAATCTCAATCTGCCCAGCCGGGGATCGAACCCAGGGCCTCCGTCTTGTAAATCCACCGCGCATACCACTGCGCCACGGAGGCCGTCAAATGCTGCTAAATTGCGGATCGGCGGATAAGGTCCTAGATTTCAGACGGACAATTTGGTGGAAATAATATTCGGCTCACTTAAGCTAAGGTTAAGTTAAGGTTAAGCACGAGCCTCCTCTCAGAATGAAGGCGTTAAGCCTCAGACCAGCAAATTGTTTTTCTTTCACCGTTTGATTAAGACACGTCATATCTTCTTAAAATGCACATAACTGAAAAGTTGGAGAACTTAAGCTAAGAAATTTCTTTTCAACTTTTATGTAATATAACATATGTCAAAAGTTATCAATCACGGCACACACTCTATTCATTTATTAACAAAGTATAAAATATTTTTTTCCATTTCTTTAAAAGGAAAAATAAAGTAGTTTTTATAAAAGCACTAAGTGGTTTTAATGAGTCCTCCATCAATCTTCACTAATTAGTTATAAATGTAGAGTGGCGCTAATGGTAATGACGAAGAGGCGTATCCAATGGCGTCACGAATCACACTCGTGTAAGTGTGCCATAACACATCCACTTACTTCATGTACTTCATATATTATGTAGACGTTCACAGTTCTTAGTTATATTTATATTAAGGGCGTATGTCTGTATTTACTAGTAAGCGCAGTGTTGGCCGACCCCCCACCAGGTGGACTGACGACATCAAGCGAGTCGCAGGGATTCGCTGGATGCAGGCGGCTCAGTATCGTGATGTTTGGAAGTCCCTACAAAAGGCCTATGTCCTGCAGTGGACGTCCATCGGCTGATATGATGATGATGATGATGATGATGTCTGTATTGAATCAGAAATGAGGAGATCCGCAGACGAACCAAAGTCACTGACATAGCTCAGATGACGATACGATTTCATCACAGGTGTAAAAAGTATAACTTGTTTTTTTCTGGTCAACCATGGGTACATACATACATAAGTTAACGGAATAAAATTACAGAATATAGAAAACGGAAAATACAGCGGACGTTTTATACATCCATATAAATAACATAAATAGTTAAAAAAACCAAAAATAACACGCTTGATAACCATATTATCATGGGCGTGCAATTCCAATAGCCTGTCCGCCATCTTGGACGTCCGCCATAGTGAATTGAAGTCACGAGACTATTTTTTTCGTATTTATGATAGCAAACCCTTTCATTTGATATCCATATCATGGGGGGTGGATTTCAAATCTAGTCTGCCATCTTGGGGAGGCCACCATATTGGATTTGTAATGACTTTTATCAGCTAGTCATGTATTGTCATCAGAACTCAGAGCGTGTGCAAAATTTCATCCTAATCGAAGACCGGGAAATGGGTCAAATTAAGATTCCAAGATTTTCTTACATACATACTCGCAGTTAGTTACAAGTGAAGCTAATTTAAGCGAAATATTAAACGTAAAGTAAATTAAAAGAACTTATAATTTCCATTAAATAAATTGGTGCTGCAAATATGCTATCTAGCAGAAATCGACAAGTATTGTCTCAGCATAATTGGCAGAAGGCGTGCCTCACTGGGTGTATCTCCGACGTTAATCTAATAACAAGGCATTAGAGCAGTCGTTGCCAATAATGGAGATTGATCGCCTCAAAGCCAATCCAAGAAACAGAAATAGATGTAAATCTTGTACCGTGAATAAGATTTCCAACAGATTAATTATTTGAAAATAAATTGAAGTGTTGGCTTTTTTCTGATCCACTGTTTCCATCTCAAAAGTGAAAAAGTGATATTATTACTTTATTCTATTATATTATTCAACCCATATTCGGCTCACTGCTGAGCTCGAGTCTCCTCTTAGAATGAGAGGGGTTAGGCCAGCATGCTACCCCAATGCGGATTTTCAGACTTCACACACGCAGAAAATTAAGAAAAATCTTACAGTTTTCCTCACGATGTTTTTCCTTCTTTAGATTATATTTATTATTTACCTACCACTTCTTCCACTCACTTGTAAACTGAAGATGCAACTACCAACTTCAGTGTTTCCGCTAAACTACTAAATATTTGGAATAATAAAGTATTATTTAGTTTTTATGGTAGGGCCTGCAAAAGAGGATAGTTTTAGAGCATTATTATCTTCTTTTATAATCGGTTCATCCTAACGAAAGAATAGACAACTGAGATGCCATAAACGCTTCTATAACTCTGATAACGATTGTGATGGAATGGTTGAATTATTGCAATGATGGCAGGTGAAACATAAGCTTGTGGCATCATAATCAACCCATATTAGGCTCACTGCTGAGCTCGAGTCTCCTCTCAGAATGAGAGAGGTTAGGCCAATAGTCCACCACGCTGGCCTAATTCGGATTGGCAGACTTCACACACGCAGAGAATTGAGAAAATTCTATGGTATGCAGGTTTCCTCACGATGTTTTTACTTCACAGTGTGAGACACGTAATATTTAATTTCTTAAAATGCAAACAAGTGAAAAGTTGGAGGTGCATGCCCCGGACCGGATTCGAACCGACACTCTCCAGAATCGGAGGCAGAAGGAGGTCGTATCCACTGAGCTCACGGCTCAACTATAATTAATCAAAACTCAGAATATTATTATGTGTCTATAAAAGGTAAAATGAAATCAAAATATGAAACGGAGAAAATTATGTATTTAATGAAGAATCTTACTTTTTATAAAGGATCTAAATTTTATTATCATTTATTAAATAAAGAAAACATGAATACAATGAATACATTTGTTTTACATCCAATATTTCAGGGCAAAATATTTTTGGCTAAGTATTGCTTGAAGGCGAGTATTTTGCACGTCAGTAAATTTAAGAAGCGAAGTAATTTATCTAGTTGAAATAATCGCAAAGACGGCCATTACACTTGGCTGGGCGCCAGCCTTAGGCCTCGTTCACCGCCTACCACTTACATGTGTTTAAAGATAATAATTATATACAAAATATTACATACAGTCAGCGTTTACTGCGTTTAAATTAACTGCTTTTAGTTATAGCTGGATACATAATGTGCCCAGTGGATAACTATGACCTCTGCTCGAATCGGAGAGCGTATGTTCGAATCCGGTCCGGTCCGTGTAGACCACCTACACCCTCTCATTCTGAGAGAAGACTCGTGCTCAATAGTGAACCAAAAATGGGTTGTTAATGATGATGATGCGATACAGCTGAATCACTGACATAATGCATACCAGCATACTCATATATGAGTTGTACGTCGAGTCCCAACAAAGACTAGTGCAATTTTCAGTTTTTTTTTTATTAACATTCTAGTATTGTTTACAGTTAAAATTCAAGTTGAGTTATGTTAGTAATGCAAGCTTATACAGTAACGCGCTAGATTGAGATGACTAGTTTATGTAACTCAAACGCTAAAATACCTGAAGCCAACTCTCAAGAATTTTTTGCTATTACAGTGAACGTTAACCCATACCGACCCGAATAATATTGCGACCAAGCAAGTATTGTATCAAATAAAAAAATCCGAACAAACTTTCCGGTTTTACATTTTTACCTATGTTTTGTTATTTTCATGCAATTGAGTTTCATACAGTTTATACGCTAGTTTAAGCGCTTAAAGTCTGTAGTTTGATATCATATACGCTTTGATTTAAATAAAAACATTTACTAAGTTAACTGAACCCTCCATCCATAGCTTTACGGTTAGAGGCCAGACTGAATTTCAAATGGTCTAGACTCCGATGCCCGTTAGTAGAATCTTTACAAAGAAACCGGTGGTAGAATCTTTACAAATAGTCATCTGACGTATCAAAAGTGCTTGTATACTGAGCCTACTTGAAATAAATGAATTTTTGATTTTTATTTTTGATTTAGATTATAGTCATACCCACAGTCCTCACCTCATTGGCTTTTTACTTACGAGTACTTGGCGAAAAAATAAGGAACATTACTGTTATTTAAGAAGACTTCTCCATATTAAAAATCAAAAACATGTTACTCAGTAAAGTCCATGAAATTGCAGGCAAAATATTATATAATGGGCATGCCATGGTCATTGAATCGACTATAACATTTTTCACTGCGTACTATTCATTTAATTTTGGTATTAATATTATCGTGTTCACAAGCACTTACATATTAATCCGGTATCGATTGAATAACTACAGCGGTAATGGCATGTTTAATACTCATTAGTTTGTGCACATTGAATTTTGTATAATCGTTGTTTTAAAACGTGATTAAAACATTTACTATTTATAACATGACGAATATGTTGGCATACATTTCGTTATGCAGTGATAGCCCAGTGGATATCACCTCTGCCTCCGATTCCGGAGGGTGTGGGTTCGAATCCGGTTCGGGGCATGCACCTCCAACTTTTCAGTTGTGTGCATTTTAAGAAATTAAATATCACGTGTCTCAATCGGTGAAGGAAAACATCGTGAGGAAACCTGCATACCAGAGAACTATCTTCATTCTCTGCGTGTGTGAAGTCTGCCAATCCGCATTGGGCCAGCGTGGTGGACTATTGGCCTAACCCCTCTCATTCTGAGAGGAGACTCGAGCTCAGCAGTGAGCCGAATATGGGTTGATGACGACGACGACGACGACATTTCGTTATTGTACTTCAAAGACATAAATAAATTAAAAATAACGTCGGATTTAATTTGTCAGTCAGTATTTAATAATTGAATAGAAACAGGCGTTACTTTGCGGAAGTTCATCATGAATATTGTTATAGGGCTCAAAAGGTGATTACAAATATAAGAAAACTATTGTCGAACAAAGGTTATGATTCACAACACTTGTCAGGACAACTTAATTAACAAATCAAAGTGTAACCCAAATAAGATCCTAGAATGGCAGAGAATGACCTTGAGTGGAGTCACGTACTTGTGAACGATGTTTGTAGGGTTAAAGGATCCTTTGACAGTCGACTAACACTCCCCTTTTCCACTCAAGTCACTCTCCCCGCCTATCCTAAGGTAACCCTTAAAGAATTACACAACAAGAGATGTGGACGCCTCGAACGCCACAAGCACACTGAAGCCAACACGAGATCGAGCGGCGTCATATCCGTCACAGACTACTATTTCTAACACTAAACGGCGATAACATTCGGCCATCCTGGTGGCGCATCCGTCCCTGGATCGCGTCCGCGTCTGGTGCAGTTGCGTTTACACTGACAACTTGAGCGTGTACAAACCACTATTGAAGGTCGTGTATGACTCATTTTTAATCGAATGAGTGTGTATGGACCCCGTGTATCTAGGGTTATGTACCTATAGTTCAAGTCACCATTGTATGTAACGTCGTATATGACTCATATTTATCGAAAAATGGCAAGGGTTACTTAATCCGGTAACCAAAATTCACAAATTTCAAACAGTTATAAGTTGAATTATTAACACAAAATCTATACGGCAACATTTCGCGTCTTGTCATAATATTAAAACGCGAAATTCTATCGAGAACACCGTGAAACATAATTTCTAAATAATTTCTGTCTATACCGTCAATACTAAATTTATACCGTCAATACTTAAAACTTGAAATCACGATTCACACAATATTAACTTTCAAATTTAACAATACCGTAATGTAAAACTCATCGGTGCACTAAACTCACTTAATTTGTTACCCTCTTTTATGAAAAATTATCTCTCATACCAGATTTAACAATTAAATGAAAAACGATTGGCCTGATTTAGGGTAGTTTAAAACTTCGTCGTTATCGTTGTTTACTTTGTGGGCACAAGTTCTTTATCGCACTTCTGATGTTATAGGGCTCAAAAGGTGATTACAAATATAAGAAAACTATTGTCGAACAAAGGTTATGATTCACAACACTTGTCAGGACAACTTAATTAACAAATCAAAGTGTAACCCAAATAAGATCCTAGAATGGCAGAGAATGACCTTGAGTGGAGTCACGTACTTGTGAACGATGTTTGTAGGGTTAAAGGATCCTTTGACAGTCGACTAACACTCCCCTTTTCCACTCAAGTCACTCTCCCCGCCTATCCTAAGGTAACCCTTAAAGAATTACACAACAAGAGATGTGGACGCCTCGAACGCCACAAGCACACTGAAGCCAACACGAGATCGAGCGGCGTCATATCCGTCACAGACTACTATTTCTAACACTAAACGGCGATAACAATATATAATAATGTGCAATTGCACGTTGAGTCAAAATCTCCTGATGATGCTCCGATTTCGGGGTGAAAGGTACGTAGATAGTATTTTGTCGGACCTGGGTGACGTTGTCGTATGGGTTCGTCGACTTTTCGCGGATGATAGCAACATAAATAAATTATTATATAGTCAGTATTTAATAATGCAAATGCAAATATGGTATTTGATCAGTGGTGGCTTTGGAATGTACTCGTAGCAGGTTTAAAAATATAAAGCTTATTTTTATATTTGATGATCGTAGACATATTTAAATATGCTAGAAGTATGTCTAAAAGATTTTTTTACCTACAGGCCAAAAAAAAACTTAAACTTTAGTGCAAACCGTTGCACTAAATTTACATAAATTGATTCATACATATTTAAAAAAAAACTGTGTAAATTAACTTATTTCAAAATACATAACTAAGCGCTAAAAAACAGATATGTTTTCTGATAATCCGATATTAAAAACACGTTTGTTGGTCTAAACCAGGGTTTCTCAAAGTGGGGTACGCGAACCCCTAAGGGTTCGTCATTTGACGGCAGGGGGTTTGGGACAAGATTTACGTAATGGTGGCTTGGTAACTAATACCGAGTCAAAATTAAGTTTAAGGTTAAAATTGACCAATATAATTTCTAACATTAAATTCATTTGCGACAAAAAAATAAGGACAGCCATCATATTATTATGGTACAGGGGTTCGCTGTCACTTGGAAATTTTAACAGGAGTTCGTGGAGCCGAAAGTTTGAGAAACCCTGGTCTAAACGGTACAAAACTTTGTAAAAGCGACATTTTATATCTACCTTTTATATCGCATGTAACAGAATGCTATAATCTCAATTTATAAAACCAACCATTCCAGTAGCTATAATGGGTTAGAAACGAGGTGGGTTGGTTTAGAAAGGAGAAAATCTACTAAGGCAATCTGTTTTTACTGCAATTAGATCGCTCGTTAATGCCTGAGATAGTTTTCCGATAGCTCATCAAGGGGCGTCTTGTTTTTGTTCACTATATTTGTTTTAAATTCCTGAGAATTCCTGCGTCTTACTTCAGGTGGGTAGAATTTCTCAGCAGTTTTACTGAGATTTAAAAATAAACTATTTATTAACCTTATCATAAAAATAAAGATTAAGCAAATAGTAGATAGGTACATACTTCAAACTGAAAAATTCTTTACTTCTAAGCATCCTAAATCCTACTAATATTATAAACGAAATTTTGTATGGATGATTTTTTGGATGTTTGTATGGATTTGGATGTTTGTTGCTCTTTAACGCTGCTATTACTGATGAGGTTTGGCTGAAATTTGGAATGGAAATATATTTGATTTTACTCTGGATTAACACATTGGCTTCTTTTCATCCCGGAAAAATCCATGGTTCCCGAGGGATTTGTGAAAAATAAATTCCACGCGGACGAAGTCGCGGGCGTCTGCTATTTTTAAGATATCATTATTATATATTATGATAGAACTAGCAGTTGACCATGATGTAATTTTCTCTATATTTTCACTTTTCATCGATAGATGTAAACATAATTTTTGTAAGTTCACCATTGTTCTTTAGGATATTATTATCTTTATAATTATAATATAAGCTTTTATAACTATGAAAATATGTCGTTAAGTAAAAACACTCGTGCAATATAAATTAAATAGTAACTAAATAAACAAAAGATTATACACAGAAATCTAAATTGAAATGTCTATAACACTTTTTTAAATATACAAATACATAAAAGAACACTGTAATCCAGATTTGTGATATTCGCAAATATTATTGGAATATATAAATACACAAAAGGTAAGTTTCTTGGAAAACTATACCGTTCTCTTTACTTGTCATTTTCAATACTTACTATGCATCAGATCATCTATTGAAACAGTCGCTTCTCAGAACTTCGCGGAATGATTTTCCATGGAAAGCGATCAGTTTTCATAATAGTATTGGATTTCAACTGTGTTTAATAAATAGTGGATTTGCGTACAACATTATGACTAACCCGTGACTTCGTTCACGTGACATTTAGTTTTTCACAAATCCCACGGAAACCATGGAATTTTAGTCTCTATGTTGCTTTATAACCTCCTCTATCTCGCAGTGAAAGTCCTATTAAAATCCGTTCGGCCGTTTCGAGGATAAGCTTGGATAAACAGAAAGACAGACAGACACAAAAATTTTAAAAAAGCTTGATTATGTTTTACTATCCTGTACAAAGCTACACACACTGTTATTTAAAAATCACAGATAGACACTTGAATTTTATATGTATTGATTGATTGAATACATGACTTTTTTTCTTTCTCGTTACTTGAAATCTACTTGAAATCGAAGTTAACTTGAAAGTTTGAAAAAACAATTTTTACTTGTAGTTCTTTTATTAACTACTCGTTACGTATACTATATGCACCTATATTACCACCAACCACTAACACCGATATTAAAAAAAAATTCACCAATGGAAAGCTATCAGAGATTAATATTTAATTACTATTTAAAACTATCGAAACGCCGGATGATCATCACAACCTTCAAGCTGACTTAGATAGATTTACAGAATATTGTTTGAGAAATAAACTTAGTTTAAGCCTAAATAAATGTAAATATATCACTTTTACGAAGAAAAAATTTGTAAGTAACTTTAACTATTCGCTCTGTGGTGTTAGTCTCGAAAAAGTTAATACTATCAAAGATCTTGGAGTTACATTAGACTGTAAACTACACTTGGACATACATATTGAAAACATTATAAATAAATCATATAAAATGTACGGATTTGTAATGAGAGCAAGCAATAATTTCAAGAAAGCATCAACATATGTTCATCTGTACAAAACACTAGTTCGTTCACAACTAGAATATGCTGTTGCTATTTGGAACCCTCATTATGAAAAATATGTTAAGAGCCTTGAAACTGTTCAGAAAAAATTCTTAAGGACTATGCACTACAAATGTACGAGAAACCGCTTATCCTATGACCAACTTTTAAAAAGATATAAACTGCTCGACTTAAAATCAAGACGTAAGCAGTTGGAAGTCATGCTTTTATACGATCTGTGTCACAATAAATATGATTGTACAGCTTTAACGCGTAAACTCTGCTATAGTGTGCCATATAAAATGCGTGCACGTAGTGGTCGCGAACATCGACTGTTTGCAACTACTAGGTGCCGCACAAATGCAGGTAAACGGTCACCAATAGTAAGAATGACACAGACGTATAATAGGCACTTCAAAAACATAGACATTTTTGCCAGTCGAGTAGGTACTTTTAAAAAGTTGGTCATCGGTACACTTAAAAGCGATTAATAATTTTGCTATTTATTTATATACTTTAATTTTTATTGTACTTGTGTCATTTCTTTTTTTGTTTTTTTTTTTGTTTCGTTGTTGTCTTTTCTTTGTATAAAGTGCTTTTATACAAAGAAAAGATAATAGTGGAATGGAAGGGAAAAACAAAAAAAGAAATGATAGATAATTTAACTTGAATATCATTTTTATCAGCCCCATCTACATTTTGTATAATTACTCGTGGACAGAGATGTGGGTTGTGTATGCAAACTATTTGTTTTTAAATTTACTTTAAGTTTTGTAATATATATTATTGTACACAACTGTTTTCGATCCCAAATAAATAAAATAAAATAAAAAATACTAATATTGCCACAGTAACTAGATATACGTGGGCAAAAACGCAAACTGTCAACTCGCTACTAAACGATGCATTTAAAAAATCATATCAAAATCCAAAACTCGAAACAGCATGTAACTAATTGTAATAATTTTGATTAAATATTTCTTGTTTTCATGTAATGCTATCACGCATTTCATTGTTAAAGCCCCCGCGGGGGGTGATTATGCAAATCTGCTTGCCCTTGCGGGATTCACATAAATCGTTTCATATTACACATTTTCACATAATATATTTTTGTTTAGGCCAACCGTCTGTCATAGTCGTGGCCAACACAGGCGGCTTTTTGTGATGAATGACTGATTTAAATTGACAATTTTTGTAATTTTTTTTTTGTAAAATTACAATGGAAACATACAAACTCGTAATTGTTTTGACCGCCGTAAAAAAGGGTTTTTTTTGAAAATTTGATGATGTAACCGTATTTTGTTTTTCAAAAAAATACTAATCGTGGCGTGTTCGCTTTTTAAATGCTGCGCTATTTTACAGGAACCGTTTTAATAGGTAGATAGTGTAACTATCCTTAAAAAGGTTATAATTTAAACATTCTAAAAACATTTTACTTATTATAATTATATACGTTCGTATTTTTGGCGGTTTTTGTTGTATAGTTAGTAGTTAGTTAGGTAATTTAATATTATTTTTAGTTAGCACTTCTAAACTAGGTAGTAGCAAGGAATAATAAAAATATATGTACTTATTTAGGAATTTAAAACTACTACGAGTACACTATCAATAACTAATATCCGTCTTTCATCTTCCACTAAGCGAAAAGCTTGTGCAAGGAACATGCAAGGAATATGCAAGGAATATATGCAACACCGTGCAACGAGACATGTGAGTGATAGACCAAGGCAGACACAATAAACCAGAAAGAATTTAGTTTTTAAAGTTTCCTTTTTTGGTATAAAGTGTCTACTTTAGGAAGTCTGTTTCAATTTGGATGAAGTGCCAAGTTGTACAGACAAGCATTTGACTATAGATAGTTGACAGACTGCCGTTGGTTTGTATCAGTGTTAGATGTAGCGTTTTTTTTATGTGTTGTGGTTTGTACAGTGTCCTTTATCCATACAAAGCTAAACGGATTTCTCGGAATAGATTTACTATATACGATGAGCATTCAATTTCAGGCAAAGGCATCCTATCCGTGATAGCCCAGTGGATATAACCTCTGCTTCCGATACCAGAGGGTGTGGGTTGTAATCCGATCCGGGCATGCACCTCCAACTTTTCAGTTGTGTGCATTTTAAGAAATTAAATATCACGTGTCTCTAACGGTGAAGGAAAACATCCTGAGGAAACCTGCATACCAGAGAATTTTCTTAATTCCCTGCGTGTGTGTAGTCTGTCATTTCGTATTGGCCCAGCGTCGTGGACTATTGGCCCTCTCAAACTGAGTGGAGACTCGAGCTTAGCAGTGAGCCGAATATGCGTTGATAACTATACAACTTTAGGAATAAAAAGAAACAACATTTTTTTTTCTACTGTGAAATATGCAACGACATTATATTATACCTACGTCTATTTCAAAATGTGTCATATTTTATGTTAGGTACACAATTTTTTATGGGTGTAAGTACTTTCAATAAGATGGTCACAGTGAAAATCTGAATAATCAAGCAAAGTTGTACGTATGATACTGTACAGTAGATTTAAAAAAAATTGCTCAAAAGTTAATGGTCCTGTCACTTAAGTAACACAATAATTTATTTGGATTGAATGTAGGATAGTTGTAATGGAAAATGTACTAAAAATTGTAAAAAATTCTTTATAAATTGAGTTATAAACACCCATGTAAACATTCGAAAACTCACATTTATAATAATCAATCAGATAGTCAATCAATATTTAACTAAAACTAAATAGTAACTATACTAATACTAACTTAGAACTCAATTTTAGTTCCATCTCTCTCTCTCACTGAAATTGCAATTTAATAATAATGGAAAGCGTTTTCATTCCTTTCACATAGACCAAATTAGCATTCAGATAAGAGTTCAAACTTGGCTCTTAACCTCTACCGCTTCTTTGATTTCAAATGTCATGTTTGTAATTCTGAGTGAGTGTGCCATAATCCATACATAATCATACGTACCTAACCTAAATATCAATTTAGAGTAAATCTAAATAAAGCGAAAGATAACGAAATGCGCGGTGGATTTACAAAACGGAGGTCCTGGTTTCGATCCCCGGCTGGGCAGATTGAGATTTTCTTAATTAGTCCAGGTGTGACTGGTGGCAGGCTTCGGCCGTGGCTAGTTACCACCCTACCGGCAAAGACGTACCGCCAAGCGATTTAGCGTTCCGGTACGATGCCGTGTAGAAACCGAAAAGGGTGTGGATTTTCATCCTCCTCCTAACAATTTAGTCCGCTTCCATCTTAGACTGCATCATCACTTACCATCAGGTGAGATTGTAGTCAAGGGCTAACTTGTAAAGAATAAATAAAAACTATAGTGATCTCTGGCAAAGTGGAAGAAAAGAGACCTCGAGGACGTAGCCCGATGCTTTGGTCAGATCAAAACCGCGCCACTCTCGACACCAAGGTTCAAGAAGCTCTGCAAGTCGCGAAAAACCGAGCCACATGGCGAGACATCGTCAAGAAGCAAACTTGACTTAGGGGTCACGACCCTCAGTAATGAGGAATACGACGCAAGAAGGAGAAGGGAGTTTAAAGTTAATAGACGTCAGCCAAGAACAGATTTTGCGAGAAGGCCAAATAAAGGTCTAAAGGCAGATGAAATCGCGGGCCTCCGCTAGTATTAACATTTGATTTGTTTGTTAATCAAACCCAAAGCCTCCAACCCAAATTCCAGCAGGCAGACAGGCAGACAGGCATTTCTGCCTGTAGGCAGATCGTAGATTATTATTATTATTATATACATTGTAAAACAAAGTCTGTTAAGAACCAGTTATAACTGGACCGTTTGCAATGCAATAAAATTAAAACGTTCGAATTATAAAAAATAAAATTCAAATTCAAATGTAAGAAGAATTTTTTTTTTAATATTCTGTATGGAACACCTTTCGAAAGCTTTCTCTTGCTCATTAATTCAATAGCACTGTCTCAAAAACCAATAGTGTAATGAGATTAAAAAAGGGAATCAAAGTTTACACCGATACTTTTGCATGCGAAGCCGCAGGAGTCATGGTATGTAATATGTTTTTTCTTCTGAGAAAAGCATCTTAATAATTTTTGATGTAAAAATAATCTCGATCCAAGAACTATATTAGAACAGCACGAGCAAACTCGATGATTACATTTCTATGGAAATTGAAGTTACCGTGGTTCCACGGCATAAACTGAGACAACAAATACGATTGTCGTGTTTGTTGTTGTTGGTCTGAGTTTGAGACAGAAATGGTCTTTGTTATTGAAAATAGGAATTAAATAGATGTAATGGAACATAGTCGTATGTATTAGATTAGATGTAACGTGAAAAAAATCCACTAAATCGGTCCAGCAGCTTCGGAGAATATTTATTATGACAGACGCGCGAGTGATCATAAATGGGTTCCGTTTTTCAAACCCCGACGCAAATAAGGGGTGTTATAAGTTTTAGATACTGTCATTACTAACACACTAACATATTTTAATTTAGTTTTTAAGTACCTTTATCTACTAATATTACTAACAATAGGATATTAAAATTTAATTGTAATTTAATAATTTTATGGATTTATTATCTGAATTAAAGATTATTATTATTATTTACGCGCCTGTCTGTCTGTCTGTGACACCATAGCTCCCAAACGGATGAAGCGATTTAAATTTAGTTTTTTTTATCAAAGTTGACTTATGTGTGAGTGTTCTTAGATATGTTTGATGAAAATTGGTTGAGCCGTTTGAAAGTTGTGGGAATGAAAGTGGAGAAGAACAACCAAAATCTGCAAATATACTCGAGTGTGACATCAAATGAAAGCGCACTGAAAGAGAATATTGATGACTTAATCAAGAATGTTCTTAGTTCGTTTCGATGAGAAAATTGGTGGTGGCAAAATTGGGACATGGAAACCCGATAGTTCGAGGGTTATTCAAAATTTTATATTTTTATGTTTAGTTTTATGTTATTTACTATTATGTATATTCAGATGGATTCTTACAACTTACTTTTGAAGGAGTTAATCTTAAACTGACAAACCTGAAATGTTGTATACACGTTTAGTTTTAATGACAATACAGGGCTAGGCTAATGTGACATCATTCTAAAATCTAGCATGGCAAAACACCTAAGATGATACAATATAGGATACATTACTACAATATGGGTACCAATGAAAGAGTTTGTTGAAGATAACCCGAAAAATAAAGAGATGTCACTCTAAATCCAATGTGGCGGACTTCAAAAACCTGCGGACTAGTTACTTACATTATGTTAAAAGAATGTTGGTCAATACAATTTGTAGTAGATCGTATTGAATGTAAGAGAATTTTCAACATTCTCAATTTAACTTACATTTTATAGGATTGTTGAAAAAAAATACAGTGAAAAAATAAAACCCCGCAGCCGAAGTTCCACGAAGGGAGTCGCAAAATAAGATGAAAAGATAGAGCGGTACGTAAAAGTCTCAAAAGGTGGCTCAATACAACACTCCCCAGGCCTGTATCACAGAATTCAGCTTACAAATAAGTCCGCACTAATGAATGAGAGTTCACGGTTGTCGCTCAGCTATAGAGCTCTCGCGACTAATGAAATTGCGCGACGAGAAGGCTTCGCTCTAAAGTGGATTATACGGTAATTTTAACATAACGTTACGTGCTCTGTGTATATGAGTGTTTTTTTGCTATTGATATAAAGCTCAAAACTTGACCATCTGCATTATTCAGTTACTTTCATCATCATCATATCAGCCGATGGACGTCCACTGCAGGACATAGGCCTTTTGTAGGGACTTCCAAACATCACGATACTGAGCCACCTGCATCCAGCAAATCCCTGCGACTCGCTTGATGTCGTCAGTCCACCTGGTGGGAAACTGCGCTTGCTAGTGCGGGGTCACCATTCCAGCACTTTGAGACCCCAACGTCCATCGGTTCTTTGAACTATGTGCCCCGCCCATTACCACTTCAGCTTCGTAACTTGTTGAGTTATGTCAGTGACTCCGGTTCTTCTGCAGAATTCCTCATTTCTGATTCGATCACGCAGAGATACTCCAAACATAGCTCGTTCTATCGCCCGCTGTGTGACTCTGAACTTTCTTATGAGGCCCATAGTTAGCGACCAAGTCTCGAAACCATAGGTCATCACTGGCAACACGCAGTAACTTTAGTGGATCATCATCATCTCTTTTACCTTATGCTAGTTAAGTCATGTCATCCATTCGCTTCTATCACTCGTCAACTTATTATCATTTACCTTCCTTTTACACAAAACCTCATGTCCTCTTTGACTAATGAAATTGTGCGATGAGAACGCTTCGCTCTAAATTGAAAACCCAGAAGATATTTTTTTAATTATAAGCTTGTAAGCCAGTTATAAATAAGTAATGTCGTGTGCAATCTATTTTAGTCATATTTTTATTTAATAAATTAGGCTTACCATTCTCGCAGCACAATTAATTCAATTGACATAATCGAGCTAGCCTAGCTTGAGTGCTATACCAGAGTCGAGTCGAGCTATACCAGAGTGCTGTTGTGAATTTAATTGATTGACAAAGACGCCACGCCGCCTCGCTACGTACGGCGGCTAAGTTGATTGTACTATAACTACAAGGAGTTTATTTTTATTAAAGAACTAGAACTACGGAGGTAAGGCAATGCGTTCAATTAAGAGGTGTCTGTATCTTTTTTTTTGTTCATGGGATCGTTGTTAGACTATAAGCAGGTGTTGCGTGACTTTGGGGCGGTTTCTGACAGGAGGCCTCAGTTCTGCCGTCAACTACTCATCGAGCACGTCAGCTCGCTCCAGGCGCTTGATTCGCGGCGCTACCACCAGCGAAGCGATTTAGATTTCGACAATGATGTTAGAAGAAAAAAGAGACAGATAGGTTACACGCGGACCGCAAGTGGCACGTTATAAGTATGCTTTGGTAGCAGTGTTGGTCGACCCCCCACCAGGTGAACTGACGACATCAAACGGGTCGCAGGCATTCGCTGGATGCAGGTGTCTCAGTATCGTGATGTTTGGAAGTCACTACGAAAGGCCTATGTCCTGCACTGGACGTCGACGATTGATATGATGATGGTAAGTACCTACTCAATATAGCCCGCTAATGGTGCTATACTGCAGGCTAATTCACTAACTTTGACGTATGTTAGTCGACATATACGAAATTGAAATTTTATCTAACAAATGTCATCCGGTGTCTAGTGACAACCCTTCGTAAATATCATACAGTAGGTAGATTACATTTCTCAGATGATTTGATGTTTATTTTAATAGGTTATAAAGACCATATTAGTGAGTAGTCTGTTTTAACTATAAATTTGACAATGAAATGCATTTACTACTTTTAAAAAAAAATCATTTTTAGCCTCGAATTTATATTATTACGGCAACCCACAAACACAAATCAGCCGAACACGGGAAACGTTAGTTCCGCGGGGAAAATATGTTAGGAATAAATGTGAATAAATAGGGCTTGCGAGATTAAAAGCGGGCTGATAAATGGCAGTCGCGCCGCGCCCTGGGAGACCGAAACAGTAGGTAAGCGATAAGTATAATCATAACAAATGTTCTCAGAGGATGTAGGTTATCTCTAGGAGTTGACGAAAGCCAAAAGTTTTAAACGCGGTTTTTCAGTGTCACTTGAGCGTGGAAAATTAGACCTACTGACTGATATACGACATTTACAGTATTCACGGATTGCTAGACATTTCTTGTATGTTTTATATTTATATAGCTAAGAGTGAATGTAAAAATGGGCTGATAATTGGCAGTCGCGCCGCGCCTTGGGAGACCGAAACAGTAGGTAAGCGATAAGTATAATCATAACAAATGTTCTCAGAGGATGTAGGTTATCTTTAGGAGTTTACGAAAGCCAAAAGTTTTGAACGCGGTTTTTCAGTGTCACTTGAGCGTGGAAAATTAGACTTATCTTTGGCATTTACAGTATTTACGGATTGCTAGATATTCCCCGTATATTTTATATTTATATAGCTAAGAGTGAATGTGAAGAAATTTAATTTTCAGCAAACTGTTTCTGAAAATTAGAGTGTTTAGTTCACGCCAATGTTATAACGAGAAACTAATGAAACGATTTCAAAAATTCTTTCATCAGTGTTCTCAGAGGTTATCTCTAGGAGTTCACGAAAGCTGAAAGTTTTTAACGCGGTTTTTCAGTGTCACTTGAGCGTGGAAAATTGGACCTACTGACTGATATGCGGCATTTACAGTATTTTATGTAGAGCCGTGGATATGACCTCTGCGTCCAAATCCGGAGGGTGTGGGTTCGAATCCGGTCCGGGGCATGCAAGTTTTCAGTTGTGTGCATTTTAAGAAATTAAATCACGTGTCTCAAACGGTGAAGGAAAACATCGTGAGTAAACCTGCTTACCAGAGAATTTTCTTAATTCTCTGCGTGTGTCAAGTCTGCCAATCAGCATTGGGCTAGCGTGGTGGACTATTGGCCTAATCCCTCTTATTCACAGAGGAGACTAGATCTCAGCAGTGAACCGATAGTAATAAAGTGACAGTATTTATGGATAGCTAGATATTCCCCGTATGTATTATATCTTAGAGTGTATATGAAGGAATTTAATTTTCAGCCAAATTTAATTTCAATTCTGTTTCTCAAAATTTGGGTGTCTAGTTTATATATATATGAAATAGAGAAAAAAAATTGTTTGTAACAATTAATAGGGTTGAAATTACTGTACCTATTTCAAAAAATCCTTCATCAATGGGAAGCTCCATTATCAGCAAATAACATAGGCTATATTTTATCCCCGTTTTCCTAAAGTGACGTGCACTACACGGGTGAAACCGCTGGGAGACCGTGAGTTTTCTAAACGCAGTGTTGGTACGAAAAGTACAGTATGAAAGTTGGAAATCATGATAATTATAGGAAGAATTCAATTACAGGTAAACGATGAAAAGGGGTAGAACAAAATTGCTGTCAAAGCTGTTTTCATTCAATGAAGCATTTATTTTAATAACGTTCAAATTCAAAATGACGATTAAATGGGCATTTCGTCTCGTTTGAAATGTTTTAGCAGACAAAAGTGAATTAAAATCTCATTCGGAATCGCAAAATCATACATTTTCTACCTCAAATGGCAATTTGCATTCTGAAGAGAGACGAGGCAACTTCAGACAGTTCATTGCATTCAAATTGCATATTTGTAATCTAAAATAGGACTCTAGAATACGCGTATATGTAACGTAAATAAATGTATTGTAAATATGTTTTTATCCTACTAATATTATAAACGCGAATGTTTGTATGGATGTTTGGATGTATGTTTGGATGTTTGTTACTCTTTAACGCCGCTACTACTGAAGCGATTTGGCTAAAATTTGGAATGGAAATGAATTTTACTCTGGATTAGACTACTTTTTATTCCGTAAAAATCCATGGTTTCCCGAGATTTGCGAAAACTGATGATTTTAATGATATGAATGTTTGTTACTCTTTCACGCATCGACTACTTAACTGTATTAGCTAAAATTTGGTATTGAGATATATTATAGCATGGATTAACATATAGGCTACTTTTTATCCCGAAAAAAATCATTGTTCCCGAGTGATTTGTGAAAAACTAAATTCACGCGAACTAAGTCGCGGGCGTCCGCTAGTAAATAATATTCTTTTTGCTTTTAGAATGTTTTTATAATATCGCATACATTATACCAACTCAAATGCAAGATATTTCTAAGAATGAATATTAAAATTTCGTCAAATAAACATACTGTTTTCTTATTCTCGTATATCATGATTTAAATAATAATAGATATACACTGTCTAGTGTTTGTGGATTAATTGATGCATGATAGTCGTAGTTCGGTTGGTTGGCTTGGCAAATAGTGTAATATATTACTATAAAATAACACTAAAGCTACCTTTAGGTAAATCCTATGAGCAATGGGATTGCTATTGTTTAATATTGCAACTTCTATTGAACTATCAGTATTTCTAATCATCCATACTATACTATACTACAGTATAACATTATAAATGTGAAAGTATGTATGTATGCCTGTTTGTTTCACGACGAAAACGGGGCGACGAATTGACGTGATTTTTTCAGTGGAGATGAAAGGATGGAGAGTGACTTAAGATACTTTTTGTCTCTTTCTAACCCCCCACTTCCCTACTAAAATGGGGAGTGGAAGTTTGTATGTATGGAAACGAAAACTAGGAACTATGCGGATGAATCTGCTAGGCGTCGGCTAGTCAATACATACAAATAAAATTCAAGTGTGATTTCAGGATAACTGTTCTTTCTCAATTGTCTGTAATTTCAGTTTGTCCAGGCTAATCTTTGGAACTGCTGGACCAATTTTAACGATACTTTCACTGGAGGACAGAGGAGGTTGTGGAGCATATCTATAAGCTACTTTTTACTTCGAAAAAATTCATGGTTACCGCGGGATTTGTGAATATCACGTGAACGAAGTCGTGTGCATCAGCTAGTTGTTAATAATAAGATAATTTTGTTCTCATTTCAAAGAAAGTTGCTAAGACCCACTTACGAGTATCTTATATGATAGAAATGTAGTCAGTAGAAGTCAGGACGTAGGCAATATCAAGCAACAATATGACGTCAAAGAATTTGGGTCACAAACAAGATCACACTAATGAATAAGAGCTTTATGATTGTCGCCGAGCAATAAATACTGCTGGCACTAATGAAATTTTGCGACAAAGAGCTTTCTTGGCTAATCTTGATTATAACTGCTACGTAGGTTTAGTCTAAAACCTACATATACAGTACTTGTGCACGGTACAAAACTTTTAATGGTCTAAAAGCTCATGTTCACTACGTAAAGCACACTTTCAAAGTGATAATTTGTGGGGTTTTGTGTTATAACAACATTTTATACCAATATCTGTTTATTACATTATTTAGGCTAAAATATCATCATCATTAACAACCCATATTTGGCTCACTATTGAACACGAGTCTCCTCTCAGAATGAGAGGGATTAGGCCTTAGTCAAATGCGGATTGCCAGACTTCACACACGGAGAGAATAAAGAAATTTCTCAGATATACAGGTTTCCTCACGATGTTTTTTCTTCACCGTTTGAGACACGTGATATTTAATTTCTTAAAATGCAAAAAGATGAAAAGTTATAATTACATTATTTTGGTAGTTTTATACATAGTGTAGACTCTTCATCTCTGTTCGCTTATTATACTATCTATTAAACTTATCAAACTCTTTTATAGTACCTATAGACGCAATTTTACGATATAGTTTATTAACAATACAATGATGTGGTATTTTATAGTTCACTTGCTGACGCCGCGCGGTTTTACTCGAGTAGTTCCCGTTTCCGTAGGAATATGGGGATAATATATAGCCTATAGCTTTCCTCAATAAATCTAACACTGAAAGAATTTTCAACAAATCGGACCAGTAGCTCCTGAGATTAGAGCGTTCAATCAAACAAACAAACTCTTCAGCTATGTATAATATTAGTATATATAATATTAGTATAGATTTGTGTATACATGCTACTAAGTAAAAACATCGCAGTGACATTCTATAATACTACTAATTAAGTAGTGTATACCTTAATGGATTCAATAAGTTGCATTTTGTTTTATACACACGCCATTCTCCAAAAGTTGGCGAGCAGCCAACGTGGCTCTTGTAAGGCCAATAGCGTTCACTTCACGGCTATACGACACACGCGGTGACTGCGCTGTCGTTAAGTTTACTTAATAAAATTTTAAACTCAGAGGGAGCTATCAATCTAGAAAGCTGAACAACAATTGTTATCGTCGCGTTGCAACGACTTGTGGTACGGCTCAGTGTGCTCGTGGCGTTTGAGCCGTCCACATCTCTTGTTGTGTAATTCTTAATTGTTATCTATTGTAAATAATAATACTGTATGACTTTTTCAAAAGAGCAACTGTTGAGTTTCTTGCCGGTATCTTCTCAGCAGAACCTGCCTTCCGAACCGGTGGTAGAATCTTTACAAATAGTCAACTGACGTGTCAAAAGTGCTTGTAAACTGAGCCTACTTGAAATAAATGAATTTTAAATTTTGAATTTTTGAATTTTGAATGAGTTACTTGGGATAGGCGGGGAGAGTGACTTTAGTGGAAAAGGGGAGTGTTTGTTAACAAGCGCCTTTAACCCTACACACATCGTTCACAAGTGCGTGACTTCACTCAAGGTCATTCTCTGCCATTCTTGGGTCTTATTTTGGTTACAGTTTAATTTGTTAATTAAGTTGTCCTGACTAATGTTGTGAATCATAACCTTTGTTCGACATTAGTTTTCTTATTTTTGTAATCAATTATGAGTCTGCTAAAACAATACTAATATATTAGTACCAGCGGACGCTCGCGACTTAGACCTCCTTAATCCGGCCCTCTTGCATAAACCGTTCTTAGCGGAGGTCTCCTAACTACCTACCAGAATAATTTCATCTTTGTACATCAAGTGGTTTTCCAGTTTTGATTTCGTGATGAATGAATGACCTTTCGCATTTTATATCATCATCATCATAGACGTCCACAGCTGGATATAGGCGTCTTGCACGGATCGCTGTGCTTGGAGCACAGCGATCTCGACCCGCCAGCAGCCATCAGCTCCCTGCAACCCGCTTTATATCCTCGATCCACCTAGTGCGTGATCGACATTTAAGCAAACCCCAATGTCCATCGGCTCTTCGAACTATGTGGCCTGCTTATTGCCACTTCAGCTTCGCGACTCGACGACGAATTATTTTTCCCGTTTTTGTCACATTTTTCATGGACGCTCCGCTCATATTAGTCGTATCGTGATATTATATAGCCTATAAATTAATTTATAATAATAGCTTTGATAAACAAAGTATCCAACACAAAATTTACTTTTCAGTTTAAATCAGTACTGCTTGAGATTGCTGCATTTCACTAAACAAACGAACTCTTTCATCATTATCAACCCATATTCCGCTCACTGCTAAGCTCGAGTCTCCTCTCAGAATGAGAGGGGTTAGGCCAATAGTCCACCACGCTGGCCCAATGCGGATTGGCAGACTTGACACACGCAGAGAATCGAGATAATTCTCTGGTATACAGGTTTCCTCGCGATGTTTTCCTTCACCGTTTGAGATACGGAATATTTAATTTCTTAAAATGCACACAACTGAAAAGTTGGAGGTGCATGCCCCGGACCCGAACCTACACCCTCCGGAATCGGAGGCAGAGGTCATATCCACTGGGTTATCACGGCTTAACAAACTCTTTACCTTAATATGCTTCCATACATTCAAAGCAATAAAATTTCTTGCATTTGATGATATCTAACTACCTTCAACCTCGTATACGAATAAGAAATATAACTTGGATCACATCCAATATCTGGTGATCGGGAAACCATTTCCAATATTATAACGACATAACAGCAACGCAGTAAAGGTACGAGTATATGTCGGCAGAATTGAATTACAGAGAACAAAGTTTACGTGGGATAGAGAAATTTGGACAGAGAGAAATCACGTGACGGTGACTGGTATACGGCTATTTGTTGATGTATCACGTAACAGAAGGTACCTACTCCTAGTTCACCTTGTATGGAATGTTCTTTGGAAAAACTGGTATGTTGTGGCTTAGAAAAATAGTCGAATTTAGTTCTATCTACTGCTAAAGTGAAAATGAAAAATTTTGAAAGCTCCCGACAGTTGTACACTTCCTTTGATTAGCCCACACACACGGACAGACAGACAAACAGCTATACATTCTAAAACAATTTATTAAAGTTTTAGTATCCTGTACGCACTTAAGAAAACATATTAATCTTGAAATCACAGACAGACAGTCCAGTCCATTCTGCTGAAAATATCCTGCATTAGCTATTAAACTTCAAAGTATCGGTAATTTTACCGATACCTTTCAAAACGCAACAATGCTTCGCAGTAGAGTTAAACATAGCACATCTTCATAACATAATGTCTATGAAAGAGGGCATTAAACTCTTTAAACATATGAAAAGTACGAGTAGTTAGTCGGTGAACTCCAAAATAAACAAGTCACGATATGTGATGGTGTACTGCCTGCAGCTGGCATGCAGCCAGTGCTCATGGCCGATTGCGTGATTATTTCAACTAAATAAATTACACGTTTCTTAAATTTACCGACGTACAATACTCAGCAGGAAGCATTTTACAGATAATATCGTAATATGTATATGTAAATAATAATTAAAAATATAATATGACTGCATAAAGTATAAACACTGAAAAGAAAATAGCGTTTTTATAATTGTAGCTTTTTTTAATATGGCCATGATATACCATTTTGAAATCGTCATGATGAGCCCTTGAATTTGATACCCATAATGAGCCCTTGAATTTGATACCCATAATGCAAAAAAAAAAAATATTTCAACACCACCAACAACACGATATAAAAAGCCTAACACAACAAGTGAGCCATAGACTATGGCGCCTCAGTTGTCGTATTGGTTTTTTTTTTAACTTTACCTATCTAAGAACACTTGGGTTATTAAGACAAATCTAACGATATCTTAATTAAGTAAAGTAAAGTAAAGTAAGTAGATGGCGACCATCCCTCAAAGTAGATGGTCCATTACAGGTCCACTCTTGTACCCCGTATCATTAAAATTAAAAAATACAGGGTATTTGTAAAAATCTGAATAAGTAAATAAAAAACTAAAAAATAAAGTAACCATAACGTAACTATGAAATGACAATTGACAGCAAACGTCAAAACGACTACTGCGTTGAAAACGTCATCAATCCGCCATTGTTACCCATATTAGTGTAGCATTTCTTCGGAGACAATGAATATTATTTCGAAAGAATTAAAGTAAATTCGTAGATTTGTATAATCGGAAATAGTTAAAAAAAATATTTTATTTATTTCCGCCAGGGTACAATGGCTGATCCTTGGCTCCATACAATTTTGGACCATCTCTTTGGTACAAAACAGTTTCCAACAAAGGGGATGTTTACGCTCATAATTCATTCAAATTTCCAACGTTACAACGAAACAGAAGAACTGAAAATGTAGCAGACACGCTTTACCACGCTAATTAGATCAAGCGAAAAATCCACCAGCCTATTTTTCCTTAATGAATTCCTCCGATGACTGTTTTCACATGATATAAGAATATACATACTAAAATCATAACCAATGCCTATGTATTTCATTGTATTACAAGTACTCTTTATCGGCTCACTACTTCAAGTACTTCAAGCTCACAATTTTCAAGAAAATGGTTAGTTACTTCGATGGATAAATGCAGATTGGTGGAGTTCACAAACCTTGATTTCCAGTTTTTTTTTTTCAAGTCGTTGATAATCAATACCCTAATAGATTCGTGAAGTTTAGCTTAGTTTAGTTTTTTTTTTTCTATTAGTGTACCTTCCTCAATTAATGAACTGACTGAATGAATCTGACACTAAAAATATTCAGTTTCATCCAGTCATCATTAGCAAACCATTTTCTACTCACTGTTGAGCACGAGCCTCCTCTCAGAATGAGGGGTTAGGCTAATAGTCCACCACGCTGGCCCAGTGCGGAATTTCTTAAAATACACATTACTGAAAAGTGGGAGGTATATACCCCGGACCGGAGTCAAAACTACGCACTCCAAGTCGAAGGTAGAGGTCGTATCCACTGGGCTATCACGGCTATCATCCAGTTCGTTGGATTAGGGCGTTGAACCTAACAAACTTTTCAGCTTTATAGACGCGGTTTTGTTTAATTAACGGGCACTTCGAACCGCCTCTATTGTAATATTGGCTCATAGTTAATATAGTACAAGACAAGTCTTTGAACATCTCTACATAATATGTAGGAATATTGAAAGACTTGTTCCTTAAAGTAACAAGTTCAATATTAAAGAAGATGCTACTCAAGTTTTGAGTTTATCATTTCCACTAACTATGACAAAAATGTATGAGAGCTGTGATAGCCCAGTGGATATGACCTCTGCCTCCGATTCCGGAGGGTGTGGGTTCGAATCCGGTCCGGGGCATGCACCTCCAACTTTTCAGTTGTGTGCATTTTAAGAAATTAAATATCACGTGTCTCAAACGGTGAAGGAAAACATCGTGAGGAAACCTGCACACCAGAAAATTTCTTAATTCTCTGCGTGTGTGAAGTCTGTTAATCCGCATTGGGCCAGCGTGGTGGACTATTGGCCTAAACCCTCTCATTCTGAGAGGAGACTCGAGCTCAGCAGTGAGCCGTATAAGGGTTGATAACGAACGAACGAACGATGACAAAAATGTATGCAATTTTATTTATCATTAGCTCTTCAGCTTTATGATATTACCGGGCACTACGTATCGCCTCCATTATAATATTGACCCATAGTTAATATAGGACAAGTCTTTGAACATTCCTACATAATTTGCAGGAATATTCAAAAACTTGTCCCTTGAAGTAACAACTTAAATATTAGAGACGATGCTACTCAAGTTATGAGTTTATCATTTTCACTAACTATGACAAAAATGTATGCAATTTTATTTATCATTAACTCTTCAGCTTTATGATATTACCGGGCACTAGGTATCGCCTCCATTATAATATTGGTCCATAGTTAATATAGGACAAGTCTTTGAACATTCCTACATAATTTGCAGGAATATTCAAAAACTTGTCCCTTGAAGTAACAACTTAAATATTAGAGACGATGCTACTCAAGTTATGAGTTTATCATTTCCACTAAATATGACAAAAAAATGCAATTTATCATTAGCTCTTCAGCTTTATGATATTACCGGGCACTGAGTACCTCTATTATAATATTGACCTATAGTTAGTATAGGGCAAGTCTTTGAACATCCCTACATAATATGTCCCTTAAAGTAACAAGTTCAATATTAAAGAAGATGCTACTCAAGTTATGAGTTTATCATTTCCACTAACTATGACAAAAAAATGCAATTTATCATTAGCTCTTCAGCTTTATGATATTACCGGGCACCACGTATTGCCTCTATTATAATATTGGCCCATAGTATAGGACAAGTCTTTGAACTTGCCTACATAATATGTAGGAATATTGAAAGATTTGTCCCTTAAAGTAACAACTTAAATATTATAGAAGATGCTACTCAAGTTATGAGTTTATCATTTCCCCTATGACATGAAAAATGCGATTTATCATTAGCTCTTCAGTTTTATGATATTACCGGGCACTACGTATCGCCTCTATAATAATATTGGCATATAGTTAGTATAGGACAATTACGCACAACGGCCAATCACATGGCTAAGTGCGAAAACGGCCCAGAAGAAAGAAAGAAGTATAGGACAAGTCTTTGAACATCCCTGCATAATATGTCCCTTATAGTAATAACTTCAATATTAAAGAAGATGCTACTCAAGTTATGAGTTTATCATTTCCACTAACTATGACAAAAATGAATGCAATTTATCATTAGCTCGTTTGTCCTCATATACATCAGATAGTCGGAGGCTCGAGCACGTCGTTAATGAAGATTAATGACCTCTCAGCAAAGTCACACTTTCTTGCTTTTATCTCACTCCCACTTAATATTCAGAATGAGCAATCAAGTAGCATTAAGTTTTTAAGGGACAATGAAAGAGACTTTTTAATTTTCAGCCGTCTCGTCGCTGACTTGCATATAATTAATTATTATTCGTTACGATGATACGTTTATTGACTATTAAATTATATTTAGATGATTTAATTTACTTTTGCTAGATGTCTAGATGTCATATTAATAATTAAATTAGCACAAAGAATTGAAAAAATTAAAAGGTTTTAATTATTTTTATTACTTTTTAATTCACAAAGAGATTGATATTGTTTATGTTAGTAACGTCATAGTTACAACTTGGATACCTACGTTAAGATCATATGAAGTGATAATAGGTATAAATGCTATAATCATCACCATCTCCTATACCTTATCCCAATTATGTGGGATCGGCAAAATATGTCAATCTCCGCCATTCACCTCTATTACTCGTCAACTCATCATCCATTCTCTATATTTTATAAATGCTATTATATTTACCTAAAAACAGTTGCATGATTCTTCTTCTTCTTCTTTGTCGTTACACTCTTGACAGAGTGGTCGTGGTCGTCATTTGAGTGCGGTGGCAAGCATCACTATCCGTTGCCATTCCTCCCGTAGTGTGGCTCTCCTAGCACATTCGTGGAGCGATCCATGGAGAGCGGTTTTTACTTGGTCAGTCCAGCGCATTGGTGACCTGCCACGTGCTCTTGTGCCCTCCACCTTTCCTTGCACCACAAGTCTCTCTATGGACGTGTCATCTTTTCGTGTAATATGACCAAAGAAAGTCAGTATGCGACATTGTATGATACATAATACTATTAGACCATGGCCGTCAGAGCTTCTATTTATTCTTGAAAATCTTGTTTTTCATGTAAAATAAACGAAAATTATTAAATATTTTTTCAATTTAATTTGAACTGATTTTGATGAAGTAATCATCAAAATCAGTTCAAATTAAATTGAAAAAATATTCCTATTGTAAAATTACAAAGCCATGTTTACATTTTCCAGGATCCAGTATGCAAAGAGCTTAAAGACGTACAAGAGAGTCCTAAAAAATGTTTTTTTCTTTTAGTAAGTTCGCGGTTTAGCAGGAAAAGAAATTATATAGATAATAAGATTATTATCTAAAGAAATACAAAATTTAATCAAAATCATGAAAAACGTTGTCCGAGATAATATTTACAAGGTTTGTCTGATTTAAGTTATTAGATTTAGAATACGATTAATGAACCTGAAAAGATGTAACAAATTGAAGCCTCGATAGCTCAACGGTAAGAAGCTGGACTCAACACTGGTCGTGAGTTTGATTCCCGCGCGAAGGACTACTATCGTACTTACTCCTAACACAGTCTTTACCGACTTCTTGCAGCATAACTGTTGTTCAAGTTGTTCAATTACACGAGTAATATTACTCACTAGTCGACGCCGCGCGGTTTCACCCGCGTAGTTCGCGTTCCCTTAGGAATACGCTTTCCTTGATAAATGGGCTAACTAAAACTAAAAGAATTTTTGAATTTGGACCACTAGTTCCTGAGATTAGCGCGTTCAACCAAAGAAACAAACAAGCTCTCCAACTTTATAATATTAGTATAGATAATCATAGTATTGGTTCATTTAGTAAGGCAATAATTTTTTTAACATAAAAATGGAACGGACTTCAAAGACATATTTCAGTTATTTTTATTTTAACACAAAATTACAAACAGATTTTCATGAAACTGAAATGGGACCAATCTGGAAGTATCTTCTGCTTCTTCAAACAAAAAAAAAATCAAAATTGGTAACTTACATGATGGTTAAGAATAAACATAAAAAATACGCGTTGATTTGAGAACCTCCTCCTTTTTTGAAGTCGGTTAAAAATGGAATGGAACAGGAATTCTTTAAAAAAAAATGTATTTCCTCCTGCTTAACCGACGGAAATTTATTGAATATGATTAATGAAACAAAACTCACACAGCTGAACCTCGGCCGCTGTTTCATGTTGTGATATCACGCATTTCATTTCATTCCCTGGAGCCCGCGAACAGTGATTATGCAAATGCGGACGCCCTTTGCGCGGATCACATAAATCGTTTCATATAGTACGAGATCCGGAATAACAAATGTGTACCCTCATCTGTTAATAAATTTGTAAAATGTTGGTAAACAAAAAAAAATAAACCTTGGCTGAGTTTCTTGTGGGCTCTTCTCGGACCAACGAACTCTCTTAACTTTAATCTGAAGTTTTCGACTATTATTGCCACCAGTAGATTAAATTAAATGATGACATAATCCTGACCTTTCAAACGTGCTTGTAAACTAAGCCTAATTGAAATAAATGAATTTTGAATTTAAATTTGAATTTATTTATTAGGGAATAGCGGACGCTCGTGACTTCGTCCGTATTTTTCGTAAATTCCGCGGGAACCATTGATTTTCCGATATAATTAGTAGATTGTACGTTGCTCTTCTATCTGCCGATGAAAGTCCGATTAAAATCTATCCAGCCCTTCCAAAGATTAATTAGCCCGTTTAAGTTTTTTGAAATCACAGACAGACAACTTAATTTTATCGTTTTGAATTTTTTTTTTAACTTAAAACTAGCCTTACAGGGACAACCTAATTCGCGAACTTATAACTTTTATATAATTAACTTAATTTTTTACTTTACTTAACTTAAGGCAAGGCCCTATTTTCAATCAAGAACAGATAACGTTAAAAGCTAATGCTTTTAGGTAAATATCTATAATTTATTTCTTATCGCTAATAAATAACAGATGAGGGTATATATTTGTGATGCCGGATCTTAGACCAATATTTTATTACATTTTTGCATAATATATTTTGTAAGCCTGGCATCAGTCAGCTCCTGCGGTAGGTGGCTACTAATTTGACTAATGATTCGTTTACCGTAGCGTATACTTTCTAAGCCTCGCTTAGAATATAATGGTTATATTTTTGCGAATATCCCTGTTGTATCTGCGAATTATTTATGGGCTGAAAATGATATTATTTCTGAAAGCGGATTTAGTCCTAATAAATATCATCTTTTATTTAAATTGCTTCCTCCATTACACTCATTTTAATTTATTTGATTTAGGTAGGTACGAATAGGTATAACGTATTATGAATTTTAGTTAAAGTTGAAGTTGCCTGTAATACGAATATATACTCAATTATCCGCCCACTTTAATATACTCGCGTTGTATTAAAGACG
This sequence comes from Bicyclus anynana, assembly GCF_947172395.1. Classification (NCBI taxonomy): domain Eukaryota; kingdom Metazoa; phylum Arthropoda; class Insecta; order Lepidoptera; family Nymphalidae; genus Bicyclus; species Bicyclus anynana. The sequence continues at coordinate 10,530,320 of NC_069099.1, read as the reverse complement.
GCGGATAATTGTGCCTCTGAGTATGTTTTGTATACGTTAAATTTAAAATAGTAAATAACAACAATCAATTGATAACGTAAACATTATAGATAGATATACTATAGGTAAATATTGTAGATAGATATCTACTTATAACAAAAATTCCGCTTTATACTTGAATGGTTGAGGGTCTGGACCCCTGAGACCTCTCAAAGCCACAACGTTCCAAACTATATCTACCGTTCCAGCGTCAACCACCACGATCAATACATGAACTGAAAAAGTTTCAGCTTGAATGAGGAAATGAGGAAAGTCTGGCTATTGTGGGCTCCTCGTTCTACAAATATACTTTCGAAATTGTCGCCTTTATATTTTAACACTTAATATCATCTTTATCAGCCTATTTTTAACAGCCTCCCTCCTTATCAAAGAAGGACATGGCGTTTTATATAATAAAATTAATGTTAAGTCAATAAAATTAATTATTTTGGAGATACATATATTTGTATTCTCCCCTTGCCCCGCCGTTACCACAAACGCTGCCAGAGCCGGGACTAGGGGCTGTTTGTTTTTGGCTGTATCCATAGAAGGTTCCAAATGTGAGAATAAGTTCAACAGTAGAATCATCACTATGCAGGTTTCCTCACGATGTTTTTCCTTCACCGTTTGAGACACGTGATTTTTAATTTCTTAAAATGCACACAACTGAAAAGTTGGAGGTGCATGCCCCGGACCGGATACGAACCTACACCCTGCGGAATCGGCGGCAGAGGTCATGTCCACTGGGCTAAGCAGCTAAGCAGTAGAATAATATTACAATAATTCCTAAAGAATGAATATCAAAAATACCTTGAAGGTGAATACCACAAATAAACAAAGAATTATAAATGCAGAATACATAACGAGTACCGCTTTTACCGTGTTCCTTAAATACAAGTACCTACCTAGATGTTACTGTAGACTACTAAAATAACTTTTAGTTGTATAATCTGTGCTGTTCTACTTGGCTGACTCATTTCCTGTTAATTGCTTAAAAGCGACTATTTCATCTAACGGATTACTTTAGTTTAGATGTCTTAATAATGTTCTAAATAAAGTGTGATAGTATTAGCTGCAATGACATTAACTTTTGTACGTGGAATTCACCGAGGAATAGCTTTTTATTATTTCCCATGAGGTTTGCACATGATGATGATGATGATGACTAGATGATTGATGAAGGGTCTTAGTGATATGCATGGCTAAGTGCATGTTTACTTGAAACTACTCTACGTATTGTCAAGCATTTTGAAATACTTATCACTGGAAAAATAGGCGAATAATGATACTTGGACAAACTGGTAACATAACCCTATCTTTTATTATATAATATATATTATCTCCGATAAGTGATTTATTTATGAACTTATAATAGATTCTAGAAATCTAAATAAGTGAATAAATGCCACATTATAAGGGTAATAATGTGGAATTTCTTGGGAGAGAATGAATATTATTTCGAAAGAATTAAAGTAAATTCGTAGATTTGAAAAAAAAATATTTAAAAAAAATATTTTCTTTTATTTCCGTCAGGGTGCAATGACTGATCCTAGGCTCCATATAATTTTGAACCATCTCCTTTGTATTACTTAATAAAAAAATGAACAGTGATACTAGATGAACCTATAAATTCATAGACAATTTCGCACGATCATAACATTGTTACTAATAACGGTGATCCATCCATGGAGTCTAGCGTTTAATCCACGATAACTTATGCTTGGTCTGTACGTTAATTGATGTATGATAGTTTGGATGCTGCCTGGCTTTGCATAAATGCCAATAACTAATATTGACATTTATATTAGAGATATGATAATCTGCATTCGATAGAACGGGAGTGGATAGATCAAGCGGAGGTAATTATTAACTAGTATATAATGTTTGTTTATTTAGATTTAGCGGACGCCCGCGACTTCGGCAGCGTGAAGCTTGATATAAACAACCCCTACTTCTATTTATATTTTTGTATGTTTGTTTATGTATAATAAATAGTCCACTAATAATTTTACAAAACTACAACTGAAAACATGAACGATTTGTATTAAAAAATAACTTTTCTACCCTTTAGGGTCAGAATTTTGAAAAATCTTGAATGACATTATATTTTGTATTTTTCTAATATACACACACATACCAATTTTTACAATTGTAACTTGAAAAATAAATGCCTTTCCATACAAACTTTCAACCCCTGTTTCACCCCCTTCTGATTTAATTTTACTACCTAAAATTAACCTAAGTAACCTACTGCATATTATGGTATCATATCATGCTCAGCTTAATTTAAATTCATTCAGGAGTTTCACCGTTAGGTCCGGTCAACAAACAGACAGACAGACAGACAAAAAGTAAAAAATATATATTTTTGGCTTTAGTGTCAATTATATAATGTCCTCCAACAAATATTTTCAAAATATCTTCAGTGTACAGAGTTGGTCCTTTTACAGTTTTATTATAAGTATAGAAAACTTTTAAGTATAATATGGTTATCAACATATTAAGTTTCTCCTGACAGTCATGTGAAAATGAAATGATAGAATTTGTAAAACATTATTTTTTTATTTACTTTTTATACACAACGAAAATATCAGAACAAGGGATCAAAAATGCTTTTTATGAAAATATTTTTTGCAGAATTCAAAAAGTTAGGCTCAAACGAATTTGCGTATGTTTTTCGATATACAGGTATTGTGTTTTATTTGGATCATACGAATATTGACGATATCTAAATGTTTCTTTTTCATAACACTTTGAGTTTGATTGGAATTTTTGATAAAAACTTTATAAACTATAAAAATAACTTTAATATTTAAAAAAAGAAAAAATAGTCAGATTATGAAAAATATTTTGTTAAATTCTTAATTTTTTTTTCATTAATTTCTAGTTTACAAATTTTATACACACAAATTCAATTCTTCAGTGTGTGTGACAAATGTGCTAACAACCCATTTGCCATTTTGAGTTTATAAAAGGTTTATTGTCAAACCAAAGTAAATACCGGCAAAAGCGAGCGTTTGTATTTTTTAAAAAATTCGCCTTACAATAGGAAATTCATCAAAACCAACAGAGCGGCGGAAAGTATACAAGTTTGAGGCATAAGTCATTTATCATTCGCTTAATTTTTCTTTTTAAAACATGTCCAAGGTAATAAAATGTTAACGTTTTTGTTACTGTACGTTTCAGTTAACTGAGGTCTTTATAAAGGAACAGCTTCACCGGTTTAATTTAGATTGTTCTTTTGAATCGCAAATATTTTTTCTATTATTTCTGTTTTTGTTAATTACTTCAATATCGCATTTATTTAATTGTCCCTTTTTAATTTTTAACAATGTCAAAAAAATACAAAACAAAACACTATATATAAAAAAAATCCCGAGAGAAATTCGAATCCGGTCCGGGGCATGCACTTCCAACTTTTCAGTTGTGTGCATTTTAAGAAATTAAATATCGCGTGTCTCAAACGGTGAAGCAAAAACATCGTGAAGAAACCTGCATACCAGAGAATTTTCTTAATTTTCTGCGTGAGTTTGTTTGTCAACTCGCATTGGGCCAGCGTGGTGGACTAATGGCCTAAACCCTCTCATTCTGAGAGGAGACTCGAGCTCAGCAGTGAGCCGTATATGGGTTGATAACGAACGAATTTAATTTAAAAAGACAAGTTTTACATATTAACTTTTAAACACATACGCTGTTAACAGTTTATATTATGTACGATTCATTTTTTAGCCCTACTCGATGTGTACTGTTTAACAACAAACAAAATAGAAATCAAGGTAGAAAATGCATGTCATTTCATAATTTATTTATTTAAAATTATGTATTGTTTGTTTGTATTATGTAATTAAAAATATATAAACTATATATAATTGTGCCAAGCTCATTAATCGAAATTATTTTCATTATTTTTGAAACAAGTTAATTATAATTATTATTAGGTGTGAAATGACTAGCGATGTATACCCTCATTTCTAATTTGTTTTTTAGTACTATAATTTGCTAACAGTATATATTTATTAAAATATATAAAGTTATTAACGTACTAAACCGAGGTTATAATATTATGTTATTATAATAATTATTAAGACAGTAAAACAACTATATTTCAAAATTATTTCGGAATTATAACAATTGACAATATCCTGAGTCAATGTTTCGGGAATTCGCTGAATGAAACGTCACAAACACATGTCCTCCATTATCAAACCTAATGATATCGTTTCAATATTGGGAACGGCTTATTCAAATATTCACATTGGATTCCTGCCAGCCTACATTACTTTAACTTACTCCTAACATTTCTAAGATTTTAATAGCATATGACAGAAATTGCTCAAACGAATAGATGCAGAAAATCTGGAAAATGATTCTACTTGAATATTTGTTTCATGTTATAAATTGTGAACTCTTAAGTGTGTGTTTCAAAGTCATCTCTACCTTTCTCGATCTATTATACGATATATATCGTGTTTTACATAGAGAGATAGGTGAATTTGAAACTCGTATTATCGAGTTATAAAAACATAGTTACAAAATAGTGCTACTGTTCTTATAGATTCACAAGATCAAAGTAAGGCGTAAAGATACACAAAAAGCTCCATCAATGTTACATAATGACCTTAAATATCGTTATCAACCCATATTCGGCTCACTGCTGAGCTTGACTCTCCTCTCAGAATAGGAGGTGTTAGGCCAATAGTCCACCACGCTGGCCCAATGCGAATTGGCAGACTTCACACACGCAGAGAATTAAAAAAATTCTCTGGTATGCAGGTTTCCTCACGATGTTTTTCCTTCAACGTATGAGACACGTGACATTTAATTTCTTAAAATGTTCACACAACGGAAAAAGTTGGAGGTGCATGCCCTGGACCGGATTCGAACCCACACCCTCCGGAATCGGAGGCAGAGGTCATATCCACAGGGATGTCACGCCTAAAATACCTAAATAATTCATACCTAATAAACTAAAACCTAACCTTTATTCTTACATTTATTCAAGAAACTTAAATGAACGCATGTGTTAACTTATACGATCAATGTCTAAAAACAACTTTTTTGCAACACGAAAATCGTCGTGGAATTTTATAAAACTTGCCCTATCTTTTAAATCTACTTTAAACACTCTACAATTTGGCCTTAAAATATGCAACTACAAAGTAAAAATATCTTTCATCCAAACAATACCCTAGAGGAACATTTTTGGCAATATAGGTCGACTGTAGTTACTAGTTAGTTTCTCTCTCAAAAAGTTCTCAGCACAATATCTTGACACCCTATAGTGCTTGGCGCCAGAGACTTGCAAGTTTGCTAACGAGCTAACTAAACCAGTGTGTATTTACTTATATTCAAATTACATTCGAAACAAATTAAGCCCGCGGAAGTCCATTTGCCTCAGGCTGTTTGCAATGTCGAGTTCTGGTCAAAGCTACTTTTAACGAACCTCCTGCTATTTTTGATCAGTTTATTTCATTGTGAAAACTAAACTAAGAAAGTTGTAGACAAGGAAGTAAATAAACAGAGAGAAAGCGCCCATCGCCATCGTAAAACAGAAAGAAACTTATGCTTGCACTCTGTAAAAAAATTGTGAAACCGATTAGATATTTGGTTTCATGACGCTTTCACAACGATAGTCCAAACAAAAGTAAACGTATTGTGAGTACGAGCTTAAAATATATTTTGGAAAAAAAAAATGTGTTTAGTAAATATATTGGAAGTCAAAATCTTTTGACTTAAATTACACGCCAAACAGTTGTATATTGACTTTTCTGTTTACTAAGGTAGTAATAATCCCATTTTTATTTATGCCATCCAAGGAATTTTTGTCCTACTAAAATAATATGATCCACCAATCACGTTTAAACGTCAGGTATAGGTTTTTTAGGTAGGACAGTGCATTTCCAAATGTGCTCTTCTTCTTCTTCTTCTTAGCGTGGTCCCACTGTGTGGGGTCCGCTTTCCGACATAATCCCGCCCACTTTGCCCGATCTTGGGTATCCGACTTCTAATTAACTTTATCAACATTATCCTCATATATCACACACCTCTTCTCTGATATACATATATATATATCAAGGGGCTTAAAAGTAGACTCTCTCGGTAGGTTCAGATTAGTAATACATCAGAGGGGAACAAAACTTATACGATAATATTGTATTATGTAATACAGAACTTACCTATTTGCGTTCTAGATGTTTAAATAATTAAATAAATACATTATCGAACTTTAACGAAATTTCAGATATTTCCTCGAGAGCATAGCATACTCAGAGGAGCAGGAAGAAGCCATTCCGAAGTTAAATTAGTTCACCAGTTTCAAATGCTCACTGGCTTTTAGTGTACATAGCGCGGTATTTTCCTTTATGAAAAAAGATGTCATGTACGTATGAAACGAAGTATGATATCTATATTACAAAGCTTTTTTTATGGTTTGTCACTTCAAACTGTTCTCAACCAATTACAGATTTTACAATATAACTATCTGACCCGGCAAACGTTGTTTTGTCATACTTATAAATGGACATTAAAATATTTAGGGGTGGGTCATTTAAGGGGTACGAAAAATAGATGTTGGCCGATTCTCAGACTAACCCGATTCGAAGATTTCGGAGGAGATTGGTGACACACACACAAGGACACGAGAATTTATTTATTAGATTCATACTCACATTTAAAAGCCCATTATTTTGAGACCCCAAACGTCAAAAAAAACAATAACGAAAGCGCTAATCTGAAGCGCTGTCCGAAATTTTGATTTTTTATGCATTTTTACAAGATGACTTTTATGCTTAAAATGTATCATTTATCAAAATCAGTTTAGCCTTTGATTAATGATTGGTTGCCATAGGACCCAGCATAAGTAGTTACTTAACAAAAAGCAAACATAAACCATCACTTAGACTTTAGGCTTCGCCGCAGTCGTTTAAAATCAATGCATAAACTTATTTTTTTGTGTTGTTTCATATATTGTGTTTATATTTGTAAAACCACTTGAACGTCCATGATATCAACCAGGTAAATAAACCAACGCCCCGATAAGCCCCGCCCCCCAAAAAATCCCCAAAAATTACCAAAATTCGACAGATGCCGACCTACATAAACTTTTTCAAAATCAATCAAACTTTTGTTACACAACACTAAGATATTTATACACCAGGTCATAGTACACATTTTCTAGAATAAAAAGCAATAAAAACAACCATAATGTTTTACTAAAATTGTTGAAATAACAGCCTTATAAAGGGTAGGGGTAAAAAGTTTTATCTCGGAAGTGAGAGGTAATGCCGGGCTCGTCGAAAAACAATTCTCGTACGTGACCCGCGCCATATATATCCTTTGGGAGCTTGCCACTGATATATCGCTGCAGGTGTATATTGAGAAAAGATGTTCTTTGGGCCGACTCCCTTTTACAGGGACTATATACTCGTATTTATCGGTTCCCCACAAAGAATTATATTGGACGTTAAACACATCCAAATGGTTTGATCTTATTTTACTGCCATTTAAGTACTCGTAGGAATGCCTAAACTATTTTTACCTGACACTGCCATAAATTACGCTGTATTTTGTCTATGCATGAACAAAAACTTTAAATAGTTAAAAAAAACTAAAAACATGCTTTTAGCACGCACTAAAAATTACAAATATTGGATACGTGACTATTTTTTTCGTATTCCTGACAGCAAACCCTTTCATGGGGGTAGATTTCAAACAGCCAGGCCGCCATTTTCGGGAGGCCGCCATATTGGATTTGTAATGACGTTTCTTAGCTAGTCATATATTGTCATTAGAATTCAAAGCATGTGTAAAATTTCATCCTAATCGAAACCGGGAAGTGGGTCAAATTAAGATTCCAAGATTTTTTTAGATAAATAAATAGTTACAAGTGAAGCTAATACTCGTATATAGCGTGCAAAAATATGGCGCTTTTACGACGACACATGATTTTTCATATACTACAGTAAGCGCGTTATCAACTGAGTCTTCGGCCAACAATCATTAATTTCTTTCTATATGCCAGGAATTTAGATTATATCTATAGACATTTATGGTCTCCAACGCAGTAGATAGCGCACTTACCATAGATTTCGATAAGTATGTAGATGGATCAATATAATTATGATTGTATTGAAGTGTCAACTTCCCTTGATGATGTTCAAGTTTCGGAGTGCTTAAAGTGTTTTGTTATCTTTTAATTTTCTTATTGTCTTCCTTTATTTTAAAACAGTTGCCTTATGATAACTACTCTGTAGATTTAATTAATTATTTCTGTATTACTTTCTGTAAGGTCACGTCCGCCTCCTCTCGATGCCAGCCATAGACTGCCCGCTCTCGCCCACTACCGGTGTATATATACACGAACACTACCCCACTACCGGTGTATATATACACGAACACTACATCCCTTCCTATTTAACAAATTTAATTATTGTTATATTTCCTTTACTCCTACCATACTCTCCACCTATTGATTTCCAACCACATGTGGTTCAGGATTAAAGTTGTCGAAAGTATCTTCCACTTTCTTCCAATACTCTCCCTCTTTTTTTCCTTTCCGAAATTTTTAACTCGATTTCCATATAATGAAATTCCGAAGCTTTTAACCTATTCCCAATCTAATGGAATTCCAAAGCCAATTCCAATCTAATGGAATTCCGAAGTTTTATTTTCAATTTAATGAAATTCCGAAACCTTTAACCTAATTCCAATCTAATGGAATTCCGAAGCCAATTCCAATTTAATGGAATTCTAAAGCTAATTCCAATCTAATGGAATTCCGAAGTTTTATTAACCCAATTTCAATTTAATGGAATTCCGAAACTAATTCCAATCTAATGTAATTCCAAAGTTGTATTAACCCAATTTCAATTAAATTAAATTCCGAAGCCTTTAACCTAATACCAATCTAATGGAATTCCGAAGTTTTATTAACCCAATTTCAATTTAATGGAATTCCGAAGCTAATTCCAATCTAATGGGATTCCGAAGTTTTATTAACCCAATTTCAATTTAATGGAATTTCGAAGTTAATTTCAATCTAATATAATTCCAAAGTTGTATTAACCCAATTTCAATTAAATTAAATTCCGAAGCCTTTAACCTAATCCCAATCTAATGGAATTCCGAAGCCAATTCCAATTTAATGGAATTCCAAAGCTAATTCCAATCTAATGGGATTCCGAAGTTTTATTTACCCAATTTCAATTAAACGAAATTCCGAAGTCTTTAACCTAATCCCGATCTAATGGAATTCCGAAGCCAATCCCCATTTAAAGGAATTCCGAAGCAAATCCCAATCTAATGGAATTCCAAAGCAAATTTCAATTCAATGGAGTTCCGAAGGTTTTAATCCAATTCCAATTTAATGGAATTCCGTAGCTTTTAACCCAATTTCAATTTAATGAAATTCCGAAGTTCCAAATACATTTTTCTTCTTCCGATTCCTTCTTCTTTTGGCCCGACTTGACTTTTGGACTGAACTGGCAAATCAGTTAACTGTGTGATCATTGGGCAGAGAACTGCCTACTGCAAAATAGATAAATCGCATACGTCTGGAGTTCATCACGCCCATTGTAATCCAGTGCCACAGCATGTACCAGAGACACTGCGAACAACACGGTCCTCCGCGCTCTGCATAAACTTCTGCAGCATTGCCTTCATGAGCACTCGCCTGCATGAGCATGCGTCTGCATGAGCACGCACCATCACACATGTTTATCTGCAACTTAATAAAATTAATTACGCCATCACCGCCTTAAATAGTCTGTTGAGCATTATGAGACATCGCTAAGATAGCGATTTTCGCATAACGGAACGTAACTATCAACCAGGCATAAGTTACAATTTCAGTATGTTTACTAACATCACAAAATAAGAACATCCTTTTGTTTGGTTTTAGAGATGTCCGTACCACATAGTTCCAGTTAAGGCAAAAGCTGTGTAGGAACTCAACTTTTTTAAACCAGATGACAGTTTTATACTTTAAGAGTTCCTTATTCAAATTCAATATACTTTTGTTGCAAACGTGTGTGGTAGACTGTTGAAAGTTACTTTATTTGTATTGCTGACGTTTCCAAGTTCACCGAGAGTTCACACAGCTTATTATGCTAAAATAAATTGTACACTGGTATAATCTGTATTTGTGCAATCGCTATTGTATAGCTTTATTAGTAAGTCACTCTCAAAAATTGTAAGAACCTTTTGTTTTTACTAATTTCCGTATTACAGATGACACTCGTAAGAAAGTCTGTAAGCATCGTAGGATCGCTTTGCCGCAATGCTCTTACTTTGTTATAATATTTAATTGTAACAAATAGTTTTGTGAAATTGAAACTTACGCTGACCCGCTCATTCGTTGTTACTTTAAACCAATGGCTATTGTTTCTCATTCTAATATATATATATAGGACTGTTCTCCCTGCCATTCACAGTCCACTGCTAACACCTGCTAAACTCAATCATGCACCTATACATAGTTAAATTGCGTCAAAACTTTAACTTATCTGCGCTAGGTCTTGATGAAAGTATTTCCACCAACCTACATTGCAAGATGACTAATCAATAATTATAGCTTGTTGTAATCCGACCAAATGATGATCCTGTGCAATTTCACTTCACAACGCATTGCGAGCACCATCATAAAAACTCTTTGAAAATAAGATAACTAAATTTCATCAAGTTGTACAAACTTGCAGGTTAAACAATGGCATCTGCTTGATCAATTAAGAATTCTATCAAATACACCATAACACACACATAAGGGTGAAACGACAACAAATTTCAATTCAACGTTCAACAACAAATCTTTAATCGAATGATACTAAATAACTCAAATGTAAAACAACTACAACTTTTAGCGACTCCCTCAATGTCGCTCACATAACACGCCGCCTGACTTCGGATGTTCCTTGGCTATTTATAACTTCAAACTAACACAGTGATTTAGTATTAATACCCTAATACAATGACAAATTATTATTTGAGTGTCACCTGCACGATGACAGAACAATTCTGCACCACCTCACCATCGAACAGCAACTCTTAGTGACATCTCCATGTCCACATTCGTTCAGAATGGTCTCTTACTATGAGATCCTTTACACCATTTCAGGACCAACACCCACGACGCAGTGGAGTGACCCCTTTGACCACGACACAACTACAACAACCTCACAACACTCCCCATACCAACATTTTATTAAATCACTAGCTTTGCTCAACCTAAATCCCAATTAAATCTCTCGATTATTCTTATCTTTCACTATTATCTCAAAGATCGATGTACGAGTAGGTTATATACATTATTTATTTATTTTATTTATTTATAATATTATTATTATTTGAAATATTTAATTTAATTTTTTCCACACCATCGTCACACTTACATACATACTTACATACCAACACTACATATCCATTTACACGCCGCACCCACAATATTTTGTTATCACACTTCACACGATAGATTCAATTCACGCACAAACCCGTGCGCAAATTGCAGTATGCCAATGTTTATCGACGCGGGCGACTTATGCGCTTGACACAGAACACCAAGCTGTATCAACAGACGAAGACGAAAGCATTGTTATTGTCATGTTGGTTGTAATTAAATAGTTATTAGACTATTCGCAATGTAATTAAACTCCTTATAAGTTTAGCTTAGTCTTGCCAATATTATATATGTGAAGGTCTCAGTGGCATGGGTATGCCGTACTTTGATGACTATATGAAGTGCACGCTACTGGGAAGTTTGGCTATCCATTGGATATTTTTGATGTATTTAACATCACACAATGTAACTTGGGTAATACTTCCCAAGAGTATTTATTATTTATTATGCTTACGTTTGATAAACATTAAAATTATGTAAAACATCGTAAAAGTTACATTTGACCATTTAACGTTTATAACTTCTATCCCTTTTCAAATTATACAAACCATCAACCATGGTTTTAGTTTTAGATCACGTTTGTAATGTATTAGCTGAAATGTTATGAGGGTAAACATAAAACATTAATAAATCAGTCCGAGATTGACCGCCGTTAAATGGCACAACCGACTCCTTATTTTATTAATTTTACTACTTTTCAGTATCTCTAGCGATTTACCTAATCACTAATTGTTCACTCAATTAATTACTTTCACTTAATTGTGTACTGTAGCACCGTATACCTATCGCTGTAATACTGGACTCTTAACACCACCATTAAATAACGTTGAAGCTCACGAATACCGCCTTCCTCATTATAAAACGTTGAGACAAGGCTATCGCTTATTCAAACGCTAATTCACACTAGAACTACTATGGCCATACCCGATGTTTATCATAAAGTTTGTACAATGTGATACCTGCAACGAATATCGATACCCATTAAACTTTAATTTTGAGGGTAATACTTGATGTGACGATAAATAAATTTAAATTCCTGTATACGTCATTTAGTAAATACGTAATGTATGTAAGATCGTCACTCCAACTGGCAAACAACACAACAACTTTTGTCTTACCGTACTGGCCGTACCAGCTCAGGTATAGTGAACTTGACAGTCTAGCAGGCAAATCGGCAAGGCGTACTCCACAAAACGGAATATGTCTATTCCAGCTATCGCTGCGGGATACTGTCCCGGCTTACGGATCGCTCGACTCAACGAAGGTAACTAATTTAGCTATTTGGCTTATCACTTGCCCACTTAACGAAATTGCCATGCTACGACGTGTCTATCACTTGTACACTCATAAAATGCCATGTCATTTAATTATCTCTCATCACACAATGTCTTGATAAACAACATTAAATTTATTCAACAGTATTAAAAGAATAATTATTACTTCGACCTTCTGTCCTTTTCAAAAATAAAACTGACTAACCGCATTGCTGTATTCATTTTACTTTTTTCTTTTTAGTCGCTGTAACCTAGACCATAGTCTACACAGCGACTTAGTTTAAGCTCAATCGCTGCAAACCAGACCGGCAGGCAAGAACCGGGTCCGTAGTCTGGGCAAGCGATTTTGCCAATTACCAAGTAACAGAACACAACAATTTACGAATAATAATTATAACTACTTACAGTTTTTTTTTTTTTCACCTCGTCGCCATTTGTAAGGTCACGTCCGCCTCCTCTCGATGCCAGCCATAGACTGCCCGCTCTCGCCCACTACCGGTGTATATATACACGAACACTACCCCACTACCGGTGTATATATACACGAACACTACACTTTCTTAATTTAAAAGAAGTAAAATAAAGACCAAAGTTGTACGTAATACTTTTTAGATAGCCGATGGTATTTATACTAAAGACTGAAACCATATAAATTGACTACACTAATCGTCGTTATCAACCCATATTCCGCTTACTGCTGAGCATGAGTCTCCTCTCAGAATGAGAGGGGTTAGGCCACTACGCTGGCCCAATGCGGGTTGGAAAATTCTCTGGTATACAGGTTTCTTCACGATGTTTTCCTTCACGGTTTGAGATACGTGATATTTAATTTCTTAAAATGCACACAACTGAAAAGTTGGAGGTGCACGCCCCGGACCGGATTCGAACCCACATCCTCCGGAATCAGAGGCAGAGGTCATATCCACTGGGCTATCACGGCTCTCAGACTATACTAATAGTATTGATAAATTATATCATTTTCATTACGTATATAAACATACTTATACCAGAAATATAATGCCAAATATCAGAGATATAATGCTATATAGCATATATAGCATTATATCTCTTATAAAAGTATGTATTTATGTAATGAAAATGCTTTCATACCATGGCAACGTAAAATAGCCGATGAGAAAGTTTGCCAATAATAATTATTAACGAGAGCATTTTGAACAAAATTTGAACAATCGTTTAATTAATTAATGTTCTCTACGTGATTATTTTAACTTGAAATTTTAATGTGAATGTTTAATTATTATTATTAGAATTTTCTACTTCAAAATTTACAGCGTTTATTATCTCAAAATATATAATAGAACTAATTATAATTTTGGATTTGTTATAAGTAATTAGAATATGTTTATTTCTTTTTTTTAATTTAACGAATGATAAAAAAGTATCAACTATATCAAAGCACTTTAAAATAAATTAGTTTCCAAAAATAATGATAATTAATTTTGCATCCGATTAAAGCCCTCATTCACACTAGAGTTTTTTTAACGGCCGTTAAAAAAGCGTTCAAATATAGTATGAAGTTAAATTAATGTCTATTTCCAAAGCCAAAAATTGAAAATGCAATACTGCTCGAAAAAAAAACGTTGTGTTTTAAAACGCTATAGTGTGAACAAGTTCTTGGGAATTCACTTATTGTAACAGAACGCTTTTTTAACGTCTGTTGAAAAAACTCTCGTGCGAACGAGGGCTAAGGTGCTTTTAATTTAGCCGAGAATACGATACCTGCTAAGTACAATTAGCTGCTGGCTACACTCCAAAACAAAGGAACTTTTCACTTTATTGAAAAGATTAATACAGCTTAAAGTTCGTTACATTCCTAATTCACGAAACCCAATTGTCATGGTCTAGGAAACTGTGACCGCCAGACCTTCGCTCTCATAGGACCAAGAGATCAGACATGCGACAAAGTGAAAAGAAATAGACAAAATGACGTCCAATGGCGACGGAGTTGTCCCAGTCCTGTCCCATTCATCCCAACTCAAACAAAGAGAAAGCGGAATTTTCAGTTGCGCTGCCAAATACTGAAATTTGTCTATTTCTCTTCACGAGATATGCCGTTGGCCGCATGTTAGCACTACATAATTAAGAACGGACTTGGATCATGACTTTGGCTGGTAGAAAAAATAAGTATATTTTTGAAGTGATCACTTCTTATGGAAGGGCAAATCACTTCGTAACGTAACGCGTTACGACTCTGTCTGGCTTCCCTTTCTCTCACGCACAGTAGCAGATTTTGACACTTCTGTGGAGCGTTCCGAAACGCACACGTTGCTTTTTTATAAATAACTAGTCGACGCCCGTGACTTCGTCCGCATGGAATTCTGTTTTTCACAAATCCCGCGCGAACCATGGAATTTTCTGAAATAAAAAGTAGCCTATATGTTAATCCAGAGTACAATATATTTCTATTCCAAAGTTTAGCCAAATCGCTTCAGTGTTCAGTCGTTAAAAAGTAACAAACATCCATACAAATTTTCGCGTCTATAATATTAGTAAGAAGTTTATTTTCTTAACGGTATCTGGCGAAGGTTTGCCAAAAATCTAAACTTCTGGCCTGAATTTAGGATTTTCCATTTATCCTAAAGAGTAACATCTATGTTATCTTCTACTTCCCATAGTCACCATGATCTAAACTCCATAGTTATAGTAAGACTGCCAAACTTTCAGGTATAACAAAATTCCGAAGGTCCTTTCATCACTGACACACTCACCAAACTCTCACTGTCTGCGTAGCCTCGTTAAATGATCATAAATAATAAATTATTCGATATTGTGGAGCTAAGACCGAAACCTTCAAAGTTCATGAAACAAGTTCGCACAACATTAATTTACGGAAAATTAATTGTTAGTTACCAAATGTTTTCATGAAAGTTTTCACAGCGTAAATTATAGCTTAATAATGTTATAAAAGCGGCCACACGGTTTCGTATATCACTATCATATTGCCACCGAGCTTAGTGAACGTGTCTAGCTACAAAAAATAGAGATATCGTTGCTAATAATGACTGCCGGCACAAAGCGCTTGCTAAAAAGCTACTGCAGATATGTGTATTATGCGGGAGCCGGCAATTTTTGGTACGAGAATATTTACCCGGAAACAGGCTGTTATAAAATTTACAATGCCGTTTCGTTCACTATATACTTCGTTATGATACTGCTCGAGAACCTCGCATTTCTGTTTGGCGATTTTCCTGATGTCGAAAAAAATTCATCCATAATGTTCTCCGCTATTCACGATATTATACTTGTCAAAATGTTTCTTCTGCTTTATCATAAGAACTCTATAAAGAAATTGAATTACGAAATGGCAACCGTCATGGAAACTATTGAAGAGGAAAAGGTTATGAAACAACAGCAAAGGAAAGTTAAATGGGGAATAACGTTTTATGTTGTAACAGTGTATCTGTCTTTGATCGCTTATGGGGTCGAAAGTTTTAGAAAGACAATTGTTGAAGGTAAATTTGCTAACAACACTCGTGGTAATTGAAACATTAATATCTAACAACACTTAACAAGTTGTAATCCTAATTTCAGGAACCCCTTTCTACACCGTTGTCACCTACATCCCTAATTATCAAGATGAATCTGTCATTGCAAGTATATTGCGTGTATTCTTCTACATGACCTGGCTATACATGATGCTGCCTATGATATCAGCTGATTGCATGCCTATCATACATCTCATTACTATTGCGTTTAAGTTCATTACATTATGTCAACATTATGAGAAGATGAGACGAGAATTCGATAAAAACGTGCTTAATATGAGAAACAATGCAGCTACTAAGCTATTAAAAACAGGATTTATAGATGGAATCCGGATGCATCAAAAATTAATGTAGTAAGTGATTTCCGGTTTAATGTATAGAATTTAGTTTAGCACCTAGATTATAACTTTACACACAGTTTTAGTCTTGCAGATGAAATACATCGCGTATTCGGAATCATAATGTCGCTACAAGTTTGCGAAAGTTCGGCAGTGGCAGTTTTGCTTTTGCTACGCTTAGCGGTGAGCAGAAACTTTCTTCAGCTAAGAAATATTGTTGTTTGTAAATCTCTGAATTATTTATTATTATTTTTGCAACTTTTAGCTCTCTCCTTACCAGAACATAACGAATGCTTTCATGACGTATACGTTTGTGGGCTCACTGTTCTTTTTACTTGCGCTGAATCTATGGAATGCTGGGGAAATTACTTATCAGGTAAATATTATGTTTTAATAAATTGTTTTTACTTAGCACTAGAAGTAACGTACGGCTATATTGACCACTTGTTTGTCGTAGTTTAGAATGTCTTGCCAGTGCAACAAATCACACTAAAAAGGTCTTGGCCCCGATTCACCACTTGGTGTGTTTAAGGTTTTATAATATCGAAATTGGATAGTATGGTGACCACAGCTTATATACATAAATACCATCCTACTGACAAAGACATACAGCCTAGGAATAATTTCGCATAGAGATGAAGTAAGACTTTTAGAATCATTGATCGTCGTAAAAAAAGTTACATAGTTACTTTTAGGACGAAGAGTCTGAATCCAACCTTGCTCATTTTATAAAAGTTGAAACTGTGTCAACTTATCCTCCTACCTACTTGTACCTTCGGTAAGCAACCAAGGAGTTTGAGCTGTGGTGTCTTTGCGAGTTAACAGATATTAAGAATCTATAACCGTCTAAGTTTAAAGATTTGTTTTTCATCTCCATAGTTGCCTTTCGGACTTACGAATGGGATATGAGCATAGACATAGAAACTTTCAGCTTTAATAAAATGAGGATTGTCTGGCTATCACAGGCTGTCGTTAGCATCAGCGACTTTACCTCCGTGTCGTAGCAGTTTTACTATATTCTGCGTTCGATTACGTTCGATACGTTAAAATTGAACGTTTTACCTACCTATAGTTTCGCTGGGCATTTTGGCGAGTTGCTGCATTTGATCGTAGTACAATATTCAGTCGTATTCTGAAATTGCCAAACCTCCCTAAATTAACGAACGAATATGTAGCGTCAGTCACTGCTTCGTAGTTTGAAAATACTAGTAAATCATATTGTGAAAATAATAAAAAGTATCGTGTGCTGTGGTATTGGCTAAACCTGCCCAAACATTTTAAAGATACAATGAAGTTAAATATTTTAAATCCTTCTGTTATCGCCGCGTTGCAACGACTTGCGGTACGGACGGCTTCAGTGTGCTCGTGGCGTTCGAGCCGTCCACATCTCTTGTTGTGTAATTCTTGATGGGTTACTTGGGATAAGCGGGGAGAGTGAGTTGAGTGGAAAAGGGGAGTGTTTGATATCAGTCAAAGGATCCTTTAACCCTACACACAACGTTCACAAGTGCGTGACTTCACTCAAGATCATTCTCTTCCATTCTAGGATCTTGTTTTGGTTACAGTTTGATTTGTTAATTAAGTTTATTGATTGTCCTGACAAATGTTGTGAATCATAACGTTTGTTCGACATTAGTGTTCTTAATTTTGTAATCACTTTTGAGTCTGCTAAAACTTCGTGATTTCTAATATTTTTGGAGGAAGGTACCCAAGCTTTTTTCTATGTCTTTTATTCCGTATGAAAAATATCTGACTGATCGGTTACATACCTGTGTATGTGTGCGAGTGTGTGTATGAAAGCGTAACAAACAAACAAAAAAGTAGAAGAAGAAGAAGAAGTATTCATACGTGTTTCGGTTCCAAGGCTGGAGTTAACTCATCAAGTAATCAATAAAATAGATGTAAATGATCTCAAAGTGAAAGGTGCGCAATGTTACGCAGAAACACGATAAGCTTTTTCGTAACACCTTTTTGGTTGCCCCATTAATAATAGTTTCCTAAATAAACTTCAAAAAATTTAGTAAGACTGCCCGCAATTTAGTAAGACGCAAATTTAGTATAATGGTTTATATCTTTAACCAAATTAATACTGTAACCTTTACATATTGCGTAGAGAGGCAAGTCATATTACTAGAAAAAAGATTCCGGCGAATTGGTAACCTCCTCTTTTTTTGAAGTCGGTTAAAAAATGTTGAATGTGCACGTGGAAGAACATAAGAGGAGAGGAAGGCCAAAGAAAAGATGGAGTGTGTGAAAGAGCACATGTGTGTAAAATGTGGATGATGAGTTGACGAGTAATAGAGATGAAAGGAAAAGATTGACTTTTCCGACCCCACTTTAGTGGGATAAGGGAAAGGAGATGATGAATACTGTAACCTTAACACAGAACATATTACAATACCTAACAATTACTCTAACAAAACAGGCTTCGCTACTAACAAACTCAATGTTTTACTGCGGCTGGCATCTATGTCACATGGACCGGCGAACTGAAAGCGACATCAGACGTTTGGTCCTCATCGGATGCACGCAGTCGCAGAAGCCGCTGATACTCAAGGCGTTTGGTATTCAGGATCTCTCCTACTCTACTTTTGTATCTGTAAGTTACAAAACTGCTTGTAATACTACTAGCCCAGGATCCGTAGAACATTTTTACAATTGATTAATATCAAGTTATTTCTCCGTGAGTAGTTTCATCTTGATGAGACGCTTACGCTCATTCTGGTAGCTAACTGGGTTACCAGGTTATGAAAAATTCTGAGCGTCAACTCTCGGTCGAGCGTCAACGCTCAGAAATTTTTATAACCTATTTTTATTTTTATTTAATAACCTCGTTATTGAAACAAGCTGGGAGGAAGGGAATTTACCAAAAGTTGTTACTAACCAAATGTTTTTATTTTTATTTAATTATCTAACCTAACAACATCTTATACGATAGTATCTTATATATGAGCATATAATATTAAAAATCTTTTATATATTAAATAATAAGATTGGCTACAATAGCCGCAGTTTTCACATAGAGTAAACATACTCGTAATTCGTATCTAAGACGTGCCATTGCAAACCGAATACGTTAAAGTTCATTTGATCAGCTTGACAAGTCTGGTGAATATTCGTTAAATTAATAATCGGTGTACGTTTTTTTACAGTATAAACGACGTATGTACTTTTCCATTTACACTATATATGCACGAAGCGTGCAGGAAAATGCCGTGTGAACCCAGCCTTAGGTGCCAACTCTATAAAACAACGAAAGCTGCATAAACTGCGAGATAACTTTGTTTTCTTTTCAGGTAGCAAGAATGACGTATTCGATTTTCGCTGTATTTTATCAGCGCCGAGAGTGAAGATGAAGTAGCGTCTATTCTTATAAAACAAAATATATACACTTTGAAATTTGTTCGACATCTTTGAGCTTTTCAGTCTGTAACCAAAAATATATTTGTATTTAGTTTACCTATTGAATTCACATGTGCAATTCTTGCATACTTACAATGTTTAAATGTTAATAGAAGTAGTTTAATGTAAGGATTATTCAAAATCTAATAAATATAAATATAATTTACACGGTTTCTTATTGATATTCACAATCAGTATAAAAATTCAAACGAGAGTTTTTTTAATTATTAGATTTTCACGGATCATTTCTACCGCGTAGTTCCCGTTCCTATGGGTAAACGAAGATAAGAGAGCTGCATTATGAACGAGTTACATAGGTAACTATGTAACTCGTTCATAATGCAGCTTTTGATTGATGCAAAAAAAAATCGGTACGGTAGTTTCGCATTATATTTGCTATATATTACAAAACTATATATTACTTAAGAAAATTTTATTTGATCATTATAAAACCTTTCCCATTATTTCACTAGGGATACTATATCTCTTAAATTTAATCGTAACAGCTTAAAATATATGCAAATCTTTAAAAAAGACTTCGCTGCACCAAGAGTACTTGCTACAAGCTTAAGGTGATCAATCTCCAGTAATAAAAAGTAAGAATTTTCACACCTAATGTCTTTTAAATGAATCGAAGGCGATGTTGGGAACTTAACTTCTAAGTTAGTCTTTGTCTCTATCTACATTATCCTTTGGGTTGAAGAACATTTGTAGAGTTGGATAAGTTTAATAAATCAGAACATGTTCTATTAAGGAAAAGAACTGTTACTTACTTCCCGTTTGAGACATGTTTTAATTTCTTAAAATGCACAAAACTGAAAAGTTGGAGAAGTCCCGCACCGAACTCAATCCTACGCCCTCCGAATCGACGGCTGAGGTCATATCTACTGGACTATCGCGGCTCATATAATATGTCTAACCTAAGATTACCTAAGGTTAGATAATGTACATAATTAATATTTGTACATTTGTAAATAAGTGTTTACTGTTTACTATACATATATACTCCATTTCGTCTGCGTATTGAAATTCTACTAATATTATAAACGCGAAAGTTTGTATGGAAGTTTGGATGTTTAGTACTCTTTAACGACGCTACTACTGAAGCGATTTGGCTAAAATTTGGAATGGAAATAGATTTTACTCTGAATTAACACATAAGCTACTATTTATCCTGAAAAAGTCCATGGTTTCCGATCGAGATTTGCGATAACTGATGATTTTGATGATATGAATGTTTGTTAGTCTTTTACGCCTCGACTACTGAACCTAATTAACTGAAATTTGGTATTGAGGTATATTAAAGCATGGATTAACTAGTAGGCTACTTATTATTCCGAAAAAATTCATGGTTCCCGAGGGATTTGTGAAAAACTAAATTCCACGTGGATGAAGTCGCGGGCGTGCGCTACTCCAAACATACATGGTTTAAAAGCCTGTGATAGACTTTCGTCATTGAATTATTAGTATTCATTTTCACTAGAATACAACATAACGACCCGAGTCTTAACTTCTTATATTGTGTCAAAGAAAAAACTTTACGTTCTATACGTGGATGATTGGAGATAATGATAATCTCCTAATGCCACCACGGACCAAAGTTGATAGTTGCTTACGGTGCCTAATTACATATGTTCAAAGACTGACGAACTTTTATTAGCTCCTATAAAATTACAAAGTTCTTACCAATACAGGCTCTTTAGGCTCTACAGCATTTCAGGAGGGCTATATTATCGCTTACGAAGAGTTATAGACGAAGAGCCAGCGACAGCCAGACCTTCGTCATTTTGTAAAAGCTGAAAGTTTGTCAACTCATGCTCCTACTATAGATAAGTACCGTAACCAACTATGGAGTTTGGACCGTGGTGGCTTTGGGATGTAGCAGGTTTCAAGGATCCAGCCCCTTAACTACCTAAGTATAATGTGTATTTTTTTTATATTTTTATCGGCATAATATGAGAAATGATATCCCCATTCGCCAGACACTTGACTTCTTGGCTACCCATCGCTAGAGATTCTTGAAGTTTCAAATAAAATGGTGTTTTTCGAAGGGTTGCCGGAAAGCTAAGTGACTGGCGACTGAGTATACTCGTATAATTTATCATATTATGCCGAGGAAAACATACAAAACTTAGACAGTTTATACTTAGACAGTTGTGGGTTTGGATCCTTAAAACCTGCTACTTCTCAAAGCCACCACGGTATTAACTCCATAATTGGCTACCGTACTTATAGTAGGAGCATGAGCTGACAAACTTTCAGCTTTTAATACATGACGAAGGTCTGATGTTCACGGGCTCTTAGTCTATTATATAAGGCGTTGTAAATTATAATATATTTGTAGGGGGCGAGTGGCCGCATTTTCCGGAACGCCCATCTCGTGACTCGTCATTAGCAGTGGCCGACAACCTCCGACAACCGTCGCTAAGTAATTACGGGAGATTGATGGAGACCGCTCTAACCTCATTCTACGCCTCACGCTTCCATAGATCGAATGTATAACGTAATTTACAACAATTAAACTTCGCTGTGTAAAACTTAAGCGTAGCTTAAGTGCTTTATTTATTTATTTTTATTAAGATAACCAATTATTAACATGTGATATTACAATATCGGAAACCGGCTTGTTCGGGACCTATGTTAGGAGTATCTCTGCGTGATCGAATCAGAAATGAGGAGATCCGCAGAAGAACCAAAGTCACCGACATTGCTCAACGAGTTGCGAAGCTGAAGTGGCAATGGGCGGGGCACATAGTGCGAAGAGCCGATGGACGTTGGGGTCCCAAAGTGCTGGAATGGCGACCCCGCACTAGTAAGCGCAGTGTTGGCCGACCCCCCACCAGGTGGACTGACGACATCAAGCGAGTCGCAGGGATTCGCTGGATGCAATTGGCTCAGTATCGTGATGTTTGGAAGTCCCTACAAAAGGCCTATGTCCTGCAGTGGACGTCCATCGGCTGATATGATGATGATGATGATGATGATGATTACAATATCATATGTTAATAATTTACATTGGAATAAATATACTAGTAGTTATTGCACAGTAATTATAGGTTATCACAGCATTCATTATGTCAATACTACAGTTGTCAGAAATTAATGAATGTCAAATTGAACAATGCAAATTAATATGCAAAAAGAAATGTCAGACTACAATAAACTAAAAGCAATAAAAATAAAAAAGAAGTCACATAAAATTAAATAATAAAAACAAGAAATGATATCTATAAATTACAAAAAAAAATACATTATTAAAGATTACAATACAATTACAAAATTGTTATTAAATATAAGTCAATTATTAATTAAAAGTCAAGTCAAGTCTTTATGTTCTGTGTGTACAATCATTATGACATGTTACAGTAAAAATTACAAATATTAAGTTTGATCACTGGCTCCGAACTTACTGGATAGTTTACAAAGTCGTACTCCCAAGCGATTTGGCGTTCAGGTACGATGCCGTGTAGAATATACTTAAGGTATACGGTAAATAAACTTCTCTCAAGTTAACGTTACCTGTGTGACGGTATTTTAATGAGACAATATCGTAGATACTACTAATATTATAAACGCAAAAGTTTGTATGGATGTTTGTTACTCTTTAACGCCGCAACTACTGAACCGATTTGGCTGAAATTTTGAACGGAAATAGATTTTACTCTGGATTAACACATAGGCTACTTTATATCCCGAAAAATTTTTGGGTTCACGAGATTTACGAAAACGTTATGATTTTGATGGTATGAGTGTTTGTTACTCTTTCACGCCCCGGCTACTAAACCAAATCGCCTGAAATTTAAGGTAGAGATAGATTATAGTCTTGATTAACACATAGGCTACTTTCATCTCGAAAAAAACCAGGGATCCCGAGGGATTTGTGAAAAAGTAAATTCAACGCGGACAAAGTCGCAATTGTATAAAGTATTTGTCATTGTATAAAAATATATTATGTAGGTATTAAAAATCTCTGAAACCCTCTAACTTACGTGATAAAAACCAGGTATCCAAAGTGCAATATATTTGCGCTATAGAGTCTTGATCAGTAGTTAAATCAGGAATATTTAAAGTTACGTAGCACCATATGGCGTAGCATCACGTAGTACTCGTAGAGGTGCTACGTCGATCGCTACGTTAAGTTAATTTAGTTGTTTTAAATGATAGTTACGAGTAAGTTGAAGTTCATTTTGAAGTGATATCTTCATTGTAGACCGAAAATATCAATTAACACAAATAAGGTCCCGTCCCTCATTGTTAAATCGGAATTTTAAACAGCCAACTAAAGCCAAGATTAAGCCAAGAGTGCGTGATATTGGCGAAAGACTCATCAATCTTCATTAATGCGTCAACGACCCACTTGGCGCGCCTTGCCTGCGTAATTATGTAAAAGGACAGACCTAAGGCAGCCGCTAAACAGAACTCAATAATAATTAGTTAAAATATAATATGAATGGATATTTAAATATATTCTTTATAGTACATAACAAAATATATAAAACAACAATATTCACCAAGAAATAAAATAAGTAGGTAGAAATATGCTCAAAGGCGGTCTTATAGGTAGCGGTAGCTTGGTAAGTTCTTTGATAATATATACCTACTGTAAAGATTGTTGGGGTTCTTTCTAATTCTGCTAATCAGAACCAGTCAGTACTAATAGTCAATTTTGAAAATCAAAAGTGCTTGTAACGTTTAATATTTAAAAAAAGTTTAATGTATTGAAACAACATTATTTAAATACTACGAGTATACTTAATAAATAATTTACCTACTAAATTTCCTTCCGTATCAAGTTTAGTAGAGACAGAGGTCTCTCTTGAGAATTATATAGTATATACTATAGTATATACCAAGGCGGCTAACGTCCCATATACAAATAGTACTATTTACTACTACAGTACAAATACCGTGGAAGCGTCAATCAATAATTAATATACGAGATATTTCGCACTAAATTGGTTCCAAGGTATGTTGTGTGGTTTAATCGGTAAATCTTGAATTTAACCTGTTTCCACGGCGTATCGGTGATTTACTGTACAACAATGAATAGGCTCTAACGGTAGATGTCGGGAACCACTAAATCTTGGAATTGAAATTCTCCTTCGATATCGTTTCGACGCAATGCTCTTTGTGTTGCGTAAAATGGTTTCCATCGTATCGAATCCATTTACTTTTTTGTCTATACATGTTGTTTGTTGGTTTTTTGTTGCGAGGAAATTGATCGCTGATCAAAGATTGTTTCCTGGTAACGAAAGCTTATTTATATAAAAGGTAAACGTTTTTACCATCAATTTCAACGGTTACATAATACATTAAAGCTTCAATGGCTCATCGGAAAATGGACAAGACTCATCACTGAGAGGTCGTAATTCAATCCCTGTTCGCTACAAACCTAACACATTTTTTTTTCGACTATAACTGGAGGGGATTATTTAAGTAATTTGGCAAATATTCTTTTAAAAAAATGTATTATAACGTAAGGTACCTGCTACACAGTGACCAGCCTACGTGGCTTCGGAAAACAAGATCCACAGTTCAGGTCGTCGGTCAGGCGGTGAAGTACTGAGCTTGTCTATCCTCTAAGAAATTTCCACTAAAATTCTTTGGCCCGGAATTCGGAAGTTGAGGAGAGCACAAAAACCCGTCATACCCGGTCATCATTATTGATGTCTGATATTGATCGTTAAAGAGTCAAACTCTAAGCCTTCCAACCCGAATTGGAGCAGCGTGATGGGTTTCAGCTCCATATACCTCAAAGGAGGTGGGAGGCCTGGCTTTATACAGGGCCGTTATAACAAGATAATAATAATGTTTAATCTAATAAAGGTACCTACCTACCTATGTGTGACATTTATAGGTAGGTAAACCATTTTAGATTATTTCTTACACAGTACTACAAGACGCCCGTGTCTTCGCCTACGTAGAACGCTTCTAACACAATTAAAAGACTTCCGCCTTTTTCCGATACTTCCAATAATTATAGTCATATTTCCAGCAATTTACACCAAACCTTAACACTTAAACAAAGAAGTCTATCTATTTGTGAAAACTGCATGAAAATCCGTTTAGTAAATTTCGAGTTTATCACGATCAAACAGACAATCAGACGCTGCAAGGAACTTTGTTTTACAATATGTTTGTATTTGCAAAAGTGAAAACAATATTTATGTTAGCACGTGTACGGAAAAGTGTTTATTTTTCCGAATCCTCAAGTCGGTGTGACCGGATATCGGATTTTTCTACAAGCGTACGACAATTACATCACGGACACGTCCTTAGGAAAACTACTTGTCCTCTAACACGGTCAGCAAACGACGATTGGCCGTTCGCCAAGCACTTTAATACATTACATTCGCCTTCGCTGCTTCAAACTAGACGATTTATTTGAGTTTTATGATCTCGCATTTTTGAACGGAAAATATTGCATCTAATCTATTGCTCGTAGGTATAATAGAAATACCGAATGTCTGTAATTTTAATAGAGCTAACGCATAATACACTTTGAACTTTTTGGTAGACATTCCAGTGGCTTCATGTGGTAGTTTATTATAAAAACGTATACAATTGCCCTTAAAAGAATTACAAATTTTTTGTAACCTAGTATGGTGTACAACAATTTTATTTTTATTTCTGACATTTATTGCAATCACACCTTCTTTTATCAAATAAACATTTTCTAGATATAAACTAAAAGCACAATGAAGAAATACCTACAGTTCTTTTACAACACAAGAGTACTCTCTGTATCAGCATGTCGGTAACAATGAACGCTATGCAAATTCCTATACTCCAACAATCCGCATAGCACCACTGAAATCACCCTTCGATAGTGGCGGTTTTGTTAGTTCCACCCCAGCCGAACTTTGGCAGAAATTGGCGCCTAATAGTTCTTACAAAACCACAAATTGCTACTCGCTATGGCTAATTCCTAACAGTTTCTGACTTATAGATTTTGATTAATACCACTACGATATTAGCTCGCAACTATCGGTTGGTAATAACCATTTAAATCTTCCGTTGAAGTACTATTCTCTTGAGCATCATGCCTTACTTAAGTGAAGCGAAAGTTCTCATTCGGTTTTATAGGTTATAGTGTGGGTACAGCTCTGGTTTTAGGTAATATACAACTGATATTATGTAACAAATATCCATACGCGAAAGTTTGTATGGATATTTGTTACTCTTTAACGCCGAAATTTAAAACGCAGATAGATAATAGCCTAGATCAACACATAGGTTTTTATCCCGAAAAATCCAAGGTTTTTTGCGAGATTTGCGAAAAATTCCACGCAGACAAAGTCGCGGGCGTGTGCTAGTTATAATATATGTATGTATCTATGTCGTTGGTCCAGTGGTTAGCCTGTGTGGCTTTGAATCACGAGGTCCAGGACTAGTCCTAGGTCAAAGTGTGAAATACTCACTTTTTTAAAGAGAAAAAAAATATATTTTTGTATGCAACGAATAAACTCAAGAACTACTAAACCGATTTGAAAAATGTCTTTCATCGATAGAGAGCTACATTATCTGGGAGTTACATAAATTATATTTTACCCCCGAATTCCCGCGAATATGAGAACTACGCGGGTGAAAACGCGAGGTTCTGCTAGTAAATATATAATTTAGTTACATTTTTTTTTATTCTTCACAAGTTAGCTAATGACTACAATCTCACCTGAAAAGTGATGATGCAGTCCAAGATGGTAGCAGGCTAACTTGTTAGAAAGAGGATGAAAATCCACACACCTTTCGGTTTCTACACGAAATCGTATCGGAACGCTAAATCGCTTGACGGTACGTCTTTGCCGGTAGGGTGGTAACTAGCCACGTCTGAAGCCTCCCACCAACCAGACCTGGACCAATTAAGAAAATCTCAATCGGCCCAACCGGGGATCGAACCCAGCACTTCCGTTTTGTAAATCCACCGCGTCGCCGTCAAATACCACATAGGTACAGTTTCTGTTTGTGATATCGAAAGTATATTTAACTAGCTTGATTGTCCAATGTCCTCATTCCAGGAAATCATAATTCACCTTCCGGTGTTCATCACGACTTGAAACAATCAAAACTTCACTTTATCTTGGCCCACAAAGAACCTCTGACTTTGCAAAACAAACATAGAAACTCTCAAGGAAGGCACTTCATTAGCTACTCAAATAATAATTATATTATTGGTTTTCGATTCAAATAGAACATTGTACCTATTGAAATTTTAACTTGATTTTCAGTTAACTGTGTGTATTGTTTTTTACTCAAGAGGATGTTAACGCTTAATTACGATATTGGATAGAAGCAGGCGTTACTTTGCGGAAGTTCATCATGAATATATAATGATTTATTTATTTTGCTATGATCCGCGAAAAGTCGACGAACCCATGCGACAACGTCACCCAGGTCCGACAGAATACTCTCTACGTACGATTCACCTAGATTGAGATTTTCTTAATTGGTCCTGGTCTGGCTGGTGGGAGGCTTCTGCCGCGGCTAGTTACCACCCTACCGACAAAGATGTACCGCCAAACGATTTAGCGTTCCAGTACGATGTCGTGTAGAAACCAAAAAGGGGTGTGGATTTTCATCCTCCTCCTAACAAGTTAGCCCGCTTCCATCTTAAACTGCATCATCACACTGCAACTTGTAAAAAATAAAAAAAAAGAACTGTAACACAAAACTTTTATATTACACTGTTGATGCCACGAGAATAGCGGGACAATACTATAGCCTATAGCCTTCCTCGATAAATGATCGCTATCTAACACTGAAAGAATTTTTCAAATCGAACCAGTAGTTCCTGAGATTAGTGCGTTCAATCAAACAAACTCTTCAGCTTTATAATATTAGTATAGAGTATAGATTAATATATGATTTACAAGGACCAATATTGCCTACTCATCCTAATACGAGCAAGTAGATGAGGCAGTGAATTTAATCCCTAGAAATCTCTATTTTTCCCAATGGTTGCCTCCATAGAAACCGTCCAGTTGGTTCAATTCAGTCAGCTATTATCTAATTATCCATACACTGCAACCGCTCGCACCACTCCGGCGTAATCTTTCGAACGTATTAGCTATTCAAATCGGAAACATTGCATATGGATAAAGGTAATTTGCTTACAAATTAAATTCGTATTCCGCATAGCTGCAATTTCGTGATTTTCGCTTATTTTTGTTGCTTCAAAAATAAACACTTTTGTAAGTATATGTACCTAAAAGTAGACGTTATCTATAAAGATCTACTCGTGTAGATCGACACTCGTGTTTAGCTAATGGTTAGGTAATAAAAGGAAACACATATAGTCTAAAATCCATATTAGAAAAGCCCTTCACCCATCTATCTATCTATAAATGATCTGCTGGCCAAACTATTATTAACCATTATTAACTATCATTAATTGTAGTTCGGCCACGAGTTTTTGAGTCAACCTACTCGCAACATATTTTTTAACGTACTTAATTTGATATAACACTTCATCCGTTAAACAGATGGGTGAATAGCTTTTTTAACTCCCATTAAAAAAACTCTCGTGCGAATGAGGGCTAGCAATGGTTTCCGTCTGACCACTGATGTAAAGACGTCGTAAACCTAGTACCGCATTCAATTTTGCAATCTTGAATAAACGTCCAATGATGTCATCACAACACTGCCAGATTCATACACACGAGAGTTTATTTAACGGACGTTAAAAAATCGTTTAAATACAATAAATGCATTCCCAAGTATATGTTCACACGACAGTGTGTTTAAAACACGAAGCTTTTTTATCGAGTTGTTTGAGCGTTGGAAATAGACCTTCATTTGACTTCTTATTATATTTAAGCTTTTTTTAACTGCGTTAAAAAAAACTCTCGTGCGAATGAGGGCCTCACGTGTGAATGAGGCCTAAACTGAACTTATGACTTATCGACTACAGACTGCAAAGTCCTGTACCAAAAAAAATACTTGGGTTTCTTTGCCGAAGACTTGTAACTCAAAGTAAAAAAGGCAATTGCATTGCACACCGGTGCCTCCTTTAAGGTTACAGTGAATCATATAGTAAGATTGTGTCACATAAAGATTCTTATAAATAAATAATATTGAATATATGAATTCTGCGCTTTGTCGATCCTCCAGTAGATGGACTGAGGACATCAAGCAGGTTGCAAGAAGCCGCTGGATGCTGGCGGCTTAAGTCCAGCATTAGATGTTCATCGGCTAATAATGATGATGATGATGATGATTATATGAATTCTATTTGATGCCTTTGATGCATCTGTAAAACACTAAAACTTCTAATTATAATATGTTCGTTAGTAAGTTCCTATTGTGCCAACAACTAAAACAACAATTTGAAAATAAGATCTATTTAACAAGTAACTTGGGCAGTTATCACAAATAATTAAAGATGTAACGTATTTACAAAAGTAACGTACATACGTTTTAGTAAATTAATAAGAGGATGCAAACAAATGGCCAGTAAGAAATACATAACGATCGCCAACTTACTCCGTAAGCGATAGTGTTTCGCTAGTTACGATAATAAATAGGGCCTTAACGCAGCCAAATGGCCGATTAGGGCATTCTTGACTCGAACGCGCGCGTTCTGGTAAAGTAAGCATTTTGTTTGCTACGAGTCTCGAGGGTTTTATGGGCTACGAACGTAGTGCTCCCTTGTTGAATCACATATCCATATTGACCGAATGGCGAACTGTTTATAATATTTTTTCCCTGAATTTAAATCTCTTTATAAGATGAGATGTAGGATTATAAGAAACTTATATATTTAAGAGCCTTGTAGATATGAGGGTGTATGTTCAAATCCGGTCAGGGGTATGCACCTCCAACTTTCCAGTTATGTGCATTTTAAGAAATTAATTATCACATGTCTCAAACGGTGAAGGAAAAAGGAGGTTTTTTCGAAATTCTCTTCGTATATATGAAGTCTGCCAATCCGCATTGGGCCAGCGTGGTGGACTATTAGCCTAGCCCCTCTCATTCTAAGAGGAGACTCGTGCTCAACAGTGAGCCGAATATGGGTTGTTAATGATGATAAATAGATTTAAACGAGCACATAGGTAAATTTAGGTACGTATTGGCGTATATGAACCTACATTTATATACCTACTCCTGTCACGAACTATACATTGTTTGATGAGCATGGATGTTTTCCAGTGTCTGTGTGTATTTATACATTATATAAGTATTTATATGTAGTATGTAAATATATACGCTTACTTTGGGGCTAAGTAGTGATTGCTTATAAAAAATAGGTACTTTTTTTTCATATAATTATAGTTTATCTTGAATTGACATGTTTACTGTACATTTAGTTTCAAACCATCATCTTTAAGTCTATATAAATTCTCAATAACCATCAATTGCTAACCAAGTACCAATTAATGAATTATACCTAAATAGATTCCACAAAACTATCCAAAGGCAAATATCCCTGAATCACATACCCATTGCCAAAACAAATTAGTCCGCCTAATATTTTGTTGATTCTAAAAGCCCTTTGTCTTACAAGACCTGAATATTTCGTTAGGAACCCAATGTTCATTGATATGTCAAGAATTTGGGTCGCCTCATGACTCCCTTTGAAGCAACTGAATACCGTTATAGGAAATTAGGTAGCTATGCGTTTCAGCCTCTATCGAACCAACCAAAGCACTGTGGGTACTTTATCGGAAATACCTTTTGCATTCAGTTTTTATCGAGAGTACGTCAAAAGCGAAGCAATAGTGGCAATACCACACAATACTGCATGATTGATGTCCGTGTATACCATTTATGTCGGTGGTAGTATCATTACCTAGCTGTGCCTTGCGGTTTCGTTTGCGTAAATCCCACTTCTTCTAAAATATCAGTAACAAAAAGTAAAATGCGAGAATATAATCTATCTTAATGCCTATTTTCTTTTTCTATTAGCCATTGAAACGTGATAGACTAATAAACATCGATAAAATATTTGTTGATTTTTCTTAAATTATCCAATATTTTGCGCAATTTTCTTAATTTTTTGTTCCGCTAAAACTATTAGGAAGTAATATGAAACGCGTAAATAGCAAAGACGTCGTAATTAGGGTTCCGAACGTACGTAGTACAAAAACGGAACCCTTATAATAAATATCACTCGCGCACATTTTAATGTCTGTCTGTTTTCTCCGAATTTACTGGATTTATTCACTTATTTAGATTTTAATAAAATCCTTGTATTTTTTAAATTTTAATGATACGGAGTACAAAAGTGAACCTGAAATGGACCATTCCCTTTATATCTACATCCTTAGATTATATATTATATATACATTATAATTATCTAAGTATATATAGGTACTTGTATATCACTGAATAAAAAATATCCCCGATTCATATAAAGCCTTAGAAATGGGGTAATAAGCTTACTACATATAACAGAAAATCTACATGAATTTTATGTCAACAATTTTATTTTGACGATATCAAAAGACAAATCACTTAATATGTACTTTAGACTACATTTTCTTTTCCCATCGGAGAATAACAACAAAGTTATTTGATACTTCATTGAATATTCTGCTTGAGGGCTTTCGTGTTTGTTGTGGGAGTAGAATTTATTTATCGATTGAAGCTAGCTCGATCTTAATGGGTTTAAAAATAATTAACTAAGTAGGTTGCAAATAAAAGACGTCAAGTAGAATAACAAAGTTATCTCATTCCGATTGGAACGGCAGATTACTCTTTCTTTGTAAAATGTTCCCCGCCTATTGACAGGTTAGTAGAAAGTAAATGCTTTCTTTGTAAGTAGATATTGTGCCTCTGTTTGTAAATGACAGCATTATTAAAAGACTATTTTTCTCTTACCTTAAATAATAAAACTAAACAATAGGGTAGTTGACTCATATCAAATTTAATATTGAAAACATTAATGTAAATTTCGTGTAGTACATGGAATATCGATATTAATAATTTAAAGTTAAGGATTTCTCATAAATCATGTACTTTTTTCCAAACGTCAAAAACGCTGTCGTCCATTTTGTGACGTCACAATGTTACTTGATGTACTAAACGTCAAAATAATTACCTAATATCTTTGTCGAACGCTCCGTTTGATAAAGGATTACTTAACGTCAGGTCATTGAACTGTTGAAATATATATAGGTCTATAGCGTTTTGGCTCTTATTGTCAAAAAAAAAATGTAATCACGTCTCAAAAAATTTTTGATATTTTTTTGCAATCTAGTAGAACGATAATGAACAATTATAAGACCATTTAAAAAAGTGTCAACTAACCTATCACTGGTGCGTTTAAGAGGAATAAGCTGTATAATGAAGGTACTAGCTGACGCCCCAATATGTTGTAATTCCCGTTCCTTTGGGGGTACGGAGTTAAATATAGCATAGCACACACAAAATCGGTTTAGTAGATGCAGATAGCCGTCAAGCCCACAAATCAAAAACTTGACCTTTTATAATATTAGTATAGATATACATAGGTATTTGTGCCTCTTTAATTTTACCCACATATAAACACTACTGAGGACGTGATAGCCCAGTGGGTATGACCTCTGCCTTCCGTTAGGAGAGCGTAGATTGGAATCCGGGAATGCAAGCACCTCCAACTTTTGAGTAACGAAATTAAATACCAAGTATCGCAAACGGTGAAGGAAAAACATCGTGAGAAAACCTATCCATATACCATATCAGAGGGTCTAGTGGCAGTTTGATACTGTGACAATCACGTTAACGTAAACGCAAATTTCTAACGAATCGAAACAGCGCCATCTAATGGCACTACCGTACAACTGTTTCCAATTCCATATAAATTCGCGTTTACGTTAACGCGACAGTAACAGTACGAAAACATTGAAAACTCCTACTAGACACACTGAGAATTTTCTTAATTCTCTAGTTGTGTGCCAATCCGCATTTGATTGATTTGGTCTAACCCCTTTCATTCTGAGAGGAGACACGTGCTCCGCAGTGAGCCGAACATGGGTTGTTAATAGTGAAAAACACTACGAGTATTTCATCTATTATCTTTGCAACAACAAACATAATCCCACGTGTTATTCGCAAGCTAATTTGCACAAGCAGTTGTTTGAGTGCCCAGTATAATAGAAATCAATAAGCTATAAAGATCACAGGTATCGCCGAATGGCAATCTGAAATTGAAAACGGATAGAAAACACATTATTGCCTACACGCAATCGCCCATAACTGGCATTGGCATGGCACCGTTTAGTGGGAAATGCATACAGTCCGCCAAACGTGTGTTCTGTATTACACAAAATGTCGTTTATTCAACAACTAGCGGACGCCCGCGACTTCTTCCGCGTGGATTTTAGTTTTTTACAAATAAAACTTTGGATATTTCCGGGATGAAAAATAGCCTATGTGTTAATCCAGAGTGAAATCTATTTCCATTCCAAATTTCAGCCAAATCGCTTTAGTAGCTGCAGCATAAAGGATGAACAAACATACACACAAACAAACTTTCGCCTTTATAATATTAGTGTGATATCTACTGCATTTATTTATAGCTATTTTACAGACGACTGTTAGGTACTATCGCATTTATTATATTAGTCGTATTACTTTATATCTAGCGGACACCTGCAACTTCGTTTGCGTGAAATTCAGTATTTCATGATCGCGTGGGAATGTATATTTTCATCGCGGAAAACTCCATGGTTCCCGTGGGATTTGTGAAAAACTGAACTTATGAATGCCATGCGGACGAAGTCGGGAACGTTGTTGTAAAGTAATAAAACTAATATTATATATATAACTAATATCAATCCACTCTGTCTGTAAAATATGGTAGATATACCTAATGAAGACAGAAAACCTTTTAAATGTGGTGACAGTCCCCAATATTGAAGCACAATTTAGAGTTGATAGAAACTTATAAGATGGAACAACTTTGAACTCAAAAAGTTCTGCAATACTTATTGAAAAGTTTGCAGACAATCCAACGCTACATCAGCTCCTACTTATAAGGTTTTTAACGGAATTATGGAATCACGGTTACTATATCATTAATTTACCATTTAATTACATTAACAAAGAATATACTCTGCCAACAAAAAATAAAAAGTATTTGTGTTTTCAATATATTTTTAAAGGCAGAGTGCATTCTATGGCTGTGAAGTTTATGTAATTACGTGTTTAAGTAGTTTATGAATAATAGAATTACCATACACACACACTTCAATAACACAGAAACGCACACTCAGATAGGTATAGATATCGTATTAAATCCTGTCTTACACCTTTTCATAGCTAAACTACTCAACTGATTTTGATGAAAATTGAAAAGATAAATAGGAGCAGAACTGATTAAGTATTCTGAAGTTACTTTTTTTGTTGGCTGCCTTAAACGTACCCACCAATATTAAGGGCTCATAATTGGTGGAGATACTCAACAACGGGAGTATAGCTTACTTCCTGGAGATGAATATACTCATCTGCCGCGATCCAATGTATCCAAAAATCCCCATTTCGGCATTTTCCTCTACTATGGAAAAATACTGAAAAATATTGAATTGGGTTACGTAAATTAATGCACAAGTTAAAATTACAATTTAAAATATTAAATATTTACACATCACACAAAATAAAAATCACACAAAAACGAGTAGATATATTGGTTTTACGAAGACTATTTATAATACATTTTTACTAGTACGTAATAATATGTAACCTTTACTAAAAATAATGGAATAATAATTGAAAAAGCTGACCTAAATAACAGGTATTAAAATTTTTCTCTATTTTTGTTTCATCTGTTACAAAAATATTGTAGGTACCTACAGAAGATCAGAGAGTTCAGTTGAAGCTTTCATTTATTTTTTTGTTGTTTTTTATACGTTACAAGTTAGTCCTAATCGTCGTCATCAACCCATACTGCTGAGCTCGAGTCTCCTCTCAGAATGAGAGGGGTTAGGCCAATAGTCCACCACGCTGGCCTAATGCGGATTGGCAGACTTCACACACGCAGAGAATGAAGATAATTCTCTGGTACGCAGGTTTCCTCACGATGTTTTCCTTCACCGATTGAGACACGTGATATTTAATTTCTTAAAATGCACACAACTGAAAAGTTGGAGGTGCATACCCCGGACAGGATTCGAACCCACACCCTCCGGAATCGGAGGCAGAGGTCATATCCACTGGGCTATCACTGCTCCTTAGTCCTAAACAATAGATAATTTATGAAATAATGAAACTAAAATCTCTATAATTAATCCCCGACACAAAAAATATAACGAAAAGAACTTCTGACACAAAAATCGTTATTTTGGCTAATAATAAAATTAATAAGTTAATATTTTATTAAATTAATTTGAAATTTCAACTTGTTTATACTAATAATTCTATTTCTACTGGATTACTTTAAGTAGTACAAACGAGTAGAAATTAATGTAGAAAATGGTCCTTTAGTAACGTTAGGCTTTTCCGAAGGTAGTAAAGGAGGTAGAAGCTAATGCGTCAACAACTCTGGCATCTGTCTATCACCTGACGCAGCATTAGCGAAGCCAAACCAAATTGAAATCTCAAGGGTCCTACCCACGTTGCTTCATTAGTGCCGTACATTTCGAAATTCACGAGTAGGTACCACCTACTTGTTATGAGATTTTACACTTCGCACGATGATATTAGTTTACTGTCGAAACCAACGATATTTTATACTATAGATATGTAACGTGCCTACAAAGTCACCGCAAAATTAGAATTTAGCTATTTCACTGAGCACACGCATGCACAGTTTTGTGTCTGCTTAATATTTAAATATATTAGTTTTTACACTTCCTGAAAAATCTCAATATCAATATTAAAAATGTCGAGTTGTGTGTACAACTCGACATTTTTAATATTGATATTGAGATTTTTAATATTCATATGGTCACTTTAAGATGTTGTTGGGTTAGCTAATTACGTAATAACTTGAAACAGAATTACTTTATTTGGTCCCTTAATTACGGACCAAATAAAGTAATCGACTTGGTATTCTCGGAGCCAAGGCCCTTGGAACCCTCGTAACTTTAGTTTTAAGTTTTCGACTATTATTACCACCATTAGATTAAATTCAATTATGACATAATCTTGACCTTTCAAAAGTGCTTGTAAACTAAGCCTAATTGAAATAAATGAATTTTGACATATATGGTCACTATAAGATGTTGTAAATGATGATGATGTACAGATTTATATGTCTTATAATGGTTAAAAGTCTCTCTGTCCGCATCAGTTTGCGTAGCAATTCATTTTGCCCGATTGCAATATTCACTATTATAGAAATTAATTTAGATAATGTGAACCGTTAAATCATGTCAAAAGTAACCAGTGATATAAATAACAATTGTGCGGTTTGTAATAAAATTTCATTTAATAATAAATGTTTATTCATTTTCAAACGTTCGAAACTACCTAACTAACAGTTGAAATTGTTGAACAAGCGACAATCGAAAATGGATTGCGGTTAATTAAAATATTAAACCCGCCAAAAGTTAACCTCATTTAATGTCATTATGAAATAAATATTATATTCTAATTTTCTAATATTATTATTGGGAAAATGAGTTTGTTTGTTATACAAGCTACTGAACTGATATGAAGAAATTTTAATAAAAAGTTCCGATTATTACATTACCTACTAGCAACCCGCCCCGGTATCGTACTATGTACAGTAGAGCCCGCTTAAGACGATCACGCTTATAACGATTTTTCGCATATATGTCATTTTACGACAGTGCCTACAACTTGAGATTTGTTTTCATACATTTCCTAACGCTTAAAGTCAACCATTGACGGTCAATTATTCTCACGTTTCTGCAGCGCAAACGGTAACGAAGACGTTTATAAGTCGTTTCATAAGTCGAGCCGTCACGCGCGCAGCGACCAATACACGATCAGTTATAGTCGTGGGTGCTGAATAAATAATAAATAAATAAATAAATATACTAAATATATAAACAATACACATCACTATCTAGCCCCAAAGTAAGCATACAGAGCAGCTTGTGTTATGGGTACTAAGATAGTTGATATTATAATATTCATATACATTTATATACTACATATAAATACTTATATAATGTATAAATACACACAGACACTGGAAAAAAACCCATGTACATCACACGAATATTTTCCAGTTGTGGGAATCGAACCCACGGCCGTGGATGCAGAAAGCAGGGTCACTACCCACTGCGCCACGCGGCCGTCAAACGTGGGAAACGTGAGAATAATTGATCGTCAATGGTGTGCATTATACGATTCGTCATCCCGTATAATACGCCTACATGTCACACGCGTATAATACAAAATGCGACAAATGAATTACAACAGATAAAGGTCCTTAAACAAGGTTGCAGGACAAGACTAATAAGTGTTTACATCAGATATCTCAGCGACTTCATTTTTACCCGACTACGGCGAAGCCAAAAGGAAGGGTAATGATATACTACGTATTGATAATGAATAATAATGTAAAATATAATATAAAGTACTGTGGACTATCCATACCCATAGAATACAGCCCATAAATAATACGTTTTAAACGTAGAACATATTTACCTGTATGCAACTATGTAGAGCCTCTCAATATTGCAAACGATCTCTATATGTTGGACTTCTGCCAACTGACGTTATCCATTCGACGGGCCTATTCCCAGATGACCTAAAATTAG
Organism: Bicyclus anynana; assembly: GCF_947172395.1. NCBI lineage: Eukaryota > Metazoa > Arthropoda > Insecta > Lepidoptera > Nymphalidae > Bicyclus > Bicyclus anynana. Next base: position 10,491,746 of record NC_069099.1, on the reverse strand, counting down.
TTTTATGTTCAAGAATTAACAAGCGACTGCAAGTTACTGACGAAACATTGTAACTATACATATATTCTGATAACTTATAGCCTTACGTAATGTTAGGCAATGTCTATAGTAATATTATAAGGAGAAGTTTGTAAGGTTGTAGGGGGTTAATCCGTAGATCTACTGAACCGATTTTAAAAGTTCTATTACCAATAGAAAGCTACGCTATTTGCAAGTGTCATAGACTATGTTTTAGCCTTGTATTCCCACCAGAACGGGAATCACGCAGATGAAACCGCAGGCCATCTGGTTGTTAGTTAGGTAGTAGGTAGGTACTCCCTCCAGAATTGGAGGCAGAGGTCATATCCACTAGGCTATCACGGCTCTACCATATACAGTTGAAGGAATATATAGTACCCAAAATACTATATTTTTAACAATTTTAAATTTTATGAATATTATATCATCGAATCCGAACATGTTTATTAGGTATACCTATTAAAGTCTGAACTTAAAATTAACAATAAATAAATAAAGCAATAAATAATATCTCATCATATCATTTCATTTATTATGTGACAAATATTCTTGAAAAATTCAGTAAGTGTAAATAAATACCTATACTTTATAGAAAAACATGTTCTATCGCTTATTTCGTAAAATATTATATTTTCTTTGAGCGTACTATATTTTTTATGGCAAGAAATTGGCAGTGCTGTGGATCTCAACAAAGGTCCTGGGTTCGATTCCCATCTCAGTCAGTTAGAATTTTATATTTTCTACATTGGCTCGGGTAGGCACAATTGCATCTTAGACTGCATCCTCACTTAATATCAGGTGAGATTACAGTAAAGACTTAACTTTTCATTATTAAAAAAAAAATTATCTCTGTCGCAAACACAAGGAACAGACACAATATATTAAATCTCTACCTTACCTATTCTTGCTAAGCAGAAAATGTAATACGAGTAGGTAGGAGAATACCTATAACAAAAGAAACTTCGTCGATATCTCACATTCTTTGAGAATCTTTCAATAGTTCTTTTAACAAATGTTCAACTATATACTACTACCTATTGTGCGAAGGAATGAACCGATAACTATATCATATTAATAACATTCTAATGACAGCCATACCTCTGTGTCCGATAAGCAATTGCATAGATCATAAAATTCCAGGATACCTATATTATATATACCTTTATTATATTTTTGGCTGGTGGGAGTCTTCGGCCGTGGCTAGTTACCACCCAACCGGCAAAGACGTACCGCCAAACGATTTAGCGTTCCGGTACGATGCCGTGTAGAAACCGAAAGGGGTGTGGATTTTCATCCTCCTCCTAACAAGTTAGCCCGCTTCCGTCTTAGACTGCATCATTACTTACCATCTGGTGAGATTGTAGTCAAGGGCTAACTTGTAAAGAATAAAAAAAAATACCTAAGCAAAAACTTATAGTTAAATGTTAGTTAATCAGTTATCATCTTATTAACTACAGGGCCAACTTGCCTATTCACTAATTTGGTATTTAATTATATTTATGAAGAACCTATTAAAATAAACATCAAATTAAATGAGAAATGTCATCTACCTACTGTACGATATCCACGAAGGGTTGTCAATAGGCGGACGACATTTGTTACATAGAATGTCAATCTAGACTATTATATACTATTATAAAGCTGAAGAGTTTGTTTGATTAAACACGCTCATCTCAGGAACTACACCCGTGATAGCCCTGTGGATATGACCTCTGCCTCCGATTCCGGAGGGTGTGGGTTCGAATCCGGTCTGGGGCATGCACCTCCAACTTTTCAGTTGTGTGCATTTTAGGAAATTTAATATCACGTGTCTCAATCGGTGAAGGAAAACATCGTGAGTAAACCTGCACACCAGAGAATTATCTTAATTCTCTGCGTGTGTGAAGTCTGCCAATCCGCATTGGGCCAGCGTGGTGAACTATTGGCCTAACCCCTCTCATTCTGAGAGGAGACTCGAGCTCAGCAGTGAGCCGAATATGGGTTGATGACGACGACGATTTACACCTTTTAATGTTACACCTTTGTGAAAATAAGTTATCTGGCATTTTTGACCATAACTTTTCAGCTTTTCCAAAATGACGAAGATCTGGCCAACGCAGTTTTGTGGACATTACTTTGATTTTTTAATTAATTAACTTTAACGTTTCCAAAGGTACGAAATGATTTAATATTAACGCAACCAATAACTGTAAAAGTTCCGCGCCTGTACGTGAGCTCACGGTTTCTGCGGTCAATTAAAAATGCATTTAATTTTAACATAGGCTGCTTTAATGTAACACAGGTATTTATGTCGCATTCATTTTAAATTACTAAGTAATATGTATATTACTAGTGAACGCCCGCTATTTCGTACGCGTGGAATTCAGTTTTTCACAAATCCCACGAGAACCATGGATTTTTCCGGGATGAAAAGTAGCCTATGTGTTAATCCAGAGTGAAATCTATTTCCATTCCAAATTTCAGTCAAATCACAGCATTCAGTAGCCGCTGTGTAAAGGAGAAACAAATATACACACACACACACACACATAGGTAATATTAGTGTGATAGTGTGATACCCGTGCGAAGCCTGAGCAGGCCGCTATGTTTTTATATACAACGTTCACAGTTTTTCTGTTGCGTATTTAGTATCAGCATTGCACCCGTGCGAAGCCGGGGCGGGTCGCTTGTTATACGTATAAACCTTTCTCTTCAATCGCTCTATCTATTTAGAAAAACTACATTAAAATCCGTTGCGTACTTTTAAAGATTTAAGCATACATAGGGATATAGGGACAGAGAAAGCGACTTTGTTTTAAAGTATGTAGTGATCATCAGCCTATTTTGCTTCTATTTTTGTCTTTTCGTAGTGCGAAACTAGCACGATTAACGTTATCAATGTCGAGTCGTTTGATCTGACGCTTTCGACTTCGTCCGCGTGGAATCCGTTGATTACCATAAAAAGGTTGTAGGTATATAGGAAGTGAGTCAATCTTAACAGATAAACATATACTAATACGATGTTTTGTTAGATCTTTTAAAGAGGAATAATTTTTTCATACAAGATTTTTGCATAACTTTAATCATTTACGCAGTGCATCGGAAGGTCTTAAAAGGAATAATTTTCGATTTTACCACATTTACCACCGATGTTCCGCTCCTATTTACATAGATCGTAGCGTGACATTGGCTTTCCTGGATAAATGGTTTACCCAACACAAAAATATTTTATCAATTCGCGCCAGTAGTTCCTAAAATAATATATAGTTTTTAATCTATATAAAGCTGAAGAATTTGTTTGTTTGATTGAACATGCGCTAATCTCAGGAACTACTGGTCCGATTTGAAAAATAATTTCAGTGTTAGATAGCCCATTTATCAAGGAAGGCTATATACTATCCCCGTACTCCTACGGGAACAACGCCGGTGAAACCGCTAAGGCGTCTACAAGTCATACATTTAAACAAACTCTTTAGCTTTATGATATTTACCTATATCTAGATATATAAGAATGTCTTATCTATCTATTATAATATATTATATTATAATATGTATATGAGCGTGGTTGCACTCTTTCGAAAAGGCTCGACTAATTTTAATGATTTTGTATATTTCGTAGGCATAAGAATAAGGTAGTACAAATTTTTTTCACTCCTACCGTTTTAAAGGTTACTTCTTATTCATATATATTATTAAATATTCACTGTACGTAATATTGTGAGTGCAAAGTATCCAAGCGTGCATTTCCTTCTGATTGGAAGCCATCGGTGCGTGTGTCCGTAATATGTGTAATGTATGTTTTCTATACACCGTTGGAAAACGTACATTCTGTCTCTACGTACTTATATTCACATTTTAATATAATTATAGGTCATACGAATACATTTTGTCAAATATTGACTACTGAGAAGTTGATCTTATTTAAGCACCTATTTGGGCGCGTGGCCGAACTCCCAGATTAGTGCTTGAATAAGATCAACTTATATTTCAAATAAAATGTTGACTTGGCAATCGCTCTAAACCAGCGTTTCCCAACCTTTATCAGCCACGGACCCTTAGGAAATCAAGCACAGTTTTCACGGACCCCCTTAATAAAATAAACAGCAAATAAACTCCTATGAATGCAGCAATGATGCCAGATATTATCTAGATTCATCTTATTCACGCGCGCTCACTTCTTTACTATTCATATCCCGGTCATAGCCCGAGCACCGTCGGTACTAACTGCCTAAAATTTCATGAGTGAACATAAAGTTGTTCAATATTTCAAATATTAGTTCAATATTTCAAATGTCAGACAGACAGAGTTTTATTATAAGTACTTGTATTTTTAATTCTATAAAAAGATGGATGGTTGTATTGCAGATAGCAGAAGCTACATCTACTCAAATACTATAAAGAGAAAAGATATGTATTTTTTATATGACAAATAAACTCAAAACTACTAGACAGATTTGAAAAATTATTTCACCAGTAGAAAGTTACGTTATCGGGGAGTAACATGAGCTACAGTTTATCCCTGTATTCCCACGGGAACGGGAACTACGCGGGTGAATCAGCGGAGTTCTGCTAGTCATTTATAGGCAGCGTTAGAAATGAATAAGTTATTATTCAAGTAAGTTCAATTAAACTTTTTAAGTACTTTCCGATCTCTAGGGCTTGGTTGTTAATATAATTACATCCATAAATTACTATAAAAAATTCAATGCGTGGATTATAAATTAAATGTTTGAATCATCATTATCATTAACAACATATATTCGGCTCTCTGTTGAGCACGAGTCTCCTCTCAGAATGGGGTTAGGCTTATAATCCAATCACGGACCCTATGCGAATTGGCAGATTTCACACACGTAGAGAATTAAGAAAATTCTCAGGTATACTTAGGTATCCAAGCGATGTTTTTCGTTCACCGTTTGAGACACATGATATATATATTTTTTTAATTCAAGTACCAAGCCAAGCAAGCCCCGGACCGGATTTGAACTTACGCCTTCCGAATCGAAGGCAGAGGTCATATCCACTGGCTATCACGGATCTCGGAATGTTGATATCTTACTCTTTGTTGTTAAGATTGTTATATTACCTAACCAGCGGCAGACGCTAACAATTAAAGCTCCTAACTCTAAAAATGAAGGACTTTCCGTACAAATTTTCAACCCCTATTTCACCCCTTTCTCATTTTATTTTCGCAATAAAAAGTATCCTATAACCTTCTCCGTATTATGGTCTTAAACCGTGCCAAGTTTAATTTGAATTCATTCAGTAATGTTTCAGCGTGATTCTCGAATAACAAAAAAAACACGGACAGACAGACAGACAGACAAAAAATCGAAAAAAAATATTTTTAGGTTTAGTATCGATTATATAATACCCCTAACAAAAATTTTCAAAATATCTTCAATGTACAATGATTCTAGATGGCGCTGGCTTCCTTTATGCCACGCTAACGATTGTTGTTACAAATGGTATAAGTAAAATCTCAAATTGCGAAGAAATGTATATAAATCGACCAGTTTTATTATATGTATAGATAGAAGATAGATTGTTGTTACAAATGGTATAAGTAAAATCTCAAATTGCGAAGAAATGTATAGAAATCGACCAGTTTTATTATATGTATAGATGCTTTATTATCAAAGGAAAGTACTTGAATTGATTAAAAATCATTAATCATTTAAACAATTTAAATTATTATTAATAATCGTTTGAAAAGCCATCGTAAATTTTCAACGGCAACAGAAATTTAATATCGGTGGGAAAGATGTAATTTGCGTTTAAGTTTCTCAATAGATATCTCGCCGCATTCAGAACTGCCTTTGTTTGATGGAGTGGAGTAATTCCTACTATCCTTATAAATTAATGGGTTCAGTATATAAAATAATTTAATCCTTCATATTTTAACAAACTGTGTTTTGTAGGTCTATGGTCGTATTTACTATCCATCGTCGGTCATTTTAAATTTTTCTATTAGAATCGCGTTATGTAACATGGAAACTCTTTTTAACAAAAAAAAATAACCGACTTCAAAATCACAAAAATAAACTAAAAAGCGAAAAATAATATCGTATGTGCTACCTTCTGATCACTTAGAAGGCGGTGCAAAGCCAGTGACGTATTAATGAAAGCCGTTTCTGAAAGTACCACGGGTTAGAACTGTCTGTAAATCCTAAAAGTTAATGATTTAATCGGCTTTAGTTAATCCATCACTGTGTTGGCACCGCCTTCAAAGTGATCAGAAGATGTCACGTTAGCATCACAGATAAACCTTGTTTACCTGTGCCGATTAGTTACCTCGTTGCCGACTAGGGAAGGCTGATAGTAGTTAACAACATAATAGAACTGATTAAATGGATAGATAGATAAATTAACTGATTAAAAAAATCATTTATTTCAAGTAGGCTTGTAAACTGTGTCTTCTTGAAATAAAAGTTTTTTTTGATAGTTTTTAGAAACAGGTAACGAAAGAACAGGGCCTCGCTGAAGGAACTTCACCCACGTCCTGTAGTCCTCGCTACGCCACTGGTTGGTACGTAGGTCACCAATTAGGTAACGTGATTCATATCGGTCTATATGATCAGTTAATGGAATTATAAATAAAATACAGTTCAAATATTTGTGTAAAGCTCATGCTCAAGTGCTACAAATATTTACCGCATTACAATTTGTTTGCAAAATGCAAATTCATCGTTTCTGAAACACTACCTCGACAACATTATTTCGATAATGCTTTTATACAAATTGACGTCGTAATCACATTAATGCTTTTTATCATGAAACATTTATATGCAAAGTGTGTTTTAACGTTTATTAGGGCACTGTAGGCATAAGCAAATATTTAACAACTTTATAGTAGGTATAGTTTTATAAGTATGTTATAAGTACTAACTAACAACTAGGGTTGCCAACCGTATTATCGCATTAATATCACATTATACTAACCACACTATCACACTATTCACATCACACTAATATTATAAAGGCGAAAGTTTGTGTGTAAGTGTGTAAGTATGTTTGTTCCGCTTTTACGCTGCGGCTACTGAAACGATTTGGCTAAATGAAATGGAAATTGATTTTACTTTGGATTAACACATACTTTTCATCCCGAAAAAATCCATGGTTCCCGCGGGATTTGTGAAAAACTGAATTCCACGGAGACGAAGTATCGGGCTTTCGCTAGTAATATATAGTATTGTCTATATTTAGGGTCTGCATACATATAAATATTGAAGAAATATATAGTACGCAAAAATACTATTATTTCAAGAACTTTACAAAATTTTTAAAACATTATATTTTAAAAGTAGAACATTATCATCGTATCCAAACTGGTCTACCTTATCGAATTTTATGCTTAAAAGAAAGAGCTTTTGGTTTTCGAAATATTTAACGCGAAAAACTTGAAGAAGCATATAAATAACATCTCATATAAAACAAAAATTGCAAAAATTGAGATAAATAAAAAAATAAATAATAAATATTTTTTTATAAAAACAAACGTGTTTTTTTTGGTTATTTCGTAAAATACTGTATTTTCTTTAAACGTACTATATTTTTTATGGCTAAATCTGAGAAATACTATGTTTTTCTTAAGAAATGTTGGCAACCCTAGTATAGACCTAATGAACGACTTTTGTTTTCATTAAATCAATAAGGAATAAATTATTTTCTCCATGACTACACCAAAGATGCTGCACAATGTTTAATTGCGAAGCATCCGTAATGTATGTAGACCCAACCCAATTGTAGATCCAACAGAAAATCCTCTAAATATGTTTCTCTGATACTAAAGTGCGACCTCTACAAAGCAAAGTAAATCAATTATTTCCTTTTCATAATGTACTTCCGCAAAGTTACGCCTTATTTAAAATTTATCCGCAAAGTTACGCTTTTATTAAATTTATTTATATTTACGCATCCTATTATAAACGTGAAAGCTTTATGTTTGTCATTTTTTCACGCAAAAACTACTCAATGAATTAGGCTGAAATTTAGAATGGAGACAGATTGTACCCTAAATTAAAAGAAAGGCTACATTTTATCACGAAAAATCCCATGCATCCCGCGGGTTTAAAGAAAGATTGAATTTTATGTGGACAAACTCGCGGGCGTCCGCTAGTAGAAAAATCAATGATACTTTATTATATTTGGAGACGCCAAAATGAGTCGGTTGTTTATCTGTAAACCTCAAACAACAAACAACAGACCCGACGCAATAAATTAATCTAGCGGCAATTAACCGACGCCGCGCCGTCTTTGTCTTCGAAGTTCCCTGAATAAAGTTACATCTTTTCTAATTCAAAGATTCTTTTGTAAACAATTTTACCTCTTAAATATATTTTAATTTCTCAATTTATTACCAACAATATTTTGGCGTAGATGGGGCTACCCGTAGCTTGTAATTTATTTAAACTTACAATTAAAGCTAACTTCAACCGTCCGCTCAATGTTGGTCTACTATACGGGTAGAGGCCTAGATCTATAGAACCGTTAAAGTAAGCTGTAAAGATGATAGAAAACTATACACTTGATGCTATTTTAGTTATGTTCATAACAAAGCGAATCATCATCATTCATCATTATTATGAGCAACCGATGGACGTCCTCTGCTGGAGATAGGCCTCCTGATTGGACTTCCGGTTTCGAGCCGCCAGCATACAACGGCGATGACCAACCCGCATGCCCAGCGTGATTATAAAAGGACAGATTACAATGATACTCTATAGATGTGTATAGTCTGTGGCACGCACTGCGGGAGTGAAATGACTGGTTAGAACATTTTTTTTTATTTTTTACAAGTTAGATTTGACTACAATCTCACCTGATGGTATGTGTAAAATCCACACCCCTTTCGGTTTCTACACCACATCGTACCGGAAAGCTAAATCGGTTGGCGGTACGTCTTTGCCGGTAGCGTGGTAACTAGCCACGGCAGGAACCTCCCACCAGCCTGACCAGGATCAATTAAGAAAAACCACAATTTTAGGCTAGATTAAATTAGGCTTGTAGTCTAATAGCGCTAAGGACAGGATCCGAACCTGCGCGGGTATAACCCGTCATATCGGGAAATATCCTTGAATGGATAAACACACAAAAAAAAGCGAATAAGTAACAGGTATTTTAATATAACTAACCAACTGATACAATAGTGAAACCACAATATTTTTTCATCACAAATATGGACAAAGAGTTGCTCCAACAAGAGATTTATCACAAGCTACGGCAACAAGAGAAAAGTTTCGAACAAACGTCGAGAACAACTGTTACCTATAGAATAACCTCAGTACGGTTACTTTTTACAGCGAAACTCAATTCAATCCTAGGTAACTACTTTTTAGATACACAAAGCGACATTTTTAAATGTTCATGTCGTACATCAGGTAGGTACATTTAGGTTTTATTATGTTTACTGTAGTTGTAGCCGTGATAGTGGATATGAGCTATTATAGGACCCCAAAAGTGATTACAAATATAAGAAAACTATTGTCGAACAAAGGTTATGATTCACAACACTTGTCATAACTTAATTAACAAATCAAACTGTAACCAAAATAAGACCCTAGAATGGCAGAGAATGACCTTGAGTGGAGTCACGTACTTGTGAACGATGTGTGTAGGGTTAAAGGCGCCTTTTACTGATATCAAACACTCCCCTTTTCCACTCAAGTCACTCTCCCCGCCTATCCCAAGTAACCCATAAAGAATTACACAACAAGAGATGTGGACGGCTCGAACGCCACGAGCACACTGAAGCCGACACTAGATCGAGCGACGTCATATCTGTCACAGACTACTATTTCCTACACTATTTATTAACAACATGTAAATTTAAAAGCGGCAAACGCGACGATAACAGAACTCTGCTTCTGATTCCGGAGGGCGTAGGTTTGAATCCGGCCCGGGCCACGCACCTCCAATTTTTCAATTATAGAAATAAAATATCACGTGTCTCAAACGGTGAAGGAAAAACATCGTTAGGAAACCTGCATACCTGAATTTTTTTTGTACTATATCTAGGTACCTTTGGCAGACAAACTTCTATTAAAGACTCTAACTATTTATGTAGGTAGACATTTAATAATAGGCTAGTTGACACTTTTTTTATAAATGGTCTTAATTGTTCATTATCGTTCTAATAGATTAAAAAAATACATCATATTTTTTTTAGATGTGATATGAAAATTTTAATTTTTAAATATTTTTTCTACAATACGAGCCAAAACGCCTGTCGGCCATGATGGTCTATATTTCAACAGTTTCATGACGTCACGTTAACTAATCCTATACCAAACGGAGCGTTCGACAAAAATATTAGTTAACTAGCGGACCCGGTCAAGCTTCGTTTTGACATAAGTGCACTTATTATCTATCCCTACTCTACCCTTCTATACCTCTATACCTCCTACCCTACCCCTACCCTACCCCTACCGCTTGACTCTTAAACGTTTGTATGGGAAATAGAAAAGGGCAGTTTTCAGGGTTTTTCCGGAAATTATTTGATTTTTTCACGAACATTTCAAGACCAAGATAAGATAAATCCGTTAAGCCGTTCTCGAGTATTAGCGAGACTAACGAACAGCAATTCATTTTTATATATATAGATAATAATTAGTTTGACGTTTAGTACACGTGTGACGTCACAAAATGGACGACAGCGTTTCATAGCAAGTTCCATACTTCATATATTTTTAGAAATTAATAAAAACAGTTGTCGAATGTGGGCGTTTCCCGCAATGCAGTGGTTAAACGAGAATGCTATAGCACAGTAGTACCCAAACTTGATTGGATTCCGACCCACCAAACAAAAACGGACTAAGTCGGGACGTCTTAAAAAGGGTGCATAAAATATTGGTAACGCTCAGGTTACATAGTCTTTGTGGTCAGGTTTTATCATCATCACTGTCAATAATAAATAATAATTATTGTAAATTAATAACTTTATTTCTATTCTCTGCGTGTGTGGCCTATTCATCCGATCGGATTTCTCGTATCAGTGCCAACTCATTACTCGCTCACGACCCGCCTATGGGTCGCGGCCCATACTTTGGGAACCCCTGCTATAGCATGCTTTTCCTTTATATGAAGCCCCGTGTTAAAATTAAAGTCGATTAAAGTTTTAACAAAGGCTCTTTTTAATTGGTATGCTATGTAGTTAAAAATAGGTATTCTAGTATAAATGGCACGCATTAGGAATTAATAACCCATGTACGACGCACTGTTGAGCACGAGTGTCCTCTCAGAAGGACAGGGATTAGGCTAATAATCCACCACGCTGGCCCAAAGCGGATTGGCAGAGTTCACACACGTAGAGAATTAAGGAAAATCTCAGGTGTGCAGCTTTCCTTCACAGTTTGAAATACGTGATATTTAATTTGTTAAAATGCACATAAATGAAAAGTAGGAGGTGCATGTTGCATGCCTCGGACCGGATTCGAATCTACGAATACATAGTGTAGACATTTACGCATCTACAATTCGTTTCATGTAGGATGGTGTGTGTACCAATTCGTTTCACTCTTGAAAGTTTTTTTTTATTCGTAATTATTTGGAAGCCGGCTTACTTGTTTTTGGGTGGTGGGAGGCTTCGGCCGTGGTCGGAATCCTCATCCTAAGAAGTTAGCTCGCTTCCATCTTAGATTGCATCTTCATTTACCATCAGGTGAGATTGTAGTCAAGGGCTAACTAGTATAGAATAAAAAAAAGGAGTATGAAAATCCACAATCCTTGAGTTATCTACGCGGCATCGTACCGGAACGCTAAATCGCTTGGCGGTACGTCTTTGCCGGCAGGCTGGTAACTAGCCACAGCCGAAGCCTCCCACCAACCAGACCTGGACCAATTAAGTTTGCACTGATTCACGATAGTAGTACATATTATGAACGTCATACCGGCGACTGTAAGCGCGACTTGATATATAAAAAACACTACCTATAGAATGTACGCCACCGATACGAATGGTTGTTAGCACTTACTATGCAGAAATTACAATTTTTATGATGCTCGCAAATTCAATGAAAAAAACACTATGCGTGTCTCGTACGAAAAAGCAATCAAGGCCCTAGTTTAATTAAAAACGCTTCCTCGTCGTCCTTTTAAAAGCACTTTGGGACAATTCGGCTCGCTTTTTCTAATATTACTCATTTGGTTTTTTTATTATAGGACAATAAAGGAGAATAATACTTCTTTGCTCGTTGTAGCAAGTCATTCTGCCTATCGTGGTTGTTTTGTTTCCCACAATTGTTCTATCTGTACTGTTGTATTGATCCAGACTCTATTCAGGCAAACAACTGTCTGGTATAAATTAGCACATTTACGACTAAGAGGAAATTATAATGATTGTGAAATAAGGTACATTCTTTCTTTATATTAGAATAGCGGACGCCCGTGACTTCATCCGCATGGAAGTCAATGTAAACTTTCAACCCCTATTTCACCACTTTAGGGGTTGCATTTTAAAAATACTTGAATAACGTTACATTTCTTATTTTTTTATGATGGATGAACAAATTTTTAAAACTGTACCTTTAAAAATGAAAGACTTTCCATACAAACTTTCAACCCCTATTTTTTCCCCTTGGGCAGACTTAATCAAAATCCTTTCTTAGCGGATGCCTACATCTTAACATCTATCTGCATGAGAATTTCAGCCCAATCCGTCCAGAGGTTTGGGCTGTGCGTTCATAGATCACTATGTCAGTCAGTCACCTTTGAGTTATATATATTTAGATACTAATATTATAAAGAGGTAAGGTCTGTGACTTTGTAAGGTTGTAGGGGGTAATTCTGAACCGATTTTGAAAATTCTTTTACCACTAGAAAGCCACGTTAAATGTGAGTATTAAAGATATATGAAAGAGTTTAAGTCTTGTAGTACGAGTATTGTAGGGGGTAAACTCTGGATCTACAGAACCGATTTTGAAAATTCTTTTACCCTTAGAAGGCCACGTTATATGTGCGTGTCATAGGCTATATTTTATTCCTGTATTCTCAAAGGAACAGGAACTACACCGGTGAAAACGCAGGGCGTCGGTTAGTAGGATACCTACTTATTACATGTAGTTATCCTACTAGCCAACGATTATATACACTGAACCGATTTTGAAATTTCTTTTATCAACAGAAAACCACGTTATATATGATTATAATAGGCTATAAGTATAATGTATCCCCGTATACCCACGGCAACGTACGTATTGAGCTAGTAGCTACCTTTACGGGTTGTCAAATTTCATTGAATAAAAAATTTGTACTGACCCTAACATGGAAATGTGATCCATGGTATACCTAGGCACAAATTATTCACGGCCCTTAAAACCCTTGAGACTCGTTGTAAACAAATGCTCACCTACTCGTACCTTATCCGGATGCCCGTGTTTTCTTCAAGAATGCCCTAATCGACCATTTGTGTGGCGGTAAGATCCTATTTATTATCGTTACTAGTGGAAATCTACTGCTTCCGAAAAGTTTCAAGGTCAATTTATTTGTAAGAAATAATTTATAACTTAACTTAACATAAAACTTCTTCTCCCTCTAATCGCCTGTTGGCCTCGATCAATTACACTTTTCGTAACGCATTCACCAACTTAAAAGCCTCAATAGCTCAACAAAGAGCGGTTGGACTCATCACCGAGGGGTGGTGGTTCAATCCTCACCCCCGTTGGTCTATTGTCGTACCCACTCCCAGCACAGTCTTTCCCGACTAGTTGGAGGGGAATGGGAATATTGATCATATTTAAAAGATATGGCAAAAATTCTTTTAAAAAAAACACTTACTCTCCAACTTCAAAAAATTCAATTTTCCACACAAATTTTCAGTGCACTACACTGAAAAGAAAAAAATAATACTGTACCTATACATTCTACGAGTTAGATAGGTAGGTAGGTATAATTAATTAAACATTAACATAACTCAATCGTCATTGGTGGCAAAGCAATATTTTAATACAAAAACCCATATTCACTACAAATACAATAATGGTTTGAATAAATATTCAAATTACCGGCTGCCTTTTGTTACAGATCATTAAATAACATAATTTACTTTTTTAATATAAGACAAGGTATACATAAACCGATAGACGAATTTTCATGGCACTATATTTTTTCTTTTGCATAACCTTTTAAACTTAGTGACAATAACCTTCTAGAGTCTGGCTAATGAAAGTAGAGACTAAAATCGCCCGCCAAATTTGAAAAAAAACTTAAAAAAAATTAAAAAAGCATGCGTTTCCATAGTTTGTTTAAATTTTTTTTTGTTTCTGAATACATTACTGCCTATAAATGCATTCGAGTGCCGTTGGCTGCCGCCGAGACGTCACCGACTGCAGTCGAGTGATTTTGGCTGCCGCCGAGACGTCGCTGACTGCAGGACGAGTTAACGTAGCCACCTCGCGCACAGTGCTGTTGCCGCGATGTTGCCATGCCTGGCCACACACTGCTGTACTAGCGCGAATATTCGTGGAAATATTTCCACGAATATTAGGGACAGGACAAATAACGTGGCCGCACGACTTCCCTGCTCACTTTCCTCGCTACTTCCTACGACACTCGGGCTTTATCTGGCATCGCCATAATTTTGGAAACTCTAATGTGAAACCGTACCTAATTAGGTACAGCTATTGTAGCAGCAAGAATTAAAAAACATTTCACTTTAAACAGCTTTTACCTACAAAATAACAAAGGTCCATTTTGATTATTTTGAATTTCATTGATTGCTAACATTCGGTTTATTAATGCTCCGGGCTTTCGGCTATTCAGTTATTTACACAAATGTCAATGTGCACCAAGTCTAATATTTCAACAGTGAATATGAACGAGTTTTATTGAAAACCCATCCATTATCCTTTGTGACGTGTAATTATAATATAATCCGATAACATACTTCACATGATACTAAAATGATAGTTGCGTTTAAATAGCCCGATACACACTACGTGTCACATTCACATCCTCGGCGATCCCAAGTTGAAAGCAGTGTTCTAAGAGACTGTGACTGTTAGGACCAAACCTTCTTCATTTCATAAAAGCCGAACGTTTGCTATTGCTTTTATTAGATGGTATTGACTAACTCCAATAGTCACCACGGTCAGTGCTCCCACGAATTTTGTGTTTGTGAAGTTAGCAACAAATGACTGCGCAATTAATTAATAACTGTACAAACGGGCGGGGAGTGTTCGCAACTGTATGAATGCGCAAAATCATTCCGCAGCTAACTTCACAAACATAAAGATCCATGGCGAGCACTGTCCATAGATACCTAGAGCATAATCTGACGTTAAAACTTTTATAAAATTACGATGGTCTATTACAGGTTCTTAATTTATAGCGAAAGTTAAACATCATGGCACATGAAAATTCGAGGACATTGTTAACAACCATTAAGAAACTTAAAGTTAAGAATGTGCGCTATATAAGAAAGTGCAGAAATAATTCTAGCACCCCGTTAAAACTGCAGCTCGTTAGGTATTTACAGAGCGTGCTACATAGTTCAACAACGCACGGGTTGCCCTACATCGTGAATAATCGGTTACATTATTTAGAAAAGTGAGTAAACGTAATGTGAAATAAATTGTTTGCAACTATTTTGTAGAAATAACTTTTAATTAGCTTTGAAGTACCTATTCATTGTGGTCATTATTAACGTAACCAAAAAATGGTTTAAGTAAGACCTACCTACCTACGTACATACCTACCTACGTACATACCTACCTACGTACATACCTACCTACGTACATACCTACCTACGTACATACCTACCTACGTAGGTACCTACCTATACGATTACAAAAAATAATCTATAGACATAAGTAGGTAACTAGCGGACCCGGTCATATATATTACATATCCTACCCATACCCTACCATACTCCTCCTACTATACCTTATTTTTCAAGTTGAATCAAACTGCACACGGTGTGAAAATTTTATCAAAATTGGTTAAGTAGTATACGAATCCATCGCGACCAAACAACGTGACACGTATCTAATTTAAGTTATTAAGATAGGTGTTAAAATATAAAAAGTAAATTAATGTACTTACATATAACTATAAACTTTGTTTTCAGGATATTTTGGATAGTTAACATCATTTTCTGCATTGTTATTATGTATGGATTATTAACGCTACAATATTTAAGATTCATCGTAAGTATTTAGTATTAGAAATTTGTTCTCTAAATCTCTCTATCTGTATCTATCTACATTTTATACATTTAGATGGGTAGGTACCATTTAAGTTAACAGGCCCGCTTTGAGCGCGATTTAACTTTTTTTTCTGGTAATACAAACATTAATATTGTATAAAATTATGCTGCTTTTCTTCAGGCTGCGCCAACAGTAATGAGTGTAGAAAGGAACTACTTTGATTGGAATATATCATACCCAGCAATAACACTGTGTCCACTTTACAGAGCTGATAAATTAAAATTCGAGAAAATCAAGTAAGTCACGCTCTATTCTGTATACTTAGATATTTATTCGAATGAAAAAGGAATCCAATTATTTATATTCATTGTTACACACTCTTCTTAGCTTAAAGTTTGTCTTATGTAGGATGGTGCGGGTGACAGTTGTCGGTGAAACGAACTGTCTGAAAAACACTTTAGGTATAGGTGCGGGCACATAACCCAGACCGGCAAAGCCCTAAAAACTCCACTATTAAGTCCCTATTAAGTTCCTTCAAACTCCCATACTATTTTTACTTAAGGGTGGTTAAGGTAATGAACTCTTACGATGGTTACACACTACATCCCTTTCGAATCCGTTAGAATACGTACGAAAGACATAAGAATAGAACTATGTATTCGTAAAATACATAGTTCTATTCCTAAAATACCTAGTTTCTATCACTCGATTTCTCGACGTCTTCCGTAAGAATACTACTTAGTACCTACCTCGGATTTGATTCGGATATACCTATCCGGTACCTCAATACCGGGACGGTTATAGACATCCCAAAGATGTCCCCTGAATAGCTTGGTTTTTGATCAGAAATCGGATTAATGCGTAAGCAAAATTCAAACCCGGACAGAGTTTTTATTCCATATTTTCACTGATTTGCATTGGAGCGGAGGCAATGCGTAAGTAACTGCCCAGTGCCCTTCAAGTATGAAACTTGATGGAATATGTGTGAAATTATAATGTACTAAGTCCAATTAAACAAAACTTTATTTTTTTAGAGATACAAGTAATATAACTAAACATTTTGTGTGGACAATAATGCAGTCTGCTTTAGATACTTTAGATTTTATGGATTTAAATCATCCCAACGAGTTACAGGTAAGGATGTTTTTGTCAAAAATTCATTTGTTGGTTTGAAAAAGGCTTGGTTTACAAGCACTTTTGAATCTTTTCGGTAGACACTTAAGTTTATTTACTTCTACGTTATTTGTGAAAATGTTTAAAAACGTACTTATTCATATATCCGATTTAAATAGCTTCCCGAACCAAAAAACTACGCAAAAGTGGCTGCCGATATGTTCCGAATCTTCCATAAAGATATGCTAGCCAGTAAAGCAAACAGAACAATTTCAATAGATATCTCAATGAACGAGATAGGAATATGCCACGTCATAAATTCCAATGTTGCTGCATTCGACGAGCCTTAGTAAGTGAATGAATGTTGATCTTTAATGTTGACTTATTTAAAACTGTTTCGTTCTAATAAAATGCTAGTTGATTTGATTTTTTTTTTCTTATGATTTCACGCCTGAATTGTTTAAGCGATTATAAAAATTACTAGCTGACGCCTCACGGTTTCACTCGCTTGGTTCCCGTTCCCTTAGGAATACGGGGATAATATACAGCCTTGCTCGATAAATGAGCTATCTAACACTGAAAGAATTTTTCAAATCGGATGAGTAGGTTATTCCTGAGATTAGCACAAACAAACAAACTCTTCGGCTTTATAATAACAGTACCTATAGATTTCACCAAAGGAAAACTGCATTAGGTATCACGAAATAACATTACATGATATTCAAAGCTAAAAATAAAAAAATTCTAGATTTTAACCCACTTACAATCAACAACATTAAAATTCAAAGATCTCACGCAGAAAAATATTTAGGGCTAATAATAGATGACAAGTTGATTTGGGACTCTCATATTGATCAACAAATTTCAAAATTAACATCACTAACAGGTGTCTTACGAAGAATATCGAATTGCATTCCGTACAAAGTAAGAAAAACTATCTACAACGCTCTAGCAAAGCCACATTTGGAATACTTAATAGAAATTTGGGGAACTGCTGCACAGACACATCTTAACAAATTACAACGCACACAAAACAAATTAATCAAGACACTATTTCATTACAATTTTTACACACCAACAAAAGATCTTTACACTAAAACAAAACTGTTCAATATCACGCAACTATACACATACAATACCTGTCTCATAATTAAAAAAATCATGACCCACACACTACATTCTACTATAACATTTAAGCATAGGACTAACAAGCTCAATCTCAGGAATAAATATAAAATCAATATTTGGCGACCACGGACAAAAACCTATGGAAATAAAAACATATTATGCGAGGGTGCTCAGTTATATAACAATCTGCCAAACTCTATTAAGGAGTTAAACAACATAAAAGCATTCAAGAAATCGATTCAATCCTACATCCTCACAAACTTGGACAAAATATTGAAAAAACAATGTAATTAAAATTTTGTTACAATAATGCATGCTGTCTGCAAAAATGACGATATGTTAACTCTAAGTTAAGTGAACAGTACGTTCTTTTTTGGAGAAATAAATATCTTTAAACCGAAATAACGCAGTTTTTTATCCCTGTAATTCCATGGAAACGGGATCTACCTGAATCCAAATATATAATCTTGGAGAGTTGTTTAATAATCACCTAACCTCTTGATATTTTCTAGTAGCTGGAATGCAGACTTCGCAACCAAAAATTACGTCAAAAAAAATATGGAGCTCTCTATTTTTGAAGTAGATCTTTTTACCTTGATAACAGATTATGCACCCGTTTACAAGGTAAGACAGATAGCAGAAAATAATTGGAACATGAATATTTAATTTTATTTCTCGATATTTCCAGCAATGAGTAGGAATCCAAATATTCTGAGTCGACTTCCCTTTACTATCATCTATAAAATTCCATAATCTTGCAGAAGACATTGCTAGGAATAATGGAACGAGAGCCTTTTTTATTCTTTACAAGTTAGCCCTTGACTACAATCTCACTTGATGGTAAGTGATGATGCAGTCTTAAGATGGAAGCGGGCTAACTTGTTAGGAGGAGGATGAAAATCCACACTCCTTTCGGTTTCTACACGGCACCGAGCGGTTGGCGGTACGTCTTTTTCGATAGGGTGGTAACTAGCCTTGGCCGAAGCCTCCCACCAGCCAGACATGGACCAATTAAGAAAACCTCTTTCCTCGCAAGTGCTCTCGACAGGGGTTGCTTGATAGAGTTTACTTATAGAAATAAGGCCGCCTTTGCATACTAAGTTTAGATTATTAATTGTTTTATTGTTTTTATTAATTACTGTATTATATAAATTGTGTGCAATAAAGTATTTCTTCTTCTTCTCAATCGGCCCAGCCTGGGATCGAACCCAGGACCTCCGTCTTGTAAATCCACCGCGCATACCACTGCGGCACTACCTAGGAAGGCTAAAATGTTTTTGCCAGTCTATTCTACCATTTACGGTAGCAAATTATGGAGTTTGTTGGATTCTTCTGAAGCTTCAAGGGTCCAGACCCGTCCAACTATATAAAACCTATGTAGATAACGATGATGTATATTGTTTTTAGGTATATATCCATGGTCCTGACGAAGTCCCGTTGACTGGCTCCTCGTTCAATTACGATGTCGAAGGTTTCATGTCCTTTGGTTTGTCTGTAAGGAGTACCAGAATTTCGGATGAACTGCGTTACCAGTCACTAAGATTGCGTAAATGCCGGTTAGATTTATCTTTACATATACTTTAACACAATAACGGCTGAAATCATGGGATTTGCAGTTTGCTGTCATATGCAATGCAATTATTAGACACCCATAAACAACTACTAGGTATATCCGCCAATAGCTCGCCAAACTCACACACACATAAACACACACAATCACGAGCACGAGCTCACACTAATACATACTATAGTTTGGAAAATTCGTTGATGACAGAGGGAAGGACTGCGCGGATATGAAGTCGTGCGCGTGGGGCATAGCTACCCTCCGGCCCGCGCGGACCATTGGGAGTGTTACAAACGAATTTGCCAAGCTATAGTATACCTACACCAATTTTTTTTTATTTGTTAAGTGCCTAAACTTTACCTATTTTGTTGTTGTTTAAAATTCACTCACACTTTTCATCATTGTAATTAATCCGGGGGAGGGCTGAACTTCAGAAAATTGTAAAACCTTATTGTGTGTCATATAAACCATTTAATTTAATTTAATATTGAGCTCTGAACTTTTCTCATCTCTTAAAAGAATATATAAAAAATGCCTTCCTTAAAAGAATATATAAAAAATTAAGAGAATATGAAAGATACCTCTAAGTTATCTTTCACATTCTCTTCGGAATGGATGTTTGAAAACCATGATAAAAACTAGCAGACGCCCGCGACTTCGTCCTCGTGGAATTTAATTTTTCACAAATCCCTCAGGAACCATGGATTTTTCCGGGATAGCCTATGTGTTAATCCATGCTATAATATATCTCCAATACCAAATTTCAGCTAATTCGGTTCAGTAGTCGAGGCGCGAAAGAGTAACAAACATTCATATAATCAAAATCAACAGTTTTCATCAGTCAAGATTTTTTCGTGATAAAAAGTCGCCTATGTGTTAGTCCAGAGTATAAACTATTTCCATTCCAAATTTCAGCCAAATCGCTTCAGCAGTAGCGGCTTTAACGAGTAACAAACATCCAAACATCCATACAAACATTCGCGTTTATGATATTAGTAGATAATAATAAAGAAATGAAAACTTTCGACTGTTCTAGATTCACTCATGAACCTATAAGCGAGAGATATCCAGTCTATTCTTATAATCACTGCATACTGGAGTGTAGAATCAAAATGATTCTGAGGCTATGTGGATGTGTGCCTCATTTCTACAAACCATTAGGCAAGTATATAAACTTATTGTACTAATCAAACTTCAGCTTACACATTTCGTAACATTTTTAGGGTTCCTTACCTCAAAAGAAAAAAGAAACCCCTATAAGATCACTTTGTTGTCCGTCTGTCTATCAAACCCCTTAATTTCGCCATTGCGTGTCATCATCATTACCAGCCGATAGACGTCCACTGCTGGACATAGGCCTTTTGCAAGGACCTCCAAGCACAACGGTCTCGAGCCGCCAGCGGCCAGCGGCTCCCTCGACCAACACTGCGCTTTCTGGTGCGGGGTCGCCATTCCAGCACCGTGAGATCCCAACGTCCATCGGCTCTTCGAACTATGTGGCCTGCCCATTGTCACTTCAGCTTCCCAACTCGCTTGAGCTATGTCAGTGACTTTGGTTCGTCTGTGGATCTCCTCATTTCTGATTCGATCACGCAGAAAATGCGTATATTATCAAGTTGAAAAAACCGTATACTCAGTTCTACGGTCCCATTGAACTGTGAAAAAATTCAACTTCTAAGTTTACGTAAATATATAGGACCGCTTATTTAGCAAAAAAACGCATATTTCAACACTCAAGGTAATCAAAACTCATAAGGGTACTTCTCGTTGACCTAGAACTATGTAACATCGTTATAGACCACAACTACCTACCCATCTAAAATCCTCTACATTTGTAATTAAATCTTTTAAAATCAGGCGTATGAAATGGGAAAAGCTCGTTAAAACTGCGCAATCCGATTCCTGAACTATTTACTTATAGATAATGATCCTAGTAAGTATACGTATAGAACCCTCGGTGGGCGAGTTCAACTCGTACTTGTCCGGTTTTTTAATACACCATATAGCGATAGTTTCTTTTTTCAGATAATGAACGTGTATGTTACATTTCTGAGCTAAGCTGTGTATTGAAATACAAAACTGAAATAACAACATTGAAAACATCAGAACAAACATACAAACAATTCGCCAGCACCAAAGACCTGCCCAAGACATCACGAGACTGCGGTTGTCTGAACGATTGTGAATTTGATACGTATTACAAGGACAATGAAGAATTTGTACCGCAAAAGGGAATAAACAAACTAAAAATTAAAATCACTTCATTTCCAAAGGTCCGATTTGTAAGGGACATCATCTTCAGCTTTTACGATATTTTATGTTAGTACCTCTATTGTAATTTAGCTAACCTACGTGGCGCAGTGGTATGCGCGGTGGATTTACAAAACGGAGGTCCTGGGTTCGATCCCCGGCTGGGCAGATTGAGATTTTCTTAATTTGTCCAGGTCTGGCTGGTGAGAGGCTTTGGCCGTGGCTAGTTACCACCCTACCGGCAAAGACGTACCGTCAAGCGATTTAGCGTTCCGGTACGATGCCGTGTAGAAACCGAAAGGGGTGTGGATTTTCATCATCCTCCTAACAAGTTAGCTCGCTTCCATCTTAGACTGCATCATCACTTAACATCAGGTGAGACTGTAGTCAAGGGCTAACTTGTAAAGAAAAATTTTTGTCATTTAGCTCCATTATCAGTATATCGACCATTAGTCAAAAATATTGCTCTCTTTCATTACGTATGGACGAAAGAGCTGGGACAGAGACAACTCCGCTATTGATCAAATCATGCATCATCATTATTAACCCATATTCGACTCACTGATGAGCTCGAGTCTCCTATCAGAATGAAAGGGATTAGACCAATAGTTCACCACGCTGGCCCAATGCGGATTGGCAGACCACACACGCAGAGAAATAAGAAAATTTTTAGGTATGCAGGTTTCCTCACGATGTTGTTCCTCCACCGTTTGAGACACGTGATATTTAATTTCTTAAAATGCACAGAACTCAATAGTTGGAGGTGCATGCCCCGGACCGGATTCGAACCCACACCCTCCGGAATCGGAGGCAGAGGTCATATCCACTGGGCTACCATGGCTCTAGAATCGATCGACTATATTATATCTTATTTTCTTTACGAGATTTATCGTTGAAAGTTGTTAACAAGGTTCTTGAGCCACTTGTGACCCAGCATCACCCTGCGGCACGTTTTGAGATGTTGCCCATAATTTTTCCTAAACGTTATTTAAACAGCGATACCTAGCAAACGCATTTAGGAACCATTTTAGGCAATTTCTCCCTTATGGCCATCTATCCCGGAATTACCCTAATATCGCCATTCCAACAACAGGAGGGTAGTTCCACTACGCTGTTCATAATTAGCTTACTTAGCTTAGTTACTATATAGTTAGTTATATAATTTAGATTATTTACTCGTATGTTTGTCTATACTTGCATACTAATATTATAAAGAGGTAAAGTTTGTAGTATTGACTATTGTAGGGGGTAATCTCTGGATCTAATGTACCGATATTGAAAATTCTTTTGCCACTAGAAAGCCACGTTTTTTGCGAGTGTCATAGGCTATATTTTATCCCCGTATTATATCGTGAACGGGAACTAAGCGGGTGAAACCAATGATCATAATTATTTATTTCAGTGAGGAGTGGGGGTGTAATGAATCTGTGCATCGGCAGTTCAATAATTTCTTTAGTTGAATTACTAGTTGTAATAATTAAGTGTGTATTTTATATTCTAGTAAAAGTAGTTCGATTATTTTATTAGTATCAAGATGTGTTACTTGAAATAAATAAATAGATTTTTTTGTGTGAAATTAATTTTATTTTTCCTCTCATACATTATTTATTATTTAATATTTACAGTTTACACTTACAGCTAAGTATGCCACCCTATTGTGTCCTGTTTTACCTGAAACAAAGGATAGATTAATATCTTATCTCATATCTCTCAAAGACCTATCCAACGATACCCCACACTATGAGATAAAGGAGTAAAAAAATTAATCCCACCCACCCTAAAAAAATATTTTTCAAGATTTTAATTTACGACTTTATTCACGTTTTAATGTACATAGTCATGCGAACTTAGCTTTCTAGTAGTAATAGTATATGCACTAAACCACACGGACGGACAGACATACGAAACTATAAAGGTTCCTTGTGGACTACAGAACCCTAAAAACGAGAGCTACATGACGTGATTCCTGCAATTTTCCCGCCAATAGTCTTGAAAACATTAACTGCTGGCAATCTAATAGGTTAGGTAGGTTATCATCACTAACAACCCATATTTGGCTCACTGTTGAGCAAGAGTCACCACTCAGAAAGAGAGGGGTTAGGCCTTATTATACCACGCTGGCCCAATGCGGATTGGCAGACGTCACACACGTAGAGAATTAAAAAGAAATTCAGGTTTCTTCACGACGTTTTTCCTTCACCGCTTGAGACAAGAACCGGATTCGAACCTACGCCCTCCGAATCGAAGGCTGAGGTCATATCCACTGGGCTATCACGTCTTTCGAGGTAGGCTGACTATTAATAGTTTATAGTACTAACTTACCCACTAAATCGGTTAACACACCAATTTCCTGATAACACTTGATAATATTCTTCTCTATCTTTCAGACAGGCTTACTTTCTGGTCTTCTTCGAAAATTACGCAATGCATCTGAAAAGTTGTCAATAGATATAATGCACAATACTTACTTATATTAAACCAAGTTTGTCTCGAACAATTGTATGGCTTTTCTATATCGCAGTTTTAAAACATAAATCTCAATAAATATGCATTTAACTTTTTAATTTTATTAACCGACTTCGAAAAAGGACGTTCTCAAATAAGACGCATACGTTTTTTCAAATAAATAAAAAAAAATATTACCGTAAATTTTTCTGAAGCTGAAGAACATTTTAAGCGTCTTTAATTAGCCTGACTTTCGGAATTATCCATTCAAAGAGATTGTATTGTTATCATCATTTATCACTTCCATGAACCTGAAAGATACCTGCAAATCGTAACAAATTATCACACATTATAATTTGATAAACATTTCTCTGTACAAAAAAGAAATTATCCCAAGAACAAAGCCATATGTACATTGTACGTCCAAAGAATCAGAAACAAGTCCCAATAAATTCCAATTGTCAACACGTTCGTCAGTTATCTCGATGGATCTATGTTATAAATAGCATGCAAACTTTATGACGATGTTTTTACTTTAAACTGCGTAAACAAGATTTTAGATATAAGCGGTAACGTATAGGCGCTCCTTCCACCCGCGGTCGCCTCACGCGTCTTGACCTTACATATGCGCGTAGCAACACCCGCAGCTGAGAGATGTCATAAAGATTGCATCCGACTATATCCGTGCGAGGATCGAGTGTCAACAGTGAGAGCATCACGATAAGTCGCAGACCAATCACTCCGAAGCTCAGATCATGAATGAGACAAAGAAAAAGAAATAGACCCATCTACTGTTAGTATTGTTGACGTGTGCCGTCTGGCTGCTTCAGAAATCTTTAAACAATTTTTGATAAATGTAGCACCATGCATCCCTAGACAGACAAATAAAAATTTCCAAATTCGATGACTTGAAAACTTACCATGCAAGCAAAATGGATAAGGTGACAATGGAGCCATGTGTCTTCAAGAGTTCCAAAATGTAGGGACGGACAACGCTGCCTTCAAACTTGATCCACGATCAAACTTTTTTCAATTTTCACTAGAATACTTAATACTCACAGGCAATCATAATATAAGAAAAAAAATACCTAGTATTCACGGAATGAACAATATTTTGAATGGTGTACTATTACTATAATTTAACTATTTTCAATATACAGTAATATATTGAACCTAAATCTGTTTTTTATAATTTAATTTCATTCAATTACTATTCGAACTTAGTTTGTATAATAAACATGACTATCACAATTTTCAGTTATTCGTGGTATTGATAAAATGTTGATACTTTACGTTTACGATTACGTTAATACAGCATGAATGAAAATATCATGCCTTAGTCTAGGTCCAACCAAAAAAGTCGTATATTACTGTATATGAAAGCACCAACTAGTTATTAATACAATATACTATTCCCTAAGAGATACTCTATATTATGACGCACAAAATAATTCCAGACCATTGTTTTTCATTCCTGCGTTGATAGCAACGTCAGCAGTGGATGGATACCTCGATTCTTACAAAGAAATGAACAAAACAGGAAAAATGTTGGTGAAATATTCCAGATTCATCTAGCCTAAAAATATTATGAATCTGCGTCACTTTATTTTGAGTTTGCATGTCTTGCAAGGTTTACCAATATGTTTGCAATAGTAAATATATAGAATGAAGACGAGCCACCGTTGAGGTAAGCTTAGATAAAAAAAAAATTAAAATTCCATGGTCACAAAGTTGCATTTCCTCTTTTTAAAAAAATCCAAATATTACTTTCGTTGTCCTACAGTTAGATGTTCTATATATTCTATTCGATATCACAGCACGACAAAATTTTCCCAATTATGGCCCAGCATACCTCCTAAATTACATCACAATAGAAAATTAGTACATCAAAATGTCCCCAATTGTGGCCCAAATTTCCCCAATTGTGGTCCAGCATACCTCCTAAATGACGATCACAATAGAAAATTAGTACACCAAAACTGTCGTACAATTTTTTGGGAAACAAGAGATTTAAATCTTGCTTACGCGATATGACAAACAAATATCACCAAAATGTATTCTTGATGATTATTTTTTCTTTAATACATGAACCAAATGAAAAAATACCTTTGAAACACATCAAGACACCATAATGTTATGCATATTTTTTAAATCATAAACGTGAGGTTAAATAGAGAAACAATGATAATTCATATTACATCAGTTTATTGAAATCGAATCTATGGAACAAATTCTACAGACGAAGTCTAACATTTCCAAAAAGACAAATTAATAACGCCTTCTGCATCACCAAGTAAAATACGCTTAATTTTCTGATCAAAAGCAACATTCTAATCCCAGAAAGGCCCTCATTTTAATGTGTCAAACTGCTAAACTAATCATGAAATTATTTTAACTATTACCTTTATTTTAACGTTTTTATTTAATTGTCCATTAAGTTTACACAAAACAAAGCCTTATACTTATCTAAGAATTTAACCTAATTGTAAGAATTTTTCGAAACTTCCGAGTCAATCGATAAAAAGATAAATATTACGCAGCAGTAGAACAAGACGATCACTAGCAGTTTTCGACCAAGAGACCTCAACTTCAATACCACATTCCTGAAAATACAAAACAATTCATTAGACCCACCCGTTGGCTACAATAGTTTCACACCCTACAGAAAAATACTCCCATTACATAAAACAGGAAACAGGAATACACATGCGTTTTACTTCAAATAAAGGTTTTGAGCAGCACCATTTTCGGAAGTCAGGGACACAGCTGGCATATATATTCGTAAATTAATAGCAGCAATAGGCTAGTTGACACTTTTTTTTAAAATGGTCTTAAATTGTTCTTTATTGTTCTACTAGATTGATTTCGATGATTCGATATGAAAAATTTAATTTCAAAATTTTTTTTTGAACCAAACGCTGTCTACCATGATGATATTTTAACTGTTTCATGTCGTCACGTTAACAAATCCTTACCAAACGGAGCGTTTGACAAAAATATTGGTTAACAATTAGTTTAAAATGGACGACAGCGTCTTTGACGTTTGAAAAATTTTTAAAAATACATGATTTTTAAATTAAGTTTCATATAAAATCCTCAATATTTATTAATTAATATCGATATAATTCGGACCCTTATTCCATGTACTATGTGAAATTAATATTGTAAACTGTCTATTAATTACAAGAAATTTGATACGAGTCAACCATTATTGTGATTATAATCAGTATGGTACTGTAGATTGTATTTTAACACTATGTACACAAAATTGATAATCAAAAAAATTACAATGTTGTTGAAAAAATTAAAAGCTTCAGATCCTACTATAATCTTTATTCAAAATTCCACCACTAAGTTTCATACAATACCAACAAATAAATACAATTAATTTAAACAAAATTCGGTGAAAAATTCACCTTGAATATGATTTTATTATTGTAAGCAATAAAAATTACTTTTAATTTGCATGGTTCAACGTAAAAGTATAAACGTTAAAACTTTGTAATTGCGAGTATTTGGTTAAACTAGAGAAAGCTGAATAATTTTCATATAGGACACTATTCTTATTTATATTCTGTTCACACAATACAAAGACCATTTTAGTTCATGGTGGCAGAATAAAAAATAAGAACTAACAATGTTGTGCAAATTCCCTTTTCTCACATAAGAGGTAAGAAAGCAAGTTAAGAAACGGTGACATATAGACAGAAACAAAACAAATTAAATAATATGATGTTTTGTCAAACAATAAAGAATTATGATACGGAATTGATTCAAACTATCATTTATAAAGACAGAATTACTGACTGTCTAGAACGAACACCAATGGAACTATGAAATTTTAAATTATCGACGTGGTTGATGGATATCATTTTTGTATTATTCATTCTGTCTCTCAATTATCAGATAAAATTACGCAGATGACACCTTCTGTCCGATGAACCAAATATTGAACATAATTTCCAAAAGAAAAATCTAGTAATTTCGACAATCATTAACATGTATTTTAACTTTATTGACTTTGTCTACCCTAGACAAGCCTGCTCGAGCCAATCTGTCGCATTGTTATGCCGCAGATATTAGCCATTCTGCCCATGCATTGCCATACTCGCGCCAATAACCGCAACACCGTACATGTCCTTTGACTCGCGCTAAAATACCGACAAAATAGGAAGCAGTGGGCAATGCGGCATGACGTTCCCACAATACGTCTCCGCCTTCTTTCCTCGCTATTTCCCACGCCACTCGTCGAGTGTGTGGAAGTTCCATCAACGTACCACGAAAAAAGTGTTACCGACGCGAAGCAAATATAATATTGTTTGTAAAACTTCAACAGTTGTCTGAACGCAGAAAAAGACAAGGTAAACAGTACAAGCGAATCTACTTTGGAGGTTCCCAAGTTATTCGTCTCGGATGCTACGCTTGTGCTCGAATAGAATAGACGTCGCCTCCGGAGCCTTAGACACTAAATATATATTCTAAGAAAGCCAGACAATGCGCCGTTCCCGGAGAATAAAATTGTAATTGCAAAAAGCTAATTTTTTCAGGAAAAATAAAAAACCGAATTTTGGCGATTATTGACAAAGTCATAGTCTTAGATAAAAGATTAAACTTAATAAACAAAAGCCTAGATATAATAATAAAGCCATAATTTTAAAGTGAAATGTTACCGAAAATAAATCATCATTTTATTTTCAATTTCAGCTTGTAATATCCATTACCATTTTATTCGCCGTACAATCTAACCGGAATCCAATATTGTACTCTGCACTTGCCGTTCTTATCTGTAGGTTTAAAACCTACAGAATAAACCGGTAAGTGCAAGTGATGATGAATTACGCGCATCGACCGGAAGATTTTGATTTTTGTTATCACAATCCAGTCTTCAATTTTGAGAATTGATCTTTTTTGATGTTAAGTCTGTTTACCGTATTAAGAAGTAGGAATACATTATGGTAATATTATATTACCATTTTATTCTCATACCTTTATGCCAGTGACTATATCTTGAAATATACTTATTATGTAATATTTTGTAATTACGAAAAAAATTGAGCAGGTGTATTAATACCGATAGATCCCAAAAATTAAATAATACTAAAACACGTGTAATGGGAGTTACTATTTTATTCTCCGGGAACGGCGATTTGTATCTGGCCACCATTGGACAGAAAACTTGTGTTTGTTCTTCATTATAAAAATCTACGTACCTTTGCTGCAGCTAGTTTCTCTTAAAAGTAACGAACATCTATTGTCCTGCCGTCAATACGCGTCCTGTCAAACATTTCTGTGGAACATGTTAAGGATAATATTGCATAATATATCACACATATATAATACATTATTATACTTTTAGCTGTAGTATCACGGGCGCCTTATATCGCAAGTCATTCCCACCAACCGATCGCTACCCCTCTCAAACTCCCCACTCTTTACAAAAATAAGTCGCGCCACCTGACGTCATACTACTCAAACTACTATTTCCTACAATACATTATAATTGACAATAGAATATCAATCAATTTACGATACGATACAATCACTTATCTATATATCGGGTCTATATAATCTAATTCACTTGTTTAGTCTTTAGTTTCTTTGCCTTTCTTTTTTAGTTCTGAGATTTGGACGTTTTTTAATTTCATAAAATCTCCATTAGATGTAAAAATATTTGCCTAAAACCAAACACCCTCTTTGTTTTGTAATAAATATAATTTTTTAACAAGCATCTTCATTTTCTTCCGAA
This sequence comes from Bicyclus anynana, assembly GCF_947172395.1. Taxonomy (NCBI): domain Eukaryota; kingdom Metazoa; phylum Arthropoda; class Insecta; order Lepidoptera; family Nymphalidae; genus Bicyclus; species Bicyclus anynana. The sequence goes on along the minus strand of NC_069099.1, from coordinate 10,461,361 downwards.
TCGAATAAACTCCCAAAAAAAAAAAAATAACAAAAAAGGTCTATGAGTCAATTGTATAATAATAACATATTAACAATTTAGTTACCTATGAAATCATTAGCATTTTGAATTTATTATTTAATGCGGTTTTTAAAAGGATACTGACAGCTCTCTCTGCGTCCCATTCTTTATGGAATCTCACAATGGCCGTGTCTGCCGCCGTCATCTCAGCGAACTTCACATCGCCGCATTCGCTGAACTTTTCACGAATCAACTGCCAAGTGACTGTCGGAGGAAGCTGTAATATAAAACGTTACAAAAAATACCGACTTAAAAAAAGAAAGTAGAGTGCGCGCAAGATAAGTCTGGTGGCGCTCTTGATGCCAGCTTTACCGCCATCTCTTTTACCCGCCTAGAGACAGACAGAGATAGACGACAAGATGGCGGCGTTTGATTAGTTCTTGATTTTGGCCACGCGCAAAATTATCGTGTGCGCACTGTAATGAATTCGATCCGTATGTATGTATCGTCAGAACTGCATAGTTTTTGTTTATGTTAGTCTATACCAGATTTTAAACATTTCTAATTTTTAAAATGCCTCAGATCGGTCTGGTGATAGAAATCGTCTGTCACTAGTTGAACAAATTACTGGTTTTTTTTTTTATTATTTATTTGTAATCAACAGCGCAACATAAATATTAGATTATTATGTAACCTTAAAATTAAGGCCACAGAGATTACAGAATATACATATTATACAAAGCTACAATACAATTCGGATATTTGGCCATTAAAAGATAAAAATGTTATATAAAACTAGCGGACGCCCGCGACTTCGTCCGCGTAAATTTCGATGTCAACTTTACTACTACTCCTACCCTACCCTATCCCTACCCTACCACTATCCCAACCCTACCCTACCCAACCCCTACATCTACCCCCACCTACCCCAAACCTACCCCTACCCTACCCCTACCTTACCTACACCCTACCCCCATCCTACCCCTACCCTCCCCGTACCCTACCCCTTTCCTACCCCTATCCCACCCGTACCCCTATCTCACGCCTATCCTACCCGTACCTCTACCCTACCACTACCCTACCTCTACCCCTACCCTACCATTACCCTAAACCCGGCCCTAAACCTACCCTACCCCTACACTACCCCTACGCTTCCCTACCCGTACCCTAATCTACCCTGTAACTTTTCTATCTTACTCCTACCCTTAGCAAAATCGGTCCAGTCCTTCGAGAGTGGTGGTATGACCAAGAGAAATAGAGACTTCTATGCTAATAATATAAAGAGGTAAAGTTCGTGTGGTTGTAGGAGGTAATCTCTGGATCTACTGGACCGATTTGGAAAATTGTTTTACCAATAGAAAGCTACGTTATTTGCGAGTGTCATAGGCTATGTTTGATCCCCATATTCACACGGGAACGGGAACTACGTAAATGAAAGCGCCGGGCGTCATATAGCGGAATTTCTGCGTCTTTTAGAAATTTTGTATTATTTTCGAAACTATTTAATTAATTAACATACTGTAAAGGGCAAATCTTATCTCCATAATATCCTTGTGATTATTAAATAATTTATTTTAATAAGGATTAAAGTTTAGTTGTATAAATAATGACGTAAACCTAAGTATATAAAATTAATAATTTTTAAAACACAAAAGGTACTATATCTGCTAATATATAGAAGATAGATATATGATGTCGCGGACTTTTTTGTAGAACTTTTAAAGATACATAAAGTCTCCATACATTAATTTCAATTTTACACAATAGTTAAGGCAGCGCATGCGAATAAGTCTGTTTAAGAGGATTTTCAGTCCGACCTGTATGACAAAAACTGTGATAACTCGGCTAATATATATGATACCAATATAAAATATAGCCTATAGCACTCCCCGATAATGTAGCATTCTACTCGTGAAAGAATTTTTAAAATCGGACCAGTAGTTCCGAAGATTACCCCATTTAAAAAATGTGACAAACTTACAAACTTACAAACTTTACCTCTTTATAATATTAGTATAGATTTTAACAAAAATTTGCGAGTTTGTGTGAGCATGTCTCTGAGTGTGTGTATGTGTGTGTAAGTGTAAATTATGAAGTTCTGTGTGACTTGATGACTTCTTTTTTTAGTCGTGTTTTAGATAGGTAAAATAAATCTAAATTGTAATAAACTTTATTATACGTTCGTGCCAGACGTAATACAATAGAATTTTGCGCATAAATAGTATGACATTTGGGAACACTCAGTAACGCTGTGTCGACGTAGTGATCTAAAAGATGAAGCGTTGATAGAGAATGTATGACGACCTCCGTGGCGCAGTGGTGTACGCGGTTGATTTACAAGACGGAGGTCCTGGGTTCGATCCCCAGCTGGGCCGATTGAGGTTTTTTTAATTGGTCCAGGTCTGGCTGGTGGGAGTTGACCGTGGCTAGTTACCACCCTACCGTCAAAGACGTACCGCCAAGCGATTTAGCGTTCCGGTACGATGTCGTGTAGAAACCGAAAGGGGTGTGGATTTTCGTGCTCCTCCAAACAAGTTAGCCCGCTTCCATCTTAGATTGCATCATCACTTACCTAGGTTGCATTACCACTTACTTATGTAGGTGAGATTGTTATCAAGGGCTTGTAGATAATAGACTTGTGGATAATAAAAAAAAATAAAAAAAAAATGTTACCAGTAAAGACATACAGCCAAACGATTTAGGCCAGTCAAGGGCCAACTTGCCATTAAGTAAACATCAAATAGTGGTAAAAACAACTTACATTGGTGATCATAACCATATCGGACGACTGCTTGTTCTGCTGCACGCCCTGGTCGCGTCCGTAGCCCTGCCCCGTCACCGACGCGTTACCTAGTTGACGATTAGGACCTGCGTTTAATTGAACAAACCACTTCAAACAACATACTACTATACTACAGCCTTTCTCGAGTACTGTTTACCAACAAACAAATTAAAAATGAGGGTATGAATCACTGAGTCATTTCACACCTAATAATAATTATAATTAACTTATTCTTAAATTGATGAAAATAAATTTGATTAATAAGCTTAAAACTATTAGATATAAATAAAACAACAATACATAATTTAAAATGAAAAAGTAATGAAATGACATGCGTTTTCTACCCTCATTTCTAATTTGTTTGTTAGTAAATAATATTCCTCGAGTATGGCTTTAGTATAGTCTCACACTGTCCCTCGCTCATTATACACGCATGTATAGTTTTAACCAATTTCTGTCATACAAAATCTGATAAAATATATATTTTCTTCAAACTATACCCTTAGAATGTCTGACATATTTTAAGCTTATAAAACAGCGCCATTTTAGAGCACGCACAATACGTACAAGGACTATGACGTATGATATGTCGAAAGATTATTTTTCTGTTGGTTGCCTGAACTTGTTTACTTTGAAAACTACGTCACTTTTCAATCAAGCCAATATCAAAGGTTTCACTAATATTAAATTTAGATTTTATTTCATTTTATATATTTAGAAACATATATATATTAATTTATATGTTTCTAAAAATATGATATATTCTAAAAATAATTGTTGTAAGCAAGCTCAATCAATTTTGCTAATTCTTTTTTTAGCATATTCCTTGAAGTACGACGTTGGCTCTTACGGAGAGGAAATTAAAAAAGTCTAAGGGTTAGGGCAGGGTCTTTTAGTTACCAATAAAAAAAAACACTTGTATCATTAAAAAATTAACAATAACATACATTAATCTGAAAAGTACCAAATCTTTATATTGTACCTGATAGTGGTCCACTGCTCATACTTGTATTGGGTCCTAGGACATTGTTATTGAGATTGTTGTTCACCAGAACATTTCCAACATCAGTATTATTAAGTCCCATTGCATTGTTGTTAGCGACTTGAGCCTGCGACAACACTGTGGCGAGGTCATTCGCTGTCAGCCCTTGCTGCAACAGCTGGTTCTGTAGAGCCCCTAGGCTTGACAGCCCCAACTGAAAAACATTATTTACTTTTAACTTAATCACCAAATATCTATTAAAGTAGGTATTTCCAGGTGCCCTGACTTTGTGCAATACTTCCAAGAATTATTCGACGAATATAAGAATTATTATATACATCATGAAACAGTTAAAATAAAAACCATCATGGCCGACAGGCGTTTTGGCTAGTATTATCAAAAGCACATTTAAAAACTAAAATTTTCATGTAATCACATCTCAAAAAATATGAAGAAAAAAAGATTTCAATATAGTAGAATGATAATGAAATATTTAAGACCATTTAAAAAAAAGTGTTAATTAGCCTATTATCAAAAAAAAACGTTTGATATTTGACTAATCAAACCTCACACAGCTCAACTCTGGCATGTATTTTCTAACACTCAATCTATCTGTTAGCATAGGATTTCTTTATCCAATTCAGGGTGTTGTTCTATCAATGGTAATTTTAATATTTTACCTGCAGTCCTAAACTGTTGCCAAGTGCTGCATTTGTAGTGAGTGTGTTAGCAGCTAAGCCAGAACCAAGTCCATTCAAATTAACACTGGCCGAGGGAACTGCCCCTAGAACTCCTGCACCAATTGTCGATCCAGCCGTAGCCAAGTTCAATGTATTAGGAGCAGAATTTTGTGGCAGATTTCTGGCCACATCTCTCAAAGGCTCTCCGTTCGGACCCAGTCCTATGCCAATGCTCTTGAGACCTTCAGGCAATCTAAGTTCAGTCTTATCAGACATACCCCTGTCCATACGGGCGGTCATTCGGCGGTCAAATAGCATTTGCTTGTCAAACATTGATATTGCCTGAAAAAATAAATAAGTCTAAGATCTGGCATCTAAATATATAAAACTCAAAGGTGACTGACTGACATAGTGATCTATCAACACACAGCCCAAACCAATGGACGAATCAGGCTGAAATTTGTCATGCAGGTAGATGTTATGATGTAGGCATCCGCTAAGAAAGGATTTTGATAAATTCTACCCCCAAGGAGAAATAATAGGGGATGAAAGTTTGTATAATACTTTGTCAATTTGCGGCGATTTGGCTGAAATTTGGAATCGAAATAGATTTTACTCTGAATTAACACAAAGGCTACCTTACTTTTTTACTTTTCATCCCGGAAAAATTGATGATAACCGCGGGATTTGTGAAAAACTGAATTCCACGCGAACGAAGTCGTGGGCGTCCGCTAGTTAGAAATATGTACACTCATCTGTTATTCATTAGTGCTATTAAATAAATAATAGATAAATAGATTGATAGAAATGTTGATAAATTAAATTAGTTAAATTGCGGCCAAACACATTTTTATACTAAAAATAGGAAACAGTCAAATTAAGCATAAAATAAACTTTCATTGACATATCTTTTGTAATTATTTTGGGTATAATCTATTACCGTACAATATTTTTATTTAACCAATGAGGGAAGGAGAATGAATAAATTAAAAAAATAATAATAATCATTGAATATTTTTTTAAGTAGTTGTAATGTGAATATCATTAATTTCTTATCCCTATTAAATAACTGATGAGGATATATATTTCTTATGCCGGTTCTCGTACTTTAGGGTATATTTCTAATTTAAAAAAAATAATAATTAATTGCACAAAAGTTTAGTCAGTTTACCTAACATAATAGTTATAATGTGCAAAAATGCAAAGTTATAAATTATAATATGCAGAAATAAGAGCGGCAGAAAGCCTTCGCTTCACATCTTTTATTCTTGTTAAACTTGGATTTTTTTTTTAATTGATTAGGTAAACGCTTACCTGTACAGCTTCAACGGGGTGGTCATATTCAATAACGGCAAACCCCCTGCTATTGCCATCTTTGTCAACGGCTAAGTCAATATTACGCACTTTTCCCGCCATTTTGAAAACCTCCTTTATTTTGGCACGATCTGCTTTATAGTCAAGCTAAAAACAGGTTTATTGGTGATTACATTTATCGCAATGTAAAAAACAATAGCGAGGATATCATTCATGAATTACATTTTTTATCCTAAAATATAAATTCGAAAGTAAATTCATCACGAAATCTCGAAAACCTTGTGTACAAAGCTGAAATTAGGCAGGGAGGTAGTTCATAATTAGTAGGTATCAACTAAGAACGGATTTTGCGATAGGGCTGGGTTAAAGTGGTCATAGGTACAAACTTTTTGTAACAGTATTAGTCCTGTAAAAAAAAATGCTGGTAATGAAATAAGTGTTAACTAACATTTACACTACTAATACTACTAATTTCAACTGATATCTTACAATACAAAAACCAGTGTACAATTATTACTAGTTTAATAAAATATTTCATTTGAAATTTGTAATATTAAATATTTTTACTTACATTTGCAACAAAAATTTTCTTGACTAAAGGTGTTTGCACATTTATAGACTCCAAAAACTGCAAGCTCAATCCATATGTATTATAGTTTTCTGGTTCTCGTGGTTTGTTCACACCCCAACTAGGTATTTGAAACATAATGTGATCAATGTCAGAATAAAGTCTACAGACCGAATCGGACACATTGCATCAAACAGATTTGAATATTCTTTGTATAGAAAGTCATACAAGTGTGTCGCAAGGATCGCATTGAACAGATTTTATCTACCGTAAACTTAACAATCTGTTTGATGCATTGGAGAGCCGTGATAGCCCAGTGGATATGACCTCTGCCTCAGATTCCAGAGGGTTGGATTATGGTTCTAATCCGGTCCGGGGCATACACCTCCAACTCGTCAGTTGTGTGCATTTTAAGAAATTAAATATCATGTGTCTCAAACAGTGAAGGAAAAAAATTTTCATGATTCTGTGTGTTAAGTCTGGCAATCAGCATTTGGCCAGCGTGGTGGACTATTTGGCCTAATCCCTCTCATTCTGAGAGGAGACTGGAGTTCAGCAGTGAGATATGATCTGTGGATGCTTACCATAAGTGCATACTGAAATCTTTAAACAACTATCTGACAGTTTCACCCACATAGTAGTAATTAAAAAAAAAAAAAATACAGGGATGGAATATGGCCAAAACATGACACTCACAATATGTGACTTTCTAATAATAAAAGAATTTTCAAAATTGGTTCAGTAGATCCACAGATTACCCCTTACAACACCACAAATTTCACCTATTTATAATATTAGTGTAAGAGTGTGTCTTCTCCATGCATTGTAATACTAATAAAAATAAATGAGAAAACAGGCAATCATGGGAAGTGCCAACAAAATTCCAAACATAACATATATTTAACATCCCTAGCTGTAAAGACCATAATATAATATCTTAATGATAGTAAAAGAAAAGCCATACCCATCTTTGTCATCCCTCATTTTCCTTCCCCCACCACCACCACCACTACCACCACCTCCTCCTCCGCCTCCTTGCCTAGCCATGTTTCTGCTTCTTTCATGACCTGTGAAATAAATAAATAAAATGATTTAACTTTAAATATAATTAGAAAATTAAATGTAGCAAATTTATTTTCACATATGAGATTATAAAGGTGGTTCTTAGCAAGTTTGATTTTTAAATTGATGACAATGTTTTTAGGTGCAGTAAAATTGACAGCTGGCAGTTTATTTGTGCTTACATCTAAACAACATTTGCAAGTTGTGTAAATTTATTCCCAAAATCATAGTTCAGAACTTAATGTGCATTACATCCATTGTACAACTCGATAAAAAATGTTCAGACAAACACTAAATGTTTTTACAGGACACACACTAATAGGGTAGTTGACTCATATCAAATTTAATATAAGCAATATTAATTTCTTGTAATACATGGAACAAGGGTCTGAAATATGTGGATATTAATTAATATAGTTCGCTATTAGTGATTATATAGATCGCTATTAGCGATAAGACCGCTTTTGTGCATACTTCTACTTATTTTGTTACTTGATGACTATTGTTTTATATTTTTATGTGCAATAAAGAATATATCTATCTATCTAATATGAAGAATTTCTTGTAAAACTTGATTTAAAAACCAATTCAATTCAATTTTTGATTTTATGGCTTGCTGCTGTACCAACTGGGTACAATTTACTTCGCCAATGTCGCGTGGTAAGGAAGACACACTTTTAGAGGTTGATCGGTGTAAGCTGGGAATCAAGAATTGATTATTATTCAGCTTAATTTTGACACTATAAATAGCGGATTTTTTTTTTTTTTTTTGTTAGTGTGGTTGTTAGTCACATTCTGAAAGAATACAAAATTAATATTGTTAGCACATACACATAATATTTACAGCTTAATGTTATTACATTGAATATATTTACATATAAATTTACAATAGGGACTAAACACAGACATTAACAAACACTCAACATTTAAAGGACGTGGGAATTTAGGAGGAAGAACATCATATAGGGGGTGGAGAAGTTTAGGGCAAGAGAAGAGGATATGGGAAACTGAGCCTTCGTCCAAACCACATTCGCACAGAGAGTGATCTCTCACTCTAATTTTGTTTAAGTGGACAGGTGTACAGGCATGACCAAGTCTTAGACGGGATATTGTGGAGGTAACCCATCTGTAAGCATACCTATGGAGAAAGAACCAAGGTCGCTTGGGTAAGTCTGGTTGGATTGAGGCATAAAATTTACCTTTAAATGTTTTTGAATGGTTCCAAAGTGTTTGCCAAGATTTGTCTAAATGATTTTTTGCTAAGGTACTAAGGTCATGTGAATAATTTTTAAAATGTTCCAATGAGCCAAGTTGTACAGCTGCCTTAGCACAAGAGTCCGCAGATTCATTACCAGAAATACCAGAGTGGCTGGGTATCCATGCTAGAAATATAGACAAACCAAATTGATGACACGAGAACAAAGCTTCCCTAATCTGTAGTATAATAGGAAATTTTGACTTACTCCTAAAAGGATTTTCCCTAATGGAATATAAGCAGCTAAGGGAGTCAGTAAAAATAACAGTTTGTTTTATGTTATGGGATCGGGCAAACAGGATTGCCTCTAACAAGGCAACAGCCTCTCCTGTGAACACCGAGGTTTCTGGAGGACATTTAAATTGCAAAACTATTTTATATTTGGGGATCCAGCAGGCTGCCCCAACACAACTTTCAGGGGAGAGTTTTGAAGCATCTGTATAGATGAACAAGTAACTTGACCAATTTTGATGAACAATTTCTTGAAACTTTGTGTTGGTATCAGGGGCTTCTTTAATTAGACCCAGATCTGTAATCACAGGAGGATTGTAAACAAGGGCTTCATATGATGTTGAATACAAAGGATTTGTTGGTGATGATGACAAGGGGTGTGGAAGATTATTGAATTTATCAAAACTATTAAGGAGACATGAAGGGGGATTACTAGGTCTAAGGACTTCTGACAATTGGGTTAATTTAGACCATAGAGGGTGGGAAGAAAGCTGAAGTGTTTTACTGATAAATCTATCACATAGATACTGTCGCCTGAGATGCAGGGGAGGATCAACACATTCAACCTGTAGAGCATTTGTGGGGGATGACTTCATTGCCCCTAAGACAATTCTAAGAGACCTATATTGAATTCTGTTCAGCAGTTCTGAGGTAGTTTTATTTAGGGGGTCTAAAATAAATGAACAGTAATCAATGTGACTACGAACTAGCGCATTGTATAATAGTTTTAAGGAGTAAGCGTGAGCTCCCCACCATACTCCTGCTACAGCCCGTAGAACATTGATACCTTTTTCACATTTTCTGGAAATGTATTGTGAATGTGCGAATCCGTTTAGTTTTCTATCAAGTATAATACCAAGAAATTTGGCTTTGTCTATCAAGTTGATAGGTTGTTCCTCCAAACTAAAGTTAAAAGTAGGGATAGATCTCTTCCTCGTAAACACTACTGCTTGGCATTTATCCACTGCTAGAGAAAGACCATGATCGGAGAGCCATTGACTTAGGTAATAAAGTGCAGAGTTGAGACGTAGATGTAGTTCGTCTACAGAGCTAGAACTATGGTAAAGGACAATATCATCAGCATACTGTAATATGTTGCAAAAGTTGTTTACAGACAATTCTAGATCGTGGGTATATAGGCTGTAAAGTAAAGGACTGAGGACAGAGCCTTGGGGGAGACCCTTCCAGACTAATCTGGGGGGAAGAAAGGTGGACTGGTGTTTTAACACCACTGACCTGCCAGAGAGCAGGTTACATATGAAATGAGTCATCCTCGGAGGTACACTCAGCTGGAGCAATTTTTGCCTGAGTGACGGAAGAATTACATTATCATATGCAGAAGCAATATCTAGAAATATACCCACTAGGTACTCTCCCCTTCCAAAGGCAGTTCGAATGTCTGTAGTGAGTATGCTGAGACTGTCTGCAGTACTGAGACCTTTCCTAAAGCCAAACTGGGAAGGAGCCAGCATACCTCTGCTCTCCATTAGCCACTCCAATCTGTTTTTAAGGAGGATCTCCATAACTTTTACTAGAGTAGATGACAGTGCGATAGGTCTATATGAATTAGGATCTGATGGATTTTTGCCAGATTTGAGTATGGGGATAACTAACTGGGTTTTCCAGGCAACTGGAATAAAACCCTTTTCAAAAAAATAATTTATCATGTTAAGAAAACAGTGTTTAGATTTATCATTTAATTTAACCAAAAAAGAGTAGGGTACACCGTCTTCACCTGGGGCTGAATCTTTTAGACCACTAAGGGCTATTTGAAGTTCTGCGAAGGAAAAGAGGGCATCCATTTTATCTGTAGTTGAAATTACTGCAGGAAATGTGGAATCTTCCATAGTTGGAACATAAGGGGGAGCAATTTTATCAGCAAAAGCACTAAGCCATTCAGTTGGGTTATTGGAGATGGGATCAGAGTGATTTAACGATCTGCGAAATCTTCTGATGTTGTTCCAAACCACTGAGGAGGGGGATCTAGGACTAAGTGATTCACAGAATGTGGACCAACTAGCCTTTTTCTTTTTGGGGACTATTCTTTTAATCTTAGCAGCTATGTGTTGATACTTAATAAAGTTTCCATTAGACATACAAGCTGTATATTCTTCTTCTGCAGTTGTCCTTTGATTAAATAAATCAGTGCATTCTTCATCCCACCAGGGTGGAGAAGGCAGTTGATTTTTTGCAGAAGTTTTTTTCCTAGGTATGTGAGAGTCGGCTGAAGACAGAAGAGAGTTAATAAATTGATTGTAGTAAGTCGAAAAATCACTATCATGATCCAGAACTGGAAGAGAGTCCATCATATTGTCAACGGACTGGGCATAAGCAGACCAGTTCGCTTTATTCAGTCTATATTTAAGCAGTGGGGTAGGGTTTTGAGGTGGGACAGATCTAGTATTCAATGATATGATAATTGGGAAGTGGTCACTACTATAGGTACTAGGAAGAACTCTCCAGGATAGTTGGGATGCAAGAGAAGAAGAGGAAATAGTCAGATCAACTGCAGACGGGTTCTGAGATGGATAAGCTCTACGAGTCGGAGAGCCATCATTTAGGATACACAAGTTGGCATCCTCAATGATGTCTATCAGTAAAGGAGCAAAACCATCACAGCTGAAACACCCCCACATAGTGTGGTGGGCATTGAAGTCACCCATAACAACAGTTGGGCTGGGAAGGCATGATAGGATGGATTGGATCTCAGGGATCAAGGAAGCATTAGGGTGAGGGATGTACAAAGACAAGAAGGAAATATTAAGGGATCTCACAGCAACAGCATTAATCTGATCACTGTGGGGAGGAAGGGGGATAGAAGAATAAGGGAGGTTGTGCCGGAGGAAGATGGCACTCCCTGCATGACTGTCACTCCTGTCATCCCGCAAACAGAAGAAACCCGGGACCCGGAAGCGAGAACCAGGCCTCAGCCATGTTTCCGAGATGGCAACAATGACAGGTTTATGCAGGTTAATAATTGATATTAGTTCATGTTTCTTTGGTCTAATACTTTGGCTATTCCATTGCAGTATTGTTGTTGGGGCCATTTTTAAGGATGTTAAACAGTTCAGTTAAGTTTTGGGCAACGTTGGGCGGTAAAGGCAGTTCACTGCATGGAGCAATAATGCTAACTAGGAATTCGGTTAGTAGTTCCATCATTCTCCCTTGAGATGGGAGGTTATCATTTGGGTTGGGCCTAAGGGCACAACCATTGGGGAGGGATGATGTTGGGTTATTTGTGATGGATTCATGGGCATTTTTATCGAATCCCTTGCCTAGTGGGGCTCGAGGACGAGGGGATCGGAGGATTGTCTCTCTATATGATTTGCGGGGAGTAACATTAGCTGGACGTGGAGAGTTCATAGGGCGAAAAGGGGAGGATGAAGGACAGGGTGAAAAGGCTATATCTGCAAATGATCTGCGGACAGGGGGAAAGCGTGATGAAGCCTCTATATAGGAGATGCTCTCCTGTGACATTACACTTTTGATGTCCTGCTGACGAGTGAACTCAGGGCAGCTCTTGTCAGATGCAAAGTGCTTTCCTGAGCAGTATAGGCAAGTTGATTTATCTTTAAGTACCTCACAAGAGTCCCCGGTATGTGCTTGAGCACACCTATAACATCTAGGTTTAGACCTGCACTGAGTGCGAATATGGCCAAAACGGCAGCAGTTAAGACATTGGATGGTGGGGTATTTGTAGGGTTCAACGGAAAGGGAGGAATAGAAAGAGAATATTTTAGAAGGGAGCATTTGGCCCCTAAAGGTGACTACGACCGACTGTGTAGGAATCCATTCAGTAATTATAAAAAACGTTAAAAAAACTGAAAGTTGTGTACCCCACTTTAAATCATTAAAAGTTCTTACCCTACCAAGTCTATATATCTTAGAAACATGCAAATTCGTAAGGAAAAATCCAGAATTTTTTCAAAAATTAAATGAATTGCCACGAAAAAATAAATTACGGAGCGCGCGTAATTTTAACTTGGTACAGCCAAAATCAAATTTAAAGATGCACAGTACCGGCCCGCACAAAATGTGCATAAAAATATATAATAAATTACCGCAAAACATTAAGAAAAAGGAAAACATTAATGAGTTTTTATTAACATTAAAAAACTTTTTGCTTGAAAAAGTATATTATAAAATCAATGATTTTTTGACCGAAAAACGATAAATCCGCCTCTCTACTTATCTTATCTTATGTTATGTTAAGTTAAGTTAAGTTTTACTTTGTAGTTACAACACCCTCACAGGGTTCCATTTGTAATAATTATGAAATTTTATTTATGACATGTGGAAATGTAACTTAAATGAATAAATAAATAAATAAATAAATAAATAAAATTCCTTCATTGGACGACTTGCGGTTTAACCTGCGGGCCTTTAGTACTGCCCCACATCCATTAGGTAGTTTCAGAGAATCGACAAACTCGTCCATATGCCATTCTGTGGGCACACCTCTGACTAGACCCATCCGAGTAATGTTATATGTAGGTATAGTGGCTTGATATTTAGCCAGTTTTAAAATTGGGCTGTTCAAAAATAAGTTTGCAGCCTGTGCGGAACTGAATTCCACACTTATTTTATTGCGTCCGATATTTTTTACTCCATCACAAACAAACTTATTTTTATGTAAGAACTGTCCAAATTTAAGTGCACGAATAGAAGTACCCGCAGATGGGTCTAAGGTTTCCCTGGAAACTTGAATAATATATGGGCCTTTGTCGTTATTATTGTCGTATTCTTTGGGACCATCTGCAAAGGATGGGTGGGTAAAAACGGTTTGGAAGGAAGATTGGGTTAGATCAGGGGAAGTTTTTTTTCCACTATCATTTGACGGCCTGTCATCTTCGACAGGACGTTTTCTGCTAGCACCATGTGCTGTTTCTGAACCGCCGGGGTCTGGGGGCTTTCGAGGCGGCGGATCCACCTCCATGCCTACGGGTCTTACTACTTAGAACTTACCACCACCAAAATATGTTAGTAAAACAAAAAATCGGCTACTTTTCACCAAAAAAAACACTCAAAATATACACCGCACGTGGGTCAACCTAGGCCGACGCTAGCGAAGTCCGATTTAAAAACCATATATTTTTTAAAATTTTCCAAATGTCAAAAATGCTGTCGTCCATTTTGTGACGTAACAATATTTCTATAAAATGCTTTGTTGTCTAATAATATATGTTGTCTAAAATATTTTTGACATGAAACAGTTGAAATATAGGCCATCATGGCCGACAGGCGTTTTGGTTTGTATTGCCAAATAAATATTTAAAAATTAAAATTTTCATGTAATCAATAAAATAAACATTTCTAAAAAATATGATAACTTTTAATCAATCTATATTTAATATAAATTTGAATTTTAATACTTTCATAATAAAAACACTCACCAGTTTCTTCTTTCAAAACTAGTTTTCTCCCATTAAGTTCATATCTATGCATAACTAACAGAGCTTTCTTCATTGCTTCAGAGTTTGTAAATTCAACAACACCACAGCCTCTTGGCTTTCCATTTTCATCATTGAAAAGTTCAACATAAGCCACATCACCTACCTGAAATTTTACATACTTTTACTCAAAAATAATTATGAAACAAAGGCTTTGGTATGTACTAGATATACAATCCAGTTTTAACTGCTAGCGGCTTCTACTGAGATGTGGGTAGCCAACATTTTTTCTGAAAAATATAGTATTTTTCATATTTAAGCTGCAAAAATTATAGTATAAATATAGATATTATAAGATAATAAAAAATAAGATAATAAATAATAATAAGAATATATACATTTATTGCTAATTCCAATAAGAAAAAAAATAGAAAAAGATAATTGTATTTGTAATGAATTTATTTTTAAAATCTATATTTATTGTCATTTCTTGCATTTTTCAAGAGTTTTTATTCTAAAATAAGAGTGCAACATGGATTTTACTATTTATTTTTAAAATTAATGAAAATTAACAATAATACTGACACATTTGGATACACCATATTATGCTATTGCTTCAAAAAACATAGTATTTTTGTGTAATATATATTCCTTCAACAGTATATAGTATGGAGACCCAAAATATAGTACAATACTATATATTATAGTATGGTTGGCAACCGTACATAAGGCTTCAAGTTTTTCATTCAACAAGTGTTGAATGAAAAACTTAAAGCCTTATGTCTGGCGGGGCTCTTAAAACGGAAAATTGATCTTCTCACACAAGAAACAATTCATTTTTTATACTTACACTAGAGAAATCTATCAGAATAATCAAATTAAATAAGTTACCTTACAAGTGTTCTTACAGCTTAAATGACTAGCATACAAACCTTCTCTTTCAATAAATCCTTCAATTCAGTCCAACGAAACTCATATGGTATATTTGAAACAAATAATCGTTTCCCTTCAGACCTATCCCGATCGTCAGACCGGTCACGTGTAGCGTCAGAAAACCTGGACGGTCTATCTCCGCGCCTGGAACGGTCTCGTTCCTTCTCTCTTTGGTTGTCCATTATCCTAATAAATCATTAAAACATTAAATATGAAATCAATAACTGTCCAGTTGTTTGATTTCGTATTAATACAAATACCGGTTCAAATGTAAATGAACTGTATGTGATAATTATGTGGTTTACACCTACCTTGTACTTTATTCACTGTTGTACAATATATATTCAATAAATTGATTAGAATTTTGCTTGAATAGTCACGAAATTATAGTTTTTCTTCACTGTTTCACTTTCTAGAACTCGTAAATTAATTTTTACTTTGCGTTGTTTCACAAAATGGCGGTTGGCCTTGGCAACTTGCTTTTGCTTGTCATTGGCAAATGTCAATTGGCATTTGGCATCATAGACAAACCATTCTGTGGTTCATGTTAGAGATGGACGTACTATTTACGCGACCGAGTTTTAAAACCGCACTAGTGACAGCATTTTTTTAGCCGTTTATGATGCCAGCCATAAACAGTTAAGAATAAGAAATTAGACTTTTTTTCGTTTCGCATTACACTTATCCAGTCGTCATTTTTATCAAATAATTTATTAGGGCCCTATTAGGGCGGCGAAAGTGGTCAAATATAGTATACCATCCTCCATACCAATATAGTCATTAGTCAAGTCATGTCATGTAAGGCGAAGCCAACCATACTAAAACTTTTAATAAAATTCACCGAGAAAATCAAATTAATCACTTTAAACACTCTTGTATAACCTCCACTTCGCGTATGTACCCTTACAGAACTATATTGAACAAGATGCATTCTACTTTATGCAATCACACTCTAAAATGCAGCAAATCAATGAAAATAAAACGAGAGATACATGACGTGATTCTTACGATTTTCCCGCCAAACTCCTGAGAATTAGACTTTGCAAGCATAAATTTCAAGTTAGCTTTTTGTCATCCTAGATAGTAGATTCTATATTTTTAATTTAATCTGTATTCTGTTTTGGACTAAACAATGACATATTTATACGTTGTGACTTAATTTGCAAATATTAAAGCAAATTATATTATCAATACATAAAAGCTTGAATACCATAGTAGTCGCTTCACTAGTTTTAAATTCTTGTTGAGATATTCTGTGCTTATATTTCTCACTAAATCAAACATGGCGTCACAATACACACACATTCAAAGCGCACATAATACGATATAATCTGTGATGTACATATTGCATATGTATATTTTTCGCCTACGATAGCCATGCAGGCGAACTCGCTATATTTTTATTTTATTAATTAGTTTACAAATAAACTAAATATGGAACAGACTAAGGCAAATGTGCCCAGGCTTTTTGTGTGCACCGCTATTGAAAACAAGGATGAAATAGAAGAGGTATTGTGTACATTTTTACAGTTTCTAACAAAGAATCATTTTAGTCAGCCATGTAAAATCTTATTTTCCTTAATAAGTCGGTGGTGGCGCCACTAATCGTGGCGCGTAATTTTAAACTTTGAACTTACTAATGATAAATGATATTAACTATTTCAGAGATATGAAAGGGCTTATAATTTTTTTCAATCCCTTGTGGCGGACTGCAGTGAAAAGGAAGCTCACGACGCATTAAACAATGCTGTATGCAAAAATCATGAGGATGTGTCTCTTGGGATGCTTATGTCTATTCTTACAGAACCTCACAATGCCACCAAATGTTACAGAGATCTCACTCTTATTACTAGAGATGGGTTAACAACTGTGCTTAACAATTTGTCTAATTTGATATTGGAAAGGTATTTAAAGTTTCAAGACACAACCCGAAATCAACTTTTATGGCTTGTCAAAGAAATGATAAGAAATGCAGTCACTGGTGTTGACAGTGTCTGCTGGAACTTAATGCGTTATGCGTCTGGTGGAGACATCACACCAAAAAATATTTTCCTTGTAGAATCTCTCTTAGACATATATATAGATAATCGAGTATGGCTTGACAAATTCCCTGTGCTTGTATGTATGGTGGTATACACATACTTAAGATTAATTGAAGATCATAATATACCACAGTTGATGGCACTAAGACAAAAGGAAGTAAATTTTGTTATTGCACTAATAAGAGAGCATTTCAATGAAGTTTTAACTCTTGGAAGAGACTTGGTAAGATTGCTTCAAAATGTTGCCCGTATACCAGAATTTAACCAACTATGGCAGGAAATTTTACTAAACTCTAAAACACTATCTCCAACTTTTAATAGTGTAATGCAACTACTGCAAACGAGAACTTCAAGACGTTACTTACAATCCAGATTGACCCCTGATATGGAAAGAAAATTAGTTTTCCTAACATCTCAAGTGAGGTTCGGTCATCATAAAAAGTATCAAGAGTGGTTTCAAAGACAATATCTAGCCACACCTGAGTCACAGTCGCTTCGGAGTGACATGATTCGGTTTATTGTTGGAGTAATACATCCTACAAATGAATTACTTTGTTCAGACATAATACCAAGATGGGCAGTTATTGGTTGGCTATTAACAACTTGTACATCAAATGTTGCAGCATCAAATGCTAAGCTGGCTCTGTTTTATGATTGGCTGTTTTATGACTCTGAAAAAGATAATATTATGAATATAGAACCAGCTATACTTGTGATGCATCACTCAATGAGATCACATCCTGCTGTAACTGCAACATTATTAGACTTTCTCTGTCGTATTATTCCAAACTTTTATCCGCCGTTTGCTGAGAAAGTCAAACAAGGCATTTTTAATTCCTTGCAGCAAATAATTGAGAAACGAGTATTACCCAATTTGCAGCCATTATTTGACTCTCCAAAATTGGACAGAGAATTGCGCACAACTGTCAGGGATACATTCAAAGAATTCTGTAGCAACGGGAATGGTGAAGGCGTTTCTGGTATCCGTGATGAGGGAAATGACGAGTTGCCGAGAGGAGGACCAGATGAGCCAGCATTCTCAGATGACGAAGACGATGCTCCTCCTCACATTGCTGAGGACACGGATGATGATGACTTGCCATTGTCAGAAGTACGTGCGAGAGAAAGGCCCGAATTGGCAGCAGCTTTACCAGTAATACTACGTCCATTTGCCGAAACTTTATTAGATGAAAGAACATTTGTAGCCGCTACTGCTTTACTAGATGCATGCGGTAGTCCAACTCCAACCCCGGTAGCACTTGCTGATCTGTTCGTTGCCATACTTCAAGAAGCTCCACCGATGAAATTGAGTCGTTTCCCATCACAAACAGAACTCGACACTATAATGAACTCACCAATTTTTGCCATGTTCCAATATCTAGTCCCTGGTAACAGTACTGAGGGGAGACGTAAACTTGTATTAGAAACTTTGAAAGAAATCAATTCCCAGGCAACAGTGCAATGTGTGGGATACTGTTTACTGTTTTACTTGAAAGTGTGTTACGAAAGAGAAAAGCGCGCTGAGCGAGATCCGGTCAAAAAGCGGAATGTTAAATTCAAAGCAGGCGTATACAAGGACTACTGTAGTTATCTAGAATTAAAAGTAGCTGAAAGTTTAGCAGATGACTTTGAGAAGTGTCAAGAGACTGATGCTAACATACTGGTGTGGTTAATACAAGATGTATATAGAGAATATAAAGACCAAGTACAGAACCACATCAGATTGCTGCACATAATAGTTTCAACACTAGACGCTGGACAACTGCAGCGTCTTGTATGTCTTACACTACAAGGCAACCTAATGATGTTCAAATCTGATGACATAACAACTATGCTGTCAACAAGTCTCAGTTGGGAAACGTTTGAACAATACTGTCTCTGGCAACTTTTGACAGCACACGAAATATCCGTAGAAGATGTATTGCCTATAATTCCGAAATTATCATATAAAGAGCACGCAGAGGCGTTGACTTCAGTGCTTTTAATGTTGAAACAGGAGCGTCCTACAGCAGACGTTGTTAGACAAATGTTTTGTAGGACGGTGGAGGAAGAGGATACGTTTGTTGTGTCAACAGTAATGTATTGGTGCCAGGACTACGAGGACAAGGTTGGGGATCTGCTCGCAGTACTGCTAAGCACCAGATATCCGGGGACTAGTCCTAATAAAAGAAAACGCCCTGGGAAACATAACATTCCACCAAACGCGCCACCGTCAGCGGAATTAGTTAGTAAAAATCTTTATTATTTTCTACTTATACTAAATCTGAAGAGAGGTCAATTCTGTATATGAAATATATTTCCAAAATAACTTTTAGGGGGTGATTAGTGATCGATACTGATGCCAAAAATGCAATCAGTAAAATTATCGTCTGTCTGTATGTTCGTTATAGAAATAAAAACTACTTGACGGATTTTAACGAAACTTGGTACTCATGGGCAGGTTATAGTATACTTTTCATCACGCTACAATCAATAGGAGCAGAGCAGTGAAGGGAAATGTTAGGAAAACCAGAGAACATACTCCATTTTTACAGCAATACTTTAGCCGTGAAAAGGTAACAAACAGACAGACTTACTTTTGCATTTATAATATTAGTATAGATTTTGATTTAGCTACATAATGATATTCTTATAGGAATGTGTACATTCTAGATATTCTTATAGGAATGTGTATATAATAATGATTTTTTTGAATTTTATTGTTTACTAATATTATAATTTCCCCCCCTAGGTTTTAGGTCACTTAGAACAAATAAGAGTATGCTGTGTTGATCAAAATGATATGTCAATTTTTAATATGGAGTGCATGCAGAAAGCCTTACAACAATCACAGTCAAATAGTAGTGATAGTTTAAAGGTTAGTATAGAAAACCCACTAATGTTGCATATGTGCTCATGATTAAGATTAAGATTTTGGGCCAGCGTGGTGGACTATTAACCTAACCGCTCTCATTCTTAGAGGAGAGTCTCCTCTAAGAATGAGAGGGGTTAAGCTCAGCAGTGACCCGAATATGGGTTGATGATGATGATGATGAATGTTTGATTTTTTATAGACCAGTGTGAGATATTAATGATATTGCTAAGACCAGCAGTCTTATTCACTATCTTTGACGTATGTTAGTTGACATATACGAAATTTAGATTCTATGTAATACGTCATCCGGTGCTTACTGGTGGATATTACACAGTAGGTAAATTAAAAGGTGATTTGATGTTTATTTTAATAAGTTTATAATAAGGACCAAAATAGTAAATAGTATGACGTGACGGGTAGCAGCGACGTTCATTGTGGTAAAGGAAACACATGTTCTCCATGCCCGTATTAATTAATTTATGATCAATAATTACAACTTATAATATTATTAATTATTACAACACAAAACATTATTGCACAAAATCACTAACGCAACTAGCAGCGTTACGGTGTCCACGCTAACAAACAACTGAGCTCAAGTCATCAAGTACCCTCTTATTTATACCAACACTAATAGCTCCCCTCCGCAGTAACATAAATAATGAATGTGAATACCACCCGCAATTGAGGAACTTGTAACAATAGGCCAGCAGGTCCTAAGGCTTAGCTAGCTCCAAGGCATGAGCTTAATAACTCTATTAAGCGCCCAATTTTTACGGAGGATTTCTTGGAAGAAGCTCAGTAATTTATAGCTCAATCTTTAACAACCATATAACATGTCAATAATTATACCTATAGTCCACAACTTTAGGTTTTTTACACAACAATAATACTACTCAAAAAGGTTCTTTTAAGCGACACTTTTCGTTTCGATTTACATACATTTTATTTTTAATAATAAGCTTTACGGCTCTGGGTTCTAGCCCTTTTGAGCCCGGATTCACATACAATTAATTAATTATCTTGGACTAATTATAGAAGGACCTGCCTCGCAAGACGTTACCTCTCTGTCAATCAATCAACGATCTAACGCGTGTATACTTATATCGTATCGATGTTTCATTGTTGTAATCGTTTTCGTCGACTGAAAAAACTCCCTAATCATTCCGGTTTGTGTAGTAAGTAGTTCAATGGCATGAAAAATGGTCAACAACTTCTAATTCACTAAAAGATGACGTGACGTTCGATTTCAGTTTCACCTGATGGTAAGCGATGATGCAATCTAAGATTTTTTTTTTTATTGTTTACAAGTTAGCCCTTGACTACAATCTCACCTGATGGTAAGTGATGATGTAGTCTTAGATGGAAGCGGGCTAACTTGTAAGGAGGAGGATGAAAATCCACACCCCTTTCGGTTACGGCATCGTACCGGAACGCTAAATCGCTCGGCGGTACGTCTTTGCCGGTAGGGTGGTAACTAGCCACGGCCGAAGCCTTCCACCAGCCAGACCTGGTCCAATTAAGAAAACCTCAATCAGCCCAGTCAGGAATCCAACCCAGGACCTCCTTCTTGTAAATCCACCGCGCATACCACTGCGCCACGGAGGTCATCAAAAACATAATTATAATAAATAATAAATTTGTAATAAAAACAAGCATATCTAAAAGAAAAATAGATACTATTCTTCTAACGAACGAACAAACAGCAAAACATCGATCCATTAATTTAATATTCTGTGTACAGATTATATTATTCTTGTTAAATATTTTATTATTTATTTTTGTTAAATATTATCGATGACTGAGTTTACCTCGTACCCTTCAAAAAACGACAGACAATTTTGTTGCTGCATTTGGGTGCGATCCATTTCCATTTCTAATTCCTCTATGTTAAATATATAGAGTTTGCACAAAAACAATACAAACGACATAAAAAGAACCCAAGCAGACATGAGTCACAAACCATTATGAAAAATAAAGATATTGAGTTTTATGGGTATTAAATGTGCATTTATAAAATTAAATTATAACTTTAATTATTTTATAAATGTCGTATTTTCATATCAAAAGAAGAAAGAAGTTGTAATTAAAACGATGATTTCTTTTATTTTAATGTGAATTTAACCTTTCATTTATTGCAGAATTACCATATACTATGATAATTTTTTTGATTTTGTATTAATAAGTGAAAGAAGATTTGACATTTGACAGTTCACACTTCACAGCACAGAACACTACTTTATTTGCTGTCTATGACTAATACTCCTACTTATATATCAGTATTCGTTAATGATTCTTTAACTAAATCCAGTCTGTCGTGCGTATTTTCTTCCCTTGTAATTTTTGTTATTTCGTTTTGTTCTCGTTTCGTTGTTATTGTTAATTATAGTTTATTTGTTGTTTGTTTACTGTTTTTACCCGACTGCAAGAAGGGTTATGTTTTTCGCGCGTATCTTGTATGTATGTATGTAATATTCTTTATTACCTCATATCTTCCAAACCGTTGAACGGATTTACGTAATTCAGATAACGTTAGATTTGTTTTAATAACCCAAGTGTTCTTAGATAGGTGAAATTAGAAAAAAAAAACCAACAAGACGACTGTGAGACGCTATAGAATCGGGGTGAAGTTTTTTTTTTTGTGAATATTTCAACATGCGAATCAAATTCAAGGGATTTTTGTGAGAATTTCAAAATAGTATATCATGGCCATGTTAAAAAAACTACAATTAGGAAAACGTTATTTATTAATTCTAATATTAATTAAGTCTATACATAATACGCGAGGCGGACGACTATAAGGTGCGAGGTTTATGAAGTGTAGTTATAAAACACCTAAAATAGACTAAAAGAAATATATTGATTATAAAAATCGGACAAGTGCGAGTCGGATTCGGCCACCGAGGGTTGCGTAGATTTTTTGAATATTTACTTAATTTCGGTTGGACTTAGGTATACATTATCGTACTTTGTAACAAACGTAACCAATAAATCCGAAATTCACCATCTATCGTAACTAAAAAGTGTGAAATAAATTAATTAATTAAACAAATATAAAAACCCGGCATAAATGATATAAAAATTGATCAAACTAAAGTCGGGACCTAATAAAAAATGTAGACGAAATTCTATTCAATATAATAGGTCCCGACTGTTTTCTAATTGTTTTCTACACTTCTGGACTGAGCTTTTTTTTTCTTTTCAGTTTTTTTATCATTTATGCAGTCGGGTTTTTTATCAGTTTAATTAATTAATTTTATTTAGTTTAGTACGAAAATTAGTGAACCGGAGCCTGGTACTAGCCGGAGCAGTTATTCCGCGTTGCTATTGTTTCCGTCACCAAAAAAGAAACGTACGAATCAATCACCCTTATCGTCCTCCGAGAAAACCGTTTTGATTAATGTGTTTAAATATGTCGAGGAAACCTTATGCTTGCTTCTACATAATAAAGAAACAAAACTATAAGAGTTCTTTATTGCCTACGGAACCCTTAATATAAGTGAAGCATTATCTGTTTGATAAATAACAGGATATATTATATAGGAATATAAAATTAAAAAAATATTTGTTTACCACAGGAAGTTTTATTTCATGATAATATTCGTAAATAATGATAAAATGTTGAGCAAACCTGAGTCAGCTGTTTTTGTTTGTTTACATAGTTTAAAATACCTACTCAATCTGACTATAAGGTGTTATTTAAGTAAGATACGCCCAGTTGAAATTTGTTTAGAAATAGGTAAATATATTGTAATTCAAAAATAAAAATAAAATTTAACTTTTACTTCCTTTCAGAGACAATATAGCGAATTATTTTTACTGGCTTGGGAGGATGAACTGCCGATATCTAGACGAGCTAGGAAACTGGCGTCCAATTCATTACCGATCAATCCGAGCTTGCATTCATCTAATGAAGATAGTGAGGTAATCATTATATTACTAGCGGACCCGGTCAAGCTTCGTTTTGACATAAGTGCACTTATTCTCTATCCCTACTCTACCCTACCCTATCCCTACCGCTTGACTCTTAAACGTTTGTATGGGAATTAGAAAAGGACAGTTTTTAGGGTTTTCCCGGAAATTATTTGATTTTTTCTCACCTTTTAAACCTTCCCTATACCTCCACGAACATTTCAAGACCAAGATAAGATAAATCCGTTAAGCCGTTCTCGAGTTTTAGCGAGACTAACGAACAGCAATTCATTTTTATATATATATAGATATTTAAATTACTGGCGGACCCGGTTAAGCTTCGCTTTGACTTATGTGCACTTCTACCCTATCCCTACCCTACACTACCCTAACCCTACACTACCCCCACCAAACCGTATAAAAAAAAAACTCTGTAAGAACAATCCTCATAATTCAAGGAGTATTCTAATAAAAGAATTAGCAAAATCGGTTCAGCCGTCCTCGAGATTTGCGCTTAGGAAGATTCTAGATTTATATCATCTATAGATATATATCATATAAAACCTATTTTAGTTACCCAAATAACTTGTATTGTAGTAATTAATATTTTTTCCTTTACAGGAAGAAGAAATCGTGAAGCCTAAACAAGCAAAACGTCGAAAGAAAGCCATATCGGATAGCGATTAACATATCTCATCGAAAAATCATGGTAATTTTAGACACCAAAGTGCAACTCAACAATACAATAAAATATAATAGTTGTAATTTAAATATTATACGTTACCCCATTATTTTGAGAGAAGTGCAATTCTTAGAGGTATCCAGGTCATCCATTTCATCAAATGGCATCAATATAATGAAAAAAACATCTAATTTTGTAGGTAAATATTAATTAAATTAAATGAGCCTGAATTTTGACTTAATTAGACAATGCTTACAAATTACATGAATATTATCAAAAATGATAAAGGATAGTAGGTATATTGTTGGTTTGTATTTTTTTTTCACAGCATCCGATCAGATTGATAACTCTAGACACATATACCTATTTATTGTACGTGAACCGAATGTCTACATCAATAGATAATTCTTTCATGTATCTAAAATCTAAATATTGACGAAAAATGCAAAGGTATTGTTTTTAAAATTATATTTAAAAAATCATAGCGAAATTCAATTAATCTTTCAGCTGATTGGCATGATAATTTATCTTCATTTAAAACTCAAGATCAACCGATTCATCAAAAATCTATTAATTAAAAAATATACAACCAAACAAACGGCTTGAAAATGAAGATTAAAAAAAAACTTGAAATCTCTCAACTAGGAACTGTATGCATTGATTATATTCTGTATAATAATGAGAACACCTTCAGCAGCAGTACTAGCCGTCATCCTCATCCGCTTGTGTTTCTCCATTCTCTCGTTTGGGTTTCGCCGTTTATCCGCATGCGTTTTTTTAGTTCATCCGTTCACATTTATATTTTTGGCTTTGTTTCTCCGTTTATTGGCGTCTGATTTTCAGATTATCCGCATCCGTTTTTCAGTTTATTGGCGCGCGTTTTTCAGATTATCCGCACCCGTTTCTCTGTTTGTTGGCGCGCGTTTTTCAGATTATCCGCACCCGTTTCTCTGTTTATTGGCGCGAGATTTTTCGACTGTCCGCGCGTCACTGCCTTCATTGGCGTGCTATTTTCCTACTATCCCCACCCGTTTCTCTGTTTGTTGGCGCTAGATTTTTCGACTACCCGCGGGCACTTTTCCCTTCACTGGCGTGCTAATTTCTGATTATCCCCACCCGTTTCTCTGTTTATTGGCGCGCGATTTTCAGATTATCCACACCTGCTTCTCCGTTTATTGGCGCAAAATTTTTCCCTTCATTGGCGTGCTATTTTTCGTCTACCCACACCCGTCTCTCTGTTTATTGGTGGGCGATTTTCAGATTATCCACAACCATTTTTCCGTTTTTTGGCGCGCGATTTTCAGATTATCCACACCCGTTTCTCCGTTTATTGGTGCGCGATTTTCAAATTATCCGCACCCGTTTCTCTATTTATTGATTTTGCGTGCGTTAATGCCTTCATTGGCGTGCTATTTTCCTACTATCCCCACGCGTTTTTCTGTTTATTGGCGTGCGATTTTTAGATTACCCGTACCTACCCGTTTCACCGTTTATTGGCGCGAGATTTTTCGACTATCCGAGCGCATTTTTCCCTTCATTGGCATGGTTTTTTCCTACTATCCGCATTCGTTTCTCTGTTTATTGGCGCGCTATTTTCCAACTGGATCCACGTGGGTTTCTCCGTTCATTAATGTGCGTGATTATTCGTTATTATGCAGCCGTCTCTTCCATTCAGCGACGCACATTTGTCTGTCCATACTTGTATTATTCATTCACACGCGTTCATTTAAATTCGACATGAAATTCTACCTGTGTCGGTGTCTCGTAAGTGTAAACCAATATTAATTCAAAGATGGCATTTTCTAATTAAATTTTATAGTGCGAATCTCAGGCTTCCAATTTTATCTAATTGACTAAAACTTAATTTTTTAGCATGTCATAAGTTCAGTTGCAATTTTGTGTATAAGAAATAAATTACGTTGTATTATGTTTTTCATTTTATCAATAATTGTAAACTACCGCCGCAATTAATATTACTGTGTAATATTATTATTGTTACTATATAATATAATAATTTTGCCACAATCATGTTAATTAACTCGATAGTATATACATTAATTTGTTTTATATGATGTTGGAGATAATGCGAAACATTGTGTAAATTAATATAGCCTCGTGGCATCACCAAGAAAAAAATGCACAATATTATCAAGAAATTTGGTGATGGACAATATAATTAAGCCATGTTTTCATTGTAAATTTCGTATTTAGTTATTATTGTATAAATACCATATTGTTATACTTTTTTTTTATCCATACATACATACTATGTTGGACTTATTTTAATTGTAAGGTATGAGACCAAGAATTATATTCAAAAGATATATTGTATTGATGCAATTTTCGAAATACATTTACACTAGGATCAATAAAGTATTTCCCCTAACTACTATTTTCTTTCAATACCCCATTAGTATCAACTAAAAAAAAAAAAAAAACACTTTCTAGGTTTAGAGTATGTTCAATACTAAACTTCATGATTTTTCATCAGATACCTACAATGAGGCCTTCAATCAGTGGCGGATTTACAAATTTGCCGCCAGTAGGCTATTGAATACAACAAATAAATTAAAAATGAAGGTAGAAAACGCATGTCATTTCATAACTTATTTATTTTAAATTATGTATGGTTTGTTTATAAAATGTTATATAAAATATATTAACTATATCTAATTGTTCTAAGCTTATTTATCAAGTTTATTTTCATTAATTTAAGAAAAAGTTAATTATAATTATTATTAGGTGTGAAATGACTAGTGATTTATACCCACATTTTTAAATTGCTTGTTAGTAAACAGTACTCATCAAAGGCTGTAGTATAGTTCGCAATCAATACCTTAAATTGTGCCAATAAAATTGCAATATTTAAAATTTTAGGAAGGCTGTACAGCACTAAAAATAAAAAATATAAAGATTACTGGTAGTGGTTCGATTCCCGCCTCGTTGTATTATTGTGGTACCCACTCCTAAAACAGTCTTTCAAGACTAGATGAAAGGGGTATATTGGTCATATTTAAAAGATGTGGCAAATATTCTTAATAAAAAAAAAGAAATGGTCCTCAAAACCTCAAAATATTCATTAAAATACATTCGTCATTAGCTCATGGGCACTAACTTTAGGCGAGGCAGGTCCCAAATCTCTTTAAAAATTTTCTCAGAATACAGGTTATTTGTAAATCACAAAGCAAACATTAAAATAATTTCAAACTTTATTGCCTGAATGCACTTCAATACAATTACGTTTCGGACATGTCTTTTCAATATCAACAAGTAGTCTTAGAGCTAAGTACCAAATTACCTGTACAATGGAATAAAATGTATAAGTCAAATATTTAAAAATACTCCACTAATCCCCACATTTTTTTACCCAATCTAAAAAACCACCTTAAAACTATTTAGTTTAAATACAGTCCAATCTCAAAAATCTGTACTGAATACAATGAAGCTGAATAATTTGTTTAAAAGCAATAATAGTCAGGGATCTGTAGAACATTTTCTATCAAGTTAATTTTTTGTGAGTTGCTTCATCTCAATGAGACGATCAAATTTTTAAATTACGAAAATTCTTGATTCTGGTAGGTAACCGAGTTAATAAAAAAAAATAAAAGGAAATAAAAATTTCTGAACGTCGGAACGAAATAATACAACATAACAGCCACAATGTCCTACAAATTGCATGGTACATTATCTCGTTCCGACGCTCATTTTTTTTATTTCCTGGTAACTTAGCTAGCTACCAGAATCAAAAACTTTCGTAAATAAAAAAGTTGATCGTCTCATCGAGATGAAAATACTCACGAAAAATTAACTTGATAGTATTCAGTTGTAAAAAATGTTCTACGGATCCTGGAACTACCTAAGACTTGATATTTGAATCACACAATGTGTGAAAACGCAGGGCACAGCTAGTATGATACAAATAACAACAAATGACTCAAAAGATTATTTGAAATTAAATTATTTACATTTACAACAATGTTTCACAAACAAACAACTGTTTTCAACACCTCACTCATTAATAATAAACATTATATCAATTCTTCCTTTTAATTACTAACACACCCATATTTTTTTAATGGGATTCATTGAAATTAGACTATATTATTGCCTGATAAATTATAAACACATTACCTATGTTTATTAGGCAATTATTTGAATTACCATTTGTACCACCTAATGTTTATATGTAACTAAAGCTTTCCTTGCTTATACCTCTGTCTTGCTTGTGCTTTACTATATTTTGCTTTTTTCTCTGGTGCAGCAGTTTCTTGTTCAGATGTTTCATTTGTAGCTGAAATCATACAATAAAAATCATAATAAGAATCTTTGTATGGATTGATGAACTTGGGATAGGCTCTAGGATGTGTCAACGTCAATCATCATCATCATCTCATTATCAATAAATAGCCAATAGTCCAATAGTCTACCACAGTGGCCCAATGTGGATTGGCAGAGGAGATTCGTGCTCAACAGTGAGCCGAATATGGGTTGCTAATGATGATGATGATGATGATGATGATGATGATGATGATGATGATGATGATGATGATGATGATGATGATGATGATGATGATGATGATGATGATGATGATGATGATGATGATGATGCCGACGACGACGACGACGACGACGACGACGACGACGACGACGACGACGACGACGACGACGACGACGACGACGACGACGACGACGACGACGACGACGACGACGACGACGACGACGACGACGACGACGACGACGACGACGACGACGACGACGACGACGACGACGACGACGACGACGACGATGATGATGATGATCACGGATTTAAACGAAATTTGGTACAATTATTCTTCATACTCCTGGGCAAAATAAAATGTTGGGAAGTTCCTCCATTTTTACAGCAATACTACTGTAATTGGTAGTGGATTCAAGAAGTCTAATGGGCGAAACGCGGGCGTCTGCTAGTAGTTCAATAATTTCTGAACTGATTTTGATAATAGATGCTGAGAAATGAGCGGCAACATTCTATGTATATAATCTGCCACTGCAGCCAAGGTATAACTGTAAATTCATACTATGACACTAAAACTCTGTTACCTGCCTCAAGGCTTTAAATCATAAATATCTCAGTATAATTTTACCTAAATCTTCTGGTGGTTGGAGGGTTTTCCCTGCACTCCATGCACTCATTAATGTTGAAGTTTTTCCTATAGCCCATCCCAGGCCCGCGAGTGCCATTGCAAATGCCACCATGCTAACAGGATGCTGTAAAGAGTAACATTTAAATTACATCCTACTAAATTACTTTAATATTTTGTAGCGCCGCCCACCTGCATAAAAGCAGGGTTTATTTTCCATGTCCTCGTTTCTACAAGAAGGCCTTGCCATGTGATGTTATGGTGTGCCATTAAAATACGCTGATAATGATGAAATGTAGATATGTATAAATAAATATATACATTGATCAATATAATGTTGTCAATAGTTTCTGCTGAAATTCTATTGCCATAATTTAAATTACATATTTTAAATAAATAACATTTATATCTTACATTCAATGTAGGGCTTGTAGTCAAGGTGTAATCTAATAACACTACACCTATACCCACTATTAACCCAACACAGGTGCAGATCCAGATAGTGTTCTGATGACCTAAAACAATATTATATTATAGTTAATGAAATATTTAATTTATTTATGTCAGTTTATAAGTCAGATATTTAATTTTTGCTTGAAGCAGTGGCAGATTTACTCTAAGGCCCAGCAGTTTTTGCCTAGGGCAGCCAAAAAATTAGGGGCAGCCTAACAAACCAATGTGACAAAAAAATGTGGGAAAAAGCAATTAATAATAAAAATAATTCCCTTATCACAATTATTTAAAATTTATCAGTTTCTTTGTGAATGTATTATTTAAATGCACCATTAACTTCGGAAAATATCACAAAATAAATTGATTTTGATAAAAGGCCATCACTTCTTTCTTTCACAAGTTCTTTCAATAATCTATGCTCTATTATAATGGATGGGTGCTGAAAAGGTTGTGCTGGTAAATTGGGGCCTAAGGTGGCCCAGACTACAAATCCGCCACTGGCTAAGTGTAATTACCACAATGATAAGATATATCATGTAGTCTATAGTAATATTATAAAGTGAA
This sequence comes from Bicyclus anynana, assembly GCF_947172395.1. Classification (NCBI taxonomy): domain Eukaryota; kingdom Metazoa; phylum Arthropoda; class Insecta; order Lepidoptera; family Nymphalidae; genus Bicyclus; species Bicyclus anynana. The sequence continues at coordinate 10,430,537 of NC_069099.1, read as the reverse complement.
GTTTTTGAGGTTTTTAGGGGGAATCTCTGGATCTACAGAACCAATTTTGGAAATTCTTTTACCAAGAGAAAGCCACATAATTGGGATTACAGGCCTGCATTACTACAGGGAAAGGAAACTATGCAGGTAAAAGCGCAGGGCATCTGCTAGGCACTTAGAAAGTGAGTCTACTAATGGAAAATTTAAATTAATTTGTTATTTTATGTAGTCACTTAATACTATGTCATGACTGAGACATTATTAGATTATTAACAACAAAGTAAAATTCTACATACTGTTTAATTTCAACTATGAAAGTTCTGCTTAGTTTCAAAAACATGGCCCATAAAGTCAGTGAAGCTAGTAATTTTATTTTAACTTTCTAAAGTTGTTTCATTACATTCCTGTTTTACAATGATAACGCTGAATATCTTTTTTACACAATTGTCATACCTTTAATTTTTTTCTTCTGTTCGTCTGTGATTGTTTTGATAGACTCCATTAGCTTAACATTATGTGGCTCTAGCTGTAATGCTCTTGTGTAAGAAATGATAGCTTCATCGTATAACCCGCTAGCCGCTTCTACTTCAGCCCGGCGAAAATAGCCCTAAAATATAGAAAATCTAAAATTGAACATACAATCATTATCAGAATGCAGTAAATAAAGTGGATGTACCTTTGCCCATTGTGGTTGTAATCTAACAGTTTCATTTGCGTCCTGAAGTGATAAGTAATGTTGGTCTAACTTCAAGAATGCGAACGACCTATTGCTGTATAAAACATAGTTGTTCGGATCCATTTTAAGCGCTTGTGTATAATGTAATACCGCCTCAATGAATTTTCCATCTTTGACACAGTCGTTACCCTTTACTCTCAGTTCTTCGACACTTATGGAGGGAGATCCTTTTTTTGTTTCTTCCATTCTGAACGAGTATGAATGTTATTGAAATTTTATCTTTTAATACTTGTACATGTTTAATTTATAAAAATAAAAAAAAACGGAGAAACGATCATAAAATTTCAGATTCAGGCCAATCCAATTTCGATCAAATGTCATTGTCAAAATCAAATTGTATGTCAATGTCAGCTGTCTGCTGCCAAGTGCCAAAATGTATATTGTCAAAATCACCACAGATCATGTACCATAGGCTTTTAAACCATGAAATTGAATATAATAAAATGAAAAATAAACCACGAAATAAAATACTAAAGTAGTCTGTACGGTCTCCTACTGATTCTGAATGCATTATTTTTGGAATTTATATTTGGGATCACACACAATCGTGTTCCGTGAACTCTATCTGCCTATTATTCTTTAATCTTTGACAAACGGTTAAAAATAAGTCTATAATACTTTGGCTCCAAATTATAAACATAGGTACAAAATTTGTTCAAACCTTGTTCTTTTTCACATTCTTTGCATTACCTGTTTGTGCTGAAGAATCTATAATTGATTAAATCTTTTATAAAATAGCAGCAATAAAGCGTAAATACACTGAATTTTAAAGAATACTGTAGTAGGTACAATGTTGTTGATTGTAACATATTTTTCATCTCTGTATTTTAATATTTTCATGCAAGTATCAAAGTTAAATTACATTTAAGTCTGCAAAACATAAAGCCTTCTGTAATGGGACAGGATAACGAAATGTAGTAGGGAAACTAGATGTGAAGAGAATAAACCTATTAATATATAAATATCTATTATATTAAGTAATTATACCTAAAATCATAGTGCATGTGTATTTTTTGTAGTATAAAATAACATTCATGTAATTAAATTATGTAGTTTATTTGTAATATTTTCATTAATTTCTTAAATTATAATAAATATAATATGTTATGCAGAATGGCACAAACAAATTAATTTTAAAATGTAACTTGGTAAAAATGCAGATTCGCTTAAGCACAAATTCAAATTATTGGTATATGCAGGTTAGTAATCAATGTAATATTAGGTATAAACTTCATTGGGGTACATCAAAATTAACTAAATATAACATAATCACTTCCTTCAATGAGATTCAAACATTTCAGATTATTCTCAAAATCTCCATTAGTCAGATCTAATTTTACACATATTACAATTGGAGGTTTAGCATTGATAAAATTAATAACAGGTAACTTTGCTATTACTTTTCTTTTTCTAGGGCAATATAGTTCAATTGTGCGACCAATTTTTTTTTTATCAATGTCACAAAATGCCTTGACTTTTTTAATATTTTCTGGATTAAGCATTCTCACAAATCTTCTACCAGCTTTGCCTGCATTCCATACAGTAATGTGCTCCCACTTTGGTAATACACACATTTCAAGTCTTTTTAACTGAATTTTCTGTATGTTATTTCTCATAACAGAAAATGTAGTGGCATCTTTATGATAGGTATAAATTAAAAGTTCATTGTCAACTCTATATAAATCACCACCTGCATCAATGTGATTATAAAAAAAAATAAGGTCTTCCGGAGTACCAAAACCAGTCTCATCAAATCCTCCAACTTTATCAAACACAGAACGATGACAAAACCATGTAGGCATTAATATAGTAGGGCCATATGATAGATAAATTTGTAACTTCATTTGCGACTGTTTAATGTTATTAGCCCACCTGACAAAGCGAGGAGTGGAATTTGGAGGATCCCGACTTATTCTACAACCTATTAAACAACTGTGATATAATCTTGCAACTTCCCACTGCATTAAGATCCTATCATTATGCATAACATCGTCAATATCTTGAAAGCAAAGATACTGGCCAGAGCTGGCATATACAGCTGCATTCTTAGCTGCCCCTACGCCTTTTGATTGTTCCGATCCAGTGTATTTCAATGATATATTACGCATGTGAAAATATTTGATCCAATTATCAAGAATATCTTTAGATCGGTCGGTGCTTCCATCATTGTATACAACAATTTCCACTTCTAATTTAGTATCAAAAATCGTCTGATTAGCAATAGATTTCATGCAATTATTAATCCATTTTTCACCATTGTGTACTGGGATTATTACAGAAATATTAATCATACTTTCTTCATCTTTCTGTCGAAAAAAATATTATTTGCATGGAAGATATTTTGTCTAATAAAGTTCTAGATATAAATTAGGATCGTCAGAATTTTCCATTTTTAATACATATTCAACACATCAAGATCATTTTATCAAGTCAAAGATTATCAAAGATTTTACAAGATCTTAGCTTCACATTTCTAATTCCAGTAAATAAATAACTCTCAAATTAAATTACATAAATCTATTGAATTTCGGAATGTTTGAAAAAAAGCACCACAAATCCACAATCACAATAGCACCACAGACCACAAATGAAGAAAAAGAATAGCACCATGACCACTAATAATCTGTGGCCATGACGTTTGTGAAAAGCAGCCGTGCTTCATTTGTCGTTTGTGGTGGAAAGACACAGACCACAAATGTGATTTTTTTGTACAACTGGCTTAATGCTCTGCTGTACATATATTTATTTATGCTGTATGTATATTTATGCACTCTAAATATTCCTTTTTGTGTTGTTGAAGATGGTGACTAACAAAATACCTATACCAACTATTCATTAGTACCACAGACGACAAATGAAGATTAGAACATTATTTGTATTGTGACATATGTCATCTAAGTGATATTTTTTTATCTGCCCCTGCCAAAGTGCTGACTTTGACCACAAAGTTTTCATTTGACGTTTGTGGTCAAAGTCAGCTGTCAAATCAAAAGGATTAAAATTTAATTTGACTGTTTACTCATTTTTCTTGTTTTCTTTTTAAATATCTTTTCGCGAAATATTTAAGCTATTCTGTTTAAATGGGTATTAAAGAAGCTGCAATTTACTTAGATAATCAATGGAATACCTATTATGCTGGTCAGACTGTGAATGGAAGAATAGAATATGTTTTTGATAGCCCAAAAAAAGTTAGAGGTGAGTAAGCTAGCTATATTTTTTATAGAAATGATAGCATGTTAAGTAGGCAGTATACCTATGACTCATAGTTTGTCTAACTCATCATAGTACAGGTATTATTAGCCATAGCCACCGGAAATTTAGACTGAGGAACAAAATAGCTTCTAGATCAATAATTTCATTGGAACACTATAGGTAGATCTGATGAATCATTATTATTGATCTAGCTGCAAAGTTATTGTTTATCAACTTGTTTTATTGGAGATCACTCTTAGGATTTATGGAGCTTATTACACTGCATTTTTGTGGATTGGCAAGCTTATGGCCTATGTTGATAATAGCAGACGCCCGCAACTTCGTCCGTGTAAAAATCAATGTAAACTTTCAACCCCTGTTTCACCACTTTAGAGGTTGAATTTTAAAAATTCTTGAATCACATTATATTTCGTATTTCGTTTATGATTTATGAATATTTTTTTAAAACTGTAACTTTAAAGAAGAAGACTTTCCACACAAACTTTCAACGCCTATTTCACCCTCTTCTATTTTTATTATAGGGTCAAAAGTACCCTATGTTTTGCTCCAAAGTCCCATTTACCTTAACACCAAAATTCATCTTGATTGGTTGGGCCATTTAGTTGTGAAAAAGTAACAGACAGACTTACTTTTGCATGTATAAAATTAGTATAGATTTGTGTTTAGTTTCTCTTAAAAATAAAGTTATTTTGGGGAAAGGTACATAAAATTCTGTTTAGTCTTTAAATAAAAAAATGAACTCAAATCAATTACTTACATTATGTATTAGCAGATGACAGTTTTAACAGCATAGTTACTCCAGTTTCAGTAAGAACACAGCATAAAAGATAGTGTATGTTTATCGCTGATAATGTAATTTTCTCGTGGTGAAAGAATTTTTAATATTGGTTTAGTGTTTTATATTCTGGCAAGTTCATTGATGACACTCCCATGATATGCAGGCGACAGGGGGGAAAGACTGCGGGTATGAAATCGTGCGTGCGGGGAAGTGAGGTGCATCAGTTGTGGGTTTTTCATTCATTGCTACACACCCCCCGGCCTGCGCGGACCATCGGGAGTGTTGCGAACGAAGTTGCCAAACTACAGCTGTGACAGCACAACAAACTAATTAACACACATTCACTTTTGTAATGGAAGTAATGATTGTTACAGGCATTCATGTCAAGTTTAAAGGTGAAGCTCACACTGAATGGAGTGAGAGTAAGCAAGAGGAGGATTCTGAAGGTAGAACACAATCCACGGATACACTGCATCAAGGGAATGAGGAATACTTCCAGATATCATATTACTTGTTGGGAAGTAATAATGGTAAGCATAATTTACTAGTATACAGATAGAAAATACAGCATTAAAGGGCTAATAAATGTCTTGATAATACTTGTTTTTAAATACATAAACTTTACTTTTTAGCTTTACTGTACCTTGTGTAGATATTTAAATTTCTGTTAGAATAAAGATTTAAATTAATGTTCTATCTATACTACAGCCATAATCAATGTGTAACTATAAATTCATTTAAGAACAAGTTAGTTATAATTATTATTAGGTGAGGTTTTCCTACTAATATTATAAATGTGAAAGTTTGTATCAATGTTTATTTGGATGTTTGTTAATCTTTAACACTGCAACTACTGAACCAATTTAGCTGAAATTCAGAATGGAAATAGATTTTACTCTGGATTGACACATAGGATACTTTTCATCCCAGAAAAACCATGGTTCTTAAGGGATTTGTGAAAAACTAAATTTCATGCAGACATAGTTACGGGCGTCCGCTAGTGAGTAAATGTTTTACTGTTACATTATGTTGTCCTACTTCTCTATATTAATATGTTGATAACTTGATACTGACATAGGCTGCATATTAATTAATTGCTGTTATTCGTCGTCATCAACCCATATTCGGCTCACTGCTGAGCTCGAGTCTCCTCTCAGAATGAGAGGGGTTAGGCCAATAGTCCACCACGCTGGCCCAATGCGGATTGGCAAACTTCACACACGCAGAGAATTAAGATAATACTCTGGTATGCAGGTTTCCTCACGATGTTTTCCTTCACCGTTTGAGACACGTGATATTTTAATTTCTTAAAATGCACACAACTGAAAAGTTGGAGGTGCATGTCCCGGACCGGATTCGAACCCACACCCTCTGGAATCGGAGGCAGAGGTTGCTGTTATTAATAAGGTGTTATTATCTGTTCTAAATAATTAATAGCAGATTGTTATACAAGGTGCTAGTATGTTAAACTATATACACAGTAATTTTAGTTTTGAGTCTTAGCAAGGAGTTAAATATAACCGAGTTAGATATTATGGATATTTAGCACAGTGTGTAACTTTCTTTTTTTTTACTATAAATGATGATTTGATGAAATATATTTACCATCCAATGTCCTGTGGTATTAAATATGTTGATTGTTAAACAAAGTGGCTTTCATTTTCTGAAGCGACCAAGTAAGATGGCAATGGCAATGGTGTTGGACTTCTTAGTCCCATCTCTTTTGTACCAACGCAAAGAAAGAGATAGCTGTATTTCCAGTTGCGCTGCCATTGGTTGAATTTTGTATAACACCATTGGGCTCATTTGGATTAAGCTGTCCACATCTGTGTTGTATTCTTCTTTAAACCAAGTTGAGTTATATTCAACCAGGAAACTGTTTGCAATCATCATCACCTCATCATTGCTATAGGAAATAAAGTAATTTGTATCTTTCTCTTTTTTATAGGTAATGAGATAGAAATCCCACCAGGTAAACAAGTATACAACTTCACATGTGCACTGCCTCCAGTTTTGCCTTCATCATTTGAAGGGCAATATGGTTATGTCAGATACACTGTCAAAGTTACACTTGACAGACCTTGGAAATTTGATCAGGATACAAAGGTGGCTTTTACTGTCATAAATGCATTGGATTTAAATTTGAATCCATCTTACAGGGTGAGCATATTATATTTAATTATTGGATAGAAGCAGGCGGTACTTTGCGGAAGTTCATCATCATCATCAACGAGTTAATTATTTTGCTATCATCGGCGGAAAGCCGACGAACCCATGCGACAACGTCACCCAGGTCCGACAAAATACGCTCTATGTACGTTTCACCCCGAAACCGGAGCATCCTCAGGAGATGTTGACTCTACAACGTGCAATTGCACGTTGTAGAGCGCTCAGCGCCGTTATGATACTTTAGTTGTTTGACAGCGAGACACCGTCTGAATATTTTATGAAGTCTATGAATTTATACCTATGTATGCTGAATGATGTGTGTGGTATGTCTGTCATAATAGCAGTTATTATTTTTAGGAGCCAATACATTTCCAAATGGAGAAAACGTTCTGTTGTTTCTGTTGCGCCTCGCCTCCGTTGTCAGTGGATGTACGGGCTCCGGTGTCGGGGTATTGCCCCGGACAAGTCATACCACTTGCTATAGACATTGAGAATAAAAGTAACGTTCAGTTACACCTTGTCAAGATTTTCTTAAGAAAGGTTTGTATTTTTTTTTGTCTTTATAATTTTATTTCCAGAAATACGCCGTAACCGAATTGTCCGGTCTAGGGTATGATCTATCTCTATACCCAATTTTTTATTGGTATTACACACAAACTTTCGTCTTTCACTGTTCAAATATTAGTGTGTTAGAAATCTTTTAAATTGTACCTACTGCAGAGAACTTCGCGGTAACCATTTTTCTAAAGATAAAAGCATATTGTTTTATTTTCATTTATGTTTTCCATATTAAACATTTTTGGAGTTTACTCCTTAAGAATCGATTTTTTATATATAGTCCCCGGTATAAAAAAAAATATGGGCAGTAAAATTCGATGAACGAATGAGACCGTTACGTTTTTTTGTGCGCAACCTTTTCTGCGCACCGTGCGCTGCTGCCCCTCGGTTGCGCACCTTTCACTTTTGAGACGTACATAGTGTATGCTGCGGGGCAACATACACCTATTGAGATAGTCGATCTGAAGTAAACTCTATTTGTGCGTCGGAGCTGACACACACTTTTTTTCCACATTAATATATCCCATATTTAACTATGGGATAAGTTAACTGATATAAAAAGCAATCACTTTATAGATTTTTACTCTAACTATTGTACTTTCTAGGTTGTTACCTATAGAGCCACATCTCCTAGCACTGCTATCAAAAAGTCTAAAGATATAATAATTACAATGCAAGAAGGACCCGTACCGGCTGGAGCTGTCAAAAATTGGAATTTAAATTTGGAGATACCACCAATACCACCTTCAAACTTGGTCAATTGCAGTATCATTGATTTGGATTATGATTTGAAGGTAACATACGGGGACTACTGTAACTATAGACCTATGCTAATTGGCTAAATGGCCACACTAGTTGCGGCTAAGGACTGACCTAGCCGCAGTCAATTGTTTTATATTACCATGCAGACATTCGTAAAGTGTTTTTCAGATAGCATGGGTATGCATGCAGTAGCCTGTATGAGGTTCATAATACGTACCATTATCGTGAATCACGGCAAACTTTCAAGAGTGAAACGATCTGTCATCTGCACCATTCTACATGAACATTAAAACTGCATAAATGGGCTTCACGAACGGACTGAGCAGCCCATATATGCAGTACAACAAACGTCCATAGCAACGTAGCAACGACTTGCGGTATGGACGGCTTCAGTGTGCTTGTTGCGTTCGAGTCGTCCACATCCCTTGTTGTGTAATTATTTATGGGTTACTTGGGATAGGCGGGGAGAGTGACCTGACTGGAAAAGGAGAGTGTTTGTTAACAGTTAAAGGGGGAGAGTGACTTGAGTGGAAAAGGAGAGTGTTTGTTAACAGTTAAAGGCGCCTACACACAACGTTCACAAGTGCGTGACTTCACTCAAGGTCATTCTCTGCCATTCTAGGGTCTTATTTTGGTTACAGTTTGATTTGTTAATTAAGTTGTCCTGACAAATGTTGTGAAATAACCTTTGTTCGACATTAGTTTTCTTATTTTTGTAATCACTTCTGAGTCTGCTAAAATAAGCAGCTGTGTTTTTAAATGTACCCCCTTTCTCTCCAATTAGTTATAAAGACTGTTAGAAGTGGGTAAAACAATAGTACAGTGATTTAACACTGTCGCGACTTAAACATATCTTCTTTATACAGGTTGAGTGTGCTGTATCAGGGATGCATATGAATTTGAAGGATCGCAAATATATAACGATTGGCACCGTGCCATTGGTTGGCATGGCGGGCCAGCCATCGACAACGCCATCGGCTCCCGTCGCTCCAAGCTCGCCGAGCCAGCCGGCAGTGTTGCCAGTGGCGCCTGGACAGCCTGCGCAGCCTGGCATTGTAAGACTTTTGTTAAAGGGCATTGGGTAGTTTTGCATGGGACCTTGGCTATATTTTATTTAAAAGATAGCAATACATAACGATTGGCACTGTGCCATTGGTTGGCATGGCGGGCCATACATTTCTTAATTCTCTGCGTGTGGCTGCCAATCCGCATTGGGCCAGCGTGGTGGACTATTACCCTTGTCATTATCAGAGTAGACTCGTGCTCAACAGTGAGCCGAATCATCATCATCGTCATCATTATCATTATAAGCCGATGGACGTCCACTGCTGGACATAGGCCTCTTGCATGGACTTCCAAACAAAACGGTCTCGAGCCGCCAGCATGCAGCGGCTCCCTGCAAACCGCTTGATGTCTTTGGTCCACCTAGTGGGGGGTCAACCAACACTGCTTTTCCGGTGCGGGGTCGCCATTCCAGCACCTTGGGACCCTAACGTCCATCGGCTCTTCAAACTATGTGGCCGGCCCATTGCCACTTCAGCTTCGCGACTTGCTGAGCTATGTCAGTGACTTTGGTTCGTCTGCTGATCGCCTCATTTCTGATTCGATCACGCAGAAAAACTCCAAGCATAGCTCGCTCCATCGCCCGCTGAGTGACTTTGAGCCTTCTAATAAGGCCCATAGTTAGCGACCAAGTCTCGGATCCGTAGGTCATCACTGGCAACTGTTCGAAGACTTTCGTCTTCAGGCACTGAGGGATATGGATTGTTAATGATGATTTCTTTGTGTTCTACAACAGGTAGCAGGTGGAGACACGCTACCCGGCGGCTGGGTAGCGCCGGGCGCGCCGCAGCCACAGGCTCCGTATCAAACACTCTACCCTACTTTGAGTAAGTTTTCTATTATTTTTTTAATATTTTTGAAATACAAAATAAAAAAAAATTAAGCCGTTTGATCCTTTGGTTTGATTTGGGAGATAATTTGAACCAAAAATGAGAACGTTCATTTACACTCGAAAAACAATACCCTTTTCCTGAAAAGTCGAGTAAAAATAGTGAGATTCCCATACACACTATGCTAACATTAGTTAAATGTGTCATCATCATTATCATCATCATCATCATCATCATCATCATCATCATCATCATCATCATCATCATCATCATCATCATCATCATCACCATCACCATCATCATCATCATCACCATCACCATCACCATCACCATCACCATCACCATCACCATCACCATCACCATCATCATCATCATCATCATCATCATCATCATCATCATCATCATCATCATCATCATCACCATCACCATCACCATCACCATCATCATCATCATCATCATCACCATCATCACCATCATCACCATCATCATCATCATCATCATCATCATCATCATCATCATCATCATCATCATCATCATCATCATCACCATCACCATCATCACCATCACCATCATCATCATCATCATCATCATCATCATCATCATCATCATCATCATCATCATCATCATCATCATCATCATCATCATCATCATCATCATCATCATCATCTCATTCTGAGAGGAGACTCGTGAACAGTGAGCCGAATATGGGATGATGACGATGACTAAGCTAAGATTTATGAGTGTTCTTCTATCGCAGGCGAGCCGGTTTACAAGGAGTCCCCGTACACGGCGCGCACTCTGTACGACCGCGGGGACAGCGCGCACATGATCACGAGTCCGGCCCGCTTCGCGCCCTACTACCCCACCTACGCCGCCGTCCAGCCGCCGCCCCTGCCGCGCTGAGATAACTATACACTTATCACATTAATGATCACTACAAAATAAGCTACGTTCATTAACCTCTTATAATAAAAAGACGCAGAATCATGTAGACAATTTCACTTAAAAACTGGCCAATTTTCTTTGACAGTTTTAATTATTGAAAAGATTATACCAAAAGCCTTTAAATACAGTCCAATATTCAATAAAAACACGACATTAATGATCACTAAACAAAATAGGCTACGTTCATTGACCTCTTATAATAAAAGGACGCAGAATCATGTAGAAAATTTCACTTAATAATAAAAATTTTAATAAAAAAAATACAACCGACTTCAAAACCTAAAAACGTACCTACTAAACTAAAAAGCGAAAAATAACATCATAATATGTTCTACCTGCTGATCAGTATGAAGGCGGTGCTAAGCCGGTGATGTTCATGTTATAGATTTAGATTTTGCAGACAGTGTTGTTTCATGTGGTCCTGTCAGAAATGGCTTAAATTAAGACAACACCGGCTAAGCACCGACTTCATACTGATCAGCAGGTAGAACATATTATGATGTTATTTTTCGCTTTTTAGTTTAGTAGGTACGTTTTTAGGTTTTGAAGTCGGTTGTATTTTTTTTATTAAAATTTTTATTATTTTTCAATTTTTAGTGTAAAATGACAGTCACAACCCATCTTGGTACAAAATTCTCAGCAATACAAATTAATCAAGCCCAAGCACAAGGTAGCTACCGTAATCCGTCAAGGGGTTCCCTTCATTGACCTTGGTCTTCATCATCAGACCCCTAATAACAGACACAACTCATCTAGGTAGAAAGTTCTCAGCAATACGAATTAATCAAGGCCAAACACAAGGTAGTTACTGTAAACTGTTAAGGAGTTCCCTTAATTGTCCTTGGTCTTCATCACCAAACCCCTAAATGACAGTCACAACCTATCTATGTGGAAAGTTCTCATTAATACAAATTAATCAAGCCCAAACACAAGGTAACTGCTGTAAATCGCCAAGGAGTTCCCTCGTCTGTTTTATGACTCCATCATCAGATCGATTTTAAACTTTCATAATTTTGTATTTCTCAAAGGTACTAAATTGGAAAAGTTTACAAACACACTAGGCACCCATATAATTTTCGAAAGTTCCCCTCAATTTCTCCAGGATTCCATCATCAGATCTTGTCATGATGGCAATGGGACCAAATGGGGACTATACCGTTTCAAACAAAAAAAGAATTTTTGAAATCGGTCCAGGCGTCTTTGAGTAATCGGTGTACATACATAAAAAAAAAAAAAAAAAAAAAAAAAAAATACCGACCGAATTGAGAACCTCCTCCTTTTTGAAGTCGGTTAAAAACTGGCCAATTTTCTTTGACAGTTTCTTTAGTTTTGAAAGAAAATTATACCAAAAGCCTTTAAATACAGTCCAATATTCAATAAAAACACGACATTCATGATCACTAAACAAAATAGGCTACGTTCATTGACCTCTTATAATAAAAGGACGCAGAATCATGTAGAAAATTTCACTTAAAAACTGGCCAATTTTCTTTGACAGTTTTAATTATTGAAAAGATAATACCAAAAGCCTTTAAATACAGTCCAATATTCAATAAAATCACGACATTAATGATCACTTAACAAAATAGGCTACGTTCATTAACCTCTTATAATAAAAGGACGCAGAATCATGTAGACAATTTCACTTAAAAACTGGCCAATTTTCTTTGACAGTTTTAATTATTGAAAGAAGGTTATACCTAAAGCCTTTAAATACAGTCCAATATTCAATAAAATCCCAAATTCAGAACAAATTCAACCTTAACGATTGAGTTTAAAGTTGAATTTGCAAATGCGACTACTTGAATTAAGTGCCAAGAAGTTGTGTTTGGCAGTCATTGAGTGGGGACGTTTTTTAGTCGCTGATTGAGCATTCACAAAAAAAAGCTATTGAGTAGGTGCAACTTTAAAGGATACCAATTTTCAAGGTATAAAACGGTTAATTTCATTAAATTAATAAAAAGACATGTATCCAGTGACTTTAACTGTATTAAGTATTGTGAGCTTTATAAATCAGCTTTAAGCATTGAAAGGAAATGAATAAAGTAGACACATTTTTAGATTTAAAGCTTAGTACACCAGTAGAGCTGATGGTTGAAAAAAAATTAACAAATCAAATATTTATGAAGTAGTTTTTAAAAAACTGATGGGAACTCTCATAATATAAATGCAAAAGTTAAGCTAATGTGGACTAAATACTTTCTGTTTTAGCCGTACAGTGTTGTTTTCAGTTTTGCCTGGCTTAACTGTACAGTTAAAACTATAACATATTCAAAATTCATTTATTTTAAGTAGGCTCAGTTTACAAGCACTTTTGATACGTCAGTTGACTATTTGTAAAGAATCTAATACCGGTACACATATATAAGTATAAACTAACTAAAGTTGGCTATATGGTTTATACGCCGTAGAAATAGGTGCAAAAGACCTTAAACCTTAAAGACCTTTAGCCTCTGTAGAACAGTAGCAAGTTCTATATTAGAACGGGTATCGAAAGCTGCTCTAATAGGATCTTACCAAATTTGGATAGGCAGGGAGAACAACACGAGCAGAGGAGGGGAGTGTTAAACGATTGTAAAGGAATTCCTTAACCCTACGTCCTTTGGTCACAAGTCCAGGACTCTGCTCGTAGTTTATCTCTCTACCACGCGATGGACCCGGTACCCGCATGGTGAATCCATGGAATGCTAAGATATTCGTCTCTTTTACCGTCCAATTTCACCCTCTGATATTATAGTCTAGCCATAAATATAGAAAATTCTAGATTGGAGGCGATTTATCCCATCTGTGCTTTGTATGCTAATGGAAGAAAATAGTTTTATCACTTTGTTCCGCATTGTGGTATTTTATATTTTTCTGGTCACGTTTTACAACAATATGTACCTATACATAGTATTAAAATAGTTTGAATTTCATATACCTACAGAAAAATTGACCAATTATTATCTGTCGCACCCTCAGACCAATTATTGTATAGGACCTGCCTCGCTAAATGTTACTTTTCTGTCAAAGTATATGATCAACGATCTAATGCGATTATAAAAACTGTCTCTATAATCGGTGTTAAATAGTTGTAATCGTGTTCATCGGTTAAAGAGCTCCGTAAAATACCTTTTTGTGAAATTGAATGGTGTAAAAATCGAACAAAAACTTCTAGTTTAGTACAAGATATATACCAAATGTAAGCTCATTTTCCTCAGAAAATGACAGACAATTTTGTTCGTGACTATGAGTGCGATACAGGTCCTTCTATAATTGGTCTGAGGTCGTACCACACAAAATGTAGGGTTCTGCAGTTGCCCGTTGAAATGTACGCATTTAAAAGAAGACTTCTTTTTACATTATTAAAAAAAATCTTTTACCAATAGAAAGCTATACTATTAATGAACTTATTAAAATACAGCCTATGAAACTTAAACTATTTTACAGCTGTACCTAATCCTACAGTCTGTTCGTTTAAAATAAAGTAAAATTTATAGTATTTTGGAAATATTTTTGTTAATCGTTGTTTTTGACCAGTGGCGTAGCTTGCCTTGGAGGGCCCTGTATCAAAATTTTTAGACGAGCGGCAAATCACGAAAATCTGTTTAGCAGATTTTTATTATGTTTTTTTTTCTCGGGGAAGCCACAGATTAAGTGAGATTATGGATAAAATTTTTACAAATTTTTGCTTTCACACATATGGGGCCCCTGTAGTCGTAGGGCTTTGTCATTGATACGGCTGATACGTCGGTAGTTACGCCCCTGTATTTTGACGTATAAGTGTTAATTTACACGAGCGGCAGCTGTCGACTGCCGTTGGCTGCCGCCGAGACGTCGCTGACTGCAGTCGACTGCGGTCGTCGGTAGAGTTACCGCTCGTGTAAATGAACCTTAAGTTGAAATTGTATCCAATAATTAATGTGCCAGTGTTTAATTATAAAGCAAATGCTTTTAATGTTCTCAAGTGTAATGGAATTTGTATTTTTTTTTGTTACTAACAAGGTGTTTAATAAGTATAATGTAATCGACATTGGGTTCTAACATTTTATAGTCATATACATTTTTATAACATTTAGGTAGGTATATTGTTATGTTAAGTTTAAGGTTTGTTATGGCACAATCTGATTTTACAAGTAAGAAATAATTCTTTTATAATCATACACATTTATAGTAATAGATTTTTGACTATATTTTATTTATATACATTTTATAAAATTGTTTGTGTTTGAAAAATGGCGGACCATTCAATGGTTAGATTTTTTGAATGATTTTAAACGTTAAATAATCACTGAGTAATTCGTTGTATTATTGCGTGCTGTTTCTTAAATTACTTATTATACTTTTTTGAATTGGTATGTGATCAATATTGTAATCTCAAGTGTCGAATAAATTGTAATGCTTTTAGTAGGTTATACAATTTTATATGCTTTTTATTTGCATGTTAAAATATTGAAATAAATTATTTACATTTAGGGAGAGATTTTTATTGCTTTCAAATCCCACCAATCTTCAATTGTGTTTTAATATGTTGTGAGTGTAACTCCACTTTTTCGTTATCCGACACATTTCTATAATCATAAATAATTTTGGCATTATCCTTGCATAAATTAATATTATTCAAATTATTCTTATATTAAAAATCAATCCTATGCTTTGATCGAGAAGATATTTGTAACCGTACTGGGTAAAGAGTAGAAACTAGGATACGTGGATATACGTGTGGTATAGTATAGAAATTAGCCCGCTGCAATCTTAGATTAAATCGTCATGTAATTTGCCAGTAGCCGGTAATATCGTCTTTTACTACAAATATATAGAAAATTTAACATTTATAGTTAAATCACAAAAAAATTCGATTTATGATGAAGACTGACGGAACCCTGGGTGCCCCGATTCCAGACCAATTTGTCCAGTTTTATTATAGTTATAAAATTTACAGACCAAGTATATGGCCAACTCGATGTTGAACTTTTCAGTTGTCTCCATTTTAAGGAATGAATTATGACGCGTCTCAAAACGGTGAAGGAAAAACTAATATATCATTTGACGCATGCAAGGCGGACAAGGTAACAAAACTAAAACAAATATTATGATGAAAGAAACTTTATTCTTTTTCCTTCACAAAATAATCATAGCATTGAGCATTTTCAGTAAAAAAAACAAAAAGGTTGATTAAAAACAATGTTAAAAACCACAACAATTTCAATTCATAACGTCACAACATAGGTACTTAGGCGGTATTTTTGACATTTACACAATAGTTTTTTTGTGGTTGTTCTGACATTTACACACAATTTTTTCGTAGTATTTCTGACATTTACACATTTATTTTTGTAGTATTTCTGACATTTACACATTAATTTTTTTGTAGTATTTCTGACATTTACATTATTTTTTTTGTAGTATTTCTGACATTAACACATCCTATTTTTTAAGTATGTTACATAATGTGACATAATTTTAATCTAAAGACATATAACACCAATTAATACAAAAAATGTTCTATAATTAGCTGAAACTGTAAACACCAACATATTTTACAAAAATATGTTACCTATAACAGTATTTTTTTAAAAGAATGCTTTTCCCCGATTGTTTTTAAACAACATTCAAATATTTTTACAACTAGGTAGCAAAATATAACAGTTTATACATAATAATGAAGAATAAAATATGAAATTTTCGTAGTCTTAAAAACCAATTACATTCATTTAGACAAGTCATACTAATGTCATAAATGCATGCGGTGTATAATTTTTTTTGGTAAAATATATATCACATGTACATATTACATATTGATAGTATTAAATAATAATACGACATAAGTTGTATTTTTATTTGGCTATAAATTCTGTAACACATATTATTTCATTCGGAAATTATGTAATTATCGGGCCTTTGACATGTGATTTTGGAATTCAACTTACTAAATGACCAATTCCAACCCTTTACAAGTTAAAGCTTTGACCTCTTAGGACTAGAAAGTGTAGATTTGTTGCATTGTTTTTCAATTCTGTGTGTTTTAGAGATGCTTTCGTGAAGGAAAAATAATGAAGTATTTATTGCTGACATATTATTGTCTAATATATTATGTTTATGTATAGAGACATTGACTTTAATGAGTGCCTACCACAGTGATAATGGAAACAAAACCATATATAAAAAAAAAGATTGCCCTAAATGAATAAAATTCTACCGTGATAAATTTTTGCTTCATGTTATGATTAAAACGAACAGTAAATCACTAAAGAGCGTAAACGAACCTGTACCGTTGATTCCAGCAGGGACTAGTACGTGTGCGTACGAACATTTGAATGTACAATTCGTGTGTTCACTCGCGGTCTTTGTGCTCAATGTTCACCGACACGATCGTAACGCTACGGTAGACGCTGACGTGCAGCGGCGTCGCTCTGGCTACGACCCTGTGTATAATTTCCCCGAAACGTTTGTACGTCGAAAGTCCCTATTGCTATTCCTGTAATTAATGAATAAGTTTCCCCTCCTGCGTCGGATCTGTCGCTCGGGTGCGCTCGTCGCCGGTGCAGCCGCCTCTCCGCGGCTCGCGCTCGGCGTCTCTCGTCAGTACCGCGGCTCGCCCCCCGGAGGCCGGCGAGCGAGTCGGCGTCGCCGCCGCCGGGTCTCAGTACTGGCCGCAGCGCGCGCGGAAGCCGCCCTGGTACGTGGAGTCCTGCGACAGCAGCCCGTCCGGCTGCGACGGGCAGTCGGGCGCCGCCGACTCCTGGCTGAAGTCGGGCTGCGACGCGCCCTGCGACAGCGACAGCGGCGGCTGCTGCGACAGCGGCTCCTGCGACAGGCGCGGCGGGCGGCGGCGCGCGCGCGCTGGCCCGGCGGCGGGCGCGCGCGGCCCGCGGTGCGCGGCGAAGGCGGCGTGCGGCACGGGCGCGTGCGGCGCGCTCTCCGGCCCCACGTAGGCCAGCGGGTCGCGCGGCGGCCGCGCGCGGTCGTACACCGAGCCGGGCACCATGGCCTCGCGCGCGTCGAACATGGACGTCGACATGAAGTGCGAGCCGGGGTTTTGCGCGTTCACCAGCTTCTTGGGCTTCGCGAACTGGATCGCGGACTCCTTCAGGTTGGACAGCGGGCCCTCGGTGAGCACGCGCCGCTCCTTGTAGAACGCGAGCAGGTGGTTCCACAGCGGCTGCTTGCTCAGCACCTTGGGGTTGCCGACGACGATCAGCCCGTACTTGGCGCGCGTGAGCGCCACGTTGAGCCTCCGCGGGTCGCTCAGGAAGCCGATGCCCTGGTGCTCGTTGGAGCGGACGCAGGACATGATGATGATGTCCTTCTCCCGGCCCTGGAAGGCGTCGACGCTGGCGACCTCGATCTCCTGGTACAGTTTGGCGTGCAGGGAGCCCTGGTACTGCATGTGCTGCACCAAATACGAGCGCTGGCCCTCGTACGGAGTGATGATGCCGATCTGTTCAGGTCGGACGCCGGCCTTCAGGAAGCGGGTGGTGAGCTTCTCGACGTTGGCCGCTTCCGTGCGATTCAAGTAAGAAGTCCCGGAGCCCGCGATCTCCTCCTGTCCCTGGGTGACGTAGAAGAACATGGGCCGGTCGGGGCGCGGCCACGGGAAGTCGATCTTGTGCAGCCGCCGCTCTTCAGCGCTCACTCCGTTTTGAAGTGATCCTTCGTAGAAGAAGTCCGACGGAAAACGCGACAGCTCGGGATGCATGCGGTACTGGACCTCGAGCCTGAAGGGGCGGATTCCGAGGACGACGAGGCGTTCGAACAAACTCTGGCTGAGGCCGGCTTTGGCGGCCTTCTTGCACATGACGACAGGGCCGAGCTGGCAGTGGTCGCCGACGAGGATCAGTTGTCGTGCGCCGAGCACGACTGGCACCATGCACTCTGGTTCAGTGGATTGCATGCCTTCGTCGATGAGGATGGATTGGAAGCGCATACGAGCGACGCGTGGATCCCCAGCGCCCACACACGTGGTACACACCACATCGGCAGCATCCAACAAACGTCTCTCAGCGGCCCGCCGAAGAGCCCGGTATCGTCTCTCATCCGCAGCAGATAACTCTCCAGCCTCCTCCTTCAATCTGGTAAGCTTTCTCAGTTCACTATCAGCGGAACCTAAAGCACGCGCTTGTTCATGCAGTGCCAGAAATGACACAGAAGACTCCATAGCTTCGCGCGACTTGGCACACAATCGGACCACCTTTAACCCGGTTTTATGTATTTTCTCCGTCAGCTGGTCAACGGCAGTGTTGGACGGCGCGCACACCAACACCGGCCCGCCGTTCTGACGCACTAGTTGGTACACAATGGTGGCGGATGTGACAGTTTTGCCCGTGCCTGGGGGGCCTTGGATCAAGGACAATGGACGCTGCAGAGCATGTTTCACTGCATATACCTGTGATCAGAAAAAAACCACAATTTATTTTTTTCTTTTGAATATTACCAGCTTTAGATAACATACCACAACATAACTGAGCATTATTAGAAGGCGCAAAGTCACTCAGCAGGCGATGAAGTAAGTTATGCTTGGAGTTTCTCTGCGTGATCAAATCAGAAATGAGGAGATCAGCAGACAAACCAAAGTCATTGACATAGCTCAGCGTGTCACGAAGCTGAAGTAGCAACGGGCAGGCCATATAGTTTGAAGAACTGGTGGACGTTGGGGTCCTAAGGTGCTGGAATGGCGACCAGCACCAGAACATGCAGTGTTGGTCAACCACCCCCCTAGTTGAACTGAGGACTCAAGTGGGTTGTGTTTGTCAACAAAATGGATCTGACTCAAGTAGGAACATAGTTTGTGTGCAGATCAGGGCCTAAGTGACCTGCTACCTTCCAAGGACACCAAGCATGGCCTGACAAACTTTCAGTCTCCGTTAAAAGAGATATGTCTGACTATGGCACACCCTCTAGAAGACAGATCATTTATTAAAAAAAAATTTTTCTTAAGAGAAATGCTTGGGCAGGTGCACCCGGAACAGCACCTCCTCCACCTCGTGGTAGATGTAGCCCGACACCGACGAGTCGTCCTATCAGCACGACATACCTGCGATCTGTTCAAGTCGGGCAGGTTGGGCGCGCTGAAGTGCTTGGGCAGGTGCACCCGGAACAGCACCTCCTCCACCTCGTGGCCCAGCAGGCGGCGGTAGATGTAGCCCGACACCGACGAGTCGTCCACTGCGAATTTACGCAGAGCCAATTGCATTCTGAAATTGTGGCGAACTTAAAATTTCTCTGTGTGCTTTCATAAAACTTGCTATGTCTAAAAGTCATATTGTAAAAAAATAATAATTTAAAGAACAATTTATCGATGACTAGTGGACGCTTGCTACTTCAATTCCTTCATACATGATGCTAGCTTAACTTAACCCTTTAAAAGGTAAACGATTCCAACCAGTTGTTCTTGAGATTATCTCATTCAACCAAACCTTTCAGTTTTCTAATACAGATTTCTTGACATTATGCAGCATAAATAGCCTAAAATAAAATACCTGTCAAAAGATGTGCTCTTCCATATGAAGTCCACAACAAAGTTGGACGTACAGTCCAAAGGTGCTCCGACCCCACTCTTCAGCTCCAGACCAACATCGTCTCCATAGTTGTCAGGCACCTTGATCACGTGACCGACCCCTGACCATGCTTTGTGCAGTTCACCGACATATCTGAAAATTATAAATCAAAATTGTGACTAAACTTCTAGTCCACTCAAAATTTGGATTACGACAAACCGTGCTGGTAGCCCTTGACCACAATCTCACTTGATGGTAAGTGATGATGCAATCTATTTAATCTAAGTTGTTTTGTACATAAAGACATATGCCTTGTTTTCAGACTGAACTTAAAATTCATCAAGTTTGCTGTACTCTGGTCTGAAGAGCAAACAAATCTTAACGCCTATCGTCTCAGGTAAATGTAACATTAAGGGCAAAACTTTGAAATCAAATTAAATGAAGATAAGATATTGATAATGAGGAGTAAACCAAAGTGTCTAATTTGAAATGTAAAATAACAGATTCAATCTATGATTTCCCACAAAAATTGGATGTATGTTATCAAAATTACTTATGGCATCCACAGTATGGCAAGAATTATTTTTTTGACTAATAGTAAAATAGCTACAAACTAATTTTGTTTCTGCTTGTCGTACTCACTCCTAATATAGTCTTCTTCAACTAGTTGAAAGGAAATAGGGATAATTCAAAAGATATGGCAAATATTCATTATTATTGTTACCTGAGCCTCAACTCATCTCCATGCATCAGCTTCATGTCACTGTCAGTCTTGGCCAGAGTGAAGTAGGCAATTGTCTTCTTATTGAGGCCCACGTCCCAGCGCACTTCGATCCCTTCCTGAGTTTGAGACTCTTTGAGCCTCTTGTCATAATCTGCTTCCAATTTCACGAGTGGACCAAATATGTTTTGATACTGGTACCCATCTTCGTATCTGTAAAATAATCAACTTCAATCTCGTTGTTTTATCATAGCATGTACCCGTTTAAGTAATATCATAATGAACAACCACAAAATAAGTATAAATTAATTAATCAAAATCATTAATCAACTACAAGTTACACTCTTTAAGTTTTAAAACTTTATTATAATGCATTTACAAGATGGAGGATCCTGGGTTTAATTTCAGACTTTGCAGATTAAGGTTTTCTTGATTGCTCACGGCCTCCGTGGCGCAGTGGTATGCGCGGTGGATTTACAAGACGGAGGTCCTGGGTTCGATCCCCGGCTGGGCCGATTGAGGTTTTCTTAATTGGTCCAGGTCTGGCTGGTGGGAGGCTTCGGCCGTGGCTAGTTATCATCCTACCGACAAAGACGTACCGCCAAGCGATTTAGCGTTCCGGTGCTATGTCGTGTAGAAACCGAAAGGAGTGTGGATTTTCATCCTCCTCCTAACAAGTTAGCCCACTTCCATCTTAGACTGTATCATCACTTACCATCAGGTGAGATTGTAGTCAAGGGCTAACTTGTAAAGAATAAAAAAAAAAAAAAGGTCTAGCTGGTGGGAGAAGGAAAATCAAACAAAGGTCTACCTCAAAAGAACTTGGTGAGGCTCCTCATCCACACCAGGCTTCTCCAAGTCCTGAAAGGTGGCATCCACGTTATCACGCCAAAGCTCTTCCAGGCGGCCAATCTGCTGTGGTGTCACCTGCAATATTGTTTCATACATTATATTGTAATATATACAATTTTTACCTTATATGCTTTGTTATCATTTATTTAAATAATTATGTTACGTAATAATGTATATGTATAAATTAATTTCCTGTTTTAACATTCAACTCTAAATTCTTAGTTTTCCATCTAGTAACTGCTACTCTTTTGCAGCACAAAAATTGAATTTATGTTTGTGTCAACACCAGGAGGATTAATTCCAGTCAATTCAATTCAATTTTTGATTTCATGGCTTGCTGCTGTACCAATTGGGTACAATTTACTTCGCCATGTGTCACATGGTAAGGAAGACACACTTTTATAGAGGTTGATCAGTGTAAGCTGGGAATCAAGTATTAATTATTAACCAGCACAATTATGACATTGTATATAGCAGTTTTTTTTTTCTTTTGTTAGTTCAGTGACAGTTGCACTTGTTGCATAATGTGTGTTTCCCAAAATTTCATTTTTTCAATGTTCTACCATTCACCACTGGGGATGATGACTACGTTTGAATAAATCGATTTTTATGATACATTCGGGTAAATAAGGTCAATGTTAACAAATTTATACAAAAAAAGCAAAGAATGTTTGGATATTTGCAAAATAAATAATATTATAAAATTTCAAAATCTATCAAATTTTTTTTTATTGTAATTAGATAAAAATTCATACAGTTTTAGCTTCCTTACATTAAATGTGACATTTTTCAATAAACAAACTATAAACATAAACACACAAATAACAAAGATATTAGTTATTTTGTTCAAACGCCCATAAAAATCTAACGATCAGCGAGCCAACGACGTCACTAGTTCGTACCATTTTGCAAGCTCCGAAAGTAATGATCGCAGATATCCTGTTACTTTTAGAAAATTGCTTTACTAATTAGCATACTCTTAATTTATGTACAATTTAAAAAACTGTCATCATCCCTATTGTAAGGATTGGTTCAGGGGGATTTCTTAAATTCTGTAACTATCTATATATTAAAAATACTACAGACAGACTGATATACAAATAGACAAACAACAAAATGATCTTATAAGGGTTCTGTTTCTTCCTTCTGAGGTGCAGAAGCCTAAAAATGAATGAATGAAATGAATAATAAAGTTAACTTAACTATTTAATACTGTAATAAATACTACTTCTATTTAATATTTCCATTTAATACAATAAAGCAACATACCTGTCTGGCTCTCATTTGCTCTGCCTCTGAAGGTACTTTAACAAGCCACGACAAAAAAGCACGATCCGCTGAAAAAAAAATAATTGAATTTATAAAATGTGTAAAATTTAAAAAGTAAAAATTATTGAACTAGTGGGAAAAAACATACAAATTAAAGGCTTCCATTGCTCTTGATCCCAGTTCATATCCTTCAGGGAGCTTTGCGCAGCACATGGCTGGCTGAAATCAGAAGTTTTTGTAAAAAAATATATAATTATAATATAAAACTTTGAGTTTGTGTTATAGTGGCTATACTTAAACAATACTCAATGTGTACTGTTTACCAACAAACAAATTAAAAATGAGGGTGTAAATCATGAATCATTTCACAACTAACAATAATTATAATTAACTTGGTTCTTAAATTAATGAAAATAAATTTGATTAATAAGCTTAGAAAAATTAGATATAGTTAAAATATTTTGAATAACATTTTATGAGAAAACAATACATAAACAAGTTATCAAATGACATTTGTTTACTACCTATATAACATAAAATAAACAAGTTATGAAATGACACATGTTTACTACCTTAATTTTTTTGTTGGTAAACAGTGCACATTGGGCATGGCTTTAGTATAGTTTTAAGTTTGTATAAACCGAGTGACTCAAAATAAAAGAAAGGACAATTTGAAGGTAATAATTGGTATGTATTAAAGAAATTTTTATTTTATTTATTATTATTAGTATGGCTTTTTTGTAGTCTAAGACAAAAGTACCATCACAAGAGGAAAAATATATTTTCAGTGAACATCAGTGAATAACATACATCATGAAGAGAACAAGGCACAAGTTGACAATATCAAACAATAATAATTTCAACCTCAGAATCAAAAGTATCTCTCTATTTTCATTGTGATATGACAAAAGAGCCATATTTGTCATTTTTATAAAAATACTAGCAGATGCCCGCAACTTTGTTCATGTGAAATTCAAAGTAAACTACAAACTAATCCTACCCTACCGTACCCCTATACCTTTTTAAAATTTTTCTTCTGACAATAATAAACATCTAAATAAAAATAGTGAAATTGTCAAGCCCTTCACACGTGATGGCGTGACCAAGGGATATATGGATTCATTTTTATATATGTATATATATAGATTCTAATCAAATTAAGAACCTCATCCTTTTCAAAGTCAGTTAAAAATTACAATTATGCGAATACCCAAATGTTAAAAAAGAATACTCACCGACAAAGAAGTACAACAACAGAATCTGCTTTAGCCGGAATAAATCCCAGAACAAATACATTGCGTGCTCCGCATGAGTAGCATTCAAGTAGGGTTTCACCAAGCGGGCCATCGCGGTGTAATGCGGCTTCCTTGTGTTTAGCCCTCACCAGGTGGTTAATAATATGGGACCCTGAAGTGTTGCCCCGTCCATTGCAGAACCTGTAATATTTCATCAATTAATTATCCAAATAGTCTGTCAGTTAATTTAATTTCCACTCCCATGCTGTTGGTAGGCCATAGGCTTTAGTCACAACTAATTTTAATTGCGACAGAGTCAAATGTCGCTACCACAGTCAGACAAAAGTCAGTCAATCCACCTCCAAGCAAAATGGTGGTTCAAAGCTCTATAACTCTATAAGATAAAGGAGCCCTGAGTCATTGAAACAGGTGTAGTGATGTCATCTTAAAAAACTCTTATAAAGAGCTGAGATTGGAAATCACAAAGTGGAAATTCCCAAATGTGGGAATTCCAAATTTCTGCCAAAGGTCTATCAGTTGAACAATGTGATACAATGAGGTATATCTATCTATACATTAATCTAATCTGCTCAGCTTTCTGATAGTTCCTTGATAATTTTATAATTCTTAAACACTTACATTCTGGTTTCGTCTGTATCACTCATTGTAAGATGAGCGAGTTGACCTTTACCTTCATAGACATAACAGTTTATCATGATAATACATTAAAATTATGGCTGTAGTTGATTAGACTATAACATTCTAGCTTTTTCATGAACTTGGCAGATTTAATGTTCAACATAATTCCATATTTAAAAAGTTAATTTCTTTGCCTCAGTAATAGAAGCAGTTCTTTGCTAAGTATTTTAAATACATATGTATATCGGACACACAATTTCTTCATTAACTTTCAAATATATGCAAATAACCTTACCACTTGTTACAGATATTGCACATAACAACTGTGGCAGGGTCATGAATGCCACAGTACTTGCAAGCGTGGTCTGGAAGTTCTTTGCTGCTGTAAAGAGCTTCATCTTCCTCCTCAAATTGTAACTCTGCTATAGCATTGGCGACACTCGAAACTTTAGAGCTAAGGTCTGATCGTCCTAGACCATTCACCTGTAATTTAAAGACCAGTAAGGTGTGTAAAATAAATACATTTTCTTTCCTATGTTATAATTAGGTTATGCAAACAAAATATTTCCTCACTTGGTTGGACGTGGATAAACCGTGGTCGTGTTGAGACGCAGGTGTTTGGCTCTGGGACGGGATAGTGAAATCCGTAAATTCAAACTCGGAACCCTGGGTGTCAGCACCGATTAGATCAGCCTCTTCAGTCTCGAGGAATGTCAGCGTTTGAGAGCTCGGACCATACGCGTCGACACTCATATTGAATTGTGGTGAAATATTTATTTACGGTGATAAAAACAATGAAAATCGATCAAAAAGTAAATAGCACTCTACATTAAATGTTAATCCCATAACAATCGTACACTAGTAGAACAAATTACATGAATAATGTTGACGACCGAGAAAAATCGCCATGTTAGCACATGGTTTGTTTCCGTTTACAACTATTGATATTATTGGATGATTATTACTAAATCGAGTCATAAAAGTCTTATGAACCAATTACAATACGTGATAAATTATTAACACCAATGATGATGCTGGAAAATATGGAAATATAGACAATTAGTCTATTATTTTACAAGAGACAAAGATTTTATGAAAACTACAGGTAAAAAAAATCTTCTATAATGTCTTTGGTACTAGATGGACCACAGACGAATAACTTTACTTACTTGCAAGGTGTAAATGCTTTAATGTAAATGATAAAATGTATAAATTATCTAAGATAAAATATATGTATTTTATCCCTCCAAGAAACGTATTATAATTTATTTTTTAAATTTTAAAAGAATATAGCGATAGAATTATGCCTGTGATGATAGTTCCTATGCCTAGTGATGCCTAGTTCGGACCACTTTAGTATTTTAGTCGAGTACGAACAATTTTTAGATTTACCGCCCAAAAATCGTTCGTACTCGACTATTAAACTAAAGTGGTATCTATTAGTCTATGGTGGCTCAGTGGCTTACGCGATGGATTTAAAAGACAGTGGTCCTGAGTTCGATCCCCGGCTTGGCCGATTGAGGTTTTCTTAATTGGTCCAGGTCTGGCTGGTGGGCTTCGGTCGTGGGCCGTGTCTAGTTCTCATCCTACCGGCAAAGACGTACCGCTAAGCGAATTAGTGTTTCAGTACGATTTTGTGTAGTAACCGAAAGTGGTGTGAATTTTCGTCCTCCTCCTCAAGTTAGGCCGCTTCCATCTTACATTGTGTGAGATTGTAGTCAATGGCTAACTTGTGAAGATTTAAAAAAATACAATTTGGCGGTTTAGCTTCGCATCTATAAATCTGATAAAAGTACTGCCTCCAAGAAAACAATAGCAATAATTGTTAAGCATCATTTTGCTAGAGGTAAAAAATCGCTCTGAGTAGTATGTTCGTAGAAATAAAGCTAAAGTGTTTTTGTGCTTTTTAAATTCAGTTCGTCTTGGTTAATATCATTTCATATTAATCATTAGGTAGTTCTCGAAAAAATAAATGTGAAATAAAACCACTTTGGTGTTCTTTTTTCCAATCCACGTACACAGAATAAAGAATGATCCAGAATGAGCCTTTACAAGCAGCGTGGTGAAGCCGGTGAAACCCATAAAAAAAGTCAACCGTCTCCTTATACTTATACAAACTTTGTTCATAATTTGTATTTCAAAATTTAACACTAACAACATTAAGTAAATTAATATAATAATCAATAATTACCAATAAAAAAAAAATACTCCATCTTATTTCTTTAGTTATTGTAAACCGTTTTTTAAATATTCAAGAACTTAGGACGCCGTTTTTCTTGAATAATATAATAATATTGAAAACTACTGATGCGAAGCTTAAGCTTAAGCTTCGTGTTGTACTGACTCGAGAATATATTCGTTTTTGAATTTTGTATTAGGAACGGCTACGACATCGTGTTCCGTGCGCTCTATCTGCCTGTTATTCTTTAATCTGTATCCACATATTGATTTTTGCTGTAGTAACTATTGTTCCTGTACCAAAAAACAATGTCGCAATCATTATTAGTCTAAGATCGCAATCAAGTTCCTTCGGCAAATCTTATTGAGATAGTAAGAACTGGTTAACGTCATACAGTATCAAATTTCGTTGCATTTGAGTTTGACTCAAACTAATTGATTGTAAATGCCTCGTCTGATGAGAACAATGCCCTTTCGCCAGATGTTTATTTGTTTCCTTGGAAACGACTTCTGGCATCGAGCTGATATATAAAATGACGGTATTTATTACTAGCCGACCGCGGCTTAAGTGCATAATTTATTTATTGTCGCTTGTGGCTCTCCTTTTACGCACTCTCAGTATTTGTGTACCCACCTATATTTATATTTGCAGTTAAATAGTAGGGAGGAGCCGTGATAGCCCAGTGGATATAACCTCTGCCTCCGATTCCGGAGGGTGAAGGTTCGAATCCGGTCCGGGACATGCACCTCCAACTTTTCAGTTGTGTGCATTTTAAGAAATTAATTAACACGTGTCTCAAACGGTGAAGGAAAACATAGTGAGGAAACCTGCACACCAGAGAATTTTCTTAATTCTCTGCGTGTGTGAAGTCTGCAAAAAGTGATTCCGTAGAGTGTGGGTTCGAATCCGGTCCAGGGCATGCACCTCCAACTTTTCAGTTGTGTGCATTTTAAGAAATTAATTAACATAACACGTGTCTTAAACGGTGAAGGAAAACATAGTGAGGAAACCTGCACACCAGAGAATTTTCTTAATTCTCTGCGTGTGTGAAGTCTGCAAAAAAGTGATTCCGTAGGGTGTGGGTTCGAATCCGGTCCAGGGCATGCACCTCCAACTTTTCAGTTGTGTGCATTTTAAGAAATTAAATATCACGTGTCTCAAACGGTGAAGGAAAACATCGTGAGGAAACCTGCACACCAGAGAATTTTCTTAATTCTCTGCGTGTGTGCAGTCTGCCAATCCGCATTGGGCCAGCGTGGTGGACTATTGGCCTAACCCCTCTCATTCTGAGTGGAGACTCGAGCTCAGCAGTGAGACGAATATGGGTTGATAATGATGATGATGACATAGTAGGGACATATTGTAGTCGGTATTTAGTTAGGTACCTACGAGGACCTATATATTTCCGTATTCTCCTTCTTATATATCCTATATATTTTTAGTTATATATTTTTGGTAGGGTAGGGGTAGGTTAGGGTAGTTGAAAGTTTACATCGAATTTCACGCGGACGTACTTGCATCCGCTAGTATTTTAAATCTTCAGTGATCTCTTTTATCACTTAATTATTTATTCTAAAGTTTAGCGTGTTTTATTATCAACTCTTCACCAGTCTTTACTAATCAAAATTTATTTTAAGTTAGTTCTTATTTCAAGTTCTGTGCGTCTACAAGATTTTTTGTTACAAAAATATTCACCATAAACAAAATATTATTAATACACAGACAGTTATTTAGACTTGCCACGTATGGCTTTTGTTTTTCATTCTTCGAAGTAACAAAACCACTTCAAACATTGATTGATTGTGATGGTTTCATTATTTTGTTTAGCGTTTTGCATGGAATTTTTTAAAGTTTTGCTTGCTTTATTACAAGATTAGAACTATCCGATGCCTTGCGGTTTCACCCGCGTAGTTCCTGTGCCCGTGAAAATACGGGGATAAAATATAAACCATGACACTCATTATTAGCGTGGTTTTCATGTGGTAAAAGAATTTTCAAAATCGGTTCTGTAAATCCGGAGCTTACTCGTCTCAATACTGTTCGTCGTCATTAACCCATATTCGGCTCACTGCTGAGCTCGAGTCTCCTCTCAGAATGAGAGGGATAAGGCCAACAGTCCACCACGCTGGCCCAATGCGGATTGGCAGACTTCACATACGCAGAGAATTAAGAAATCTATGGTATGCAGGTTTCCTCACGATGTTTTTCCTTCAACGTTTGAGACACGTGATATTTAATTTCTTAAAATGCGCACAACTGAAAAGTTGGAGGTGCATGCCTCGAACCGGATTCGAACCCACACCCTCCAGAATCGGAGGCAGAGGTCATATCCACTGGGCTATCACGGCTCTTTGTAAGATTAGTATAGATTAAAAATATATATAAATAACCACCTGTTTCTAATGTGATTGTTTTTCAATTTTTATTATCAAAAATACATGAAATAAATAATATAACAGGTTTCTTTAACACCTTGTCATAAAATATCAAGACTGTTCAATAGTTGTAGTTAGTTAATAGAGCCTTAGCCTAGTTAATAATTTACTGCGAAAACTTTAAAGTAGACACTAAATTACGGTAGACCTCTGACTTATAATTATAGTACTTATTGTGTACAATTATAAAGACACTTGTTTCCCATAAACAAAAGACAATTCCAAGAAGTTAACCGTTTCAACTTGACGTCGTCGTTTATTCAATAGTAAGCAATATAATTATTAAGTAATTTAATTAGGTAGTCAGTGCGCTGGGAGCTTGTTCCGTACACAAGCTTCGCTGATCGCCCTCGCTGGGCACAAGACAATTGCTGGCAATTGGTGCGAAGCGGCGCCAGTTGTGATGTCACCACGACTGGTCACTAGGGTGGCTAGAAAAACTGCCTTTTCTGGGACATGTGCTTACTTAAAGTGCTTACTACTAAACTAAATTCTGTAATTGAAATTTTCTAAAAAACTTAAAAACTTCATAACTAACAAGTGTAATAGTTTAAACAATGATAAAAATGAAAAATATCTAAGTGACGGTGGTATTAGTATTTCTTCTCTCGGGGGGAGACACGATCGGGGTATTTGCCCCCTGCGTGTGGCCAATCTTCGCGCAGTGTCACTACACTGCGGTCCTTGGATGGACCCCCGGGTGGGGGTACTAAATTAGGTTCCTTTTAATTGCAGGTTTTCATTTATGTAGAGCTGTGTTGTCCTCTAGGGACTAAGTGACGATGGTTGGTAGATAACATCAATCAATTCTTTGAAATCGTTAGCTCCTGCATAGGTACCTATAATAATAACATCTCGTTTGTTTGGTGAATGATCAGGTGGCCTATTCACTAACTTTCGTCTATTAGCCACCTAATATAATTAACATCAAATCAATAACAACCTCAATATTCGTATTTCGTAAAGCTAAAGCCATGTTAATGATAATCATAATTTATCAGTTAGCAATAAATTAATAATTCATACGATATTATGTGACATAAGAATTAATCACAATAGTTAGTAAATTTTGTGTATATCCACTAAAGTTATTTTATGTTAGTGAAAGGCCAGCCAATAATGCAAGTAAATAATGCCAGTCAAGCAAAGCAAATGACTGAAAAATGTAAAATGTAAAAAAAGAGCGATGCTTTTGCTACGAATTGTATTTCATGCAGTTTGACATTTGTAACAAAGATTAACCAAAAATGAAAAACAAACATCCCATAAATATGGAAACCCTAGTGACAGCAGTGGTCACTGTTTTGCTGTGCTCTTACGTTTAAAACGCAAGTTATTCATTGATTAGGTACCGTACAACCTATTTCATACTTGTATTTCGTACTTCCGTATATAGTTAGTAATGCTGATGAAGTATGGCATATTCGTAAGATGCACAGATTTGTAAAGCAAGTTTGCGCTCTATCTATGTTCTGTAGTCAAATGCCATAACCTGGCCATATAAAAAACCGGCCTAGTGAGAGTCGTACTCTGGCACTAAAGGTTCCGTACCTATAAAAACGCCAAATGATCCAGAGAATACCTTGTGGGTACCTACGGAAAGTTAAATACTTGGATTGGAATTATAGCCGCAAGTAGTTTTTGGAGGTCTGCTAGTATGTTATTGAAATAAATTAATGAATGAAATATACTTTATTGTACACCAAAAATAAAAAATAACAAGCAAGAAATTAACTTAAAAACTAATGCATTCATCGCTAATGAGCGATCTCTTCCAGACAACCAACCAAAAAAAATTCTTTCTTTATTATATTCCTTTTTACTTTACTTTTTTATAGAAATTACTTTCTTTATTTCCTGTAAGATGGTGAGGTTTCTCAGTTTTCGTAACAAGCTGTACCTATACGTTATTTCGATTCAACATCAAATATGTAGGTTTTGTATTTGACCCCTATGTAGGAGAAGTTTATTATTGTCAAGACTATTGACTATTTAAATCATCATCATTTGATAGAGGATAAATATTTCCTAGAAATGTAATATGACAGGAAAAGCCCACTGGCTTTACCTAATTAATTAATATCGTTTAGTGAATTCCAATTTTATTTGCACATTGTATTTAATTGCTTAAAATCCTTAATGATAAAGATGCTTGGAGGCCAGTGGATCAGCTTTTACCTCCACACAGGAAGTAAAACTAATAGATTTTTTTTTTTTTACCAATGGTAAATTATTCATATATCGAATGATTTCTTTGCCAAAAGAGCAACTGTTGAGTTTTTAGTTGGCTAGACTCAGCAGAACCTGCCTTCCGAACCGGTGGTAGTTTTTCTATAGTAGGCAGGTACATTACTCAATGTATATTGTATATTTGTATATGGGTCTCTAGCCTGAAATAAATTGATTTTATTTTTATTTACAAATAGTCAAACTCGACGTTTCAAAAGTGCTTGTAAACTAAGCCTACTTGAAATAAATGAATTTTGAATTTTGAACTATATAGATAGGCCATCGACACATCGACTACGCCATTTATTTAATGAGTTTATCGCTGAGATGAAAGTAATGATCGCAGAAGTTACTTTTACAATATTGCTTTACTATTAGCATACTCCTAATTTATATACAATTTAAAAAACTGTCATCATCCGTTACTGTACAAAACAAAGTCTAGCTAAATAAATTAAATAATATACAATTTATTATCCCACACAATATGCACGTTTTAACTTTGTTTTACGCACAACATTAAATTAAAATTCCTCTAATTCTGCGGTTATAAAATAAAACTACAAAAACTGCCAACTTTTTAACCCTTGGTCTCGTGTTGGCTGGACATTTTTTAATCTCTTGTATCGTATCAGACGGCGTGATCTAACGTACCTTCTCAGAACCAAAATCATGTGAGGGAATTTCGTGTTCACTGTAGACAGCCGTATAACACGGTCGGTTAAATTTTACGAAATTACATGCATACAAATTAAACTGCCTCATTGTTCCTGTTAGCCTACGTCTTCGTATCTCGAGGTTTGAGTCCTGGCTCGGGCTACGAGATACTCAGTGGCGTGCATAAGGTTTTTAACTACGGTATTTAAGTAAAAATTGGAAATCCAGCTATGTAGTATGTTACGTGGTCCAACATAGGTTTGTATTGAGCCCTCAGGGTAGGCAGTGCATTTTTGCATCTATGAAGTGTACTGGAGATACTGTACTTTATTTCTTAGAAGGACGACATTGCTTGGCCAAAATTTGATGAATGAAACGTTACAATGTCAAAATTTGTGTCATTTATTAAATAACTAGCGGACGCCCGCGACTTCGTTCTTGTGAAACCCTACTACTATCCTACCCTATTCCCACTCTACAGCTACTCTACCATACAGGATGAGTAGGGACTCAACCCACCCCTAACCTACTCCTACCCTACTTTACCCCTACCGTTCCCCTTCCCTGCCCCTACCCTGCTCCTACCCTACTTTACCCCTAACCTACTTTACCTCTACCATACCCTATTCCTACCCTACCCTACTCTTACCCTACACCTACCCTACCCCTACCCCTACCTCTAGCCCTAACCTACCCATTAGGGCTGCACACGCGACGGAAGCTTAAAAATGGAGTAACTTCTCCCGTTTTCCCAACATTTCCCTTTACTGCTCTGCTCCTATTGATCGTAGTGTAATGAAAAGTACCTGCCGAGGAATGTGAAGAATAATTGTACCAAGTTTCGTTAAAATCCGTCAAGACAAGAAAGTCAAGACAGACAAAAATTTTACTGACTGCATTTTTGGCATCAGTATCGATACTATATAGATTTCCAAAATAACTATCAGGGGGTGATTAGTGATCGATCACTAATCACCCCCTGATAGTTATTTTGGAAATCTTATCCATGTACAGAATCGACCTCTATAAAGATTTATTATAAGTATAGATAATACAAGGACCTTCGAAAGTGTTCTTTAATGGGATACGTCTCAAAGGAACACGTGAAGTAATAATTAGACATGCATGGTGAGGTTGGCGCCACATCTCATCGGGATTCAAGGCGTGAGTGTACATATTAATGTGTAGGTACCTCTAGCTAGGCATAGAGTAGTACTCGCGAGGGACGACCTCATGCTGTTCACACGTTTAGTGACTCACTTACAAAATACACATGATTACTGGATATAAATAATTTTCTATAAAAAAACATTAATGGAATATGAAGATTGACGAACGAACATATACAGGTGTCCTGTAAATAGTACGATATGCTCTACAGGGTGATAGCTGACATCAAGGCCTACTAAAATAACGCAATATAGTCGTCAACAACCCATATTCGGCTCACTTCAGAGCTCGAGTCTTCTCTCAGAATGAGAGGGGTTAGGCCATTAATCCACCACGCTGGCCCAATGCGGATTGGCAGACTTCACACACGCAGAGAATTAAGATCATTCTCTGGTATGCAGGTTTCCTCACGATGTTTTCCTTCACCGTTTGAGAGACGTGATGTTTAATTTCTTAACATGCACACAACTGAAAAGTTGGAGGTGCATGCCCCTGACCGGATTCGAAAGTTTTAAAGTAAAATTTGACGTTTGTTATTAGACATATATGAATTCTTCTCTATGATATTCTCTGTAACTAATGCCATTCGGTGCCTACCGTAAAACATGGATATCATACAGTAGCTACATGTAATTTCTCAGTTTATTTAATGTTTATTTTAATAGGTTGTTAATAAAGACCAAATTAGTGAATAGGCCAGCGGGTCCGCTAGTTAAAAATATTTGGCGTTATTATTGTACGTACTGTAGTTAAAAGGGACACCCCTCAATGACATACTTCCGCAACAACATTAGCAAATAATGTTAACGACTAACCACAGATCAAAGAATAATAGACAGATAGAGCGTACGGAACACGACGGTGTCGTACCCGTTCCAAATACAAAATTCGAAAGCTAATACATTCTCGAGTCAGTACGATACTAAGCGTCGAAACAGTAATTTTCAATATTATTTAAAAGAAAAATGGCGTCTTAAGTTTTTAAATTTTTTAAAAACGGTTTACAAAAACTAAAGAAATAAAATGGAGTATTTTTTTATTGATTATTATATTAGATTATGTAATTGTTGTTAGTGTTAAATTTTGAAATACTTTTTACCTACTATGAAAAAAGTTTATATAAGCGGATGTTAAGGAGATGCGTGACGTTTGGTTTTTTTTATAGGTTCCATTAAGCTGCTTCTTAAGACTCATTCTGGATCATTCTTTATTCTGTGCGACTAACTAGGATTGTCTAGACTAGGTAGGTTAGTACCTAGTATTTACCTACACTAAATTGAGAACAATTTACGAGATGCTGGTTTAATGTTTGCTGACAATTTAGTTCACGGCTCATTGCACACTATGATTTGTTTCATCTGTTAAAATTAGCAACAGTTTATCTTCATACTGATCAAGTTTAATACCCACGATAAAAAGTTATAGGTACTTATTTCGATTTCGATTTATCTTAGGAATTTAACTATTCTAAAATTGATTCTAATAGCTCGCACAGCGTTTTTGAATTCCCTACATGGCCAGCCTGTCATTTCATGCAGATAAATAACTTTGATATGGGGATCGCCCTGTGCTTTAATAAGAAATAAACTTTTTGTCTTATTTGCATTGTCCTAAAGGCATTAACGGTTTTTGCGTTATTGTACATATCATAAATACTTAGACACAAAAGAGTCGTTATACAACAAATCGATTAATTATTTCTTGTGAATAATAGAATCAAGTTGTTTATTTTTATAACGTAGAAAAACCTTCATAGATAAATAAAAAAAAAATAAAAAATAAAAAAGCCTTTTATTATTTCCCATTTACATAAGGTATAAGGTACAATAATTATTCTAATAATTTTTAAACAGAACAAAGTAGGTAACACTTTTATACTTAGTACATTTTTTTGCATTTTATCTTTTTATTAATATTTTTTATGTTACTTGTATCTATTTATTTTTCTTTCTTTTTCTCTATATATTATATATATATTTCCTTAACTTTTTAAATGAGAACCCCTCTGTAGGGTAAAGGCCTCCTCCAGATTTTTCTACATTTCCCTATCGTTTGCTTTTGATTGCCACTCGTCTCCTACAATATCTTTGATGTCGTCGACCCATCTTCTGTAAGAAAAAACCTTCCTAACAACAAACCTTCATAGATACTCGTACTATGCCAAGTGAGTTTTGAATTCTACAATTACAAGTACCTAATTACCGAAATCGTCAAATTGCTCCAAATTTTCCCTAAACTCAAAGTTTCCGCAATCAATTAAAACAAGATCCATATAAAGGAGAATGGCGAGATTGCATGTATTTTGGGACTAGCTGATAGAAGTAGCGTGAATAATGGAAACGTATTAATAGTTGTACAACGTGATTAAACTAAGAAATAAGTAAATGGTAAGCAGTCTTAAAAAGCAGGGAAAAAAGATTTACCTTAATTAGTAGATTAACCTACTTTTACATAAATGTGAAAATCACCACCACTGACATACAACTGTGTGATTACTTCATAAATACGACAAGGCGTTTTTGCAGACTACTTTTTTGTTACCTAATAAAATGCACTTTTTTTTCTTTTGATTCCCGTTGTTTAAAATCTCGATTTTTTTTTACAAGCATCTTACTAAATAATAGTTTTAATCAATACAAATATATGAGTGTACGACACTTCTGAGTGTGACTCCCACTTTCGCCAACCTCCTTTATTATTTTAAATATTATAAAGGCTTGAAAATCAAAAACCTACCCAACCTTGAATTTCAAGATTTATAATAGGTTCATTTAAGTTCTACCTGAGAGAATAGATCCAGTCACAGTAAACATATAGCCCAGCTTACGTCGCTTGGTTGCTCCAGTTGAATACCGAATGCGTTAATTTTCTTTCATAAATATGAATAATAATGAAGCATTATTTGTGTAAGCCCCAATTAAGGGCAAGGTTTTACTCTTAATAGGACGATTTATCACTCTACAAGTAGATTCAATAAATAAAGCAAAATTAATAGGGATAGGCGCCTGCGCTTTATGAGAACAGTTACGATGTTGATATCATTTTATACCGCATTAATAAAAAGAAGATAGAATGGGTTGAGGTTAACATCTGAAGTTCAACAACCGAGTAGAACAGTTAATTTCTAATTAAATAATTTATTATATTGTATAGTATTTGTCTAAGTCTACTTAATAAAACTTTATTTTATAACTTTACTGTGACGTCACCCAGGTCTCAGCTGAAAATCAGCGCCAGGTAATGCATTTTTTGCAATTCATGGCATTAATGTTGTGTACGCAAGCCCATTCTATTTGGTGTCACAGACATATATTATGTAAAATAGGATGTACTTTTTATGACACTAAAGTGAATAAATATTTTTCTTCTTCTTCTATTTTGGCATCCAAAAACGCCAATTTTCGGAAGGGAAGGAGCCTTCTGAACATTGGCGTTTATGGAACGCAAGGTACTTTGCTATAAGAAATATTAGAGCCCCTACACTTGGCTTTTTTAGGTTATGGCAAGTGATTATGCAATCAAAGATGGAAGCGGGCTAACTTGTTAGGAGAAGTATGAAAATCCACAACCCTTTCGGTTTATACATGATATCGTACCGGAACGCTAAATCGCTTGGCGGTGCGTCTTTGTCGGTGGGTGGTAACTAGCCACGGCTGAAGCCAATTTAGCCATAATTTGCTAAAAAAAATTATTAGACATTTGAATTTACGTAAAATAATTATGGTGTATCCTCGTAGACTTTCTCGGAAGTCGAGTTCTGCCGCTTATAGGTAGTTACTGTTATGCACGTGTTTTTGAACGAAATGTTAAAATGTTTTAAAGTGTTTCCCGATTAATATTACTTAATTTAAATGCAGTAGGTACAGTATTTATGTTTCTATCGATGTGGTGACGGACAAAGCGTTGTCGTCGGAATACTAAGAGCAGTCATTATCTATACTAATATTATAAAGCTGAAGAGTTTGTTTGTTTGTTTGATTGAACGCGCTAATCTCAGGAACTACAGGTCCGATTTGAAAAATTCTTCCAGTGTAAGATAGCCCATTTATCGAGGAAGGCCATAGACTATATTTTATCCCAGTATTCCCACGAGAACGGGAACCACGCGGGTGAAACCGTGCGGCGTCAACTAGTTAAATATATTACTACGAGTAGCTGTAACCCCGCGTTTCAACTAAATAGATGTGCTATATATTTTACACAAGTCTCTGCACCAAATTCCATCCAGATCCGTACAGCCGCTAAGTCGTGAATGAGTGAGTCTGTTGAGCACGAGTCTCCTCTAAGAATGAGAGGGTTTAGACTAGAGGTTTCCAAACATTTTTTTCTCATAGACCACTTTCTAATTTAACTGGATTCGGTGGATCCCCTGCTAATATCTAAAATTTGACAAAAAACATGGTCACCTATGAAAATTTTCGTTACAGCCGAATTAACCCGCGAGCGTGTCGACGCGAAGCGAGTCGCAGGGATTCGCTGGATGCAGATGGCTCAGTATCGTGATGTATGGAAGTCCCTTCAAAAGGCCCATGTCCTGCAGTGGACGTCCATCAGCTGATAAGATGATAATGATGATAATATTAGAATGCGAATGTGAACATGTTTGTTTGTTACGCTTTCACGCCTAATCTACTAAACCAATTTAAAAAACCATCCACCATTGGAAAGCTACATTAACACGGCGTAACATAGGCTATATTTTATCCCCATTTACTTATGTGAACGTGAACTACGCCGGTGAAACTGCGGGCCGATGCTAGTCCTACTTAATATTATAAACGCGAAAGTTTGTATGGATGTTTGGATGTTTGTTACTCTTTAACGCCGCTAGTACTGAAGCGATTTGGCTGAAATTTGGAATGGAAATAGATTCTGCTTTGGATTAACAAATTTTACTTTTTATCCCGAAAAACTCAATAGATTCCCGAGATTTGCGAAAACTGATGATTTTGATAATATGAATGCTTGTTACTCTTTCAGGCCTCGACTACTGAACTCAATTAGTTGAAAATTGGTATTTAGATATATTATATCATGGATTAATACATAGCCCACAATTATCCCGGAAAATTCTATGGTTCCCGAGGGATTTGTGAAAAACTCGCGGGCGTCCGCTAGCAGGGTATAAAGTGCGGAAAAATTTTCTTAAAAAAGGATTTTACCATGACCAAGAGGTCGTAACACATTTTTCTCCACACTCGTTAATCTTGCTTCACCGTATTAGGAATAGTACTAACCATTTCTGTCGGACAAGGCCTCGCAGTCCTTAAAGGATTAATTGTAATAGTGATGACGAAGGGATAGTCCAAATTTATACCTATGACGTCATTCGTATTCATTTGGTCGGATACAGTTTTCGATCAAATATGATTTAGGGGGCCATTCAATAGAATAGCTACGAGTATCCTTATATGCGTTGAATACATCATAAATATTGATTTGTATAATACTACCCCTTACGTTAATCGGTGCATTTTTTCTTTAAAACCCAGAAAAGCCTTAACTGTAGTTATGAATTAGGGTTCTAGATAAGCTTAGGAAATTTAATCTATTAACTGAATTTCATGTTTTCATGATAAATATAGATTATGGAGACAAAAGTGGCCAAAAATATGGTTCTTGTAATGTAAGATACTTCGCCGTTTTGTTGTCTTTGTTCTTTACTTTGAATGTGTCAATTCTGTTTTGATTGATTTTTGAATCCTGATTTTATCAATTAATTTATAGGATCAAGAATTTTCATCAGTCTTTCATGATATACAGAACAAAAAAATATTCTCTTTCTACTTTTTTCTTTAAACTTTTCAGTATTAGTCTAAAGTTGGGAAGTTGCCTTCTGAAAACATTATCTATCTCAAAGAATAGCTCTAAATTCCAAACTCCTCTTTTTTATAGCAGAAAACAGGCCTTGGCAATCATGTGGAAAAAATGATAAAACTAATGTTTATTCAGTTTAAAATTAGTCTCCATTTAAAAAAATCGATTCAATAGATTTGCGTGAAAATGTACAAAAATCCATACAAACTTTCTCGTATACAATATTATATTAGTGAGGTTATGTGGAAACTTTAACTTAAAGTTACTAAAATCCTCTACATAGGTAAGTAGGTAGGTATAATAATTAGTAGTCGCATAAGTAAGATAATATCCTGGTTTAATATCCTTATCAAACCGAATTAGGACCGCTCGAAGCTATGTCTAGGTTCAAACGAGACCTTTTGTAGGTCAATCGCAATTCTATTCATTACCAGCTATCTATAAACTCAATATCACAGTTTCAAGATAATAATTAATTGTTGGACTATAAATCTTGTAATATACTAGGTATATATTTACAAAACTTAAAAGATTTTTAGGGATCCGTAACTGAATATGGAATCCCTTTACGATATATATGTCTATCTAGATTCTAAACCCGTTTTCTCAAGGAAAAAAAAACATGCGTGTCGAATTCACAGACTTCACACTCGCAGAGAATTAAAAAAAATCTCTGGTATGCAGGTTTCCTCACGATGTTTTCCTTCACCGTTTGAGACACGTGATATTTAATTTCTTAAAATGCACACAACTGAAAAGTTGGAGGTGCGTGCCCCGGACCGAATTCTAACCCACACTCAGGAATCGGAGGCAGAGGTCATATCCACTTGGCTATGACGGCTCATCAATATCACAATAGTGTTGTTGAAAAGAGGCAAATTAAGAAAGAAAGATAAGACGATTATTTAATGAGACGAATATCTTAGTATTCCATGGATTCACCGTGCGGGTGCCGGGTCCATCGCGTGGTAGAGAGAAAAACTCCGAGCAGAGTCCTGAACTTGTGACTACAGGATGTAGGGTTAAAGAATTCCTTGATCATCGATCATCACTCCCCGTTCTCTGCTCTTGTTGTTCTCCCTGCCTAGCCAAATTTGGTAAAATCCTATTAGAGCAGCTTTGGATACTCGTTCTAATATAGAACTAGCTACACTTCTAGAGAGGCCAAGGTCTTTAAGCAAGTTATAGAGAGATTTTGCTGGAAATCCTCTCGCACCTACTTCTACGCCGTACAGAGTAACTACATAGCCATTTTTAGTTAGTTCATTTGTTAGGTCATAATATTTATTCACCTTTATATTGTGGTTCTTCGGAATGTTAGTCTTCCACGGCACAGTAAGCTCTACAAATCATAATGAACTTCCGTAAAGTAACGCCTGATACTATTCAACTCAGTTCTTCGAGTCATTACCATCAGTATCATACCTACCAGTGGTTTACACGAAGGTGTTTCCGTCTCGGGCACGTCACCTGCGATGCGCTTACGGCCTTCACCGTATGCGATCGGTCGTTCACGCGCCGAGCTAATTATAGAACTGAATGACTAGCGACACATTCTCCTGCTGTATGCAAATATATATAAATGTATTATGTATTCAGACCGTGATAGACCAGTGGACCTCTTTCTTCGATTCGAAAGGTGTAGGTTCAAATCCGATGCACTGAAAAGTTGGACTTTTCAGTTATGTGCATTTTACTTGATTAAGTATTACGTTTTTATTTTATTTTTTATTCTTTACAAGTTAGCCCTTGACTACAATCTCACCTGTTGGTAAGTGATGATGCAGTCTAAGATGGAAGCGGGCTAACTTGTTAGGAGGAGGATGAAAATCCACACACCTTTCGGTTTCTATACGACATCGTACCGGAACGCTAAATCGCTTGGCGGTACGTCTTTGTCGGTAGGGTGATAACTAGCCACGGCCAAAGCCTCCCACCAGCTAGACCTTGACCAATTAAGAAAACCTCAATTGGCCCAGCTGGGGATCGAATCCAGGATCTCCGTCTTGTAAACCTACCACACTCACAACTGGCATTGGGCTAGCGTGGTGGATAAATAGGTGTGTGGATAAACTAACCCAAACCGAAAGGTGTGTGGATTTTCATCCTCCTCCTAACAAGTTAACCCGCCTCCATCTTAAATTACAATATCATCACTTATCATCAGGTGAGATTGTAGCCAAGGGCTAACATGTAAAGAATAAAATACAACCCCGTCCTTCTTCTGCGGAGTAGCGGTGCATCTGCTGCCAGCTATCTTACATTCACTCTTAACTTGACCCATGGTCTGGCGATTGGAAATATGATTTCTCGTGATATCTCGTAAAAAATATCAAAAAGTTACGTTTGTTTAGACAATTTGTTTTCAGGTCTTTAGTAGAGTCTCATATACTATAAATTCATTACAAATACATTCAGACTAAATAAAAGTACATCTTATGTAATTTATTAGAGTACTAGCAAACGCCCCACGTTTTCACTCGCGTAGCTTCCGTTCCGGTGGGAATATGGTGATAAAATATAACCCATGTAACTTATTGATAATGTAGCATAACATTTGTAAAAGAATTTCAAAATCAGTACAGCGTAGCTGTAAAAACTAATAAACAAACTAATTTTCTATTTTAGAATTTAAACTATCGTGAGTGTTATTCATATTTAATTGATTATGAAACACGGCTAAAACTCACGTGATATTACGTCGGAGTATGCCCGACTAGTTTCGAACCCATACGGGGCCCTTAGTCATGAGCTGGTTCTTGCATCGTGGCACGATCCGAACTGACCTAATATCACGTAAGTTTTCGCCGTGTTTCATAATCAATTAAACTAATTTTCTCATTGATATGATATAGGTAGGTACTTGTAAGTTGTAACTATGGAAGTATGGATTTACCGTAGGTATCTCGTTAGATTCATAACGCCGTAAAAAATAGACAGACCAATATTTATTCTACCAAACCATTGTATTATCATAATAGGAATAATGTATCCATTGTGCCAGTAGAATAGACTATTTAGAATTGTATAGTCTCAATTTCGGCTCAGATTTTAACTATAAAGATTATTTATAATGCAGACGGAGTCATTCAGCCAGTTATCTTATACAATATACAAATATCCCTGGATCTACGTAAGTCTGAACCGATTTTGAAAATTCTTTTACAAATATAATAGAAGCCACGTTATTTGTTAGTGTCTTTATCCCCGCCTTTTCACGGGTACGGGAACTACCTGGATGAAAACGCGGTGCGTCGGCTAGTAGCAAATAAACAAATCTTAATATCAGACGAATTAGTTTTAATCATAACATATTTTATATACGATACCAACGATATTTTACACAATAGATATTTTACGTGCCCACAAAACCACCGCAAAAAGTGATCGCAATTTAGCGACTCCACTGAGCGCACACATGCACATTTTCATGTTTTCTTACATGAGGTATACTTATACGGTTTTTCGACGTCATCAACCTATATTCGGCTCACTGCTGAGCTTCAGTCTCCTCTCAGAATGAGAGGTGTAAGGCCAATAGTTCACCACGCTGGCCCAATGCGGACTGGCATACTTCACATACGCAGAGAATTAAGATAATTCTCTGGTATGCAGGTTTCCTCACGATGTTTTCCTTCACCGTTTGAGACACGTGATATTTAATTTCTTAAAATGCACACAACTGAAAAGTTGGAGGTGCACGCCCTGGACCAGATTTGAACCCACACCCTCCGGAATCGGAGGCAGAGGCCATATCCACTGGGCTATCACGGCTCTCACGGATATAGTTTTTACAATACCTAATGTATTATTTAAATTCTGTTTAAATAACTTTCGTTGTTTAATAAGCGACTAAATGAGATCAAGACAATTATGCACATTTGTCCGCCTCAGTTTTGATGCGCTATTGCCCTATCTATAGTATAAAATATCGTAGATGACAGCCATAATTCATCGTATCGTAGGAGAATACATTAACCTTATCTTGATTTGACAGGCTACCAGTTTTCAACAGAGCGATTGCCATCTTTTTTGTTGATGACAGGTTTGCGCTTGACCTTTGATTATTTACAAAACACAAAGGATCTCAGACGGATTTCAGAGAATTTAAACTAAACTCTAGGTACAT
Organism: Bicyclus anynana; assembly: GCF_947172395.1. Taxonomy (NCBI): domain Eukaryota; kingdom Metazoa; phylum Arthropoda; class Insecta; order Lepidoptera; family Nymphalidae; genus Bicyclus; species Bicyclus anynana. The sequence continues at coordinate 10,386,697 of NC_069099.1, read as the reverse complement.
ACTTTGTATAGATACACTGTCGCTTCTCAGGAAAGTTATACACGGCCTCCGTGGCGTTTGACGGCCTCCGTGGCGCAGTGGACTTACAAGACGGAGGTCCTGGGATCGATACCCGGCTGGGCTGATTGAGGTTTTCTTAATTAGTCCAGGTCTGGCTGGTGGGAGGCTTCGGCCGTGGCTAGTTACCCTACCTACAAAGACGTACCGCCAAGCGATTTAGCGTTCTGATACGATGTCGTGTAGAAACCGAAAGGGGTGTGGATTTTCATCCTACTCCTACAAGTTAGCCCGCTTCCATCTTAGATTGCATCATCACTTACCATCAGGTGAGATTGTAGTCAAGGGCTAACTTATACAGAATTGAAAAAAAACACACACAAAGATAATGAATTCTAGAAGGTCAACTTAGGTTATAGTCTCGGACTAATTACGGACTAGTATCGCACCTAAATTCACGCACAAAATTGTCTGTCATTTTTTGAGGAAAACTAGCTTAGTATATATCTTTTATTCAACTTTAAGTTGTTGACCATTTTGTACACCATTCAACTACATAAAAAATACACTTGGTACATACTTAGTATAGTTATACACTGTCGCTTTTCAGGAAAATTATACACAAAGATAATAAATTCTAGAAGGTCTTCTTAGGTTATAGTCTCAGACTAATTACGGACTAGTATCGCACCTAAATTCACGTACAAAATTGTCCGTCATTTTTTGAGGAAAACTAGCTTAGATTAGTTATACCTATATCAAACTAAACTTAAAGTTGTCGCCCATTGTTTTACACCTTTCAACTACTCAAAAAAATAGTTTAAAAAAAACGCTTTTGGCGCGTACTAAAAATTACAATTATTTTTTTCGTATTACTGACAGCAAACCCTTTCATTTGATACCCATATCATTATCAGATAAAAAGTCTGTAGTTACACAATATACTATTCAACTTTTTGGAGTTTTGAAAGGAGGAAATTATTGTACCTACTTATCATTTCTTATTCAACCAGATAGATAGATAAGTACGTTTATTTGTTACGTTTTTCAATACATCATTATTGGTATACAAATAAAATTGAATTGTCTGTCTGTGGTTTTAAAATAAATGTGATTTGTTTTAAAATATATGTTAGTATTAATATTAACAAGCTTTTTTAAAATCTATGTCTGGCTGTCTGTCCGGGCGAATCTTTGGAATACTTGAACCGATTTTACTTATACTTTTATTGGAACTTAGAGGAAGTTATTAAGTAACATAATTATGGGCTTTTTATCCCGGAAAAATATGGCTCCCGCGGGATTTATGAAAAATTTAATATCACGTAGACATAGTCGCAGGAGTCCGCTAGTTATAGAATACACGGTCACAAAAATTGTAATATTTTTCCGGAAGAGCGAATCTAGAAAGTAGTCCAAAAGAAAACTCATAAAAAGTCAATAATAATATACTTTTCAACCTATTCTACAGCAAAACTACATTCATCTATAAAAAACGAAATGTTACTTTTTAGTCAATAAGTAATTACATTTATGTTTTTACAAACAAAATATTCTACCTAGTTACAGTAGATAATAAAATGACGGTTACGCCAAGAACGAGTATGTAAATGTGTAGTTATAATTTGTTAACTTTGGTAAATAAATAAATGATTAAAAACATTTAATTAATTTTATGTTTACATGCACTTGTGCTGGTTAAGAGGCTTTTCTCTCAATCTTTTTAATTTATAGTTTTTTTTAAAGAGCCTATCGGACTACCTACCAATGTAGGTACCTATACCTATTTGTCAAATCCGTATTTCGCGGATGAATATTGGATATCAGTCATATGTAAAGACATATCAAAAAATATATCATTACCGAAATATCATCATCTTTCCAAAATAAAATAATTTCACCAATTGTAAAAAACGAGCCATTTCACAGCATTGCGAAAATAGTTAATTGCTTTATAGCGCTAACTCAGTTTGTGCACTAATTCTTCCACCCTGAATTACCTACTTAAAGCAACGTTAATAAAATTGTTAATTTAGAACACTGATTCACGCACGAGAAGTGACGATTAAATTACCCAAATATAGCAAAATTACGTTTCAGTGATTTTATATTACGTACGGGAAAATAAGCAGGAAATATATATTTAATTATTTAAGTATTTTATTATTATTACAATGTATACGTAGGTAGGTTTCGAATTGTTATGTAACTTTAATTACACAGTCATGGATATTTCCCACTGAAAATACGTAATTACTAATTACTGTACAAACCTATATACCTATATTTATACTATATGTACTTACTACTTAGTATAAATTTAGAGTGTTTTGTATAAATTTAGCTCTACTTACAGAAGATTATGTCTAGAAGTAAAAAAAATATAAGTAGGTATTATACCTACCTAATGCGCCATAACTCTTCCTTGTACAATACAATATCTTCCGAAGAAGATAGCTTCGATTGAATCGATGATCGAATGTGAGTGTCAAACGTAGAGGTGATATTTAAGTATAACATACCTGCTATAGAAGTTAATCTCCGAATAGGTATTCCTTTTTCGATAACTGCTTAATAAAACGTGTACGTTGAAACGTGATACGCATGGAATCATTAACATATGCATGTACTAACGAATTCGCTCTTTTATTTACACTTTACAAGGCGTATACTTAACACGTAATACAAAGTCCTGGGTCTGTAGCCATGTGACACGTCGATTTTCTCTCTACAACAGCTATCGCTTCGAAAACGAAAAAAATGTATGGGAATGACAGATCCGATCGATAGCTTGATCACGTGACTTGCCGATATCAAATGTCTAGGGGGGTTGTTCTGTCTCCATCTACTTGAGGACTAAATATTAAGCTTCATCATTACCAACCTATTTTGCGGTGCATTATTATGAGAAGTATAAACATAAACGCACAGACAATAGAAATATTATCTGTAACTTTATTTGAACGCCTATATAATATGTTAAAGATTTTTCGTCGGTGTGACGTCAAAAGCAGTCCCATGTAGTAGGGTAGGGTGTTTTTGAGCGATCCAGGGCAACACCACAAATATCTCCGTGTATCTCCGAATATAGTCATCGCAGATACACAATTAGTAATTATTTTTACCAAAATGCTCTACTAATAGTACCTATTTGTATAATCATCATCTCCTTTCCCTTATCCCACTTAAGTGGGGTCGGAAAAATAGGTCAATCTTTTGTTTTGACATGTTTTTTATAGTTTTGGCTAGTGATTTTATGACCGGCCGTCTGCCTGACGTTAACCCTTGGGAATTCAGAGTTAGGTGGGTTTTTTTAACCGCCACCTATCGTTTCAATGAGCACCCTTTGTTGGAATGTGGGTAACACTATTACCGTTTAATGTGATAAATTGTAACTCACTTGCGACGTTTTCTCTTAGTCGCCTTTTACGACATCCACGGAAAGATATGTAGCGGCCCTATTCTTGCACCGGGAATCGCACAGTTAAATAGCATATGTATAATATGTACAATAAAAAAATTGTCAAATACCTAACTGGTATCTCCGCACTGTCATTATTTTATCATCCATCCGCGTCCCCTTGTTCAGCGGAGTATGTCTTGTTGATTGCGGCCAGCCGTCGCTGTCTCGACCCACGCCCAATGATACAGCCATTACACGCTCGATTACCTTTAAATTACATCTATTTTGAAGTCCCATGTCCCGGCATCGAATCTAGACCACTCGCTGAATGAAAACTTTTTACGCAAATATGATAAATACATTTTATACTAGAGACTAGCTGACGTCGCGAGGTTTCACCCTCGTGGTTCCCGTTCCCTTAAGAATACGGGGATAATATATAGCCTATAGCCTTCCTCGATAAATGGGCTATCTAACACTGAAATAATTTTTCAAATCGGACCAGTAGTTCCTGAGATTAGCGCGTTCAATGAAATGAACAAACAAACTTTTCCGCTTTATAATTTCTTAATTTTTAAAAATTTCTTAATTTCATATTAAACAACGAAACTTATTAAAACAAATAATATCTATATATGTTTGGAAAAACTATATAAGAGTATACATAAATATATAATGTAAGTAAACATAAAATTGTGCTCAGTGTAGGCACGTAACATATCTATAGTATTAAATCATCATTGTCAATACAAATACATTTTAAGCAAGCATAGAAGAGGTAACCAATTTGTTATCGTCGCGATCTGTTGACTATTCCCAAAAAAATTATATTAGAAAATTCTCAAAAAACGCGATATTCTCTATTGACAGGTTAAACTTACAATGAGCATAAAATAAATTGACTAAGCTTTCGAATATGATATCTACTGAAGCATGTAATATTCACTTTTTTGCATTTTCTACAAAAAAATGTTTTGTGCAGTACGAGTACTTTGCCTTTGGGTGAAATCACAAATACAAGTCCATTAATTGGTCTGAGGCTTAAAACAATATAAAATATTTCATTATTTTTTTTCTTTCATTCATTTCATAACTCGTTAAGGTGTCCTAGGCAATTCATACAGTAACAAAAGAATTGCCTCTGTTATGAGCTTCTCGCAGAATATTTGCATTTACAAAATGTCAAACAATTAGCTGAGCAACCTATTACTTACATAACTGGGTGCTTCATGTTTGGTACTACATTACATACTCGTAGCTACTACTCGTATGTAAAATTATTGGACAGGCTTTATTACCTATAGGAGACATGACTAGACTAAGAAAGTAAAAAAAAAAAATGTTTAAGTGTTTTTACACGTTCGCTGCAGCACTGATTTTTCAGTACTTTACCAATACAATACGAGGTTTTGACCTCGTACTAAAACTTTTTGGTGGTGTGATACGAGGTTTATTGACCTCGTACCGTTCAATACGAGTTTTTTTGACCTCGCACTAAAACTTTGTGGTGTGTTACGAGGTTAATTGACCTCGTACCGTGCAATACGAGGTTTTTTGACCTCGCACTAAAACTTTGTGGTGTGGTACGAGTTTAATTGATTTCGTACCGCAGCGAACGTGTTAAACAAATCCATCTAATGCTGATTATATTTACTGGTTCGTCTAAACTCTAAACAGACAATAAACAATGTACGTATGTATTTTTTGTAACACCAACTCTTATAACAATAAGAGTTGGTGTTACAAAAGATAATAAATGTCTATTATTAAAAATACTCCGGCATTTGACGTCCTCCGCAGCGCAGCGTGGTGGATTTACAAAACGGAGGTCAGGGGTTCGATCCCCGGCTGGGACAGGGACAACCCACCACCTCCCATGGCCCTTTCAACCTCTCGGTAATTTGGGCCGAATCGAGGGAGGGCGAACCCGGTACTTGCTCTTTGCGTGTTCCCGGGACGCCTTCTTGACTCCCTACAAGTTGTTTTCTCTTTTCGCTCCTTGTCCCTTGATACTCACTCTCCCCCTTCTGGGGCTGGACGACACACGACGTTGAGATCCGCTTGCCCGCCGCGGTCCATGCATCACCTTCGACCGGTGGTCAACGGTCCAGAGCGCTCCGCCTCGCGTGCCACCGATGCGCGAACTCCCGTAGCTTGCCGAAGTTGACCGCCGAGCTAACGAGATCCTGGTAGTACACCGGTCCCGCCTCTTCTCTGACGATCCCTTCCAACATTGCACTCCGGAGGTCCTCGTACTCGCCGCATTCCCACAGGACATGGTGGAGGTCTTCCTCCGCCAGCCCACACACACAGTCGCCAGTCTCGCTGAGGCACATGTCACGCAGGCGCTTCCGGAAGCAGCCGTGACCCGTCAGGACCTGCGAGGTCTCATAGTCCGGCGCGACCCAGGTCGCCCTGAGTCGGCCAGCCACGTCCGGGAAAAATCGACGTAGTTCACTTCCCTTCGTCTCATTCGCCCATCGCTCCTGCCACTCGCGGGTCATGGCCGACCCGATTTCTAGCTTACGCCTGCTCCACTCCCCTTTGGCCGCGGTACTACGCGCCGCATCCAGCCTGGCAGCACGGATCACCTCGAGATCTGCCGGCAACACGCCCGCCAGAACGGCGAGCGCAGCGGCGCTGTTCGAGCGGTAAGCCTTGGTCAGAAGAACCAAGGCCGGCCTTTGGGCCCTGATAAGGGTCGTCCGAACGACGTAGAGCGTTGCCCTCTGAGCCCAACACGCCGCAGCATACACGACCGTCGCTACAAAGGTGCCGTAGTAGAGGATCCGCAGCGCAGGGTACCTAACACCCCATGAGGTGGTAGATACCCGCGAAATCTTGCCGAAGCAGTTCGCAGCGCGCTCTCCGACCGATCGCGCATGCTCAGCGAAGGACAGACTTGAGTCGATCGTTACGCCAAGTACAACGGTATGCCGCACAGACTTGATCGACGCGCCGCCAAGTTTGATTACTGGAGCCCGCTGGAGCTTCCCTCTGAGCGTCACCATTTGGGATTTGTGCGGTGCGAACGAGAGACGGTTCCGTTGTGCCCAGTCCTCAAAGAGGGCGATGGAGTCGGCCGCAGCCAACTCGATCGCCCGTCTGGAGTCAGCCTCGATCAGTACAGTGACGTCATCCGCGTACGCAACAACTCTGACACCCCCCCGTAGCGGCAACCGAAGCAAGTCATCCAGCAGGACGTTCCACAGTGTGGGGCCTAGCACGGATCCCTGAGGACAACCCTTTGTAGATACCTTCCACTGCACCCGATCACCGACGAACATCCCCACGCGTCTTCCGCGGAAGTAGTCCGACAACATCCGGTAGATGTTTGGTGGACAGCCGCCTCGCTTGCACTTGAGGAGAATCATCGGCCACCAGGCATTGTCGAAGGCACCAGAGATGTCCAGAAAAATTGCTTGAACGTATTTTGACGAGACTTTCCTTGCCGTGCTTAGGATTTCGTTCAACGCCGTAACGGTAGACCTGCCCCGTGTGAAACCATGCTGGCAGGGGGAGATCCCACTGGCGATCTGGGGCGCACACCATAGAAGAACTCGTTCTAAAATTTTGCCAAAGACAGGGAGGAGCGTGATCGGGCGATATGCCTTCGGGTCGGTCATCGGCTTACCGTTGCCTTTCGGCAGCACGATCAGCCTCCCATCCTTCCATACGTCGGGGAATACCCCTTCTTGCACGCACTTACTGATCACATACACTAGTTCTGCAGCCGCAACAATCCATACGCGCTTCACCATTCGTGCAGTAATCCCGTCGATCCCCGGTGCCGTGTTAGGCAAAGACCTAACTATGCCTCCGAGTACATCACGGCTGGGTGAAGACGCGTCGCAGCCGTTCGGTATAATAGAAGCCGCGATCCGGACCTCCCTGTGGTACGCAGAGTCCCTTGACGGATCGTCGTCCGGGCACAGAGCGCGCAACAGGTTATCCACGGCCTCACCGACACTCCCCGGGTGGCCGTCCGCATACCGGATGCCGTTGATGACGTTAGCGGGAGGACGAAACCGCCCGCTGGCAACCCGATACGCTTGCCCATAGGGGTCGTCGTTACCCGACTCAGCCGCCCGAAGATGGTAGCTGTTCTGCGTCTCCACCATAAGATGTCGATATTTCCGGCGCTCCTCGCGATACGTGCTTCCTATCCTTTCTGCCTCCGGTCCTCCTACTCTTCTTGCTTTCAGCCATTTGCAGCGAAGGCGGCCGACCTTCCTGCGCATGGTATCCAACTTATCATTCCACCATTCATATCCTCCTTCTCTGCTCCTACCACGCAGCCCCAAGCATTCATAGGCGGAACGCGACACTGCGTCCGTGAAGTCTCGGGCGAGGCCCGATGCATCCTTCCGCATGTCCAGGTTGCCCACACGCACGCTGACCGCTGATTGGAAGCGGGACCAATCCACTCCGTTCTCCCGAAAGCGCGGCGGCCCACCGTCGACAAGCTCAGCGCATACTGTGTCCCGGCGTAAAAGGCCGTCTACTCCTGTGACGTCGAAGGTGATGATGCGGTGGTCGCTGGTGGACATTCCGACACGCACTCTCCAGTTAGACACACCAACCCGTCTGGTAGTCAGGGTCAGATCTATATTGGATTCTCCGTTGGGACCGCTAAAAGTGAAGGGCTGGCCCTCAACATTCTGGAGGACCAATCCCCGGGTGGTGATCAATTCTTCTACTGACCTTCTGCGGTGTTCTACATTCAGGCCGCGACCCATGTATTGGTGGGGCTTACTGAACCACCATGGAGAGTGCGCGTTAACGTCTCCTCCAAAAACGATTGCACCACGCCCCAGGGAGTCCAGCACCTTCTCCACGTGCGCCAAGTGCCCGTCAATCTCGTCGCTGTATTGGAAGTAGCAGGATATAAGTGCTACTTCCAGGGCACCTCTCCTCACCGCAGCAACAGTACAGTGGCTGGTGGACAGGTGGTCGAGGGCCACCACAGCCACGTCTGAGGCGACCACCAGAATGCCGGCCATGGCAGAATCTCCGTGCTGGAGGAGACCGGGGAGGGGCTGAGAATGCTGTTCTTGGATAAGAACAACGTCCAGCCCCAGCTCCCGGGCGAGCGATGGAAGTTCGCTCGTGGCCAGTTCCGCACCATTGAGGTTTAGCTGACCAATCTTTATTGGTGTAGGCCCACTAGGGGCGGCCATAATTTATAGACTGGACTGCCCGCTGCTCTGCGTAATGTCTCGCCGGGCAGTCCCTAGACGCGGTGGGGTGTAGGCCGGCGCCGTCGCGACCAAATCTGTGGCACGTGGCACACCTAGTAGATTCGGACTTGCATCCTTCCTTCCTGTGCCCTGTGAGGCCGCACTTGCCGCAGGTGTCCTCTTTTGACTTGCAGTACTTCTCCGGGTGCCCGTATATCTGGCACTTAGAGCAGCACGTCACTTGTAGGTAGTCAGTTACTTCGACTGCCTGCCACCCGATAAATAAACGCTCCTTCCTCAGCAGCGCCTCCCTGAGTGCAGGTGAACATTCTACTATTACGTTCGTCGTGCCCTCCCGTCCGCGCCTTTTGTAAAACTTAGCGTGTTCTTTTAACTTGGCTGGGGTCCATTCTGAGCCGCGCAGGTTTTGGTCGTGCAGAGCCTCGACGATGGTGTCTGCTGACGGGTCCCCGTCGACGCCTCTAATGCAGAGCCGGGGTTGGTTACGTCTCGGCTCAGTGACGCGCAGTGTCGGGGGGGCTGCGCTGCGGAGGCGGACGGCGGACTCCTGCGAAGTAGTCTGGACGATTACGCCAGCGTTTCCAATCTTCCGCACCTTTGTTACTTGCACGTCCAGGGCGCGCGGGTCCACCACTCTCTTTAACTCACTCTTGGTGTCTTCGGCCGTTTTAAATTTCTCAGTCTGGTCGGCGGCCGGATAGAACGCTAGTACCGGCCCACCCTGTTTGATGGGGATCGGCTCGGCTTTCTTACCCAAACGGAGGGCAGACGAGTAGGTCGGTAGGGGTGCGGGCGCGGGAGTGGTGACGACGGATGTCACCGCTGCTTCCCGCAGTTTGGCTTCACGGAGCTGCGCTTGGAGCAGTTGGGCCTCAATGTCGCCGAGGCGGACGGCGAGGGCTGCGACCACCGCAAGGATGTCTTGAGTACTATTGGCTATGGCGTTAGTAGCCTCCTTATTCAGCCTGGAGGGGGGGCCAGTGACGGCAGCCATCACTAATTCTAATTGTTCGTGCACACGGTCCAACAGCTGCGTTTTGCTGGCCAAGGCCAACGATTTGGGCGGCTCTTCGTCGTCCGATTCTGGCTCTGGCTCCATGCTTTCAGGCCCCGGTCGCACCTGTGAGGGACCCCCGTGGAGTCCAGCGAGGGGTGGAGCGTGTGTCCGCGGCGATGCAGGTGCTGCAGCAGATGGAGGGGGGATCTGCGACCGCGCCGGGCGGCATAGACGAACTGCGTCCAACGCCCGCCCGCGCTCTTCAGGCGATGTGAGAGGGCGCTTGATGCCGGTTTTCCTCGCTAGATGTGGGGCCGGTGCCCGGGGGCTCTTTTTCTTGTGGAGGACGACTGGCGTGAAAAAGTCAGACCCACTGTCTTCACTGCGCGCCGAGGCAAAACCCGAAGGAGGGGTTCTCGACAACGATGTCCGTGGTGCGAAAGGAGAGGCCCCCCCGGCTGGGACAATTGAGATTTTCTTAATCGGTCCAGGTCTGGCTGTTGGGAGGCTTCGGCCGTAGTAGTTACCACCCCACCGGCAAAGACGCACCGCCAAGCAAAAGGTGTGTGTATTTTTATCCTCCTCCTAACGAGTTAGCCCGCTTTCATCTTGGACTGCATCATCACTTACCACCAGTTAAGGGCTAACTTGTAAGGAATAAAAAAATACTCCTAGAATCCTGGTTTCGGATTAGCATAAAATATAGCATACTGGCGGCTCGAGACCGTTTTATTTGGAAGTCCATGCAAAAGGCCTATGTCCAGCAGTGGACGTCCATCGGCTGACAATGATGATGATGATGATAGCATTTTTTAATAGAAATTATTTAACAATCTTATAATTATACACAGATATTGAATATTTATTATACAGATTTAAAACGTTTAATAATATATACTTACTCGTCAGTATACGGTTTAAAGAGAAAGACTAAACAAGTGTGGGTGTCAATAAGTAAGTATCACAAACAGTGAATGGAGTGTTTTCTAAAAAGGCTGAACACTTCGAAAGCGATTGTTTCAAATGTCAATCACGGAATTAATTTGGAGTACAATAAGATGATTGACGTATCGCACTTTTATATCTGCGTGATAAGTACAATTACGAATTCTGTCCAGTTTTCCAGTGGGTGGTAGATTAAGAGCCTGCGAGTGCCAGACATATCTCTTTTTATAGATGGATGGATATCTCTTTTTATGGATGGATAGAAGGATAAAAGGACATATCCCAAATTTACATGGAGGAGTGTGAGTTAGAATCCGGTCCGGAGCATGCACCTACAACTTTTCAGTTGTGTGCATTTTATGAAATTAAATATCACGTGTCTCAAACGGTGAAGGAAAAACATTGTGAGCTGCATACCACCTACCAAAGAATTTTCTTAATTCTCTGAGTGTGTGAAGTCTGCCTATCCACATTGGGGCAGCGTGGTGGACTATTGGCCTAACCCCTCTCATTTTGAGAGGAGACTCAAGCTCAGTAGTGAGCCGAATACGGGTTGATAATGATGATAGGAGGCTGGCACTTTATCCCGAGTGTCAAGCAAGCAGCACTAATTATTTTTATCTTAAAAATTTACAAATACGTTTTATACTTTGGCAATTATGAGGGTCTGAACCCTTGAGACCTTTCTAAACCTTAGTCCAAACTCAAAAATTGGCTACTGCATTTACCTATGATAGGACCATACTCGTAGCTTGCCAAACATTCACCCTTTTTAATGTGAGGCATATCTGACTGTCGCAGGCTTTTAGTCCACAGTGTTCGGTACTGGGTCGCGGTACCTTAGGCAAAGGAAGCTGACTCATACATGAAACTGATTCTAAGTCTCATTTCAATATAGCCTCATTAGAATTCCCGTGAGGACACAGACGTAATGTATTGCGGAAGCACTTCCACAGGAAGATTTTGACATAAATATGTGTAAATTTGATTTAAAATTCGTTGTGGCATGTAATTATATTATTTGCGAATTGGATATGACTAAGTAAATTTGACTTGGTCGCTATCTGTGGGTCTCATAAGAAGGCTCAGAGTCTCACAGCGGGCGAAGGAACGAACTGTGTTGGGAGTGTCTGCGTGATCGAATCAGAAATGAGGAGATCTGCTAGTCCCTAATAAAACAGTCGCCTGTCAGTTAGACACAGATAATGTAATTAGTTTTATGTCAAAGGGATACGAATTATTGCCCACAACAAACAATTGTAAAATGTAACAAGTAATTTAACTAACTATGCAAATATAGAATTCTTTAAAAATTTCCCTCATGAGTTCTCTTTTTTTCCTTCACCGTTCGAGACACGTGATATTTACTTTTTTAAAATGCACACAACTGAAAATTTGGGGGTGTATGTGGCTTGCACCTCTAAATTTTCTCCAAGCTTGCCCCGGACTGGATTCGAACCCACACCCTCCGGTATCGGAGGGAATCCTGGGAAGTAATACATTCGAAATATTCAAGTTTTATATATTTTTAATACAATCAGAAACGGTACCCTAACAGTAAGTAGATACTTGTCGCAGTGTCTTATAAATAACTTGTTTTTGCTTTACGTCTCTTATTATAAATTATGTTGTTAGATTGAAGTATGATAATAATTGTTGTTGTTGTAATAAAATGCAGTTTTATATCACAAATGGCTACTATAACTTGTTTTACACGCTACCAGTCTAATTAGGTACATATCCCACCTACAAAACTTACTAGCCTAATAAAGAAAAATAAATTTATTTTATTGTAAGCGCTACCTTGTACAAGAGATTCGTGATTGCCTACTTCACATTATCTACTATAAGTACTACAACAATGTAATAAATAGGTATTTTTAACCGACTTCAAAAAGGAGGAGGTTCTCAATTCGGTCGGTATTTTATTAAAATCCTTCACACTAATATAATAAAATCGAAAGTTTGTGTGAGTGTGTATGTTTGTTCCTCATTTCCGATGCGGTTACTGTAGCGATTTGGATGAAATTTGGAATGGAAATAGATAATTAGACTCTGAAGTAACACATGAGCTACTTTTCAAAAAAACTGAATTCCACGCGGACGAAGTCGCGGGCGTCCGCTAGTTACTGATATTATAAGGTTATTTGTGTGGTTGAACACTCTAATCTCAGCAGATCCGCGGCAAAAAGCTTGTTTCCAATAAAGAAAATAGGTAAGACTGAGATTTAAGATATTTTTTAATTTATTTGGTTATTAATATTATATTATCTATTTAACCTAATATATTTTAAAAAGTAGATTAATAATGTATAGTATGATTTCGAATATAAATAATCTTTTTCAAATTCTAGGTTAATAGATATTAAAAATTAAATTTGCGTTTAATTAGGGATTTTTTTGTTTGATAAGTTGACGTTAGTTAAAATATTATAAGATAATAGCTTGACATAGATATGTAGGTCAAAGCTGCTCATTAATTAAAAGTTGAAACAAATTGGACCAGAAATTGTATTAAAATTTCTGTCTGCAATAATTTCAAGGAACAAGACGTTGTTCTTTTAAAGTGTAATATGAGATGGAATGGCTTTATTCACTAGTCTAGTATCTTACAGTACCAAGAAAGAGCTCTAGCAATTTAAGAGCTTAGCATGTAGATTTAAAATATTTTATTTTTTTAAACTAGATAGGTTTGCTCGATCGAAAGCAAGAACCACAATATCCATCGAATATTCAAACTATGTTTTTCTATACATATACCTATATCTGGGTAGGTTCCATCCATTTTCATGTTCCATGTTTGATGTTTCTATTCCAAGAATTAGGTACTTACTTACTCGTATATACGTGAAATCTATATGTATAAAGCTGAAGAGTTTGTTTGTTTCATTGAACGCGCTAATCTCAGGAATTACTGGTCCGATTTGATAAATTCTTTCAGTGTTTGATAGCCCATTTATCGAGGAAGGCTATAGGCTATATATTATCCCCATTTTTATACGGAAACGGGAACCACGCGGGTAAAACCGCGCGGAGTCAGCTAGTCTTAATATATAAATGCGAAAGATCTTTCATCACGAAATCTCGAAAAGTATATTTGACATACCTATAGAGATGAAGTTTGTCAGGCAGGTAGTTTGTAGTTCGTAGAGGACCGCTAAAAACGGACTTTTCAAGAGGGCCAGATTATGGAAGTTTAAGGTTGGTCGAAGTCGCGGGCGTCTGCTAGTACTTTTTACTAACGCAAAAGCGAGTTTGTTTGTGCAGTTTCACGGCTAAACCGCACTAACCCGATTTTTTTTTTTTTACGATTAGCAAGCTACAGTATTAGCGTATATTTTTAAGTGTGAAAACAGGTGGTGTCCGCTATAGCTTGACAACTTCGTCCGTAACACTCCCGATGGTCCGCGCGGGCCGGGGGGCGTGTAGCGATGAATAAAAACCCACGACTGATGCACCTCACTTCCCCGCACGCACGATATCACCCCCGTCGCCCGCATATCATGGGTGTGTCATCAACGAACTTGCCAGACGATATATAATTCATAATAAATGTTTAAATTAGTATATCTTCGGTTTTATGTATCATGACAGCGGTTCCTTTAATTAGTTACAACGTTAAACCTATACACATAATACAATCGCACATTCAGACCGTAATACTTATTTATGTTTGTACAAACACATGTCGAACGTTCGTTGCGTGAAGAAATTCTGAGAACACTGGAACTGGGAGTCTTGTTTTAGTTTTGCTACAAGTACAAATTATTTTCTCGGTCAGTTTTCCGAACTTGACCTTTAGCTTTTATAACTTACGAATTTATTAAATTTCACACCTTCAAACATTTCAAATTGATGGAACGATCTATGCTAGGAGTATCTATCTTTGCGTAATCGAATCAGAAATGTGGAGATCCGCAGAAGAATCAAAGTTAACGTGTCGCGAAGCTGAAGTGGCAATGGGCGTGGCATATAGTGTAACTGGATTTGTCCGTGCTAATACATAAATATAGAAATAAAATAGTTCCAAGAGCCGATGGACGTTGGGGCCCCAAGGTGCTGGAATGGCGACCCCGCACTACAAAAGTGCATTGTTGGTCGACCCCTCACCAGAGGGACTGACGACATCAAGCGAGTCGCAGGGATTCGCTGGATGCAGGCAGCTCAGGATCGTGATGTTTGGAAGTCCCTATAAATCCAATGGACGTCCATCGCTTGATATGATGAAGAATTTCAAATTAAAAATGTTTTTCGGAAAACTTGGAATATTTAATAAATTTCAACCTCATTTGATTTAAGAACGAAGAACAGGGTCTAAAATTAAAAGGTATCCAATGTAACGCCATAAATAGTAAAACTTCAAGGAAAAATTTTCAAAATCAAAATCACCAAAAAATAATAATTAGTATTCACAATTGTCAATATTTTTAGAATTGTGTAGTTTTTTGTTGAAATCGTGCAGTTTTAATACTGATCCATATCTTGATTATGCAACAGTCAAGCGTACTGAAATTAAACCAGTCTAAAATTGTTATTATTTATTAAATGACACTAATATGGATGTGTAACGGACGTGGGCTTTTTAACTCACGATCTCGGGGGCGCCCGGACTAATACACTCAGGCCAAAACACCCTTTTCAAACGGCCCTCAAAGCCGAGGTCCGAGTCTCAGAGGAGACGCCCTTAGAGAGTCGTTCCGCCCATCTACTCTGCTTCTGCATTCGGGCCCCATCAGGCAATACTTCTACGCTCGCCCAAAACCCTCGGTGACGCCACTGAGGTCCCATAAGGAGCCTACGGCACTTACACAATCAGAAAAAAAGGTTCATTTATCAATTATGAAAAATTATCTCCTTTCACCGAAAGTTGATGTCACCTAGTGATTAAAGACCCGAACAAAGCAAGACAAAAACTATATTTGAATCCAAACAGGCCTTTGGAAGCGTGTTACGTAAAAACTAATTAAATAAATTAATTTGCGTAGATGTTTATCTAGGTACGTAATATGTGGTTGCCGGAACTTGGAAGATTTTTTTGTACCATATCAATGTCCGGAAGTCACGTCACTGCTAATTACTGTCAGCTGCGCGTTAGCGGTTTGGTTTGACAGGCACAGGTTTCGTATTTTAGGTATTTTCATGTCCAGAGTAGTATGCAATATGGAATATGCATGCGACTCCTTTTTAAGGCTCCGTGGGATGTGCCGCGTTAAAATAAGTCGCTTGAAGGCGTGATCGAAGCCCTCGTGTGACCTATTAGAGATTTCAGTCGCTGTTGCCGAACCCGGCAAATATGTGATGATGATGATGAGGGTTCCGTAGTCAACAAGGAACCCTTATAGTTTTACCGTGTCCATCTGTCAGTTGATTCAGGGTCCTCAGCACTATTGTAAATAGACTTATTTAAGCAATAAATTTCATTTTCATTTCATATTTAATTTCTTAAAATGCTGTTAACTGAAAAGTTGGAGGTACATTTAGAACCTACGCCCTCGGAATCTAAGGCAGAGGTCATATTCTAGAGCTATCACAGCTTAATTTTTTTATATAAAACAATAAATAACGTTCGAATTTATCTATTCTATATTTATAATAAATCTGTAGAGAGATCAATTCTGTACATGAAATATATTTCCAAAATATCAGGGGTGATCGATACTGATGCCAAAAATGCAATCAGTAAAATTTTTGTCTGTCTGTCTGTATGTTCGTTATAGAAACAAAAACTACTCGACGGATTTCAACGAAACTTGGTACAATTCTTCTTTATTCACCTGGGCAGGTCACAGTATACTTTTTATCACGCTACGATCAATAGGAGCAGAGCAGTGAAAGGAAATATTGGGAAAACGGGAGAAGTTACTCCATTTTTTAAGCTTCCATTGCGTGGTAGGGAAGGGGTAGGATAGGGATAGGTTAGGGGTAGGGGATGGGTTGAACCCCTACTCATCCCCTTTATGTTAGGGTAGCTGTAGAGTGGGAGTAGAGTAGGGTGGTAGTCGGGTTTCACGCGGACAAAGTCGCGGCGTCCGCTAGTATATGAATAAATTCATGCAATATCGAATCGAAATCGGTGCGGACACATCTTACTCTGTTGCAAGCCTAGATGTTGTGAGCCCTTTGACCCATAATCGTGCCTGCTTTCTGTATTTCGTTAAATGTAAGCTAATCAACATCTATATTTTAATGTTAATGGTCTGGTATTAAACTGTGTCAGTACATTGCGCGTAATAGGCAAAATGCAGGAAATAAATGGTAACATTTGGAATTGGAACTGTTAGTTACATTGATATAAGTGTTTAAATGCACTTCATAGTGACTGCGTAAAAAAGTTATTGTAACTATGTAGTTACCTAGGTAGGTACCTATTATATCCTTAACGTTTTTTACATCAATTGCTTTTTCTATAAATAGTTTTGTCCGTATTTAAATTCATATTTTGACAGTCGTGTTTTAGATTTACGATGATTAAAAACATATATAACCTCAATAGCCCAAGTCAGCGACGAGAGGTCATGGGTTCGATCCCCGCCCCTCTAGGTCTATTGTCGAACCCACTCCTAACACGGTCTTTAAGACTAATTAACTAACTAACTAACTAAGAGGAATATTTGCCATAAGTTTTATGTGTATATATATTTTATTGTAATATTAGATTATTTTCATTATTTTTATGAAGATTTAATACAGCTTTGTCAACGGCAGAAGTTTTATGTATGCACCTTTTTTCTATGTTATTATTTAATTAGATAAAATAAATAATGATAACAATGACCCAATATGGCAAAATAAATTTTGACGGCCTCTGTGGCGCAGTGGTATGCGCGATGGATTTACTTGTCTGAGGTCCTGGGTTCGATCCCGGCTGGGCCGTTTGAGGTTTTCTTAATTGGTCCAGGTCAGGCTGGGAGGCTTCGGTCGTGGCTAGTTACCACCCCACCGACAAAGACTTACCGCGAAGCGATTTAGCGTTCCGGTACGATGTCGTGTAGAAACCGAAAGAGTGGATTTCCTCCATATCGTCCTCCTAATAAGTTAGCCCGCTTCCATCTTAGATTGCATCATCACTTAAAATCAGGTGAGATTGTAGTCAAGGGCTAATTTGAAGAGAATAAAAAAAACCTGTATATATAAATTCATTAATAAATAATTTAATAAAATAAAGCATAGAGATCTATTTCGATGCATCAGTTAAGTGGTTGTTAAATGTATGGAGGGACGTTATTTACATAGCAACCCTATGACTGACTTTTGTACCTACCTACATCTTATAGTAAGGTACAGTCATTTAGCTCTTACAGAGTAACCCTTACTATGTACTACTAACTCTTCGAGCTAGTTGGATAGCTTCCAAGTTCATGCTGTCGTACGTTTGACTTACATACTTATTATTTGTGTCGATTCTCGTAAATCAGCAATCCACTAACTGACGAACATTTGAAAGCGCCCGCTGCGTGCTCCTTATGTAAACAAGGGAACTTTTAATAAACTTTGCGTAAACATTCATTGTAAGGTTGATACGAATGTCAGCCGCGGCAATGGTTGCTGTTTACGAGTACAATGTAGAAATCGGCCGAAAAAATTATGTAACTCAACGTCTGAAAAAAATAAAATAAATAAAGGTCAGGTCAACAGTATCCTGAGCTGACGAACTCGTATGTAAGAATAATAAGGATTGATAGAAGCAAGGGATGTATATAAGGTTGTGATCTGTGGTCTTTCAGTGGCGTAGCTTGCGTTAGAGGGGCCCTGTATCAAAGTTAGTTAGGGGCCCTAAATGACAAGCGGCAAATTTAGAAAATCTCTTTAGCAGTTCTATGTTTTTTTTTTCGGGAAGCGATTAATGAAATGAGATTGTGGGTTGAGTTTAACTAATTTTTGCTTTTACACTTAAGGGCTACCAGGGCCTCTGTAGTCCGGGGGCCCCTTATCATTGATACGGCTAGCTACGCCCCTGGCCTATGCACTTATAGGAATGACGCGTGATGTATGTACTTAGTTATATAAGTGTTAGTGTTAGTATTGTGATTTTGGATTACTTATATTATTGATTGCTAGCCGACGCCCGCGGTTTCCGTCAGAATACAGGCATAAAATATAGATTATGACACTCATGAATAACGTGACTTTCTGGAGGTAAAAGAATTTTCAAAATCAGTTAAGTAGATCCAGAAATTACCACCTTTAATACTATAAACTTTACCTTGATATTTTTAAGTTAATAACTTAAAATTAAAACTATTTATTAAAAATCGATTATGTTTTTTACCAAAATATTTTCCCAATTTTGGTGCGACTTAGATCAAACACTAAAATAAACTCCCATTATAAATTGTAAATGAATTTAAATACTTACGTAAATATTGTGCACCTATTCGAAGTCAAATTCAAAGTTGCATAGCTATTTGGTTCGCTTTCATTTGTGCTGAACATGCAAAGCGAACAGATCCTCATTTCATTATGTACCACTTTGTTGTAACTGCCTTAGATTGCTTTGACATAGTGAGTCGCATTGCAATGCAAATGGTCTGCGGAACGTAAACTGAACTCAAAAGGTTTCTTATTACCATTTAACGTCAAGTGAATTTGTTGGATTTGTAAAAGATTTAGAGTACGTATTACGCAATGAGTAATCCTTTATTTAGCTCTACCTAATACCTAGCTATATTTTATTACTACCGGACGCCCACGATTTCGTCCACGTGAAACTCGATGTAAACTTTAAACTACCCCTACCCTACCCTACCCCTATCCTACCCCTACCCCGTTTTCTAATTATTATTAATATAAACTTTATACAATAACAATAAAGCTCAAATTGACTATGTTTTAGTTAGAAAACATTTTTATGGGAAAAAGGGCTATTTTTATGGTTTATCCGGCAATTATTCGAATTTTTCTCGCCGTAAAAACCATTCTATAACTTCAACGAACATTTTAAAAAAGAATTGGCCAAATTGGTCTAGGCGTTGTTGAGTTATGCGCTTACCAACGCATTTTGCGATTCATTTTTATATTAGAGATTTGTATGTTCCTAAATATTTATTTAGTGTTGGAAATAATAGTGGTAGACGGATATGACGTCGCTTGATCTCGTGTTGACTTATGGCTGATGATTTTGTAGGCACATAACATATCTATAGTATAAAATATTACAGACTAGACCAATTAAGAAAACCTCAATCGGCCCAACCGGTGATCGAACACAGGACCTTCGTTTTGTAAACCCACCTCGCATACCACTGCGCCATGGAGGCCGTCAAAAAAAGATTATTCGATAAAGTACGAGTATCACACAGTTATGACAAAAATTAGGGTGATTGTTGTAGTAGGTACTTAAAACTTTCGCTGCAGCACTGATTTTCCTTCACTTTCCTCTGCTGCGGTAGGTACGAGGTCCATCGACCTTGTAATTTTTGAAAACGCCAGACATACGAGGTCAATTGACCTCGTACCGCAGCGAACGTGTTAATTAATAATTTTGATTTACGAATTAATCACAGTGCATGCGAGCAATATTTCGTACATTGGCTTCTAACAAAGACTTGTTATAATTTAAGTGACATTAATATACATATTGCCGAAATGACGTCAGCCAATAATTAATTAACTAAAATCATTGTCAGTCCTAATTTATAGTGACATTGAATCCATCACCGACGAAATACAGAAAGAACATTAACAATTTGACGTGTATATTTTTTTATGTATGCACACTTTTTATTGAGTAGTCCGATTTGTGAGGTTGTAATCTCTGGATCTACTGCACCGATTTTGAAAAATCTTTTACCACTAGAAAGCCACGTTGTCTATATATATTATCTACATATTTTCAAGGAAACGGGCACTACACGACTGAAACCGCGGGGCGACTGCTAAAATCTTATAAAGAGGTAAAGTTTTTGGTATTGTAGGGGGTAATGTCTGGATCTACTAAACCGATTTTGAAAATTCTTTTACTACTAGAAAGCTCCATTACTTGTTAGTATGATAGGCTATATTTCACCCTGGTATTCTCACGGAAACGGAACTGCGAGCGTGAAACTACTAGGCGCCTGCTAGTGATGAATATATCACCCTATTTTCCCTAGAAACTTTTATTTCTAATGTGGGACATATTTTGAAGTCCTATATAAAAAAAAATATCAAAATCGTACTACTCAACAAAAAGTTACAAGTGTTCATACATAAAAAAATACACGCCGACTGGTTAACCTTCTTTAGCCTTTCATCGGTTGAAAAAAACATACACGTCGAATTGAGAAGCCCCATTTTTTTTGAAGTCGGTTAAAAATTAAAATAGCCCACAGGTAAAAACGGAGTTTGGACGTTGGTGGCTTTGGTAGAAGCAAGGGCTGACAAACATTCAACTTAGTATGATTATTGCATAAGGTCTCGGTATAAGGTACCCCTTTATTTCATACGTGAACTTTTAAATCGCGAATACTGATAGATATACGAATACCTACCACGATTTCACGAAACTTGAGCTTTGAATTAATCAGAAATCATAAGGAACGAAAATTAATTAGTCATGTTACTGTTTGATAATTCATAAACTACGTAATGGACCGATTTACATGCAGTTTTCTTAGTAGATCACAATATACGTAAATATCAATCTTTAATTAATATAAGGAAAAAAATCATTAAAAAATACAAATTTTTGCCTAAGCCAAATAATAATAAGTTTTCCTTATAAAAAGATAAAATTGTCAATAAAATTATGAAAGTTATTGTAATTAGTATAACGAATTTAAAGAAAATGTCAAAGTTCGAGTTTAAACATTAGAGTTTATTTATATATGGAAAAAAAACATTAAAAAATACAAATTCTTGCCTAAGCCAAATAATAATAAGTTTTCCTTATAAAAATATAAAATTGTGAAAGTTATTGTAATTAGTATAGCGAGCGAATTAAAAGGAAATGTCAAAGTTCGAGTTTAAACATTAGAGTTTATTTATGTAAGAAAAAAAATCATTAAAAAATACAATTTTTTGCTTATTTATATGCATAAGAAAAAAAATCATTAAAAATACAATTTTTTGCCTAAGCCAAATAATAATAAGTTTTCCTTATAAAAAGATAAATATTGTCAATAAAATTATGAAAGCTATTGTAAGTAGTATAGCGAGCGAATTTAAAGGAAATGTCAAAGTTCGAGTTTAAACATTAGAGTTTATTTATATATGGAAAAAAATCATTAAAAAATACAAATTTTTGCCTAAGCCAAATAATAATAAGTTTTCCTTATAAAAAGATAAAATTGTCAATAAAATTATGAAAGTTATTGTAATTAGTATAACGAATTTAAAGAAAATGTCAAAGTTCGAGTTTAAACATTAGAGTTTATTTATATATGGAAAAAAATCATTAAAAAATACAAATTCTTGCCTAAGCCAAATAATAATAAGTTTTCCTTATAAAAAGATAAAATTATGAAAGTTATTGTAATTAGTTAAAAGTTCGAGTTTAAACATTAGAGTTTACTTATATAAGAAAAAAAATCATTAAAAAATACAATTTTTTGCCTAAGCCAAATAATAATAAGTTTTCCTTATAAAAAGATAAATATTGTCAATACAATTATGAAAGTTATTGTAATTAGTATAGCGAGCGAATTTAAAGGAAATGTAAAAGTTCGAGTTTAAACATTAGAGTTTATTTATATATGGAAAAAAATCATTAAAAAATACAAATTCTTGCCTAAGCCAAATAATAATAAGTTTTCCTTATAAAAAGATAAAATTGTCTATAAAATTGTGAAAGTTATTGTAATTAGTTTAACGAATTAAAAGGAAATATCAAAGTTCGAGTTTAAACATTAGAGTTTATTTATATAAGAAAAAAAATCATTAAAAAATATAATTTTTTGCCTAAGCCAATTTTGCTAAATACAATTTTTTGTATTTAATAATAAGTTTTCCTTATAAAAAGATAAATATTGTCAATACAATTGTGAAAGTTATTGTAATTAGTATAACGAGCGAATTTAAAGGAAATGTCAAAGTTCGAGTTTGAACATTAGAGTTTATTTATATAGTATAAGAAGTGTTATTGCCATTTGATGCAATTACATAATGAGGAAAGCCGTGATAGCCTAGTGGATATGAGCTCTGCCTCCGATTCCGGAGGGTGTGGGTTCGAATCCGGTCCGGGGCATGCACCTCCAACTTTTTACAGTTTTGTGCATTTTAAGAAATTAAATATCACGTGTCTCAAACGGTGAAGGAAAAACATCGTGAAGAAACCTGCATACCAGAGAATTTTCTTAATTCTGGACCATGGATTATCCGGGATGAAAAGTAGCCTATGTGTTAATCTAGAGTAAGTAAAAAAAATCATTAAATAATACAAATTCTTGCCTAAGCCAAATAATAATAAGTTTTCCTTATAAAAATATAAAATTTAAAAGTTATTGCAATTAGTATAGCGAGCGAATTTAAAGGAAATGTCAAAGTTTAAATATTAGAATGTATTTAGATATATACAAGGAAAAAAATCAAAACAATGTCAATATCAACAATTAAATATTGTAATGTTTTTTATTGTGCAACAAAAAAAAATGTCTAGACTTTTAGTGGGATGTTGGTACATGCGTTGTAGACAAATCAAAGCATTTGTTTTTAATGAAGGACATATTATACAAATAAGATTATAATTTATCATAAAGTTGTGTATGTTTACTTAAAGTTTATTGCAAAAATAAACAATAACAAAGAAATTAATAATAAACATAGTAATTATTATTAATAAATATAGTAATTCATTCAGTCAATGATCTTATAGCGAAAAGTTTTGACCAACACCTACACCATAGTAGATATAACAAGCCTACACCTTAAGAAGCTGTCGCCTAACTGTTGGATCAAGAGTCGGATAAAAAAGGCAGTGATTCTTGAGACGGCGCGTATTGTGAGGAGGTTCCTCACTCTGGAGCCCTGATCGCCGGTTGCTTGGGCACTCAAATGTCCCGCAGCGGGAGGGTTGAATTTTTTTTGTGATTTTTAATAGTGTTTTGTATTACATTTATATTGTATTATATAAGAATAGCAATAGAATGCCATGACGAAGTTAACAAACATCTGGAAGAACCGAAGCATCACAAACAGAACCAAAACACGCCTTATTTTTTGAGACGAGGACTATTCGATTCGAGACGAGATGCCAGAGAAAGACGAAGAACTGATGCATTCGAGATGTGGTGTTGGAGGCGAATGTTACGTATACCGTGGACTGCCAAACGTACAAATGTGTCAATTCTTTCACAGCTTCAAATTAAAACACGTCTCTCAACCATCTGTCTACAGCGCATCCTCAGTTATTTTGGACATTTAACACGCCGTGGTGACGACAACTTGGAAAAAATTATTGTGGTGGGAAATGTGGAAGGCAAACGGCCACGAGGTAGATCTCCAACCCGATGGTCGGATCTTCTCAAGGAAACAGGAGCCCGCACCTTTTACAGTGCCTTTTACAGTGCAAGAAATTTTGTTTAACTCTGCTTCTTGAATACCTATTGACCCATAAAATCACCAAAGCAACAATAAAACACAAACGATGTACTAACCTACTTACGTATAGATCATAATTAATTTGTAATCAAAACTCAAAAACGGTTTCCTTCATTAAACCTAGTACTGAACAGTTTTATGATGTGTGAACCTCATGATATCACTGCTAACTTACTAATTCTGCCAATTACCAAGATAAACGTAATTGGCACTATTAAGCCGCTCTCAGTTGAGTGCTTGTTGTTTTAAAGTAAGATGAAGTACTACAAGATTTGATTGAACTGCTTTAACTGAACAACATGCCTTTTATTACGAATTTCATTTTGAATAGAACCAGAAGAAGACAAATGGCACTTTTTCTGCGAAATCCTCTCTAATCCGTGTGGGAACCCCTTTTGAATTCAGCATTTTGGGTACGCTCTCTACTTCAATAACGGAACATTGATTTTTAACCGACTTCCAAAAAGGAGGACGTTCTACGTTCGGCTGTATGTATGTTTTTTTTATGTATGTCCAGCGATAATTCCGTCATTTATGGACCGATTTTGACAATTCTTTTTTTATTTTTTTCATTTTATTTTATTGTACAAAATAAAAAAAGTGTTACATAATTAGGTACATAAATAGCCATCCTCATAAACTTGACTTTTTTGTGAGGACGGCGAGTTCACCATTATGTTAAGTTATTATATAAAATAAACTTACCTATACACATTAGGGACACAATTAGGCACCATATTTTAATTCTCGAGATGAAATTGTAGTTTACTATTTGATTTGTTAGAGTACTTAACGATGTTTCTCCGCAAATGTACTGAATATTGTTTAACGATACTAAAATATTTCAGACAAAGAAGCGTCCACCTCCAGACACTGTTATTTGCCTGTTTGTGATCAGGCTAATCCGGAAGACAAAGAAACGAATGAGCTCCGTGCGATATGTCGACGGGCGCACTCCTTAATCGGACCTTAACTAATCTAAACCTCATGGCGACTGCGTCACGACCGGCTACGTCTAGAGCCGCCTGAAGGATTCCAAATGTTGCCAAAACTAGAGCAGATCGTCTGACTCCTCCTGAGAAAGCGTTCCATAAACAAATTCAATTGGTCTAAACGAGTAAATTTTTATTCTGGGACGATGAGATCATTAGGTGAACGGCCGTGGCGGGATCCCATACGGTGAAAATGGGTCGCTGGGACTTCGTTGTGACATTGGATTGATTGATGTTTTCGAACGCGGAGTTTGCACGCCCATGACGAGTTATGACATGAGTTTTCGAAACACTGTGGCGCCGTTTCGGAGTCGCCACAACTGTCTTCATTTAAATTAGGCTTAAAGTGAAACTGATTGGGAAACTAGACTGCTAAGGACCTAATCGGTACCATTACTCACAATTTATCTTTGTGGCAATCAATTATTATCATTAGTCAGAGACAATTTTATCTACCAATATTATTTGATTTTGATACTATCAATATTCATAACTTATGTTTCGAATATTATTGTAATTGATTAAAATCTACAATGTAATGAAATTTAAACTAAGTATTAATATTCTAATTTCGTCTATCTAGTGGCCATTACGTTCATGTTGAATGGTCAAACATAATAAATGTTAATATTTTTTTTGCATTATGCTAAAATAACAGTGATAAGTAAATTCGCAATTTTAAAAATCAATGAAAATTCCAAACACGTCTTAGCAGGATCCATACGAGTATGAATGAGGAAGTACCATTCATGATAATGCAAAAATGGTAATGATATGTTAATGCTATAAAAACTAATAAACCGTGATAGCCCAGTGGATATGACCTCTGCCTCCGATTCCGGAGGGCGTGGGTTCGAATCCGGGCATGCACCTCCAACTTTTCAGTTGTGTGCATTTTAAGAAATTAAATATCACGTGTCTCAAAAAACGGTGAAGGAAAACATCGTGAGGAAACCGGCATACCAGAGCATTTTCTTAATTCTTCGCGTGTGTGACGTCTGCCGTTCCGCATTGGCCTAACCCCTCTCATTCTGAGAGGAGACTCGAGCTCAACAGTGAGCCGAATATGGGTTGATAATGATGATAAAAACGAATATAAAGAGTATGTAAGTCTGTGTGATTTTGAGTTTGTTAGGTTGCCAATCCAGCAATTTTGCCGCTTTACCGCTCCGGGCAAAGATAATTTTTTTTTTTCTATTCTTTACAAGTTAGCCCTTGACTTCAATCTCACCTGATGGTAAGTGATGATGCAGTCTAAGATGGAAGCGGGCTAACTTGTTAGGAGGAGGATGAAAATCCACACCCCTTTCGGTTTCTACACGGCATCGTACCGGAACGCTAAATCGCTTGGCGGTACGTCTTTGCCGGTAGGGTGGTAACTAGCCACGGTCGAAGCCTCCCACCAGCCAGACCTAGACAAATTAAGAAAATCTCAATCTGCCCAGCCGGTGATCGAACCCAGGACCTTCGTTTTGTAAATCCACCGCGCATACCACTGCGCCACGGAGGCCTTCAAAAATCGTTTTGGCTGGAAAAATAAATTAAAAACATTTTTTTATTATTTTTATATTAGTATAAGCTAATTTGCTAAAAATCTGCTGGGGAATAAGTAAATTTTGTCAAACATCATTTTGCCGCTATGGTAAATGCCCTATGCCCCGCTTGAATCCCAACCCCATTATCAGAAAGCCACGTTATTGTGAGTGTGAGGGAACATAAACTACGCGGGTGAAACCGCGGAGCGTCGGCTAGTTGTTTATAAATCTAAATATTAATTAACGGTTTTCGTGTAGGCGAACATCGTAAAAATCTACTACCGATAATGGAGTAGCATTTTATGGCGGACTTTCAAATTAAACATCCGAGCATCAAATGGGTTTTATTGAAATTTATATTATACCCTAGTCTCAAAGATTAATCTCAAATAGGTCTGAATAAAATCTTAACGAACCTGATTGCAATGTTCTAAATACGATAACTAATAAATTATGTATTTTATCCGCTCTGACTTACTTTTCAAACTTAAGTGGTGTAGGTTTTGAATCACTAGTAATTTAATTTACGAGTGTATTGGTCTTTCCAATTACCAATAACATTTTTAATATTCTTTGTATTTAGTATATACGTAGTAGGAAAATAATTTAAGGAAAACTTTAAAATTTTCTGGTACCTCAAGTGATATTTATTAGTAACCTCTAATTTGATTATTGAGGAGGTAGATATTTATTTAATGAGGATAATAAATGAATAGAAATAATTTTCATACGTAAAATGATGTGCTAAATTCCATTGATCTAAGTGTGATGTGCAAGCTTCTTTCCTGCTTGTCATTAAAACTGCATCGTGTTCTATATACATATATTATGTTTTTTCTCAATATTTAATTTTATAGCATTCATTATCATCATCATCATCATCTGATGAACTTGGGCTTCTTTTAAGGACTTTCAAACAACACGTGTTTGTAAGTCCTTAATTATCATTTATGTTATGTGTATTTTTAACCGACTTCAAAAAAGGCGGAGGTTCTCATATTAGACGCGTATGTTTTTTTTTTAAATGTTTGTTACCTCATAACTTCGTAATTTCTTAACCGATTTTGAACATTCTTCTTTTGTTTGAAATAGTAAAACTTACAGATTGTACAGAATTCTCATGAAAATCGGTTCAGTAATTTTGTGTTAAAATTAAAATAACGGAATGTACTGTGGCGCTTTCATTACTTATGCTAGTTACACACTAAAAATAAACACGCAGAAAATATCAAGGATTGGCATTAAGACCGGCTTTATTACAACTATAATGTTTATTGGCTGTGAAACGCCGATGTCAAAGCGTTAATAAATTTATTTTCGCTCCATCTAGACGAGCATCGGCAATATAAGAACAGGGACATCGTCGTTCTAAGATTTTGGTTAACTGTATTCCATTCATGCTTCATAATTACCGCCTTCAAAGTGATCAGAAGGTAGCACGTACGATGTTAATTTTCGCTTTTTAGTTTATTTTTGTGATTTTGAAGTTGGTTGATTTTTTTTTGTTAAAAAGATTTTAAGAAATTAAATATCACCTGTCTCAAACGGTGAAGCAAACATCGTGAGGAACCTGCATTCCTGAGAATTTTCTCAATTGTAAATTTAGTGGTGAACTATAGCCTAACCCCTCTAATTCTGAGAGGAGACCCGTTCTTAACAGTGATGCAGTAATTATGATGATGATGAATACCATTAATGGGAGAAAGTTAACCAAAAATTTTAGAACAGCGATGTCCTTGTTCTAATATTGCCGATGCTCGTCTAGATGGAGCGAAAATAAATTTATTAACGCTTTGACATCGGCGTTTCACAGCCAATAAACATTATAGTTGTAATAAAATCGGTCTTAATGCCAATTCTTGATATTTTCTGCGTGTTTTTTCCTTCATTTTTTTTTCCTTGTATTTCTTCAGATTTTTAATTAGCTAATGATGTTGTTTTAACATGCGTACAAGTTTTATTTTAATGGGTTTGTCTGAACACGGCGACCGCATTTCGGAGTTAAAATATAGGTTAAGTTTATCCGAGAGTCCGAGACATAGTGACAAATCTTCATAATATTCAGAGTAGAACGAAAACTTGTTAGAGCCAGACTTACTTCATTTTATGAAGGCTGAAAGTTTGTCAGCTCATGCTCCTACCATAAGGTCATTATCAACCCATGTTCGGCTCAAACTCGAGTCTCCTCTCAAAATGAGAGGGGCCAATAGTTCACCACGCTGGCCCAATGTGGATTAGCAGACTTCACACACGCATACAATTAAGAAATTTCTCTGGTATGCAGGTTTCCTCACGATGTTTTTCGTTCACTGTTAAGACACGTGATATTTAATTTCTTAAAATGCATACAACTGGAAAGTTGGAGGTCCATGCCCCGGACCGCATTCGAACCCACACCTTCCGGAATCGGAGGCAGAGGTCATATGGGATGTGTTGTAAATAAAAAAAAAATTATATATATGTACATAAATAATAATAATAAATAAATAACCAGGCTAAAATAAATAAATAATAATAATAAATAAATAACCAGGCTAAAATAAATAAATAATAATAATAAATAAATAACCAGGCTAAAATAAATAAATAATAATAATAAATAATGATGATAAGAGGAAGGTTGTGCCTAGCATGACAGTGTGGTCTTTGATGCCTTTACTACTTGACTTTTGGTCTTGCCTTGCTTGCTTCAGCATTGTGGTAATTTAAAAATAAACGATTTTTTTCTTTCTTTCTTTCTTTCTTTCAAGCTGGCGGCTCAAGAGGATGTTGTTTGGAAGTCTATGCAAGATGCCTATGCCCAGCAGTGGACTCCATCGGCTGTTAATGATGATGTTGATGATGAGGACGTTTGTTTTTTTTATCGATTAACGCCGGAAGGGCATATAGACTGACTTTTCAGCAATCATAAAATGAGGGATGTCTGGCTAGTGCAGGCCGTCGCTTCAAAAGAGACATGACAAGTGGAGTGGAGACCCTGTTGATAGATGTCGGGGCCGCTATTCCGTTCATTGTTAAAATTGGTAGGCGCCGTCTGCTCTCAACAACAAATGCACCCCGAATACATAACAAGCTTCGAAGTCTATTAGTGACTCATCCGGTATACGTTGTGTGAATTACTTGGGTATTTAGTGGAGAAACGTATTTTGAAAAAAATTACTTTTCTAGTTAGTTACTGGGTTGCGCGGTTAATTTGAAATAATTTCAAGTTTTTGACCACGTTAGGAAACATACCTGTACCACAGAATACATGTACACAAGTACCTATTTTATCTTCTACAAGTTAATCCTTGACTACAATCTCACCTGATGGTAAGTGATGATGCTATCTACGATGGAAGCGGGCTAACTTGTTAGGAGTAGGATGAAAATCCACACCCCTTTCGGTTTCTACACGACATCGTACCAGAACGCTAAATCGCTTGGCGGTACGTCTTTGTCGGTAGGGTGGTAACGAGCCACGGCCGAAGCCTCCCACCAGCGACCTGGATTAATTAAGAATCCAGGACATCTGTCTTGTAAATCCACCGCGCACACCACTGCGCCACGGAGGCCGTCAAAAAAAATTATTTCAAGTTTTTGACCACATTAGGAAACGTACCTGTACTACGTTATACATTTTTCCCGTAGTCTATGTCAAGAGCAATTCCCATAAAAACCATTGATTTATTTTTAAATTAGAGCATCTCAATCTACACTTTACCGTTTTCGCAATAAAACTAAGTTTTGATCTATAAAAAAGAATTGTAGAGACGGTATAGATTTATTATTGTTATCTTAAATTTTATTACTATCACAAATAAATAGACCTTTAGGTACCTACCTACGTACATAAATTAATATTATTTGAAATCTCGATTTCTTATAATCGTTTTCTATGTCCCAAGGTGTGTTGGTCGACCCCCCACTAGGTGGACCGAGGGTGTCAAGCTGGTTGCAGAGAGCCGCTGGATGCTGGCGGCTCGAGACCCTTGTGCTTGGAGTTCCATGCATGATGCATTTGTCCAGCAGTGAAAGTCTATCGGCTGATAATGATGATGATGAATGAGTCCTAAGGGTAGGCAGTGTATTTTCGCATTTATGAAGTGCATGCCACTCGCTTGTTAATAATGGCGTCTTTCAGTGAGTTGAAATCTGAAACTATCAAAGCAAAGGATCCCGATATACACATAACATAATTAGGTATATTATGAGACGGGACGACACTGTCTCGCACGCTCGCGGTTTATGAAAGTGGCGCCTGACGTAGTTCACTCACTAAATCATATAATTTGGCTTTGCGCCGGACAAAGAATAAACATCTGACAGACAATTGAGTGCAAGATGACAAAATTATCTTTAAAACGTTTATATAAGATAGATAGATAGATAGATAGATAGATATTATAAGCAGGATAGATTTGACGACCTCCGTGGCGCAGTGGACTTACAAGAGAGATGTCTGAGTTCGAGAAAGACTTTAAGCGCAGGCCTTGGTGCAGTGATATGCGCGGTGGGTATACAAGACGAAGGTCCTGAGTTCGATCCCCAGCTGGTCCTATTGAGGTTTTCTTAATTGATCCAGATCTGATGGGAAGCTTTAACCGTGGCTAGTTACCACCCTACCGGCAAAAACGTACCGCCGAGCGATTTAGCGTTCCGGCATGATGTCACGTAGAAACCGAAAGGAGTGTGGATTTTAATTGTACTTCTAACAAGTTAGTCCGTTTCCATCTTAGATTGCATCATCACTTACCATCAGGTGTGATAGTCAAGGGCTAACTTGTAGAAAATAAAAAAAATCCAAGAGGGGGGGATTTAATACTCCCTAGAGCGTGTCAGATACGCGTGATATGTTTACCAAAACAAAAAATATGCAGAATTATCCACCAGTAGGTATGTAAAGGCTTTAACTAAATAGTGTGCATTTGGATTATCTCACAATTTGATTGTAAACTAAGGAAATTTGTGGGTTTATATACTTTCTAGAATCTAGAAAATGTCAATAAAAGTGTACATCAATTTTCATGCTGACTTAGGCCTCATTCGCACGAGAGTTTTTTTAACGGACGTTAAAAAAGCGTTTAAATATAATAAGAAGTTAAATGAAGGTCTATTTCCAACGCCCAAAATTGAAAATTGAAAAAAACCTTGTTTTGAAAACGCTGTCGTGTGAACATATACTTGGGTATGCAGGTTTACTCACAGTGTTTTTCTTCACCATTTGAAACACGTGATAATTAATTTCTTAAAATGCACACAACTGAAAAGTTGGAGGTGCATGCGCCGGACCGGATTCGAACCTACGCCCTCCGTAATCGGACGCAGAGGTCATATTATCCACTGGGCTTCACGGCTCGGTTATCGGATTATATACCTAATCAATATTTAAAAGCATTTTATTCAATGTTTCATGGCAAAGTTATGACTTGCGGTCGAGTACCGAGTTTTATTTAGGTTTACAGCAGCGGGAGCATTTGCGATATACCTAATTGCCGGAGCTGATGGGCATATTTCACGCACTTTATGTGTACAGTAACGCTAAGCTTTGAGAATATTAATGCTTTCAGGCCTACTTACTTTGAACCAACTAAACAGTAATTGATAGACAAATAAATGTCACTTTCATGGTATTTAGTGAAACTATTCTTAGTTTTATTATAAAATTCCATAGCTCAATAGCAACGGTGCCGGACCGATAGGTCGTCGTTCAGTCCCCGGGGGACCGACGACGATTTGATGGGGACTAGAATTTTAGGACAAAAACGTACCGCTAAGCGATTTAGCTTTCCGATACGATGTCGTCTAGAAACCGAAATGAGAGTGAATTTTCATCCTACCTTCAGTTACAGTCAAGGGCTAACTTGTAAAGAATAAAATAATGCATTACTTTAGTGCTTTGATTACCATATAACTTTGATTAGTTTAAAAAACTAAATATCACGCTTTTAGCACGCACTAAAATTTACAAATATTGTATTTAAGTGACTATTTTTTTCGTATTCCTGACAGCAAACCCTTTCATTTGATATCCATATCATGAGGGTGGATTTCAAACAGCCATATTGGATTCGTAATGATGTTTCTTAAATAATCATGTATTGTCATCAGAATTCAGAACCTATGTAAAATTTCATCCTAATCGAAGACCGGGAAGTGGGTCAAATTAAGATTCCAAGATTTAGCTAATATATAAATGTGTTAAAAATAGCAAATATTACTTTATAAATAAAAAAAAAATCAATCTCAAAATAATGTGTTCGACATTTTTGTATCAAAAGCCTTTTAGATAAAATTTTCTGAAAAATTATTATCGCTTATAACTTTTTGCATGAAAATCAGATGCTAAAGTTAAATAATTAAAATTAAGTAAAACTAACTAACAAATAAACTTGGTGCTTGTATTTCGGTATAAAAGCACTGATTTCACAACAGATACTGTAAATATATATTGATACAACTGCATTCCGAGCCAAAACAATACCAATTGTAGGTAGTCCTAAATCTTAAGTAATTCGTTATCTGTTTGATTGGCTTTATTAGGCGCACTACGCGGAAGTGGACGATAAATAATTGCTTATTGAGAACAGTTTTCGACTTGATGACTGAGACACCGGTTATGCGGCTCAGCAACTATTTATTAGGTAAATTGAATTGAAATTTTCACAACAATTAAATAATTTTTTAAAGTTACTAGGATCTTTTCGTCCGAAATTCCTCAGTGCCTGAAGACAAAAGTCTTCGAACAGTGCGTGTTGCCAGTGATGACCTATGATTCCGAGGCTTGGTCGCTAACTATGGGCACAGTAAAGATATTACAACCAGTAGTTGGACTTCATACTAGAGGTCGAAACGCGAGCTATACCTACGCACCTTGAACATGGGGTGATCGTAGGGTGAAGACAGTCGCGACTGTGCCGCGGTGACGAACGAACGCACGGTGTATTAACAGAGTAAAGTGTATTAATAGTATTAGATTTTTTTAATTATGACCAGTAGGAAATACTGTGCCGTTTTTAGATGCATGAATTCAAAATTATCCCATCCAGAGATAACTCTAAAAGGCAAGACTTTAAAATAAATTTACTTATTAGTAGGTAGGTACATAATCTTGTATTTTTTAATGGATAAGGTATTTCCTTTTATCTCCAGAATAAAGGTAGGTATCTGGATTAGTAAATAAAGTGAATAGAGTAAAGGAAAGTGATTGACACGATTGAAATAGGTAATTATTCGCGGTTCATGAATCACGATACAGTAGGTACGATAAGCTTGTGTTAAAACCTCGACTGCTTGTACAATGTTTTGTGTGACTGTGCTCGGATCATTTGTGTTTTGTTACCCGACTGCGGCGAAGCCCAATGGAGGAGTATGTGTTTGAATGTTATGACTTGTTGTTGTATGCGGGCGACGGGAGGAAAGGACTGCGCGGGTGTGAAGTCGTACGCGCTAGGCATCGTTACCCCGGACCGCGCCGATCTTCGGGAGTGTTACGAACAAATTTGCCAAGCACACATACTGATAAATGATATGTCATTAGACTCGTCTAGATAGGCCGAGTGTCACTGGGTAACTTAGTTCTTAAAAAATCAAAATGGCGGATTTTATGCGCTTTAATGTGCAAGCTCATAAAACTTTTGCTCAGCTTGGCATTGGTGACAAGAATTTTAACCGACTTCCAAAAAGGATCGTATCGTATTTACAGCGATATTTCCGTCATTTGTAAACCGTTTCTTTTTTGTTTGGATGAATATTCTTTCAGGTTAGTCCCATTTTTTTCGTGTCAGGATCTGATAATGGCATCCTAGAGAAATCTAGGGGAACTATCGTATCGTAGGGATAATTAGTGCGTTTGTTTATTGTTTCATTATCTATTTTAAATCACTACAATTTCATGAAGGTATTTATCTTTTTTTTTATTTGTTCACGTAGTGTGGAGGTAATACCTAGATGGTATCACCGAAATAAATATGTTTAAGAATACGACCAATCCTTCAAGATCATTGACGTAGTATTAGCCTTAATTAAATCAACCAATCAAAAAACTCGCATTTTTATTTATCACTTCCCATTATACTACAATTTACAAAGTATTTTATTTGTTTATATAAAAAAAGTTTATTTACAATCACAAAACTAAGTGGAAACACAAAGTTAGCAAATGTAATTAAATTGCTGCAGGCGGGCAGCCCTATGACATGTTTACGTGCCGCGCGGCTGTAGGTATTTATTTCAAAAATACGGCCGAGTTATTATACTGCTTGTAATATCTTTACTGTGCTATGGGCCTCATAAGAAGGCTCAGAGTCACACAGCGAGCGATGGAACGAGCTATGTTAGGAGTATCTTTGCGTGATCGAATCAGAAATGAGGAGATCCGCAGAAGAACGAAAGTCACCGACATAGCTCAACGAGTTGCGAAGCTGATGGACGTTGGGGTCCCAAAGTGTTGGAATGGCGACCCCGCACTAGTAAGCGCAGTGTTGGCCGACCACCCACCACGTGGACTGACGACATCAAGCGAGTCGCAGGGATTCGCTGGATGCAGGTGGCTCAGTATCGTGATGTTTGGAAGTCCTTACAAAAGGCCTATGTCCTGCAGTGGACGTCCATCGGCTGATATGATGATGATGATGATGACTAGGATTCCACGTGGCCTTGGTCTGAGAAGAGCCCACAAAAAACTGAGCCACGGTTTTTTTTGTTTATTACTATTTAACAATATTGACGAGTAAGTTAGTAAACAAGTCTTATCGTTCTTTTCACCAGTCACATAGCAATGCATGTCTGTGCTTACAGTTACATTTTTACTCTCCTGATTATCATACGTCTTAAATTTAAATACAGTGTTCAAAATTAATTTATTTTAAGTAGGCTTGGTTTACACGTTTACAAGCACTTTTGAAACTTCAAGGTCAACTTTTTGTAAAGACTCTACCACTGTAGAGGAGGAGGAGAGCAGGTTCTGCTGAGA
Source organism: Bicyclus anynana (assembly GCF_947172395.1). Classification (NCBI taxonomy): domain Eukaryota; kingdom Metazoa; phylum Arthropoda; class Insecta; order Lepidoptera; family Nymphalidae; genus Bicyclus; species Bicyclus anynana. The sequence goes on along the minus strand of NC_069099.1, from coordinate 10,351,159 downwards.
AAAACCATCATTAATTACAATGTTTATTATCATTACATAAAAAAAAAATTCTGCTTCTTGTATGAAGATGGAAAATATTTGGAGGTAATTGGCCGCCAATTGTACATTAGTGTTTGAATTAATTTCTTGCTTGTTATTTATTATTCTTTTTGGTATACAATAAAGTATATATCATTCATTCATTCATTCATTATTTCCTATCAAATTGCCTCCAAATATTTTTAACCAAATAAATTCATCAGTTTTGTAGTATTTTGTTGTATAAGATTGGTAATTTAGATTTAAGTAGAACTTTTTGAACAGAATTTGAATCACTTAGTTTCCCCAAACAACGTTTAATTCAAATACCTTGAGTTTATGGTGTCTGGGCAATAGAAAAAGCAAATCCCATGGGATATATTTCCGGCATTAACGGCGTGCTAGCTATTAGCTATAATGAGGTTTATTTGAAGTGGTTTCAGGGCCGCATATATTAGGTCGATGGGATGTTATGATCTTTGCGTACCAGATATATTTTGTAAATGATTTTAAAATGGCGAGCGAACGTACTCAGTTATCTATTAGAAGATTCCGATGATATATTGCGTTATTGAAGTGTGATGAGTGAATTATGTGTAAACAAGCGGAAACTATTCGATGAAATACGCTTCAGTAAATCCATTTCATACCAGATTTATTCTACATTATTACAAACAGCTAGTAAAGTAGACCCTCGATAGTTACATGGTTAGAGGGACAGACTCTACCTCCAGAGGTCTTCAGTTCGATCCCCGTCTGTCGGAGTACTTTGAAGTGTGAACTGTCCACTGATTAAATAAATTCAAGACTCGCTTGTCGAACGAACACACCTAATATAAAAATATAGCACACTATGAAACTCCTTATCAATAGGTAATTATGATGTTAATTGAAATTAAGAAATAAGTTATTCTTCAGTATTTAAAAAAGAACTTAATTTGTAATAAAATCTTTAATTAAGTTCTGTGGTGGAACGTTATTTACACTTAGTATAGAAAGAACGCCGTGATAGCCCAGTGGATAAGAGCTCTGCCTCCGATTTCGGAGGGTGTGGGTTCGAATCCGTAGAGAGAGCAGGAAGATAGAGCCAGTAACCACTACCAAGAGTCAAACCTGTCGTTTCAAAAGTGCTTATAAGCTAAGCTTACTTAAAATCAATGTATAATAAATTTACAATTTGAATCGGAAATCACAAAGGTTATTTTTTTTGTACACCATAAAATAAGAAAATAAACAATATAACAGAGTAAGAAGTTGGATACAAAAGGCGGTCTTATCGCTTTAAAGCGATCTCTTTCAGGCAACCTTAAGTTTAGGAAAATATTACCATTAGAGTGAAATACGAGACAGTGTAAAATCTGCAAATACTAAATGATTTTCACTAAAATTGGGACGATAGCCTCCTGTGTATCTACTCTCGATAAACTTGTGTGTTTTTTCATTACAAAAATATACTGTAATCTCTGAAGGACTCCAGCAACAGTACATAGGGGTTTGGCGTTCTAATCCCACCAAGTGGTGTCAATAAATCAGTCTCGACCTGATTGGTGACATCACCGTTGTGGTCGACCTTCCAGTTAATAGCATTACATATACATTTTCATGGTACACTGTTTAACTGGAGCAAAATGTTTCAAATACTCGTACTCTGTGTGTATTTCGGTGAGGATATATGGCGGATAAATTAGCCCATTAACTTCTCTCGCATAAATTTTACTGAAAATAGTAAATACTTTACTTTATCTGTGTAACTACTTATTAGAACGACCTGTATCTAAATTAATAGGAATATAGGTAATAAATAATAATAATCAGTGAGTTTTTCGGAAGTGCTAACGTTTATTCATATTCAGTACTAGCGGACGCCCGCGACTTCGTCCTTAGAACTCTTTAATTCAGCCCTTGAAGTAGTATCGCTGTAAAAATGGAGTAACTTCTCCCGTTTTCCCAACATTTCCTTCACTGATCTGCTCTATACCAAGTTTCGTTAAAATCCGTCGAGTAGTTTTTGTTTCTATAACGAACATGCTGACAGACAGTCAAAAATTTTACTGATTGCATTATTGGCATCAGTATCGATCACTAATCACCCCCTGATAGTTATTTTGGAAATATATTTCCTGTACAGAATTGACTACTCTACAGATTTATTATAAGTATCTATAGATAACAAAGCATTTTGGCAATTTACCTTTTTTGTCCCTACATCAAATAAAATTAAATAAGTACCAATGTAATTTATAACAGTCAGACAGATGGACAATCAGACACAAACATTTTATATTTTGGTATCTTATAAATAAAAAATATAGTTATTTTTTATATTGTATTAATTGGATGAAAGGTTCAAAAGTTTGACTATTTGTAAATTCAGTAATGACTCTACCACCGGTTCGAAAGGCTGGTTCGGCTGAGAAAAGCCGGCAAGGAACTCAACATTTGCTATTTTGAAAAAAATCATACAGTATTATAATAATTTACAATTGTTAACATCATTAAAATTTCTTTTAGTTTTACTTCCCGTGTGAAGGTATAAGCAGATCCAATGGCCTCCTGTCATCTATATCATTAAGGAACTCAGCAATTGTGTAGTAACCTCGCCTAAGTAAATGTTTTTTAACACGTTGATAAGTAAGTATGGGCATTTATTTTGACCGTAACACATTCAAGGCAAAACAGGAGCGTGGCCATGGCACATAAGGGGAGATTCTGTGAGGGCATTGGAGCATGCTGCCTTGCGATTCAGCAAAGAGAGAACCCTGCGCATAATATTAAAATTGGAAGAGTCGAGGACTGAGCAGCGAACCGACAAACGGGTGCGCGGGCGCAGTGGCGCGCATTCAGTGGATCAGTGGCCCGCAAGTCGCCGCGTCGAGCGCTCCACTCTCCGAGCCGTTCCAATAACGCAATCGTACGCACACGACTTTACCGAACGCATTTACGATCTATTTAAAGCTTCCTCAAAACTCTCACGCACTGTTTCAATTAAATTCAATTTTATTGAAATATTCAATTGATCAATAATTTATATTTGTTGCCGAGGCATCAAATTTCGTATTATCAAACACGTGTTTATATATAGTTACCGGACAAAACGCGGTATCGCCTGATCCACGTTTTTCACTGCTAGTGAATAAATTAGCGGCCTTAGCGTCGCCGGTTGCGTGAAATTTCACTTTTTACCGGCAAGGACTGTCTCACCATGTCTACGGGTCTAGCATGCCGCGCCAAGTGGATCATTGATTCGAGTGAGTATGAACCTTTTGCGTCGATCTATTACACGTTGCATTATTTATCCAAATATAATATATATTTATTTACGTAAAATGGGATTTTTTTGTGATATATTTATATGTGTTGCTACTTATATTTAAAATCAATCGAGTGTTATTTTTATAACGATGCATTGCGAGAAAATTCCAAAGAGGCCTATTTTATACTAATGAAGTCACGATGTTTAATTTGAATGTAATTCTAATTTGCATTTTCCAATTCATTATTGGTCTGTTAACAGTGTGTGTTTTAATTTATATGTAAATCAATCTTATGATAAGAAACCAGTATTTTATGAATATAAATTTCTTTTTGAAATTTAAAAACTAGTTACCTACCTACAACTTTATAATGTATATTTACGAGATGAATGAAAAGCTTTTAGCCTTCCTTGTTGATCTAGAAATTAATAATGCGATAGGAAACTTAATCTACCTAGGTATTATACTTACAAAATGTAATGTACAGATTATAAATAATTTCTGTCTATAACGTTGTAAATGGATATAAACTGAATGTGCAGTACTAAACTCTGGCACTAATTCAATTCAGTTCAAATTCATTTTATTCAAAATTATTTTTCGAGTATAGTTTACAAGAATTTTGAAACATCAGGAAATTATTGTTAGGTGACAAGTAAAGTCGAGGGTTCCATCGAAAATTTCAAGCAGTATTTATTTGATTTATTAATTAAATTTAAGGTTAAGGTATGTACTAACTCTTTGGTTGGTGACATATAATATAGTAGGTATAATATTTGTATCACTTGCATCCATACTGCGGTAAAAGGCATCATTAAAACAAACTGACCTCCCGCCTGTAGATATTTTTTTACTTTATTTGCACGATCATCTTATTACGACTAGTTTTGTTCCATTTAAGTAGTTCTTGCGTCATTATTAACACGATTAAAATTAGCGTTATAATGATAATGCTGAAAGAAATGAAAAACACGTTAATAAATTTTGATTATGTTACGATTATTGTGGAACGTTTATTAACATATATATATATATATATATATATATATATATATATATATATATATATATATATATATATATATATAAATTCGAGAATAATATTACTTCTCAGCCAATTAAGATTTTTATTCCTTTTTACAACGGTTCTAAATATAACGTTGTAGGTCTAACAAGGTAGCATTGGAAGATTAGCCGATTAGTGTGAATATAATGTAGGTTAAAAAATAATTGGATCACATGTCATTTTCATACAAGAACTAGAATTGGTTTTAGTTCATTTAAATAAATCAATGTTGTAAAGAAGAAGTATTTACTTAGCTAAAAGAGCATTTTTTAGTTTCTTGAAGGCTTTCCTCAGCAAAATTAAGCCTGTTGCTTGAAATAAACGAATTTGAATTTCATTGTAAATTTACGTTTTGATTTGAATGTGAATTTAATTATGATGTGTATGCTTGGATTGAATTTATTCTATATCTATGCTAATATTACTCGTATAAAGAGGTAAAGTTTGTTGGGGTAATCTCTAAATCAACTGATTTTTAAAATTCTTTTACCACTAGAAAGCTACGTTATTTGTAAGTCTCATACGCTATTTTATCTCCATATTTTTACGGGATTGGGAACTACGCAAGTGAAATCGCCCGGCGTCGCCTATTATATTATATTAGCGTTATTAACAGTCGCTTGACGCAAATTATCGCAACTCACAATTTATGAACGTGGTAAACATGGATCCACAGTTCATTGATAACAATTTTCTTCCATTCATATCCATTCATAACTATTTGCACTTGAACTAGACCCTAATGTCACATTGGATAGCGCAGATAGTAATTATTGTTGCTAGCACCAAGATAAATATAAATAAAACTCTATTTAAAGCCATATATCTATGTCTGTAGTAATATTACAAAGAGATAAACTTTGATTTTTGTTTGTTACATGTAGATTCCGGAACTAGTGAACCGATTTAAAAAATATTTCACCCGTGGAAAGCTATATCAGTAACGAGTAACATCAACGATATTGCCTCTATTTTTCACGAAAATTTAGCGTTTTGTTATCGATTGATAAATAAAGGTACACATTAGAAATTTACATATTATAGACTCAAAATGTTTTTTAAACTTCTCTGCGTGTGTTTATTGTCCAAAAAATAAAACCAGTTTTGTTTGATTGGCTCACAGGTGGCATTGTTATTTCCACTCACAACTAATTTGTCGAAAGTGAAAAAATAGTCTCCAAATATCTACAAAATTTTCGGTCGTGAGAAGAAAAATAATAAATTCAAGTCTACACGAGTTTTCTGTAGGTGCGTCCAGTATTCCTTCGATCAACTCCATTATCTAATTATAGACGCCACCCGGAAGACGCCGTATAGAAATGTACAGCCAAAACAAAATGTTAAAAAAGCTCTTATGTGTACTCGTCATCATTATCAGCCTATTTTAGCGGTCCATTACAGGGGCCATAGGAGAGGGGATATGAAGCTTAGATTCATCACGCTTGTCCAATGCGAGATGGCGGGCTTAGAGCCATCACGCTGATCCAATGAGGGTTGGCGGGCTTAGATCCATCACGCTGATCCAATGCGGGTTGGCAGGCTTAGAGAGATAATCTTCTTCATAGCGACATTAAGTTCATTAACGACCTCTATCAGATATCAGATTAGATCTAAAAGCTGACGAACCTATGCGACAACGTCACCCAGATTCGACAAAATACTCTGACTCTGCAATTGCACGTTGTAGAGTCAGAGTCAACATCTCCTGAGGATGCTCCGGTTTCGGAGTGAAACGTACGTAGAGAGTATTTTGTCGGACATGGGTGACGTTGTCGCATGGGTTCGTCGGCTTTTCGCGGATGATAGCAAAATAAATAAATTATTATCTATTCATGATGACCTTCCGCAAAGTAACGCCTGCATCTATCCATAGGTATTGTTAATGTATTTCAAACCAACGGAGACCCGCGACTTCGTACACGTAAAATTCAGTCATCCCGTGGGTATTATGGATTTTTCTGGAACAAAATTGGCTTTAATATGTTTAACAATAAGCTCCTTCCTAAAATTCCCATTAACATCGATTGAGCCGTTCTAAAGATCAGCCCGGACAAATAAACAGACAGTCAGGCAACATTTTAGTATCGTAATAGCACTTTAAACATGTATTTTACTTTTTACCCAATATTGCATAGCAACTAATAAGTTAATAGTTGCTACCCAAGATTATGGAATTATAATAAAAATGTAGTTTTCCTCAACGTACCTATCTACCACAGTCAAATACCAGTAATTTATTGAAATAATATATTATACGATACGCAACAAGTGTTTTTTTTCAACAATAAAGTTATATATTTTATGTTTTGCACAAATTTCTACAAGCCTTACCATTGTGTCAATTATTTTTCATTCAATTAATTTTCAATTCAAAAGATATCAACATATTACGTTTATTTAAAGATGACGCAGAAAAAGTAGGTAAATTACGGTCAAATTTTCCGTGTAAATTGCTATTTTTACAGTCTTCAGATAGTATGGGTGAATGACTTATGCTTCACATGTGCTAATTTTCGCTTTTGTCGCTAGTTAGCGAAATCTGCCTCGCTATAGTTAATAGACCTTGCGGAGCCGACGGCGATTACAAAAGCTTCTGAAATATATTAGCAAAGATACTTGTACTGTATATAGATACGTATAATATCTAAATATATACTTTTAATCGCCAAAAAAATAGAGGAAATTTCTCAATTCAAAAAAAGCTTCTGAAATATATTAGCAAAGATACTCGTACTGTATATAGATACGTATAATATCTAAATATATATTTTTAACCGACAAAAAAGAGAGGAAATTTCTCAATTCAAAATGTCATAATAAGGAAAAAAGGCAAAGATGCAAATTTATTTTTAGAAAGTGTGTTCAAAAAGTGTGTTTCCTCGCAAATGTGTTATAAAACGTCGTATGACATACGTGCACTTTGATAATTACAGCCTCTGTTTCCTTACTATAGCTCTCGCCAAGGCTCGAGCTGCAATATCGCCTCAGCTGTTATTTTCAACTTACCGCACTTTATATCATAATGTACTAAAATTAAACAGACGTCATTATTTTAGATGTTGATACCTACTCACATGACAACAAATTTAAAATTACATTAATTAGTATTCTTATTTTTGCAGCCCAATTAATAATACTTATAAGACCAAAATTAAACTGCCGACAAATAATAACGTAGAGACAATAGGACAAAACCACTAAACTGGTTTTCCGTTAGTTTTCTGTTTTGTTTCCCATGGGTACTAATTATTAAATTTACACAACAGCTAATTATTGAATTTAAATTAACATAGGTAATATTTGTATAGGTACATCTAATGTGATATTTACATGCCAGGAAACATCATCATCATGATCATGAGACCATTATCAGCCGATGGACGTCTACTAGACATAGGCCTCTTCTAAGAACTTCCATATCCCAAATTTCAAAAAATGAATACAGCAGCTATAATAAATTAGATTGACTAAAAATTAGGGCCGGTAATAAAAAATATATTGATTGTTGGTAATAAAAAATATTACAATATTTAAGTCGAAATACCACGATACAAATTATATATACCTACCTTTGCTTTGCGTGCTTTAAGGTGGGCATGTAGAGCAAAGATTATTACACGAATTAGCCTATAATACCCATAAAAAATACTGTGCTAAAAAATCTTTAACATAGATAGATATTGATCTTATGGAGGCCAATGGGTCCGTCAATATGGGTCACGAGACCGCGAGTAGGTGTTATATTGTCCTCGCATATTATCCCAGCCATTCATAACAATTAAGGCGTAGTCGTTAATTTTCGCAGCACTTTCGTGAGAAATAACATAGTGCTGTAATGGTCTTCTCCAATCTAACTCCAATCATAAGACAACTAAACTAATTGAACAGTATGACTAAATCCACTTTAATTAACGTTAACGGTCCATTATATTGGCATCATTAGATATGATATAACTTTTAAGCAATGTACCTTTGTAAACCTAACAAGTTCTACAAATTGCATCCTCATTCACTGTTTCATTATAGATCTCTGTTGAGGCTCAGGCTCATTGTAAAGCTCGAGTCTCCTGTCAAAATGAGAGGGAGAGAAATTCTCAGATATGCAGATTTCCTCACGACAATTTTCTTCCACCATTTGAGACACGTAATATTTAATTTCTTAAAAGTTGGAGATGCATTTCCTGGATCGGATACTATCCTACGTCTTTAATCGAAGGCAGACGTCATAATCATATAGATCACCTGCAGATATTTAAACTCGTAAATTTAATTCAGTTTCCTACGTTATTATTGATGGCATCTTGTTCCTTGGTCATATAGCCAAATTGGTAGGAGATCTTAAAATAAAACTCAGGACACCATATTTCTATTACAACAAATATGGCAATATATATGGTATTAGTATATACTCGTACCAATCGCCCATAAAACACGTTATAACGCAAATAGTTCCAGCTACTAAAATGAGATTTATATTTCAATCATGTTCATCTGCTATATTTACCTATACTCGTATGTTATATATACACCAGTAACTGGCGATAAAAGTACATGGATTACGTCAACGAAATGGGTTAAATGGATTGTAGTAATAAAAGTAGTCTTCGCCGTGAACTCGGGTAGAGTGGAGCCGTGGCCCTGGAAAGGTCAACACACAGTGACCACATTAAAAAAAACATTTCCTGAATGAATTGTTGGTACAGTCAATAGCATTAAGATTGATTGATTGATTGTTTAGCTACATTTTTACTTTTACCTGCTTTTACTCTGGCCGCTGCCCCTCTCTTGCCACAAGCCATGTGGGTAGTTGCAAAATCTTTTGAGTATAATTACGTTGTCTCTCGGATGACACATTCAGTTGTATTACAACCGCCGTAGTGAGTGGATGTGTTTAGTGTTCGTATATTTGTAGGAAACCAAGTGATTTGTGAATTTTATGGTACCGAGACACTAAATCCACCGAGACACCAATTCCACGGTCAATTAACAGCTCCATTTTCTTACCATGACCTCCTTTTTTTAAGTTATAATTTATCATTACCTAGACGTAAAAGTAAGATTATTCTGCGACGGAATTACAAGGGGATTGATCTTGCCTCTTTTAATGATGATGTATCAAAACTCGACTGGTCACCTTTGTACAGTGCATCGTCTGTAGATGACAAGGTTGGAATACTTAGCTCGACTCTTATACGATTATTTGACTCACATGCACCTATTAAACGTATAAGAGTCAAACATTTTCCGGCCCCTTGGCTTACTCCGACAATTAAAAAGCTCATGGCTAAAAGAAACAAAGCAAAAGGTCTTTGTAAAAAGTATCCCAGCGATGACAATGTAGCTGCCTATAAGAGATTGCGAAATCGCTGCAATAGGATGTGCAGAGATGCGAAGCGCCGTTATATTTTTTCCCTTATCAAAGAATCCTCATCTTCACAATCCTGGAGGTTTTTCAATTCTCAAGGAATTGGGAAATCATCTGTTCCCTGCAAACTTTCTGTAGACATTAACTCCCTAAATAAACACTTTTCCACCCCTCCAATCAAAATCCCTTCCTCAACTAAATCCCAAACTCTTCAAAATTTGGCTAGTGTTATTCACAATTGCGATGACTTCATCTTTCAGGATATCACAGTTGATGAAGTTAAAAAAGCAATCCGCAACATCTCCACAAAAGCCGTTGGGTGTGATGGCATAAGCCGAGACATGCTTAGCCTCATCAGTGAGGCTATAGCACCAATTATCAGCCATGTGCTAAATTTTTCCCTGACCTCTAAATGTTTTCCTACCGCGTGGAAGCTAGCCCATGTTATCCCTTTACCTAAAATATCTAACCCTTCCTCTTTCTCGGACTATCGACCTATTTCTATATTGCCCATTATCTCAAAAATCTTAGAAAATGCCGTTTTTAGACAACTCTCCTTCTTCCTTTGTCACAATAATCTTTTGAGTTCATACCAGTCTGGTTTTCGTCCAATGCACAGCACCACCACCGCACTTCTCAAGGTCACCGAGGACATTCGCATTGCTATGGACAACAAGAATCTGACTGTACTCATACTTCTTGATTTTAGCAATGCGTTTAACTCGGTGGATTTTGATGTTCTCCTCGGCATTCTCCACTCTTTAAACCTTTCACCGCCTGTAATTGAATGGTTCAGGTCGTATCTTTTTGGCCGACGGCAGAGAGTCAGCTTTGATGAAACTCTTTCTGAGTGGGCAGACATCTCGGCTGGCGTACCCCAAGGTGGAGTCCTGTCTCCTCTCTTATTCTCCATTTTTATAAATCAAATCACCAAAGTAATATCCTCTCACTATCACCTCTATGCAGACGACTTGCAACTATATAGTCATGCTTCTGTCACGGATCTTGTTTCGGCAGTGGATATTGTTAATGTGGATTTGGAAAATGTCAAGAAATGGGCTGATGCACATGGCCTACTTGTAAATCCTGGAAAGTCGCAGGCCATGATTGTAGGAGGTCGACAATTACGGAGTCGTATTCATTTTAAAAATTTATCTCCTATAGTATATGACGGCACACCAATACCCTTGTCAAATACAGCAAAAAATCTTGGGCTGAAAATTGACTGTAACTTATCGTGGTCTGGCCACATAAATGAGGTTAGTAGGCGGATCCATTTTTCGCTTCATTCCCTTAAGCGTTTCCAAAATTTTCTTCCTTTACGTACTAAAATCTTACTTGCCCAATCCCTTCTCCTTCCTATTCTTGACTACGCTGACGTTTGTTATTTAGATGCGACAGAGGAGCTACTCGACAAACTCGATCGACTTCAGAATTTGTGCATCCGATTTATATACGGATTGCGCAAATTCGACCGTATTTCTTATTTCCGTAATAAACTGAAGTGGCTCCCTATTCGTCATCGCCGGAATATCCATATACTCACGACGCTGTTCAAAATCTTAAACACCTCTTCTCCTTCCTACTTGCGGGAGCTCTTCCACGAATCCCCACGCCGTCTCAGACCGGTGCGTTCGTGTGTAAAATTAAAATCTCTATCTGTGCCTCCCTATAACACTGTTTTTTGTGCTAAATCTTTTTCAGTTATCGCAGCGCGTCTGTGGAACTCACTACCAGATACCATTTTCAAAAAAAAACCCATCTGTTGATACCTTCAAACATCGACTTCGTGAACACTATCTTTCTTTATCATCATAGATATATTATATGTATGTATGTATATATGTATTTATTTAGTTATTATTTATATATAGTATTGATATGTACTGTTATAATTTATATATTTATTTCAATTTATTTATTAGTGTTATTTTTAATGTATTTAATATTATTTACTTTTATTATTTATGTATTAAGTATAATATGTTTTCTCACTTTTTTTTCTGTTGTACCTATCCATTTCTTCTGTTTAAAATCTCTCCCACTGCCAAGGGTCACTGGCAGAGATCTCTTATAGAGATAAGTGTTTCCTTGTCCACTGTTTTTCTTTTTTACTTTTGTGTGTTACTATTATTGGTACAAAATAAATAAAAAAAAATAAATTGGCAACAAGGTGAAAACTAAAAGAAAATGTAAGTTATTATTGAAATTTAATTTGAAATAAAAAGGGAAATGTTATACTTTAAATTTTAAATTGAGAAAAAGACAGGATGGTTTTAATAAATATCAATAAACCAAGATAGTACTGCGTAATAGGTAGGTATTAGGTAGACAGATACTGTTATTAAGATTACAATTTAAAATAAAATTATTATATATAGTTTTTACATTCCTTTTTATTTTGTAATTGTTATTATTAAATTAAGACTTTATATAATACTAGCGGACCCGGTCAAGATTCGCTTTGACTTTTGTGCACTTCTTCCATACCCCTACCCTACCCTACCCTACCCAACCCTACCCCTACCCCTACCCTACCTTTACCCTACCCCTACCCTACCCTACCCCTACTCTTCCCCTACCCTATCCCCACCCTACACCTACCCTACCCCTACCCTATACATGTTAAAATTCATATTATTACAAATCGTTTGTATGGGAGAATAATTTTTTTTGTCTTTTTAAATTTTTCTCGCCGTAAAAACCATTCTAGAACTTTAACGAACATTTTAAATTGTAAGAATTTTAAAGAAATTTAAAGAATTTGCCAAATTGGTTGTTGAGTTATGCGCTTAACAACGCATTTTGCGATTCATTTTTATGTTATAGATTAACTTGACTTTTCTTTCATACGAGTGTGTTTGACCTTAAATTAGGAGTCACTTAGTTCACGCGTTCTTAGAATTACATCACGATTAGGTATAAAATTTTTACTGCACTAGTTCAATTGGATTTTGTATATAATTTACTCGACAATAATACAATTAGTGATAGAAGTGGATACAGTATGCTGCAGCCCAGAGATATGAGCTCTTTCTCTTTTGAGATAAATTAAACATTTTAGGGATTACATTATGACAATTTTAATTTACATTAAACTCGAAAATTATAGTATTTAATTCTACACATACATTCAATCGGGGGGTTAATAGGTAGGAGAGACTTTGTATGAAAATCAGTCTTGAGATTTTTTTATTCTTTACAAGTTAGTCCTTGCGTACAATTTCACCTGATGGTAAGTGATAGTGCAATCTAGGATGGAAGTGGGCTAACTTGTTAGGCGTAGGATGAAAAACCAAACCCACTTCGGTTTCTATACGACATCGCACCGGAACGCTAAATCGCTTGGCGGTACGAAATTTTCCGGTAGGTTGGTAGCTAACCACGACCGAAGCCTCCCACCAGCTGAAGTAATAACCACCAGGATAAGTATTTTCCACGTAACGGACATCGGACGTCTGCTATTAGGTAAATTAATCTATACTAATATTATAAAACTGAAGAGTTTGTTTGATTGAACGCGCTAATCTCAGGAACTACTGGTCCGATTTGAAAAATTCTGTCAGTGTTAGATAGCCCATTTATCGAGGTAGGCTATAGGCTATATATTATCTCCGTATTCCTACGGGAACGGGCACCACGCGGGTGAAACTGCGCGGCGTCAACTAGTAATAAATAAGATCAATTACTCGTAGTATAGAACTAATCAACATTAAGAGGTAGGTACACTTTGGATACACTGGTAATGATCCCTTTGTATCGCTTTGAATACTTGAATAGTAATGATAAGAGCGGTCATTGAACGTGCGATCGTGAACTTGGCTCCGTAGCCTTCGCCGCGACTTACGTACGAGTATTTTATTGTTAACGTAACTTTTGGTGCAATTTACGTATACTTTTGATTTATGATTTACCGTAGGTTATAGGCAAGTACTCAATTGAACCAAAATTACAGTTTTCTGCATTGGTTCAATTTAGAAAAAAATGGTTTAACTCATGTTCGGTGGTTGATCAGAAAAAAAACCTTTAAGATTTTTATTACAACATTAGTCAGTTACTAGGAGGTACTTCTTCTATACCTACATGTTGTCATGTTGGGCTACGTTGATTTGGAATAACACCTGTTGATTCTGCTGACCCTGACCCTATGACCTGACCCCTGACCAATTACCGTTATTATTATTACCGTTTCAATTAGTTGGAAAGACTATATTGGTGTTAGAAGTCTGCACGAAGACAAGTCCAGCGGTCAGAAATGAATCCAAGATCATAATATCCATCACTAGCGTAGCACATGCTGAGTGATGACCATTTTGGTACCACACACATCATTTTTTTGGATTTAATTTAATCATTAGTTTAATATCTTTAAATTATTAGTTTACTATATTTTTCAAATTTCTTTCTTTTGTTTTAGGTATTTGTTGTCTTTTGTGTATTATGTGTGTGTGTGTCCAAATAAAATAATTTTCTTTCTTTCTTTCTAATATGTTAAGTCCGGTCCCTAGGTCCACTGTTCATATTATCAATGTACCTACACGGATATTAATACATCGTCCATATTAATTAACACTGCACACTGGTTGCATGCGTCAATTTTAAATTAATTAGGAACGAAGATCGATAGACATTTTGACAAATTAACAGGTGATTTTGTCTAAGCCATGAATAATAAAGGATCATATAATAAACATAGTAAAAACGCTTTTTGAAAGTACCACTGCTAAGCAATATAATGAGTAAGTAATACAAACATAATAAACACGGAATATATTTAAATACTAAGGTAAACATATTCATAAATTTTTATTTTTTTCAGCATGTTGCTTAATGGGACCTGTTACATTAAGCCACATGTGTAATTGTGTATAGATCAGTGGTTCCCAAACTTGATTGGGCGACGATCCACCTAACAAAAATGGACCAAGTCGGAACCCCATTCTTGGCCGTCTTAAAAAGCGTAGATAAAATATTGGTAACGCTTTGAGTACCTTTCGTCTTTGTGATCAGGGAAAAAGGATTCGCCGACTTCATCGCCGTCATTAAATTATCATCATTACAGATAGCAATAAATAAATATTGTAATTCAATAACTTTAGTTATAGTTAGTCTGTGGCAATCCAGCTGTTAGCCAAATCGGTCGGTTTTTATTATGTCACGGGGCCCACTCAATATTTGCTCGCGACCCACCTCCGGGTCACGACCCACACTTTGGGAACTCTGCTATAGACAGTGTGAGAAAGTAGCAACAGGAAGTCCTATAGACTTTAAAAATAAAAGAAACAACTAACTTGCATACTCCACGTGCTGCCCATTCGGTATTAGAGAAAACAGTACTCTTGTAAATTGTAATACAATTTGCAAGAGTATTATTTTCATTCTCATCAAAACGTCATTTTACTATAACTAGCAGACGCCCCACGTTTCACCCCTGTAGTTCCCGTTCCCGTGGGAATACGGGAATAAAACATAGCCTTTGAAACTCGCAAATAATGTAGCTTTCTAGGAGTAAAGAATAAAAATCAGGTCACAAACAACACCACAAACTTTTCCTCATTATTTTCTTTGTATAAATAAATGACGTTATGGCGAACTATACGGCGTTGTTGGTTCTACATACGTTGCTATATAACAATGAGGTTCTAGGTTCACATCTCGGGTAAATTAAACTTACGTCTGGTTTGTCAGATATATTCCACGCAAGGCAAGGACAAGGCAAACGTGTTCCATCATAGGCAACCGAAAGGGGTGTGGATTTTCATCCTCCTCCAAACAAGTTAGCCCGCTTCCATCTTAGACTGCCTTATCACTTACCATGAGGGGGGTTTGCAGCTAAGCGCTTGCTTATTAAAAAAAAAATAAGAACTCGTCTTGTGAAGTACTACCGCCATGGTTATTTCTGCTACTGCTATTTGCTACAATCCGGTCTGAACAGCATGGTTGTGGGTATAATTACAGGCAAGTGAAGCTAGTACAGCCGTGATAGCCCAGTGGATATGACCTCTGCCTCCGATTCCGGAGGGCGTAGGTTCGAATCCGGTCCGCGGCATGCACCTCCAACTTTTCAGTTGTGTGCATTTTAAGAAATTAAATATCACGTGTCTCAAACGGTGAAGGAAAACATCGTGAGGAAACCTGCATACCAGAGAATTTTCTTAATTCTCTGCGTGTGTGAAGTCCGCCAATCCGCATTGGGCCAGCGTGGTGGACTATTGACTTAACTCCTCTCATTGTGAGAGGACACTCGAGCTCAGCAGTGAGCCGAATATGGGTTGATAATGATGAATGATGATGAAAGTCTAGTTTATGGACAATAGGAACTGTTCCTTGCATGGCCTGTTAAGTGTTGCTTTATTTTTCCACTTACCATCAGGTGGGCTAGACAACTGCTTACTCCGTCAATTATTATTATTATAAAAAAAAGTTTTTTTATTTTATTCTTTACAAGTTAGCCCTTGACTACAATCTCACCTGATGGTAAGTGATGATGCAGTCTGAGATGGAAACGGGCTAACTTGTTTGGAGGAGGATGAAAATCCCCACCCCTTTCGGTTTCTACACGGCATCGTACCGGAACGTTAAATCGCTTGGCGATACGTCTTTTCCGGTAGGGTGGTAACTAGCCACGGCCGAAGCCTCCCACCAGGCAGACCTGGACCAATTAAGAAAATCTCAATTTTCCCAGCCGTGGATCGAACCCAGGACCTCCGTTTTGTAAATCCACCGCGCATACCACTGCGCCACGGAGGCCGTCAAACTCAGCATCAAGTGAGACTACAGTGAAAATTTTAGTTTAATAATATTTAAGTATACCTTATTTGAACGAATAAATTAAAGTTAATCATTGATTGAACATTAAACATTAATAAAACAGTTTTTATGCATCTACCTGTTTAATACGAGCGTTTAAAAGTGATAACGTTAAACGTTTTGCGAATTCGTATGTTAATTAATATTGTAAAAGTGGAATTTTAAATTAATTATTCATTCCTGTAGCAACGTTCGACAGTTCTTTTAAAATAATAAAAGCCTTATATGACCTTAACAGTTGGTAGTGCTGTTCTCGGTAGTGGGTTCGATTATGAGCTTGGGCCACTTTAGGATTTTATAATTTCAAAATTAGCTAAAGTTTGGTAGGCATTAGGCCCATGGCGAGTTACCACCCATTTTTTTATTTACAAGTTAGCCCTTGACTACAATCTCACCTGATGGTAACTAATGATGCAGTCTAAGTTGAAAGAGGGCTAACTTGTTAGGAGGAGGATGAAAATCCACAACCCTTTCGGTTTCTATACGGCATCGTACTAGAACGCTAAATCGCTTGGTACGTCTTTGCCGGTAGGGTGGTAACTAGCCACGGCCAATGCCTCCCACCAGCCAGACTTGGACCAATTAAGAAAACCTCAATAGGCTTAGCCGGGGATCGAACTCAGGACCGCCTTGTAAATCCACCGCGCATACCACGGAGGCAGCCAGGCACCGATAAAAAAGTACCGCTAAGTGATTTAGGGTTGCTGGTGCCGTGTAGAAACTGTCAGAGGTACATATGGGGCGAATACACTTGTACTTCTTCCAAGTTAGCCGGATTCCATCTCAGAATGCATGTCATGACAAAGAATAAAAAAGCCTTAGATGCGACAAGTAATAATGTTGTAAAAAGTACCTAACAAATAACGTAGGCGCCGCAACCGCACATTATTTTTAACCCTCCGTAATTACGCTAGGCAGCAAATAGAATTATAGAACACAGCTGCTGTGCTTGCGGGTACATTTGTCTCATATATTAATCTAAGCATATAAGCTCCTTGACGTTCACTTTCCTTTGATCCACTTTTAAACTTTCTTGTCAATTCTAATTTTCTTTCTTATTTAGCTACGAAATGTGAAAATAATAAGATAAGTGATAATAATAAATAAATAAATAAATAAATATACTTAAACAATACACATCACTATCTAGCCCCAAAGTAAGCATACAGAGTAGCTTGTGTTATGGGTGCTAAGATAGTTGATATTATAATATTAATATACAATTATATACTACATATAAATACTTATATAACGTATAAATACACACAGACACTGGAAAACACCCATGCTCATCACACAAATATTTTCCAGTTGTGGGAATCGAACCCACGGCCGTGGATGCAGTAAGCAGGGTCACTACCCACTGCGCCACGCGGCCGTCAGTGATAACTCTATTATGTAAGTTATCAGTCAGCTTAGTACATGTACATGATGTATTGTTATTTATTTGGTAAAATAATTCAATCCTTAGTGTAGTATAGGTCTCGCGCCGCCGATTTTTATTAATCCAAAAGTCCGCCACTGGCGATCCAATAAGCACACGTGCCTGCAGTGCTAACAGCTTGACGTCCGATAAAACTGATCGTGTGTTGGTTGCGAGCATGATGTCATGCACATCAGTTTTATCGGACGTCAAGCCGCTAGCGCTGCAGGCATGTGGGCTTATCGTATGGTGAGTGGCTATCATTACATAATTATCAGTCTATTTTAACGTCATCTAAAAGACCAAGCCTCTCGTATAGATATGGAACTTAGAGTTAGACCCACCACGCTGACGGAAAGCGGTTGACGGGCTTAAAGTTATAATCTCAATTTTTTTTATGACCACTATCAAATGTAATGACCGGGTTCGGTAGTCTCCAAGACATGGGGGTGCTATCACTAGCTTCCCAAGTTTGGGCTGAGAATTATTACTAATTTGTTTTTGGAAAAATTAAAAGTTTAGTAATTCATAGACCGGCTCAGAACCTCAAAACCGCATAGCTCAACCGCTGGATCCACGAGGTAGTTAATCCTAAGTAATTTATAATTTTATAATTCTTGCACGGTCGATAAATTTATCCATAGGCATCAATTCACTGCCCTATATTTTATATAGACAGTCTATAAATTCTACTATTGATTTTATAGATCCATTTTGGATCCAGGAACTGTAACCGCTCTACTATTTCGTTGAGCTAATTTTTAAGCAACTGAAGTAGAGCAAATCGTAAAAATACGGCGTCGCGTGCGTGTAAGTCGACTTGGTAAACGTTTTTTTTATAGGTAGTATCTACTGTGCTAGTAGATACTACCTATATAAAAAAATCGTTTACATAATAGTACAAGTACCTACTATCATCATCACACTAATATTATAAAGGCGAAAGTTTGTGTGTGTGTATGCTTGTTCCTCCTTTACACTGCAGCTACTGAAGCGATTTGGCTGAAATTGAAATGGTAATAGATTTTATTCTGGATTAACACATAGGCTACTTTTCATTCCGGAATAGGCCATGGTTCCTTGGATTTGTGATAAACTGAATTCCACGCAGACAAAGTCACGGGCGTCCGCTAGTTATTAAATAAAATTGAAGTATCAGCCTGTGATTTCATCATAACTGCGTTTTCTTAATTGCTTATTATTTACACGGTTCTAAAACAAAATCGAGTTTTTTAAAATTTTTGTCTGTCTGTTTGACCGGGCTAATCTCTGGAACGGCTGGAGTCAGAATCGATTTAAACGGGACTTTCACTAGTAGATGGAGGAGGTTATTAATATATAGGCTACTTTAATCCCGGAAAATCCATACCATTTCATCACATACCTTTCACTCTCGATCAAGTCATTAATATTCTCTTTCAGTGCGCTTTCATTTGAGACCCCACTCAAGTATATTTGCAGACATTCGGTTATTCTTCCCCACTTTCACCCCCCACAACTTTTATCAAACTTACAACAACCCCTCTTGTGTCGGGAGTTAAAAAGTAAAGTCGGATGTAGTTGCCGGGTTTTGCTAGTATATAGTAAACATTAGCTAGTATACAGTATACCTACATTAAAGCTTGGTAACTAATTCCGCATTCTTTGGATACAATGGTCTCATGGTTGTTTTCTGACCTAACACCAAATCACATGCCCACATGATGTAGGTTGGTGTGATGTGAACCTTTTATTTATTTGACACGGTACCCCAGATATTGATAGCGTTCAATACAATTTCCGCTTGACTTTTCATGAACTTGCTCGAACCCGTCTGTAATGAGTAACTAGACAAAAATAGAACAGCTTTCGGATTCGCCTATAACTAAAATAACTGGAAACATTATTAACTGCAGTTTTCCTGTAACGTGAAATTATGTGTGTAGATGTTCCACTAATTTTATTTTCGGTTCTGTTCTATTTTAACGAAAGCTATGAAGATATCAAATTTAGTTTTCCTGAATTTCGTGTTGATATAATTTTGATACGTATTTTTTTCAACAATTAATGTCTTCGATTTATGAAACTTCTTGGTAAACACTAATTATTATTAAACAACCAAATCTATACTTATATACTTAATATTATAAAGAGGTAAAGTTTGTGGTATTCTCTGAATCTACCGAACCGAGAAAGCTACGTCATTTATCGGTGTCATAGGCTATACTTTATCCCCGTATTCACACGGGAACGGAAACTATAGGTGGAATTCATAGTCGTAGTAGGGGGCCCCTAAGGGGATTATTCAGCCGCTATGTGTCGAATTCAACCCCCACGCGTTTCATAGACAAAAGAAACCCCTCATTTGACAGGAGCTGGCGGCTGACTGCTGAATTACCGATATTTGTCAGCCAAACCATCCCCTGGCATTTTTTTTTGTTGTTATTCGTGATTTATTTATTAAAAAGTGGACTTGGAAAGTGTTAAGACTGTGTATAAACAGCGAGTTATATCAGTATCCAAGATAAATATTCGCAATTGCGTAAATCCAGTTTAATACTATGGCGTTATGGAATGTACGAAAGATTCTCATATTAGGCATAATATGCCTCTGTTTGATGAAGAATGAACACAGAAGACCCAAGAGAGGAATACCAATACCGCTATTATTATGCATTCTAGCAGCACTTCGATTCTATGTAACGGGATATTTCCAGGTACGTACCTTTGTTCATTATCAATAATCCCCGTATTCTTACGGAAATTCCTATTTCCGTAAGAATACGGGGATAAAATATAGCCTATAGAGCTCGGGGATAGTGTAGCTTCCCAACAGTGAAAGAATTTTTTAAATTGGTTCAGTAGTTCCAGAGCCTACATACCTACATACAAACAAACAAATCTTTCCTGTTTCTATTATTAATAAAGATAAATTATCAGTAGATATAAAACCAATTAGCCCAGTGGGTATGACCTCTGCCTTTGATTATGAGGTTGTAGGTTCCCAACAGTGATAGAATCTTTCAAATCAATTCAGTAGTTCTAGATCCTATACAAAACAAACAAACAAATTTTTCCTGTTTATAATATTAGTATAGATAAATTAGGAGTAGGTCAAAATCCATATAGCCCAGTTGATATGACCTCTGCCTTCTATTTGGAGGGTGTAGGTTCAAATGCTGTCTGAAACATGCACCTCCAAATCATTTCAGTTATGTGCATTTTATGAATTTAAATGTATATCACATGTCTCATACGGTGAAGGAAAAACATTGTCTCTACATGTGTGAAGTCTGCCAATTCACATTGGGCCAGCGTGGTGGACCTTATCCCTCTAATTCTGATAGGAGACTCATGCTTAACATACTCATGATGAAGAATTTAATTAGTTTGTTTGTAATCTAACCTATATAAATGTTAGGTATACCTATCTAGTTTTGATTTAGGAAATATATAACCTACATAAATGTAACTAACATAATGTTTATTTTCAGACTGTATGTGCAGTCCATCAAGCATTCTATGAAATAACAGAAATGCCACAAATCAAGCTGTATTGATGGCAAACATAGATATACATATAAACAACCCCGGAGGACCCTATACACAGATTTAAAGAAACCGGCTATCATGGCAGGGAATAGCAGTGATGAGCTCTGAGAATACTGTTTTACCAAGAATACTGAGAATACTTTGGTCCTTGAAAATCCGAGTTTTCAGATCACAGTAATTGGAAGACCCACATACCTTGAAAAGTCAGCAGCATTTAATATCGAGGTAGTAGGAGTGAGTGCAATGTATTGTAAGGTGGTCACTCAATCTGAAGTCCATAACAATAGAAAATATATACAAATCTTAATTGAATGAATGATGGAAAATAAAAATTTATTGATTCACATCTTTAATAAAGATTATTATTAAATGTTTACTTCTGCATTTTTCATTTAAGTCTGGCCCTATAAAAATATACAATAATAACAATAACTTATATGTAAATTATGTATTTATTGTTGTTATTAATTAAACTTTGTATCAAAAGGATATAGGTTTGATTTTAGAATTGCAATAAGTACTGTGTGGTTCATTATTATCAGCCCATTACCGGGCCAAGCCTACCTCCTAAATATATAATATTATGTGATCTAGAGCTTTGTGAAATGCAATTTTACCACTAATCCTAATGATAAGCTACACTTATATTTATTTACTGCATTTACTATAAATTGTAAATAAATACAGCATAATAGTGCCTACTTGTAATTATTTCAGGTAATTATAGGTGGTTTTGAGTAAAATAAACAAATTTCCTCTGACAATATTTTTTTTATTTCAAGTAGGATTCCACATTACAAAAGTATGAAATATCAAACTACTTATATAGTAAATAGTATGCTTGGGATTTCTCTGCGTGATCGAATCACAAATGAGGAGATCCGCAGACAAACCAAAGTCACTGACATAGGTAGCACAGCGAGTCGTGAAGCTGAAGTGGCAATCGGCAGGCCACATAGTTCGAAGAGCCGATGAAATCGCAGTGTTGGTCGAACCCCCACTAGGTGGACCGAGGGCATCAAGCGGGTTGCAGGGAGCCGCTGGACACTGGCGGCTCGAGACCGTTGTGTTTGAAAGTCCATGCAAGACGGCTATGTCCTGCAGTGGACGTCCATCGGCTGATAATTTTGATTATGATCATGTTCGTCCACATATCTTCAATATTTTTCTAACAACTCCTTCTTGTGAGAAAGAAACTTTTTGATAAAATTGATCTATTGTACTCTTGAACGAATTAAATTTTACTATGATAAATAAAAACAAAAAGTAAATGAAAATGTCAAAAAATTAACAAAATACGTCTCTCTGTGGTTGTGTCACAGATTTTTCAAAGATCTAATGTAAAATCATAGACAACATTTGCTTGAAACTCCAGTCACCTAGGGGCTCTCCAGTAGTTTGTTTATGAAATGCAATGAAGGATGATTCAATAGTCAGCCCCTGGGTGAATACTGAATATTGGTTTGTGGGGGATTGTTCACTTCACGACTATGAATTCCAGGGTAAGCGGGTGAAACCGCGGGACATAGGCAAGTAATACTATAAATATTTTCGTTGGATTTATCACCGAGAGATCATAGATTTTTTTTTATTCTCTACAAGTTAGCCCTTGACTACAATCTCACCTGATGGTAAGTGATGATGCAATCTAACATGAAAGCGGGCTAACTTGTTAGGAGTAGGATGAAATCCACACTCCTTTCGGTTTCTACACGACATCATACCGGAACGCTAAATCGCTTGGCGGTACGTCTTTGTCGGTAGGGTGGTAACTAGCCATGGCCGAAGCCTCCCACCAGCCAGACCTGGACCAACGAATACCTCAATCGGCCCAGCCGGGGACCGAACCCAGGACCTCCGTCTTGTAAATCCACTGCGCACACCACTGCGCCACGGAGGCCGAGGAGGAGGATTCTATCCCCGCCCATTGAAATATTGTCGTACCCACAGGCAACAAAGTCTTACGAGTAATTTTAAGGGAACAGAATATTCGTCATATTAAAAAAAAAAACATACATACAGCCGAACGTAAAACCTCCTTCTTTTTAGAAGTCGGTTAAAAATTATTCTCATACAGAGGTACTTAATTCCCTGGACAGTTACTTAACTTTAATCAATACTTAAATCGATTAGGTTCAAAGTTTATCGTAAAACTGTTCAGATATATATTTTAAATGATGTTTTGGTCATAAAATATAAATGAGCACTTGTTTTTCGTTGCAATATCTTTAATTTCAAAGTAAACAGGCTTATACATTACTGGCAACATAGTAGTAAATACTAAAAAGGAAGTAGGTACCTCGTACTACCTAATAAAGCTAAAGCAAAGTTTTTAACATGCTATAGGTACAATGTTGGTCTTAGAAATTTATAATTCTAAATTTATATCGTGGTTGTTCGCCACTTTGATACGTGTACAGCGTGCACATGGTTTTTAAATTGGGTAAGTATTATACGTACAAATTGGACAAAATAGAACATTTCTTTGCACATTCCTTTCCTCCAATACAGGATAGTATTGTCTTCAGGGTAGGCATTACATCGCAGTGCGCGTTGCTCTCTTCTCTGTCTTAACTAATCCTAATAGGCTGGTTGATACTTGGTTTTTAAATGGTCTTAAATTGTTTATTATCGTTCTATTAGATTGATTTTTTTTTATTATATTTTTTGGAGACGTAATTACATTACAAAATTTAAGTTTTTAAACATGTTTTTGACAATACGAGCCAAAACGCCTGTCGGCCATGACAGTCAATATTTCAAGTGTTTCATGACGTAACTGTAATAAATCCCTTAAAAACAAAGCATTTGACAAAAATATTACTTAACAATTAGTTTTATTAATTGATATCGATATATTTCGGACCCTTATTCCATGTACTAAACGAAATTAATATTGTTTATATGAGCCAACTACCTGAAATATCTAAATGAATCATGACATTCTCTTTGTTTTATTGTCGATATTTTAATTCAGATGAACGTAATCATTTTTATCCCGGTACGTAGGCCGTATTACTTTAACAAAGGCAAAATACATAAAAAGTACAGTGTAATAAATGTATTAAGTAGGTATATTGTATTTATATAGTTTAGAGTTTAGATAAATTATAGTGAAAAGGCGAATATAACCTTTGTAGAGACGTGATATTCACTGTAATGAATAGAAAATATAAGAATAAATAACTTTAGAAGATAATTAACGACATCACGAGTTAATCAATCACGGTTATTAACTTTATATCATTAATCATAAATATTGTTATCGGGGTAATAATTCTTAATATAGGCTATTATCACAGAGAGTATTGGAGATTCACATTAATTGATTCAAGTGGCATTGTTAACATGAAAATATATTAAAAGTTTATTTATAAATAAAAGTAGTTCTTAATGCAAAGATTAATTGGCCAATTCAATAAAAAAATCGCATTGAAGTCAATAAAAGTATCATTAATATTTTACATAAAAACCAACATGAATACCTATACGTCTTAACCAAAATATCAATTTAAAAATTCCATTGTAAGATTTTTGTGTAAATAAACAAATATTTCTAGCTATAATATAAGATTTTAAGCATCAAAAGACATAGATAAAGATTGGTTCGCGAATACGTAAATTTTTTTGCAGTTTAAAAGATTGAGAAGCTGTGTTAGGTAGGTACTAAGCATCTATGGTTTTGCAACTCGACAGTGTGAGTCTCGAATTCATCTCTATCTCTCTCTTTCTAACACAATACTATAGAGAGAGATAGAAACGAATTCATAACTCACATTGTCGAGTTATAAATTCATAACTCACATTGTCGAGTTATAAAAACGTTACAGAATAGCGCTACTGTTCAAAATCTATTATATAAGTACCTGTCTATATTTTATTCGTTGTTTGACTATTTTATGTTCTGCTTTTCATGCAGGTTTCACAAGCAATGTGCAAAGTGTACACCAACAGATGTCGACATTACGCACAAATCGATTTACAGGCCCTTAACGGCTCCACGCTAATAGTGTTAAAGGTCACAGTTCAAAATTAAAATTTATTAGTTTCCTAGAACTTAAGGCTTATTGGTGCTATCATCATATAGCGTTAGCATGTCGTAAAGTTAATCAATTTTGTCTTCATTGGGCAATTCATGCGTGAGCATGTTGACGGAGTGCAAGAGCTGTAAATAATTTTTACGAAGGTGTTTGCGATAAATATCCAATCGATGATATATCCATATCCAGTTGTGTGCACAAGGTTTTCAACTAGGGTAGGCAATATACATAAAAATTCATTCTTCGATAATGATTCGAAATAAATACTCTGGGTAGGCTGTGTTGTTTAGCATCTATGAAGGTCCAGCTATTGAGCATGTCACAATTTCTATATCTAATAACGCAGGTAAATTATTAATTTTAAGCTTGATCTTTAAAGAAACATGACGTGACATTACGCCGACAACGAACTTGCTACCCGTGATTAAAGGAGAGCCCAAACTCTTTTACCAATGAATTCGAAGGCTATATTTCTAAGGTGCAAATATAACTAATAATTGACCTATTATGTGAAGACTCGAGGGTCGACAATCATGAACCGATAGTTCCACTAAAATCGTGGCATTTTAGTGAAACAATAGGTTCATGATTATATTATTCATTATTAATAAAATATGATACTTATCCATGGTAAACTGTTTGTTTTTGGATAAAAATACCGGTAGTAAAGTCTCTATATAAATAGTTGCGACCTTAATGAATGCAATAAACAAATTTGGGTTAATAAATGTGCCTTAAAAGTCACATAAATTTAATCATAAAAGTAATAACCATGATACCACAAAACAGGTGGATATATCACCTAAGATGATAGTTATTATATTAAAAGGAAATACTATTGATTAATAATGAATAATTAAACTTCAATAAGCTAATGGCTGTATGTGTGGGCGAACCAGCTGGCATATTCACTAACTTTAAATAACTTTAGAAGGTATAACACGAAATTTACCAACAAGTTATTGTTAATAATTTTTAAGTCACATGATTTTGTATATTACTATTTATTTAATGCTAACACAGATCAGATCAACTGCCAGTTGACATTATGATTTTCGTGAACAATTGGGCTTTACGGAATACAAAAAAATGCGGTTGTTACTGATTTCTTTAATTCGATAATTAAAAGAGAATTATATTCGATAGCTAACTTACGTCAAAGTTAGTAAATTGACCGGTAGGTACTGACAACTCTTCGTGGATATAGAGTAGGCAGTGATATTGCCCAGTTGATTTTGTAATTTTCGTTAAAAATTAATGCGAATAATATTTATTATTATATCATCATTATCAGCCCATTTTGAGCTCAATGCTGAGCTCGAGTCTCCTCTCAGAATGAGAGGGGTTAGGCCAATAGTCCTCCACGCTGACCCAATGTGGATTGGCAGTGTTCACACACGCAGTGAATTAAGGAAATTCTCTGGTATGCAGGTTTCCTCACGATGTATTTCCCTCACCGTTTGAGACACAGTTATTATATATGTCAAACATATTATGAGATTAACATATGTCTCAATTAATGAATTGGCCAGTAGTTGTCCTAAAGCATTGTGACATGTCACTAATAAAGTGCATACGCGTTTGAGAACAACTTTTTGGCAAATAAACAATTTGTATGCCAATAAATATCTGTTACAGAACTCATTAAACTCGGTTGACACTATGCGTGCAATTGTTCCCTAGGGCGATGGTTGTAAATAAAACCCGCCCACGCCCTTTCAAGTACCTCCATTGACAGTGCTCGGTGTACATTTCGTTTCACTATTTTCTCCTTGCACTTTCTGATAGATTTATGTGTCCTCTACTCGTCCTACGCGGTACTTCACTCTAAATGTATAAACTTATCCCTATTGATAACCGTTATTTAATGTTAAATAAAATAAACATTATATTATTGATATATACCGGTTTAATAGTCAATTGTAAACTTTATAGTATATCTGCAATACTGTAAGAAGACTTTTATGATAGAGCAGAGAAATGTAACAAAAATTTTGAAAATGTAATCGAAGAAAGTTCATTCAATTTCTTCTAAGATTACATCAGTTGGAAGCTATTAATATATGTAATTATATTATATTTACATTGTAAATTTTAATTTTACAACGTACTCCAGTCTACGTCAGTTTTTATAATGAATTACTGCAATATTTCCTTCGAATGTATCCGTAAATTTTTACGACAGTTCATGAGTAGGTATCACAGGAGTTATAAAATTTATCGTATCAACCCACGGACAAAATTTACTATCAAATGAATGTTGAATGATACGTCTCTACGATCGATCTACTACTCATCGAACATCGGCCTACTCAGTTGGCTGAAAAACTAAAATTATTTATATAGCTATTCCAAATATTATCTACCAGCTGACGCCGCACGGTTTCACTCGCGTGTTTCTCGTTTCCGTAAGAATATGCGGATAATATATAGCATTCCTCGATATATGGGCGATCTAACACTGAAATAATTTTTCAAATCGGACCAGTAGTTCCTGAGATTAGCGCATTCTAACAAACAAACTCTTCAGTTTTATAATATTAGTATAGATTTAAATTCTAAATCTTGTGATTGCGAGAGACTATTATGCAATGCTGAACAATAGTCTACCATTGATACTGTGACCAATATAACAATTCATCATATATTTCATAAAACGTTTGCAAAAATGGAAATATAGGTAAGTATACTTAACTATTCATGTCAGTAGTGAAAGATAACAAATGCAGTTTTGCTAACGATATCAATTAAGAAATCGATTTCGTGTAAAAAGGTAGGCCTGAGTTGCATTTTGCATTAATAATAAAACTTTAGTGCCAGATTAGGTGATAGGTACATAAATGACCTGAATTACAGAAACTCAAATTAAAAACATAATATTATTCAGGTGGTCTCAGGTCATATATACGCTATTTGAAAATAAAAAGTTTAGTAGGTAGGTATTTTCGACCTGAGTCATTTAATTCAGTTGAGTCAGTATTTCAAATGTAAATAATTCAGTTATGAAAATTCTCCCTATTTGGTTGATCAGTAACCATGTTTATAACTCGACAGTGTGAATTTTGAATTGATCTATAAATCTCTCTCTAGCAAACAAGATAGAAAGAGATACTGAAAAATCACACTGTCGAGTTATAAAATCATCGTTAAATATTGCTACTGAATATAATATTTTGCCCGTCGAATGTAACTTTAACCGTATAAGATAGATAACTTAGAACGCTTGATATCTTCCTTTCTCTATCTCTTTTTCTTTTATCTCTGCTTATGCGAGCTTTTTGTCGCAGTTCACTAAGAAAGAAGCTTATTTATCGATAAAATACAAAATCTTGCTATAATAAACTTAGGTTTCTAGATAATTATTTGTTTATTATAGCGTGATAGTTTCTTTGTATGATCCTCAATTTAAAATGATATCAAGATTAATCTAAGCGACTGTCCGACATCACTTAAGAATCTTGCGTAATTTGGATAAATCATTTCACTCTACCATGTCGTTGACCTTGGCTGTGTTAGTCTAAGTAGTAAATAATGAGCTACGAACGAGGCATAAGTCTAAGCGTTTCGAAGCAATACTTTCGTCATCATCATCTCATCAGATGATATTGTAGGAGTCACCATTTTAAGAACGCTAATTGTCTCGTATATCAAGCAGCATTGTGTGCAGGGGCGTAGCTACCGTCGTATCAGCCGTTTTAATCGACAAAATGATACGGGGTCCCCGGAATACAGGGGGTTTCCCCAACTAATTTTGATACAGGGCCCCAAGGCCCAACTTTTACTCTTCTGTTGTTTTCGTCACTCTATTTTCTTTTATCATATATCTCTTCCTCTCCCTTTCTTTTCATTGCCATGAGTGGCAACATGCACTATTTAAGAATTGTGTGGTACGTTTACATCCTGAATCATACCAAAGCATTGAATCATCATCAACATCATTAGCAACCTATTTCCGGCTCACTGTTGAGCACGAGTCTTGAGTGATGTGTTATGCCAATAGCCCACCACGCTGGCCCAATGCGGATTGGCAGACTTCACATACGAAGAGAATTGAGAAAATTCTCATTCTCAGAAGTAAATAAGCGATACTTTACGAGCAAATGTGTTATAAATTGTGTTTAACACATATCCTGCGATAGTTCGCGTGAAAAATATAGCCTACAAATCTACAAACTACAATTTAAACATAATAAAAATAAAAACCTCAAAAAAATTAACATAGTAATAAAAAATAATAAAGTTTTTCTCTTTTAATTTTTCTAAATCGATTACAGTTATATAATTGTATCTATCCCTAAACTCAAGTGCTTATGTAAATACAACTATGTGATCGAAATTAGCATATTTTACGTATCCGCTTATAAATTCAGTTCTGCGTGTGATTGTATGATAAAAAAAAATGTTATCGTTAGAACTGAATAATCGATTATGTTTGGATGATGAAATGAATGTCAAACAATTATGTAAATTTAGTGCTAGCGGTTCCTGTTAGTAATATCTTATTGTATATTGTAATTAGTATATAATAAAACGCTTTATGTCTCTATTTAATAATTTAAATCGTTATAATGTCGTCTAATTTTCTAATAGGTATAGACAAACTAAAGATCTAATCACAAATTCTACAGCTCTGTTTTAGGATTTCCTGATACGATCGGATTTTTGTTATTGATCTATCTAGTCAATGGTCTACTTGATTTCACTTTGATGCTTAGATTTTATTAGAAAATTTGAAAAGAACCATTTAGGATAGCTATCAATACTTTTCTAAGTTGATAAAAGGATTTTATCCGTGAATATAGGTAACTGACAGACAGACCTATACGTATAAATTACAATATTAATATACAATTTTATTAAAATGAAGTTTAAAAAAAAATCCCTAAAATAATGAAATTTTAGGGATTTTAGGGATTTTTTTTATGTAACCTTTTAAGGAAAGAATATATTTTGGAATCATAAAAAAACATTTGCGCGTATAATACGCTCTCCACGCAGGTACTGTAATTGTACTATGAATATAACCTTGCGCAAAAGCAAACAATAAATTCGCCAAGTTTTATCGCAATAGAGTAAACGGTAGGTACGTACGGCAACGCAATCAATATGGACTCAGCCTGTGATAGACA
Organism: Bicyclus anynana; assembly: GCF_947172395.1. Lineage (NCBI taxonomy): Eukaryota > Metazoa > Arthropoda > Insecta > Lepidoptera > Nymphalidae > Bicyclus > Bicyclus anynana. Next base: position 10,320,523 of record NC_069099.1, on the reverse strand, counting down.
GGTTAACTTCATTTAATAATAAAAAAAAAATACCGACCGAATTGAGAACCTTTTTGAAATCGGTTAAAAAGCTAAAACTATTTCGGCATGCGTCATAATCAAACGTCATAATTATCTTGCTCTTACTACAGGTAAGTTACGGCTGGCAACCATTTAGTTTGGAGTCGTGGTGGCTTTAGGATGTAGGTTTCAAGAATCAAGACCCTCCATTGTTCAAATGTATTTATTTATTTATTATTCAACAAAAAACACATTTAAATTAAGCCTAGCCATAGTGCAACACAAACCACAGTTGGTTTTACTGCACTGTATAACGTATTTATTTTATACATATTATGGTTGGCGTCCAGTGATCAGCATCGTATGGATCGCACGAAACTACCGTAAAATTAAAAATCCATTTTGTGCGATGTGTCACACGTTGCAGATCTGTGGACGCCTGCCATTAAGAGTATTATAATGACAAATTATGTCCCCAGTCACTAGACTCTTAGTTTCATGACAAACGGTCTCGAACGGCCCCCTAAGCCGAGGTCCGAGTCTCAGAGGAGACGCCCTTGGAGAGTCGTTCCTTCCATCTACTCTGCTTCTGCTTTCGGGTCCCATCAGGCGATGCGATAAAATAAATCGCTTAAGACCCTTAAAGTTTGATTAATTAGTGTTTTACGAAGGGTTTCCTAGAAAATAAGTGATTAGAAAATAGAGACAGGATTTTCTCATACTGTCCAGGAAAATATAAAAAATACGCTTTGTACCTATGGACATATGTGGCTCTCGACCACCTTTTACAGTACATGATTGGGCTAATAATGCACTCCTTAAAATATACCTATGCCCAGCAATGGACGCCCATCGGTTGAAATCTTCAATATCTGCAAAAAAGGGCCAGGGCTCCACCCCGAGAGATCGTGGATTCCATTCCCACGGACTATTTACGTACTGTCTAAGTATCATATCATAAGTAAAGATATTAGAAATATTCCTTTTTTTATTTTAAGTTTGCGTAAGGTCTGACCGTGACTGTCATCTCGTTCTCATGTCATTCTACTCATGTAAGTCAATTGTACACACTATCGTCACAGAAAAGATATTACAACCAGTAGTTGGACTTCATACTAGAGGACGAAACGCGAGCTATACCTACGCTCCTTGAACATGGGGTGATCGTAGGGTGAAGACAGTCGCGACTGTGCCGCGGTGACGAACGAACGCACGGTGTATTAACAGAGTAAAGTGTATTAATAGTATTAGATTTTTTTAATTATGACCAGTAGGAAATACTGTGCCGTTTTTGAATGCATGAATTCAAAATTATCCCATCCAGAGATAACTTTTTTTAAGTTACCTGGAAACTCTGAAAGGTTAACTTTAAAATAAATTTACTTATTAGTAGGTAATCTTGTATTTTTTAATGAATAAGGTATTTCCTTTTATCTCCAGAATAAAGGTAGGTATCTGGATTAGTAAATAAAGTGAATAGAGTAAAGGAAAGTGATTGACACGATTGAAATATGTAGCTATACGCGGTTCATGAATCACGATACAGTAGGTACGATAAGCTTGTATTAAAACCTCGACTGCTTGTACAATGTATTGTGTGACTGTGCTCGGATCATTTGTGTTTTGTTACCCGACTGCGGCGAAGCCCAAAGGAGGAGTATGTGTTTGAATGTTATGACTTGTTGTTGTATGCGGGCGACGGGAGGAAAGGACTGCGCGGGTGTGAAGTCGTACGCGCTGGGCATCGTTACCCCCCTCCCGGACCGCGCCGACCTTCGGGAGTGTTACGAACAAATTTGCCAAGCACACATACTGATAAATGATATGTCATTAGACTCGTCTAGATAGGCCGAGTGTCACTGGGTAACTTAGTTCTTAAAAAATCAAAATGGCGGATTTTATGCACTTTAATGTGCAAGCTCATAAAACTTTTGCTCAGCTTGGCATTGGTGACAAGAATTTTAACCGACTTCCAAAAAGAATCGTATCGTATTTACAGCGATATTTCCGTCATTTGTAAACCGTTTCTTTTTTGTTTGGATGAATATTCTTTCAGGTTAGTCCCATTTTTTTCATGTCAGGATCTGATAATGGCATCCTAGAGAAATCTAGGGGAACTATCGTATCGTAGGGACAATTAGTGCGTTTGTTCATTGTTTCATTATCTATTTTAAATCACTACAATTTCATGAAGGTATTTATCTTTTTTTTTATTTGTTCACGTAGTGTGGAGGTAATACCTAGATGGCATCACCGAAATAAATATGTTTAAGAATACGACCAATCCTTCAAGATCATTGACGTAGTATCAGCCTTAATTAAATCAACCAATCAAAAAACACGCATTTTTATTTATCACTTCCCATTTTACTACAATTTACAAAGTATTTTATTTGTTTATATAAAAAAAGTTTATTTACAATCACAAAACTAAGTGGAAACACAAAGTTAGCAAATGTAATTAAATTGCTGCATGCGGGCAGCCCTATGACATGTTTACGTACCGCGCGGCTGTAGGTATTTATTTCAAAAATACGGCCGAGTTATTATACTGCTTGTAATATCTTTACTGTGCTATAGTATCTAGGTTTCACGGCAGGAAATTTATGTAATAGGTACGTCAACGATTCAATGAACACTGTTAAATTATTCTCGAAGTCATCAAAATGCTCGCCTCATGACACACTCGCGCATGTGGCAATTATGTACCTATTCTCATAAATCATCCTACATATCTACGAGGTATCTTTACTTTCTTGCTATTTGTAAAATTGTAACCGAGCTGTAATACATTAAAGATGTTTTTGAAAACATTGCAAATGGTTATTACCTACGTCTAAATGGACAAGGTACATAGTTCGAAGACCTGATGGACGTTGGGGTCCTAAAGTGCTGGAATGACGACCCCGCAGTAGAAAGCGCAGCGTTGGTCGACCCTTCACCAGGTGGACTGTTAACAAGCGAGTCGCAGTCGCAACTAAAGCTACAAAATAGTTTTTTTACTCATTTCTTTATACGTGTGTATGTTTACCTACGCTTGGAGCGCATTGGCATGTAATCTCAACTCGCCATTCCACGAAATCGAACAACAATGATGGTGTCATTAAAATCATCTAACGGCTCAGGTTTCATTGATCCTTGTGACGTAACTCAATTAGATACGTTTTTGTTTTTCACGCGGTAATCAGATTCTCAAACACTCATTGTCATTGAACTTTCAATTGTTTCGTTGATAGTAGGTTAATAAGACAAAATCATAAATACTATGTCACTCATCTGATACATCGACGGAAAGCTTCCGAAGTTTTATACGCAGTCATCATCATTATCATCATATCAGCCGATGGACGCCCACTCGCCGACGCAGGCCTTTTGTAGCGACTTCCAAACATCACGAGTCGCATGCATCCAGCGAATGCGACTCGCTTGATGTCGTTAATCCACCTGGTGGGGGGTCGACCAACACTGCGCTTTCTAATGAGGGGTCGTTATTCAGCACCTTGGCACCCCAACGACCAACGGCTCTTTGAACTATGTACCCCGGCTCTTTGAGCTATGTCGGTGACTTTGGTTCTTACGCAGTACACGTTGATTTTTATAACTGAGTGTAAGTCAACTAAACTAAATTAACGGTATTCTAATGCGCTTTAAAATGATCAGCAGCAGACCAATCTAAAGGTAAAAAAAAAACTAGCCTAACCTAACTAGTATCCGAATTTTTTTGATTTTGATTAATTATAATTTAATTTAGACAATTGATTAAGCGTAAAAAGTACTACATTACTATATACGAGTAATCAGTTTCAGATTTTTTCGAATTGTTTTCCATATAACTAATATTATGGAAAATGTATCGGATAATCTGTAGAACTTGCGAACTTTAACCAGGCCTACCGATAGAAAGCTGCTATCTCAGATAATGTCTTATTCCTACAATTACGGTGCCAGTGAAACAGCGAACCAAAAGGTCACGCTCAATATAGGTCACATTCGACATGTTAGCAAACACAAGTGACATTTCCCTGACAATGCAATACGTATGTGCGATTATTCGCAGGCGAAGTAAATATTGTATTATTCGCTTGATTCAAAATGATAGAGATAGAGTGAGTCCACCTTAACTATTAACGTTGTATGGTGCTAATATAATTTTAAAACAACTTTCGTCATACACTTACATGACAGTTAGCAAAATAAAATACTAGCGGACCCGGTCAAGCTTCGCTTTGATTTATGTGCACTTCTTCCCCATACCTACCCTACATTACCCTACTCCTACCCGTACCCTACCCTACTCTACACTACCCTACCCTACCTCTACCCTACGCAACCCTACCCCTGATTTCATTAGGGTAGGGTAGACCCTACGTAGGGTACCCTACCCTACGTAGGGTAGGGTAAATGAAGAACCGCGCGATCGATTTTGTGCAAACTTCACATAAACCATCTATGAAATTTGAGCCCGTTGTCGAGTTATAAAATTACAACGAAAATTGGCATTGATTTATTTATACATATTCTATGGTTATTTTACTTGTTTTTTTTTTTTCATTTTGTTAAAAAAATATTCGATTTGTCTATCAATAAATAAAGAAAAAATCATTTTCTCAAAAAAAAGAAAGAAACCCTAAGAAATTGTAATACTATTTTGTGTAATTAGCTAGGGTAAACTAATTTAGTAACTAAGTCGGCTTCAAAATTAACGACTTCTTCTGTATAAAACAGAAAGAATTGATTATACATAATTGAATCTTCTTATGACTTAAGTAGGTCCACGTTATGAAGCGCGCTCAAGCAATATTATTAAACTTCGTTGGTATCGTTAAATGCTTCAAACTGTTCAAACATAATTTGCAGTGCGCAGGTTTGTTGAGCCATTTGTTTACCGTCATTATACCGGTAATGGACCCTGTCATAAGCAAGTCGTTGCCACTGGTATATACTTAAGTAAAGGTAAGAACAGGTAAGAACATAGGTTACCTTACCTTAAAGGCCACTGCGCACTGTCAAACAGTTGCCAATTGCAGATCTGCCTTATGACTAACGCACACTGGCTGACTATAGATAATAGCTGAGGTTAGCTGTGCTATATAGCTCGAAGAATATGCTACCACCTTAGGCTACCACACTACAAAGAGAACAAGACTATTCGATATTATATTCCCTGTAGAAAACTGCGCTGGTATAGATACATCGAAGAGGACTGTGGATCAGAGAGCAATACAATTATGTACAGCACACTTTAATTGTACAATAAATCTTGAACTCTACAAAATTAGTATTAAAATTGCTTGTATAATTGTGTTTGCAGATCGTATAATATGTACAAGTTATCATGGTATACTAACTAGGTATACTAACAGTAGCCTGTCAATATATATATAACAGTATAGTATATGTAAGACAAAATATTAATTTGTACAAACGAAAAGGAGATTTAAACCCACGTCTTACTAGACACGGGCATAAGTTAGTTATTTCTGCATATCGTCTCCAAAGAGTAAAAAAATCTTTTGTAGGTTTGGGTGTACTCTTCTATAATAAGATCCCCAAGACTGTGATGGACCTGCCAATGCATAGCTTTAAGCAATGTGTTAAAAAACATTTACTTAGTCGAGGGTACTACAACATTGATGAGTTCCTTAATGATAAAGATGCTTGGAGGCCGTTGGATCAGCTTCCACCTTCACACAGAAAGTAAAACTATAAGAAATGTAAACAGTAATTGTTATTAATTGTAAATTATAATACTGTATGACTTTTTCAAAAGAGCAACTGTTGAGTTTCTTGCCGGTATCTTCTCAGCAGAACCTGCCTTCCGAACCGGTGGTAGAATCTTTACAAATAGTCAACTGACGTGTCAAAAGTGCTTGTAAACTGAGCCTACTTGAAATAAATGATTTTTGATTTTGATTTTTGATTTCAACCCATATTCGGTTCACTGCTGAGCTCGAGTCTCCTCTCAGAATGAGATTGGTTAGGCCAATAGTCCACATAGTCGAGTCTCCTCGAGAGATGAGAGGGGTTAGGCCAATAGTCCACCACGCTGGCCCAATGCGGATTGGCAGACTTCACACACGCAGAGAAATATGATTCTCTGGTATGCAGGTTTCCTCACGATGTTTTCCTTCACCGTTTGAGACACGTGATATTTAATTTCTTAAAAGAAAATATGTACAAGTACAGACTGACAAATTTTGAAGAATTATGATAATCAAATTTAGTATGAATTATTTTAAACCCAAATTTAGTATGTAGATCATAAACATTACCTCGTGAAAATAAAACTAAATTAGGTCAATTTGAAAAATTGTTAAATTGAATATCGCAACGTATTTCACGAACTCTGATTTGACCTCCCTAAAAAGGCTAAATTTGAAATAAGGCAAGAAAATTTATACAAATCATCCAATTTCTTTTTTTTTTTAGTAGGATGATGTCGAAATCATTAGGTGGACCTAGTCGTTTCCGATGACATCGTTCTATTCTTGGCTAAGAGGAGCATCCCACACTACGTTTATCTGTAGATACTCGTTGCTACATACCACATGTTAATTAACACCTATAGACATTAGACAACCATAATATTTCACTGTCTATTATGCAATTATACTTAAATTAAAAAAACGCATTTTGTTAGATGTTTTAACGTTTATTTGTATATGAGAGATTTCAGTTTTATGATCTAATGAGTAAAAACTCTTTTAGGTAATATTGGCATAAAATTATCAACATACAGACGATTTACTTTGCGTGCGTAAATCAGTATTTTTGTATAATAACTTCGATAGATTCGATCAATTGTAATACACAAAGCCAAATTTTCTACCCCAAGCAATCTTAGACTACTTGACAATTCGTTTAGTTGTTTCAAAAGTTAGCTTTATTGGCGCCACAGACACACAGACAGACAGATAGCCAGACAGACAGACACGTCAAACTTATAACACCCTACTTTTTGCGTCGGGGGTTAAAAATGAACCATTGTAAGTACATATGTGGACTGGGCCTAATTAGGCACAATAGTACGAAAATAGCTCGATTTCATGGTCGGTAAGTAGCTTCTAAGTGGCGTGTATAGGAACTCCAGGCATTAATCAAAACGAAGTCTCTACAGCCGTAGGCATTGTTTTGTAAAAAGAAGTAAAACCGGTTGTCTTAGTGCACTGGCAGATCCGACGTCTATAGTTACGAGGACACAGAAAATATAATTCATTCTATTTCTTACGTGTTACGAGTTACGAGTACAATTTAATTTTTGTTCGTAGAAGGCATATTAACTTAATTGATTTTGTTGGTTTTATATTTTTGGATTCGTTGGAGGCGTATTTAATTTTGTTAATTTTATTTTTGAAACGTGTTTGGATTTTGAACTATGTTCCTTCCGGCACATAATATGCGATTAGACTTAGATAGGAAGTGCCAATTTCACATTAATTTGTTATTATTATGTTTTAATGATTTTAAACTTATTTCGTGGTTGTTCATTATGAATGTTATTTAAACGGGTACATACCACGATAAAACGACGAGATTTTTATTGTCGATATTTCGACCCAGTTGCATGGATCGTGGTCACGACGGGACTGAAGTTGCGAGATGAGAAGTGAAGTCAGCTGTTAGGGGCAAAATCGATCTACCCTCTTTCTTGTTCTTTTTCTTTTTTCAACGACCTCGCGTTTTTGGCTGTTTAGGCAAACCACACTCACGACATCGCTTTTGTTATTATGCGTGTCGCGGCGCCCTCTTGGTTTGCACAATTCTACCACCGGGTTCCACTCGCTGGCTAATTTGAAGCCATCTTCCCGATTGAAATTTTTGTATTTCCGAATTTCAATGGCTTCTCGAACTACTCGGGGTATATAGTGGCGGTCCGTGGAAATAATGTGTGGATTATGGATCTCAATCCAATGTTTAGTTCCCGGTTGTAGAATGTGATCAGCTATCGCAGACTTTTGCGGGTCGTTGTTTTTTATCGCTCGTATATGTTCTGTTACACGGGTTGCTATGGGCCTCTTCGTTTGTCCAATATAAGAGCTACCACAGCTGCAGTCGATTTTATACACACCCGGACACTGGTATGGCAAACGATCCTTTGGAGAACGCATCATGTGGGCGATCTTTTGTAAAGGAGTAAACACAGTCTTTATGTTGTATTTTTTCCTTAGGAACGATCCAATTTTATCAGTTACCCCTTTAACAAAAGGTAAGTAGGCCATTCTTCTTTCGACTTCCAAAGGTCGTTCTCTCCGTTGATGTGAACTATTTTTTAATACAAGGGGCTTATGACCATTTCGACGTAACACCTTGCTTATATGTTCCAGCTCAGCCTGGATGTGAACGTCATCACACAGGTCCTGAGCGCGATTGAAGAGGGTGGTAGCGACTGACGCAAGGTGTCGTGGATGGTGATGCGAAGAGCCATGTAAATATCTGTCCGTGTGTGAGTACATGATATGAGTGCATGATAAGCTTTGATGTCGAATCCCTATTTACCAACGTACCAATTCACGACTTTATGGAGGTACTTAAAATAAAGTTACAAGAAAACAACATCCCGGAGGAGTATGTCACCTTAACAGGGCATTGTTTGGAATCTAGCTTTTTCCTTTATAAAGGTGAATACTACCTTCAGATTGATGGGGTGGCAATGGGTAGCCCAGTTGCCCCAGTAGTTGCCAACTTATGGATGGAGTATTTTGAAGAGCTCGCCACCTCATCTATACCCATACAAGTTAGGTTTTGGAAAAGGTACGTGGATGACGTTTTTGCTGTCATGCAGGGCGGTGAAAAAGAGGTGCAACAATATCTGGCACTTTTGAATGTTATTCACCGGAAAATGACCTTCACATACGAAATGGAAAAAGATCGGTCGCTTCCATTCTTGGATGTCCTAGTCAAGGTCCGACTAGATGGTAGTTTTAGTCACACTGTTTACCGGAAGCAGACACACACGGACAGATATTTACATGGCTCTTCGCATCACCATCCACGACACCTTGCGTCAGTCGCTACCACCCTCTTCAATCGCGCTCAGGACCTGTGTGATGACGTTCACATCCAGGCTGAGCTGGAACATATAAGCAAGGTGTTACGTCGAAATGGTCATAAGCCCCTTGTATTAAAAAATAGTTCACATCAACGGAGAGAACGACCTTTGGAAGTCGAAAGAAGAATGGCCTACTTACCTTTTGTTAAAGGGGTAACTGATAAAATTGGATCGTTCCTAAGGAAAAAATACAACATAAAGACTGTGTTTACTCCTTTACAAAAGATCGCCCACATGATGCGTTCTCCAAAGGATCGTTTGCCATACCAGTGTCCGGGTGTGTATAAAATCGACTGCAGCTGTGGTAGCTCTTATATTGGACAAACGAAGAGGCCCATAGCAACCCGTGTAACAGAACATATACGAGCGATAAAAAACAACGACCCGCAAAAGTCTGCGATAGCTGATCACATTCTACAACCGGGAACTAAACATTGGATTGAGATCCATAATCCACACATTATTTCCACGGACCGCCACTATATACCCCGAGTAGTTCGAGAAGCCATTGAAATTCGGAAATACAAAAATTTCAATCGGGAAGATGGCTTCAAATTAGCCAGCGAGTGGAACCCGGTGGTAGAATTGTGCAAACCAAGAGGGCGCCGCGACACGCATAATAACAAAAGCGATGTCGTGAGTGTGGTTTGCCTAAACAGCCAAAAACGCGAGGTCGTTGAAAAAAGAAAAAGAACAAGAAAGAGGGTAGATCGATTTTGCCCCTAACAGCTGACTTCACTTCTCATCTCGCAACTTCAGTCCCGTCGTGACCACGATCCATGCAACTGGGTCGAAATATCGACAATAAAAATCTCGTCGTTTTATTATGTTTTGTTTGTTTCTTACACAGTTTTTGGTATACAGACATTTCACAATAATAAGGTTATTGACCCTTGTTTGTTAAATGCTAATTGCAACTTTGGTGAATTGTTTTAGCATTGCATTTTTTTTTTCAGAAAAGAAAAATGTATTTTCTTAACAAACATTCAGATCTATAACTCAAATATTCATCATACTTAATTATTTTGATATATAAATCACTATTTTCATCAATCCTGCATTTTCTTAACTAATATAAATCTTTTTCACAATAAAAAGAAAACCTGCGTGTTGATAATAGGCTATTTTCTAAATAGATATACTGGCAATTTTAAAATTAAAGTAAACTAAAATCAAGTAGCTTAGAAAACAATTTTCATTAGACATTTCGTGTTTGTATACCAATTACGTAAGAGATTCAAACTAGCATACGTAGCTAGGTTACCTACCGACATAAAATATTTGCTCAGCTTGCGTTTTAATTAAATAATTGGCAGATAAAACTATATTACAATTTTCCATCTACAAATTAAATGAAATCGTTCGGAATTATTTAAATCTAAATCATTGACCGTCACTGTTTCAAGCCATATTGCCTTAATTTTGATGTAAACATTAAGATATTTTCGCTTTTCATTGGTAATACTGTACGTAAAATATTATACTGTTAGATATATTAAGTAAGTGCCTACAAAATCACTGCAAAAATTAATTCGAATTTAGCTATTCCATTGAGCGATCACATGCACAATTTTGTGTTTACTAACATATACATGTTTATGTATATGTATATATTTTTTTTTTTTTTTTTTTTTTTTTTTTTTTTTTTGTCTTGTGTATCTGCAATCAGTCGACAGACTATAAGCAGATTTGGTGAAATAAATTTGGCTTTACCAGACAGGAAGACCATCGTCTTCAAGTCTGCACAGAGTCGAGCACATCAGCTCGCTTTAACCGCTTAACTCTTTCCACGGTTAATAGCCCGGAGGCCAGTGGATTGGGATGTTTCAGCAATCGTTCTTTGTGTTTCAGCTTATATTTGTTTATCTCTTCTAAAACTGTTGGCATTTCTAAATACTGGTGTATTTCATTGTTCCGTGTAAACCAGGGCGCATTGGTAATTGTTCTTAGTATTCTATTCTGAACTCTCTGTAATGATAATATGTTAGATTTGCAAGCGGAACCCCATATCTGGACTCCATAAAGCCAGATAGGCTTAAGAACTGCGCAATACACCAGTACTTTATTGCTAAGAGACAACTCTGACTGCCTGCCCAACATCCACAGTAAGTTTCGGAATCGATTGTTAAGATCGTTGCGTTTGTTTTTTATGTGATCTCTCCACGTTAGGCGTCGGTCCATATAAAACCCAAGATATTTCACACACGTAGTATTCGGTAACGTCTCGCTACCTAGTTTTACGGCTGGACATTCTCCTGTTTTTAGAGTAAATGTTATGTGTTGAGATTTGGGAGCGCTAGGTTTGATTCGCCACTTATTTAGCCATACATTGGTTAGCTCTAGTTGTTTTTGTAGCTGTCCACTTGCTTGAGTTGCATCTTTGCTGCAGGATAGGAAGGCAGCATCGTCTGCAAAGGTTGCAACAGTAATATCCGATGATATAGGCAAATCACATGTGAAAATGTTATATAGAACAGGACCCAGGACAGAACCTTGTGGTACACCAGCAGCGCATTGGTAAAAGTGGGATCTCGCGTCTTGTTCTTTTACTTGGAAGTATCTGTCTTTCAAGTAAGACTCTAGTATTGGGAATACAGAATGAGGTAAGAGCTTTTTAATTTTGTATAGGAGGCCTTTATGCCAAACCTTGTCAAATGCCTGTTGAATATCAAGGAAGGCGGCAGAGCAATATTCCTTTTTCTCTAGGCATTGACGGACCGTATCATATACTCTATGAACCTGTTCCACCGTAGAGTGTTCTTGGCGAAAGCCAAACTGGTGCTCAGGTATTATATTGCATTCACTAAGGCTTTCTCTTAATCTGGACAAGAACATTCTTTCCCATAGTTTTGATAGCACTGGCGTAAGACTAATAGGACGATAAGATGATGTTTGTTCCACTGGTTTGCCCGGCTTGGGAATCATGATAATTTGAGATATTTTCCAAATATCAGGGAAATGGCATGTTCTAAATATTGCGTTAAATAGGTTCGCCAGGAATACTAGGCACTTTTTTGGTAACTCTTTTAATACTCTAGGTGTTATTAGATCAAAACCAGGTGCCTTTTTACTGTCTAAGAGGGAAATTAGTTTAGCAATTTCTTTTGGCGTAGTTGGTTTCATGGGCAAGCAAAGTTGAAGATCCTGGGCAAGGATATCATCGATTTCTGTGTCATTATGGTCTTGACACTCGTTGGGTCGAAAAACAGATTTAAGATAAACTGCAAAGGCTTCAGCTTTCTCTTTGTCAGTGCGCGCCCATGTCGGCCCAGTTCTAATAGGTGGATACTGTTTTTGGGGTTGTTTAAGCGTATTTTTGGTGGCATTCCACAGTGAGTGCTCCCCTTGACCTTTGGGTGACATTTGTTCCAAATTACTTTTTGTAATGTTCTGATTGGTAGTTTTCAGCATTACTTTAAGCTCTTTAGTAGCACAGTTTAAGCGTGTTCTGTCACTTTGAACACGTGATGTTTGCCAATTGCGCCGAAGTCTTCTCTTTTCCCGGATTTTACTTTTAATATCCGATGGAAACCATACACCAGCTTGCTTCTGAGTTATATCGGGCGTACTTAACCAAGCAGCGACTTGTATTGAATTAGTAATGTACACACAAGCTCCGTTAACTTCGTCTGCAGTTTTAAGTGAGACGTTAAGTTTAATTTCCTGGTCAAGATAATCACGGAAGGAGTCCCAATCAGTTTTAGAATTGTGCAGACGCTCCGAGCTCTCTGCGGTTTTGAGAACTGAAGAACTGAGCTCTAATATAACCGGGGTGTGGTCTGACGAGCTGTCAAGGCTAGATTCGACGGATGTGTATAGATGACCAATGTTTTTGGTTATAAAAAAGTCGAGTAGGTCTGGCTTTTTTTTGGGGTCCGTGGGCCAGTAAGTAGGTTCACCTGTTGATATTGATTGGAGATGGCCAATGTCCATACTAATTTTAAGTTCTCGGCCACGTGTATGTGTATATCTTGAACCCCAATAAGTGTGCTTAGCATTCCAATCACCCCCACTTATAAAGCGATTTCCAAGAGTTTTAAAATAATCAGTAAACATAGCCGAGTTAATACAATGTCGAGGTGGGCAATACGTAGCTGAGATGGTAATGTAGCCAGAGCGATCTTTAACTTTGATAGTTGTTGCTTGCAAATGATCCGTTACATAGGGTTCTAACAAGGAATGTTTTAGATGCTGTTTGATAATTATTGCAGTTCCACCATGAGCGCTACCATCTGGGTGAGGAGTCAAGTAAGTACAGAAACCGGGTATATGGAAGAAGCTTCTTTCAGTGACGTGCGATTCTGAAATTAGCACAGCATCTAAATTATTAACCGCCATTAAGGCTTCTAACTCGTCTTTTCTACCAGTAAGGCCGTTAATATTCCATGTCGCCATGCGCAATGAAGTCATTTTTGTAGTTGAGAAACAAGTGTTGTTATAAGACTCATGAGGGAGCTTATTTGTTGTAATAAGAAGTCAATTTTTTTGTTTTGTTGTGCAAGAATATCCTCTAATTTAGTAGTTGGTTGTGATGAATCAACGTTTTGGTTATTATCCTTTGTGGATGAATGGGCGGAGGCCACTTGGGCGTACGTCTGACTTTGCGTGTGCGTTTGTTGAGTCAATGTAGGGACTGACTTTACTTCTTGATTTTTCGTTTCTGACTGGTGATGTGGTTTTAACTTATGTGGTACTCTATTGCTTTGTATTTTTCTAGATAGAATCTCCTTATAGACCTGGCAGCCCTTATAATTAGCGGGGTGATCAAGGAAACACAGTGCGCATTTAGCCGGTGAGTTTCTTTCTTTTTTAGGACATTCGGAAGTTCTATGTCCCTCCCCACATTTGACGCAGCGATACGGTCGCATACAGTTATTTTTGGAATGGCCGTATTGCTGGCATCGATGGCATTGAACTATGGTCTTGGATTTTCTAGGATTTTCAATTTTGATTCGTTGATGAAATATGTACTGAATATCTTTGACAGACTTATTATTTGGGCTAGGTTCAAGATTGACGAAAAATGTTGAAGTTGGCGTTTTATTCGGACCATATCGGCTATTTATGATTTCGCCTCGTACCCTATTACCACTAGCTTCAATTGCTTCTACTATTGCACTATGAGGCGTAGTGTGGTGTAAATTTTTTATAACTATGCGGAAGCTCTTGGTGTCCTTTCTGGTAAATGTGTGACCAATTAGATTATTTTCTCTAACAGCATCTATTATATTTTTGTATTCTTCAACAGAATCGGTTATGATTCGCAAGTTATTTTTGTTAATTATTTTGAGTTTAAAGTGCTTTTCATTAGTTCTGGATTCTAATAATTTTGACAGTTCATTCACATCCTGGATACCATACAATATTATGGGTGGCGGTTTATTAATAGGTTTGTGTTTCGAACGTGAATTTTCATCCTCGGCTGAGTCTACTGGCAGACCACTAAAACTATTTGCTGTTTGAGTGTTTTGTGTTGGAGAGTCACTAACTCGTCTGCGTTTCCATCCCCTAGAGGTGGGCACTTTTTGCCAAGTGGGTGGATTTGTTGTAACTTCTGGACTGTTCACACTGGTATCGGAATCATATTCCATGTTACTCGTGAAATAAGTGTCTATTTTTTGCTGCACAACATTAGTTACATCGCTAAGGGATGACGATCTGGGTCTGTCGAAGTTCTTCGCCGCTTGGCGGGGAAGAGTTAAGAGCACGCGCTGCTTTGGTTTCTTGCCATCATGCTCTTTTATGGAACTTTGGCCAGTAACATTATGTACTGATGAGGCGGCCTGGTTGCCCACCACCTCACAGCCTTCGGTAACAGATTTCTCACTCAGGGGCCCGGGTACCCCTGAGCGCCGGGCGCTAGCCGGATCGCAAGGCAAAACGCATTCCTCATTATTCATACTTTCATAAAAAAGAAAAGGGGGGTTGGGAAAAATAGATGAAGCACTTTCCCAAGGTGTTTCACGCAGAATTTTAGAAGTATTTTACAAGTCTAGGCTCCTGCTAGCCGACGCAAGCAAGCCTGCGTTTGTCAGGTATGATAACCGCCGCCTGATGTTCGGCGTCTACTCTTTTAGGGGGGATTTAGTGCCCCTGGGCCGGTAGTGGCCGATAACAGGTTACTTGACCGCCGCCTGTGACTCGGCGTTGTTGCTCTTTAGCACCACCCGGGGGACACGTGTGGGGCAGGTCTTAAAAAAGGTGGTAACTCCCACGGACGCGAGCAACATGGCCCCCATATGTATATATAGAACATAAATCTACAAACAATTCGGTACATTTTATGTCATATTTTTTTTTAATTTATGACTCAAAAATAACAAAATAATGGACACATTATTACCAACTTTACTCTGCCTATTACCTAGTACGACGATGGGGTGACCTTCAAATTCTGTTTAAAAGTAAATAACTTTAGCTAACGATAACTTTGGAAAAAAAAGAAAAAATACTTGATCATTAAATTTTGTTTTTGTACAAAATATAAAAATATCCGTACTAAAGAAAAATTCTTACTGCGTTTACACATCCTGAACACACAACTCGACATTGTAGACAATATTTAGGTATTATTTGTTTAAATAACTTTCATTGTTTACTATGCGATTAAATTAAATTAAGACAATTAGCAACCCTTGTTCGATGTTTCGATGCAATAGTGACTAAACTATAGTATGAATAAAGAGATACAAATCTGATTGTATAATAAGAATAGTTTCAAAGATCTATCATAAAACCAAGATTTCGTAAACAAAGTGCAAACAACGACCTTTTATTATACTATACAGAGTGCAATGTTATAATTTGACCGAACCTAACAATTCACAGGTTATTACGTACTTCAATATCTTCAACAGGTAGCAATACTTTATATGGACAAAGAATTATATAAGAGTAGACAATTTTCAATGTTTTGTTGTTTTTGTAAGCATTTGTTCAAAAAGGGTGGGAATTCCAGACGGATTGCCGAGGTCCGGCGCCACGGGTCCTTATAATGACTGTAGACAAACTACAAAACCACGGCTGCGTGACGATGACCGGTGCTCTTGTGCTAACGAGTTTTAAAACAATTACTAATTTTGTACAGCATATATATACATATATATATTGGTACTTTATCCAGTGGCGTGCACTTCACACATGCATTAATGTACTGCATACCCTAAGAGTTGTCTTCTTAGTGCTTATTAAAAACAGATTTTTTCACTTTGCTTAATTTTATTACTAGTGCATACTCTGATCGACAACCTTCTGCACGCCACTGATTTTATCTATACTAATAATATAAAGAGGTAAAGCTTTCGAGTTTTTAAGTTATAGGGGGTAATTTCGTGAATCGAATTTGAAAATTATTTTACCAGTAGAAAGCTACATCATTACCGAGAAGCGTAGGCTTATTTTATCATCGTATTCCCACCCGAACGGGAACTATGCGGGTGAAACCGCGGGGCGTCTACTAGTAATATTATAAAGCTGAATAGTTCGTTTTTGTTGAACGCGCTAATCTTAGGGACTTCTAGTTCGAATCGGAAAATCATTTATTTTCTGTTAAATAGTCCGTATATCGAGAAAAGCAGGCTATATACTTTTTGTAACATCACGCTACGGAGTATCACTGAAAAACTGAAGAAAAAAATATTTACTTATGCGAGCTTTCGTCACGTGTGCTGCATAAACAATGCAAATATAATATTATGTATGATGAAATAGTTCTAAAAGTTTTTGAAAGGTCAAAATATATATTATGTGGTGATTCTAATAAATTTATTAATTGTCGATTAACTAACCTTACGCAAGTAATATTTTGTTACTTTATTCTCGGACTTATTTGCATTACTTATTTTTTTTTAAATACCTTCTGATAATAATAAAACGAAAATTTTCAACTTAACAAGTAAATTAAAACGCCCATAGTTTTAGTATATATATATATATATATATATATATATATATTACAATATTGTAATTATTTCAATTGTTTGATTTTATTACTTGTACTAATAATATCTTTCGTGCTCCTGTACTATTTGATATTTATGCCATAATTTTCAAAATGGTTATATCGGTTTTTTTCTATTTGACTAAATTATTACCTTGTGTATATTAATGTACCTATTTTAAGTTTTCCTTCAATTTATTTAAAATTTAAATATAACAAAATAAAAATATAATTAACGTATTCAGGTATTCAAAAGTTGATGCTTTTTAACTCAATTCTATTTTAATAATTATTGTTGCAATAAGCAATGTCATTCAAAGTAGGTAATCATCATACAGTAGGCATAAACTTTAGTAATATCACACGTGTGTCAGAAGCTTAGGTAAGCAATAACGCAAGACGAGAAGTTTAAAAGCATCGAAAAACAAACATTACGACGCAAACATAAAAGCTCATAAAAACAGAAGGTGCCGTAAATAAAACCCCGTTAAGTTTTACAATAAAGAGATTTTATTCACCGCACTTTAAACTTTTTCCTTAATGGGATATAATTTGGTGTTTCTTATTATGATGTCGTTTTTACTGTGCTCATTGTTTAGTGGCGTACTCGTATGATATTTTATTCCCGAGAAAGGTATGGAGGAAAAAGCGGTGTGCGCCATATGCGAACAAGTTGACTCCAAATCCGTCGATGGTCGTGAGACTCGGCGAGTCGCGACATCCGCACGTACTCGTACGAGTACATCCAGTGGCGCCAAACTTTTGTGATCTCACCTTTTCTCTATCTAACAAAACTAGCAATTATTCTTTCATACATCTATATTAATATTATGAAGCTGAAGAGTTTGTTTGGTTGAACGCGCTAATTTCAGGAACTTCTGGTCCGATTTGAAAAAATATTTCAGTGTTAGATAGCCCATTTATCGAGGAAGGCTATAGGCTATATATTAGCACTGTATTCCTTCGGGAACGGGAACCACGCGGGTAAAACCGCGCGGCGTCAGTCGTCTCTGATATTGATATAGTTTTGTGGGTTTTGCTTCTTAAATAATGTATTTAAGTATATTTACTTAAGTACAGCCAATTTAGCCCAGAGGATATGACCCCTGCCTCCGATTCCGGAGGGTGTTGGTTCGAATCCGATCCGGGGCATGTACCTCCAACTTTCCAGTTATGTGCATTTTTAGAAATTAAATATCATGTGTCTCAAACGGTGAAGGAAAACATCGTGAGGAAAGCTGCATAGCAAAGAATTTTCTTAATTCTCTGCGTGTGTGAAGTCTGCCAGTTCGCATTGGCCCAGCGTGGAGGACTATGGGCCTAACCCCTCTTATTCTGAGAAGAGACGCGAGCTCAGCAGTAAGCCGAACATGGGTTGATAATGATGAGCCAATTTATGTTGTATATATATATATGTTTTGAAGTAGCTTTAATGTCATAATTTTTTCATTGGATCGTTTCTCGTAAGTCAGAAAAAGCGTTAAAAGGCGCTTTAATATTCTGTGGTTGCGAGCAACTTTTCCTCTACCTATTACTTATTTACTTTTACTTTGTAACAGACGACAGGTAAATTCGGTATTTTTCGGATATTACTTTTCCCTATGTCACATCTTACACAACCTTTAATTATTTTGGTAGCTAATACTTGTGTGTATCTATCGCAATTCGCATGCAAATTTACTTAATGTAGTTTACAAGATTACCGTGAACAGAGAGCCAAATTTATGTACCTATAAAAAAATGGATACTTAAGCTCATTTTTTTATTTTTAATGCACCTTCTGATTTTTTCATTTTGTTATTGATAGAATGATAGAGGAAATAAGTATATAAATATTATCCTACTATCCTACTGATATTGTAAACGCAAAAGTTTGTATGGATGTTTGGATGTTTGTTACTCTATAACGCCGCTACTACTGAAGCGATTTAGCTGAAATTTTGAATGAAAATAGATTTTACTCTGGATTAACACGTAGGCTTAACTTTTTATCCCGAAAAAATCCATGGTTTCCCGAGATTTTGCGAAAACTGATGATTTTGATGATATGAATGTTTGTTACTCTTTCTTTCCTCAACTACTGAACCGAATTAGCTGAAATTTGGTATTAATATATATTATAGCCCGGATTAACACATAGACTACTTTTTAACCCGAAAAAATCCATGGTTCCCGAGGGATTTGTGAAAAACTAAATTCCACGAGGACGAAGTGGCGGGCGTCCGCTAGTTTATCATGAATTATGAAATATTGAATAATGAAAATATACGGTATCGAGCGTAACTTACTCTTTGATAAACAGTAGGTATTTCAGTTATTTTCTTGTTAACAATAAAAGTCAAAAGGTTATATGTGAGACCTCCACAGTCATCATCATTAATTATTATTTTCTTAATTGAACTTTCAAACGAATTGTATATAGTCGTCGTTTTTAATTAAGCTGTTTTATCAAAGCTGTGAGGTCAAATATTGTTTCTAACGACCTCTATGGCGTATTTAGGAATGCCTTGTATTACATCGTAGGTTCTATTTTCATCCTCATATTTTCTAAATTAGGTTCGATCTTTTATTTGTTACTAGCGGACGCCCGCGACTTCGTCCATGTAAAACCCTACCCCTACCCTAACCCTATCCTACCCCAACCTCTACCCTAAGTATCCTATTTTATATATAGATTAGTAGAAGGCAGTGGATTTTGGCATTCGTTACTGGATACCTGTGATACGTATTGGTAGAATTAGCTGACGCAGCGCGGTTTTACCCGCGTGGTTCCCGTTCCCGTAGAAAAATGGGGATAATATAACCTATAGTCTTCCTCGATAAATGGGCTATCTAACACTGAAAGAATTTTTCAAATTGGACCTGTAGTTCCCGAGATTAGCGCGTTCAATAAAACAAACTCTTCAGCTTTATAATATTAGTATAGATAAACTCTGTCAAGTTACTTCGTTACCAACTTGATTTGCAAATGTTCAGGGCTAACTTGACTATACCTTGCATGTCGTATTTGAAAAAATTAAAAACTCTATCTTTCTAACTTTAACATCGGGATGTTTGTGACGCAGATGTTGCTATATCGTGTTAATAGACACTTCCTTTCCGTTATCTTATGACAGCTACAAGTAATTATTGTTAGCAAAAAATTGCTCCTCTATAGCGTAGTTATTATAACTAAGAAGTACTGAGTTCAACTCAAAGTTCCACTTACTTTATTATATATGACTTGATTTTGTGGAACTTAGAAGACCTTGTTTATTGCTAAATGCTAGATCACACTGCTAATGAGGATTTAACATATAAAATAGGAATTGAATACTTAAACCTAAACGTTTTTAAGTACTTACTTATCCTCTATCTGTATTAATAAAGAAAATGATTAAATGTTTTTCGAAAAATAATGATGTATACCAAAATACGCTTTCTCACTTTTTTAAGGTTGGGTAAAAATTACAAATTATATAAAACGTTAGTACCTAAATGATCTTCCAAAATCATGGCCCCAATGATCGCTTGCTCTAAATCACCTTTATCTATGTTTAACGAAGATTGGTAGGAAGAGCTAGGTCATACGTCACTATTATATAGTCTAGACACAAATCGGGTCAGAAGCAAGATTAGGCGTTGTACACACAATGCTGTGTTTGTTTCAGATAACACGGTACTACGTTGTACCGGGAAATACGAAAGTTGTAAAGATTAAAGTGATCAAATAAAGTAAGATTACTTACATTATATTATAGTAACGCCGAACAAAATCGTTTAAGCTAAAACTTTTTTCTTCGTCACCAAAGAGGTCCAATTTTTCATTTTAATCCATCTGATTTCAGTATCCACCATTTATAATGGCCCACACTATTATGTGCCGTTTAATATGAGGCTAGGCCTCCCTTCTTTTAATATACTAGCAGACTCTGCGCTGTTTTACCCGCGTGGTCCACGAATCTTTACAGGAACAGAACCTGTAAAGATTCGTGGATAAAATATAGCTTTATAGGACTCGGGAATAGTGCAGCTTCCTATTATAGGACTCAAAAGTGATTACAAATATAAGAAAACTAATGCCGAACAAAGGTTATGATTCACAACATTTGTCAGGACAACTTAATTAACAAATCAAACTGTAACCAAAATAAGACCCCTAGAATGGCAGAGAATGATCTTGAGTGAAGTCACGTACTTGTGAACGATGTGTGTAGGGTTAAAGGTACCTTTTACTGATATCAAACATTCCCCTTTTCCACTCAAGTCACTCTCCCCGCCTATCCCAAGTAACCCATAAAGAATTACACAACAAGAGATGTGGACGGCTCGAACATCACAAGCACACTGAAGCCAACACGAGATCGAGCGACGTCATATCCGCCACAGACTACTATTTCCTACACTATTTATTAAAAACATGTAAAAAAAGCGGCCAACGTAGTGATAACATTCCCAACAGTAAAAGAATTTTTCAATATTTTTTTTAAATTATTGTGACCCCAATGCAAATGTACCGTGAATAGGTAGAATAGGGGGTAAGATGAAAAACTACCTCTTGCGAACTTCATCGTACATCAAATAGAAGATCTTGTTATGAAGATTTTCAAAATATTTTTGTTGGAATTTTAAAATAAATAGCTTTGAAGTTATTTATAAGTTATACACTCCTGTGACAGAAGGCTCCGTCCGATGAATAAACGCTATTGGCGGTAAAAATTAAATAAAACAAAACCAACTATATGAGGAAGTTTAAAACTTTTAAACAAAGCATGCTGCTACGCTATACGTAGGTCGTATGTTATCAAAGCAAAGATTTGCACAAGTGCGCTAAAAAAATAGGTCTGCTAAAGCCGATATCACGAGAACATTTGAGTTTATCGAACGTGCCCGCTATTGGTACGGTACGTGGCAACCGTGCGCAAACTTATAGTCTCATTAATTACACAGATGTACCTACCAAATTACACAACTGTAGGTACTTAGACTGTATAGCTTGGCAACTTCGATCGTAACACTCCCGATAGTCTGCGCGGGCCGAGGGGCGTATAGCGATGAATGAAAAACCCACGACTGATGCACTTCCCTGCACGCACAATTTCACACCCGCGCAGTCTTTCCCTCCGTCGCCTGCATATCATGAGACTGTCATCAAATAATCACCATTACTACATCAATAGTAACTACCTTGTTGATCTATGTATACTACAGCCTTTCTTGATGAGTACTGTTTATCTACAAATAAATTAGAATGAAGGTAGAAAACTCATGTCAATTTATAAATTTGATTTAAATTATATATTGTTTGTTTATAAAATGTGATATAAAATATATTAACCATATCTAATTGTTCTAAGCTTATTAATCAAATTTATTTTTGTGAATTTAAGAGCAAGTTAATTATAATTATTATTAGGTTTGAAATGACTAGTGATTTATACACTAATTTTTTATTTTATTTGTTGGTAAACTAGTTGCACCTTCGCGGATGTATTGCACCTTCCCGCTCTTTCTTCGCAAGTTCTCTCGTCAGGGGTTGCCTGGTAGAGATTACTTATAGTAATAAGGCCGCCTTTGCATGCTAAGTTAATTAAGTGTTTTTAATGTTTCAATTTATAATTGTATTTTTGTGTGCAATAAAGTATTTCTTCTTCTTCTTCTAGTTGGTAAGAAAGGCTGTAATATAGTTTCGGATCACAATCTGTACGAACTTAAAATTGAGTTATGAGTAACTTTAGACAACATATAAATAAAATTATATAATCCTACGTGACCGCTCGTAAAGTTAATTATAAAGACATCCATAAACTGTCTTAACAAACTCTAAATTTAACAATCTGTCGTGGCGCCCGCCGCTCCAAAGAAAAATAAACAAAAACAAGTGATATTACGAAGCGACGTCGGATGGCGCCTGCCTTATCTCCCGGCACGTGGATTCTACCTATGGCCCTTTCATTACTTTTTATTCCTAGAACACGATCTCAGAAAGTTTTATACGAACATTTTTCTCATGATTCTTTTGTCACAAGGTTCTTATAGTCTAAGATCCGGCATTAAAAATAATATATCCTCATCTGTTATTTATAAGTGATAAGAAATAAATGATAGATAATATTAACAGTCGTCGTTGTCGTTATCAATCAATAGTCGGCTCATTGCTGAGCTCGAGTCTCCTCTTAGAATGAGAGGGGTTAGGCCAATAGCTCACCACGCTGACCCCACGCGGATTGGCAGACTTTACACACGCAGAGAACTAAGAAAATGCTCTGGTATGCAGGTTTCCTCACGATGTTTTCCTTCACCGTTTGAGACACGTCATATTTAATTTTCTTAAAATGCACACAACTGAACAGTTGGAGGTGCATGCCCGGACTGGATTCGAACCCACCGCCCTCCGGTATGGGAGGCAGAGGTCATATTCACTGGGCTGTCACGTATCTCGTAATATTAACAGTGACACATTGAAAATAGGTTGCCTAGTTCGGCCAGACAAATTTTGCATACCAATGTAGGAAACTAAGAACTAGATCAATAGCAACATAATACAGTTAAATTAAGTATAAAATAAAATGAGCTTACATTTAACATATTGTCGACTAAATAACTGATAATGTTATTAATTCTACTATTATTACATATACTATCCAGCTGCAATTTTACTAGGCAACCTATTTGCAATATGCCAGTGTAAATATTTTCTATCAATTATTTCTTACCCCAAATAAAAAACAGATGAGGGTATATATTTCTTACGCCGGATCTCGTACTATATCTTAATATCATAGCATAAAAATCCCTTCCCGCCGCCCTTTTGTAGGTACGCTTAGATGTTTTAATCAACGCAACGATAATATCAATCGATAGAATGATTCAATAGATTATAAAAGGTTTATACATAGATAACATCTAGATTTCTACGTCCAACATCTAGATCGTATAAAGTCGCGAGCGTTCACTACTTGTTATATTTATATACTTAAATTAAATATAAGTACATACGTAGAGCTTACAGCCGCTTAAAAAGCAATAATGTTAAAATTAAGTATGTACGTATACTTAGTTGTAATTACATACAATAATATAATTCGTATGATACAAGAAATTCTGACCTTTACCCATTTATTATGAGACGACTTCTGTGAGCGTTTGTTTATGGTAAAACATGCACGTCTGTCAATCAATCCAATTTTGGCTGTCGGCTATCGAAATCTTTACCATCTTTAGATATAAAAGAGAGCTCCCGAAGTTTTTTAAGTAGGTATAATTAATGTCATATTGATGGGTGATTTATTAAGTTTTGTCTTATTCGTGTCTTTTTAAGCACGATTTACGCCATTTGTATTTTTTGTCTTCATTTAACCGGGTCAATTATAGGTTTATTTATAATGTTACTTCATATGGGATTCTTGTCTTTCCGAGATTATAAGTGAGCGTACGTATATGGATGAGGTCGGAGATAAAATTATCTACCTTGTAACGAAAAATTATGTAACATAATATGGAACCATTTGAGAGATAGCACCTTGCGTCAGCGGTCGGTTAACTCGCTGCGATATCTTTCTCGTTGTAACTGTTAGTTTTTATCAAAACATCTGATTTAAATGAAGCGATTGTTGAATTTATATTCTCCAATCTCCAGTGTAATTTATTTTTTCATTTAAATAATATAATGTGTATAAAACTTGCCAGGCCGCTAACTTATTTCAATAGGTACAAAAAATTATTATTATAAAAGGTCAAAGTATAATGTGATTGTTTTCTGTGTAAATCTTGAATGTATACCTACATTTCCTGTGTTTCATTTTTTCTTGCACGTTAGGTTAATTTTATACAATTCAAATGAAAAAGATGAATAATATTTGTGTGTTTTACTTTCAGGTAAACTACAATGAAAGTGCACATATACAGTGGACAGTTGATATCTATATCGAATTATAAACACAAAATATAATAACACTTGTTGTCTTGAACACAAGAGCCAAAATTTGGTAGTATGAAGATTCCATAGAGAGAAACTGGGAATAGAGGCAGCATTGGTACAAAACATGCGTGCTAGTGGCTGCCGAGGATTCAGAAAAATGGATATGCAGTGTTCGATATTTAAACTACTACTATTTCAAATGGTGGTCGTTCGGTGCACTGCAAGACTACTACCCGCAAATATGCCGAGAGTGGAGTTAAGGGGTGATTTAAAAGAAGAAGTTCAGGATAGCATAAGAAACCTTATACATACTGGTAAGTGTTTTATCCTTTTTAATAATTTTAGTAAAGACAGAAATACAAGACGTACTATACTGTCAAAATTAACAGTTTCGAAATAGGACGGTATAAATACCTTAGATAACTCCAGTGGATTTCAATAAAACTAACAATAACAAATATTACTACTCTTGAGTACAAATCTCTGTCTTTCGTACTCTTTTTCATACAATTAAGTACCTTTAGTACTTCAAAAAACTTGACCATTCAAAAAACTCCGAAAACCTCAATCGAGTCCCAAGGCTATCGTTAATTGTCTGAGACTGATGACAAAAACAAGTACTACCTTACTACCCTTTTCTTATTATAGCCCTGACAACGATGTATGATTTTTTTTTATAATTGCGAAACCGTGGCAGACAAATTCATGCTTATATTAGGATAACCTCTCTTTAATCTTTTATTAAAATCAGTTAATATAAGCCTAAGACACCGTAAGCAATTAAAATTGACGTATGGAAAGATAATGTTAAATATATAAACTTGTAAAACTAATCTTGTGAGATGTTTTGTGGTTGTCGCAAGTTTGAAATGCTGATAATTGGATACGAGGCACAAGGGACGTTCCGAGATTGCATTTGAGGGATTATACGAGTATCTCTCCCGTGTCTGTGTATTTAGGGCACTGCCATGTTTGTTATTGTCAACTTTTTTTATGCTCCAAGATCCGGCATTAAAAATGTACACCCTCATCTGTTATTTATTACCAATAAGAAATAAATTATGGACAATATTCAGTTAAATTGCGGCCAGACTCAGTTTTCATACAAAATCTAAGAAACCATGAACTAGATCAATATATTAAGCATAAAACATGGTTTTATTTGATATATTATACGGATAAATAACTGATATATAAAAATAAAAACAGCAAACCTTTACTTTTCAATTCTTTTGGGTATCCTAATAACTAGTGTAAGATTTATTTAAAATAACCAATGAGGGAAAGAGATTTAGTAAATCAAAGAAAATAATCATTTAAATTTAAATTGGGGCTGGATAGTAATCCAATTTAACTACGAGTAGGCAAGTTGTGTGCAATGTGTCAATGTAAATTCTATCACTCATTTCTTTTTCCAAATAAATAACAGATGAGGGTATATATTTTTTATATCGGATCTCGTACTATTAGGAGTATCAAAAGGCTGGAATCCTTAATAGAATTCAAAAGAGGTTTTAATTCGATGTGTATTTTTTCAACATGTCCATTATATATAACGGCGTTTACTAAGATTTCTCGAACAATTCTATATTTATTATTATTAGAAAAGTGGAATATGTTTTAGCTATTGTTAAAGATCCAAAATAGTATCTTCCGTCTTTAAGTCCGCAAAACCAGTTTGAAAACTTATGACTTTACTTTAAATTAACATTTGTCGATATTGTATTAAAAAAAATATTTATTCACTAAAATGTTTTAAGCGAGTCTCATTTATATTTATGAGGTGCCTAGTATAGATGTAGGTATGTAGGAATTTAATTTTTTTTAAAGTGAGAGTGTTTTCGGTACTGCGGAGCTAACCTTGAGAAACACGGTGTCGTCTTTCCCATGGGAAGTCATATGGTGTTATTAACGTTGTATCAAGGCCGCTTTACGTAGAAAGTGATTTTATCTCAGATTTATTAAATTTAAATTCTCATAAAGTGTAAATTATTATGAATTGCCTCATTGGTCCAGTGGATTTGGATCTCGGGGTCCTGGATTGGACTCCTGAGTGTGAGATACTGAACTTTTCTTTTTTCTCAGAAAAAAAAACTCAGCTCGGAGGTTGGAGGGAAGTTGGTGGTATTACACCTCCATACCTCAGAACCCGCATGTTAAGCCGTCAGTCTTAGCATTACATACACCCTATATAACCAACACGCAATCGAGCAGCGTTGTGGGTGTACGCTCCATATCCTTTGTAATATTGTGAAGCCTAGCTCTTTATTGTACCGTTAAAATAGGGTAAATCATTATAATCGTAGTGTGAATAATATAATTTGAATATATAAAAAAAATCGCTATTAGATAATTATGTCAATATCGAAGCGTGCAAAAGTGGCTAATTGTCTTAGTAGCATAGTAATAAAGTTTTATTAATTAATATTTTAATTTTATTAGTTAAATTAATTAAGTAAACACAAAATTGTGCAAGTTCAGTTGAGTAGCTAAATTCGAAAAACTTTTTGCTGTGATTTTATAGGCACTTAACATATCTAATAAATAGTATAAAATCTTTGAATAAATAATAAAACGTTTAAAGTTAGTAAATATATACCTACATAAATACCACATTGATCATAGACTTCAATAAAGAACAGCTTCAACCAGTTGACCTAGAAATACATAATTACCATAAAGGCTTCATAAGTTACATAAACAATCCATTACAAGTAGATATTTTTAGAAAAAAAAAATTCTATACCAACGTACAAGTGTCATATAGATTCTACAAACGCGTTCTCAAAATAATATTTTATATTTGAACTGGTATTGGTCATTAATCAATGATAATTTTATACTGTAGATCGGTTACGTCCTCAGATCAATTATTGTATAGGACCTGCCTCGCTAACCGTTACTTTTCTGTCAAAGTATATGATCAACGATCTAATACGATTATAAAAACCGTCTCTATAGAATCCATGTTAAATAGTTGTAATCGTGTTCGTCGGTTAAAGAGCTTCGTAAAAATACCTTTTTGTGTAAGTGAATAGTGTAAAAAACGGGCAAAAACTTCTGGTTTAGTATAAGAAATATACAAAATCAGACCTCGTTTTCCTTAGAAAATGACAGACAATCTTGCTCGTGACTATGAGTGCGATACAGGTCCCTACAAAATCACCGCAAAAAGTGATCCGAATAAACAACACTACAACACTGAGCGCACAAATGCACAATTTTGTCTTTAATTCCTGTTCCTACCAATTATATATGTATATTGTATATACATATATAGTTTTTACACTTCCTGAACACACAACTCGAAATTGTAGACGATATTTAGGTATTATTTGTTTAAATAACGTTCGTTGTTGACCACAACTAACATTGAGTTGACTATAAATATCCTCTTTTAAGCGCCTCATTTTTCTACGCATCTAACGGTATTTAATATCATTGGCATTGATTTATTAATTGAGGCGTTGTGCACAAGATTGTATGGAAACAAATTTGTGAAGTAATCGTTTACATGTAGTGGGGCAACATAGTTATTCTCAGACCCAATAACGTGTCAAAAATAGACCACGGATAGCACGGAGCGGGCCAAGCTGAAAGCACGCTCAAATGAGGCATGAGCGTAATGAAACAGCACCGTAAAACACCATTCGCTGGCATGTTTTACAAAACAAACCTATTATGCAAGTACGTATCTAGCCTGGTCGTTGAACTTGCACAATGAAATTATTATTGAGAGCATCCAGTTATCACTTGTAATTACCTTGTAAAAGGTGATGCTTTACAACAGGCTAGTTACTCGCCTCGCTAACAATGCCTTCTAAAGTTTCATACTATTGACGACTTACGACGGTCTAAGATTTCATTTTTTTAAATACTACACATATTTATTACTAGTAGACGCCGTACGGTTTCACCTGCGTGGTTGCCGTTCCCTTAGGAATACGGGTATAAAACAAAGCCTATAGCCTTCCTCAATAAATGGCCTATCTAACACTGAAAGAATTTTTCAAAACGGACCAGTAGTTCCGAGTTTATCGTTCAAACAAACAAACAAACTCTTCAGCTTTATCATATTGATTAATTATATTAATATAGATAAAGTAGAAAGATTTTATTTCATAGTTACCGATTATTGAACTGATTGATTGATTGAATTGATTTTTCACCAATGGAATAGCGAATTGGGATTTTGAACCATATTCCCACGAGAACGGTTATAACGTATAAGGATGAGAAAGACAAAATCGACTCCTCATCGGTTCGGTATCGGTTTGGTTAGACTTAAACCGATACCGATACACCGATACACCGTGCCGATGTTCTAAATACTTGGGTAATTATAATTAACTTAATAAATCTTATGTCAGCTTTATTAATGTTTTTTTTATCAATATCTCTAGACTGATGATTTGTGATGCCGGCCGATTTGAGTGATAAATGATGAATCATAAAAAAGATCGACAACAAAGTAGGTAAGCCACGTTTGAAGGTTGAATAAATCCAAGTAATTGGGTATAATATCATTATACATACATAGCAAAGCAAAGTAGGCAGATAAGAGATGTTAGGCAAAATTTATCACCAAAAGAGTAAAGTATAACGATCCGTATCTCTTATCAGGTGTTATCAATGTTGGCGAAGCAAATCTTATCAGTCGCGGAGAAAAAGAGCGAACGGTGACGCGTAAAGTGACGTAAAGATTTCATTTGTCATGAGCTGATAACAATTCAACCGATGAAAAATCGGAGGAAGGTTCTGAATTCGATGCGTTTTTTTATGTCATCATCATCATCATTATCAACCCATAATCGGCTCACCGCTGAGCTCGAGTCTCCTCTCGGAATGAGAGAGGTTAGGCCAATAGTCCACCACGCTGGCCCAATACGGACTGGCAGACTTCACACACGCCGAGAATGAAGAAAATGCTTCAGGCCTCACAATGTTTTCCTTCACCGTTGGAAACACGTGATATTTAATTTCTTAAATTGCACACAACTGAAAAGTTGGAGTTGCATGCCTCGGACCGAATTCGAACCCATACCCTCCGGAATCGGAGGCAGAGGTCACATCCACTGGGCTACCACGGCTCTTATTTATGTATGAATTATGTATGAGCATAACTTATTTTGTATTGTAGAGAAACTAAAAACTTTTGACATTCCTTGAATATATTCATTTAACATCACCTTCAAGCTGATCAGAACGTAAGAAAAATATATAATGTTATTATTCGCTTTTCTCGGTACTTTCTTCCGTGCGTTTTTGAAGTCGCTTGTATTTTTTTAAATTTATATATCTCTACATTCTTTGAATAGATATAGTTGTTCGAATGTTTGTTGCTCGGTTTTGCAAAAAACAACTGGATAGATTTTGGTAATATCTGAAATAATGGCTACTTTTTCTCCTAAAACACTAATGCTGGATAGTGAAATCCTAATTTTTAAAATTTAGCATCAGTATCGTTAAATATATCATAGTAAGTTATAGGTAGCCTTTTACAGAATTACTTGCCGAGCTTTACTGTCGCCATCACTGTGGAAATACATAAATTTATGAAAAATAACCTATTTGCTATTCCAGACTATAATGTATCTCTGTTGTACATTCTAAAATGGCATAATCTTTACTAATATTATAAAGCTGAAGAGTTTGTTTGTTTGATTGATTGAACGCGCTAATCTCAGGAACTACTGGTCCGACATGAAAAATTATTTCAGTGTCAGAAAGCCCATTTATCGAGGAAGGCTATAGGTTATATTAACCGCGGGAACCACGCGGGTAAAACCGCGCGGCGTCAGCTAGTATACCATAAATGGCAAAATGTGTTCTCGAATTTTGCGCATTTAGCGAAGAATTTTTATTTACGAGTATATCAATGAAAATAAGGTGAGTGATAACGTGCATATAAATTCACAATAAAATACGCAAAACAACGTTTTTCGCTGCTTATTAATATGACGTATCTTTACTAATTAAATGTATTTTGCAAATTCTTAAATGCTTATTACTTTTATTTTGAAGAATAAGCTCTTTCAAAAATTCAAACTTAAGTAAAAGTTGCTTGCCTTCAGGCTCCCTTTTAAAATTGATTACATTTTAAAAGGGTGATTTTTTTAGGAAAATCACCCTTCAAGTTATAAGTTATAGTTGCAAAAACTCCACGATATCATCACTGCTTATATGTGTGTATGCCCTACGTAAAAGCTGATAGCTACCCCCCTACCCAAGTGGCACGTCGATTCTCTAACTACGATCGCTAACGCTTCGAAAAATAGAAAAATGTATGGAACTGACAGATCTTGATCACGTGACCTGTCGATAGCAAATGTCTATTTTATTGAGGTTTTATTTGTGGATTAACTGTCCCATCACAATTATTGCTTCTCGTCAGTTATTTATCAAAACGCGCGCCAGCGTTTTCGCGACAGTTCGATGAACTCCTGCGCTAGAGTAAAAGTCAAAAAATGAAAATAAAAAAATTATGTTGAATGTTAAATAGTGGGAAAAAATTAACCTTCTTTAAATAGTTGTTTACTAATAATAAAAAAAATTATTACACTTAAGTAGAGTTCCCAAGGCAAACTTAAGGTGTTATAAGTTTATTAATTCTATTTATAGTACTAAAACAAATAGATAACAAGCCTGTACATATAGGTAGAGTAAAGTTAAAACATTTGTTCCTTGTCACAGCTCTCATAATACCAAAGTTTACTTACTCTGATTATTATGTACTATTAAGACTATGATGTAACGAGCCTTATCATTTGATATGAGGTACCACTACAAAATGAGGTGATACTAATTTTTTACTCGAATATCGTTAGTATACCTACGTATTTTTAACAGATATACATAATATTATAGAAGGATATTCTCAGCAGAAGCCTTCCAAACAGTGACGTCACTGTCACGTCACAGTCAACTGTGACGCTTCAAAAGTGCTGGTAAACTAAGCCATCTTGAAATTTATTTATCTATTTATTTGTGATGCCAACAATGACAGCAGAAAACATTATATATAAGTGAGTAACAAAATTCTTGAACTACTGCAGTCATCTTTTACAGTCATTCACAGCACTGCAGAGTCCGGTTAAAAGCTTAAAGTAAAAGAATTTTTCGGTTTTAATTAAAGGCGTGGAGGCCTAAAAAATTTGCCAAATTATACTAAATTCGAAAAATCTAATTCAGAGCATGCCACATATCGGGTTAGTTCAACAAACTGCCATTTATTGCTTTTATACAACCACTTACCTAAATCTTGAGCACTAAAAAGTTCTAAATTAAGAGTAGTTTTATCACATGTCACAACACAAGAAAATAGAGCATTGTGCCAAATCTTTGTTCCAATTTACGTAGCGTATGAGGTATAGTTGCTTTGTTAAATGTCCACCCACACGTTACTCTGAGCATAGAGTTGTTACACACAGAAACGCAATAAATGTTTCTAGGGAAATTAAACTTAGTGAGCCTGAACCAAGCCTGCACTTAAAATGTTACATTAAAAGGCTTGTACATCACGCCTATGGATAGTACTTCTCGAGGTGACGTTTATAGTTGTCTCATTTTAATCACGGGTATTTCATGAATAATGAAAAATATAACAATTATTATAAAGGATTACAAAAATGATAAAACCTAAAAGCTTGATGAATTGCTTTTGCTGTATATAATCGGGCATTTAAATCAAATCAAATGAAATTCGTTTATTTCAAGCAGTTATTAGAACTTTTGGAAATCAAATTTAGGTATATGTTTGTAGTAGAGTCACTTCGGTAGGAGAGTTACTAAAACTAAAACTCTCTACGCACATTTACTGCGGATATGGTTGACGTTGCCGCATGGATTCGTCAATTTTTTCGTAGATAATAGCAAAGTACGAGTAGATCAATTAATTACATAATAAACTAATGCAAAGTAACGCCTGCGTCTATGACAATAAAATTCAAATGTGAAAGATTTAACATGTACAATTGAATAAAAATAGATTGATGGGTTCAAGTTCTATTAGCTTTTCGCGCTTGACCTCGAGAACCATGATAGGGCGTATCTTTTCAATGCCAGTTTGATTACGCACTAGGCGTGCGATAATTGCGTTTCTGCGCACAATGATTCTATGACGCCGAGGCGTATGAGGTCGGTGCTCTGTTGACTCGAGCATGTCGTCCGACAAGGGGCGGGCACCCGGTGTAATAGACAATAATTGCCAAGCCCCTATAGCATACTCCTTGGCGTTCATCCTACGCAACCGACCACAAAAAACCTACCATTCTACCTATTTACCTTACTGAACCCGAGGCTATTCTTTTATAGGCACTAATATTATAAAGATGTAAAGTTTTTAAGTTTATAAGGTAATCTATGGATAGGTATACAAAACTGTTTTTGATATACATGTGGCTTGGTTTGTTTGTTACGATTTCACAATTTAACATCTTAACCGATTATCCAGAAATTGTCTATCCACATTGTCAGGGGCAGGTACCGACAGTAAATAATACTGGGTGCTCATTACCATTAAATAAAGAACTCATACTGTTCCCGAGGTTTACAGAAAAACTTATACAGGCGAGCAATCGTGGTCAATACAATTATAATTTTATACTATAGATTAGGTTACATCCCTACAAAATCAACGCAAAAATTGATCCGATTAAAGCGACTCCTATGTGCGCACACAAGGACGTCTTTAATTCCATTACATATTTAAGTAATATACATAGTTTTTATACTTCCTTGACACACAAATCGATATTTAGGTATTATTTGTTTAAATAACGTACGTTGTTTAATAAGCGGCGAAATGAAATTAAGTTAATTTTCCACATTTTTCCGCCTCGGTTTTGATGCGGTTGTGCCTCATCTCTTGTATAAAATATCATATCAACTAATTTCAACATAGATACTGATAATTTTATAGATATGTAAAAATGTACGCCTACGATTAAAAGTTTTTAATAGGTGCTTTTGAGCTTTGAACATCACATCCGCTTCCCATTGACGATTTATACTTGATATTAATCTATGTTATTTAAAACAAAGTTGAGTTAGTTACACCATTTATAACACCGAACGGCTGAACGGATCTGAATGATATTTATCACTGAGATAAATATAGTCTGGAGCTATTTCAGACTAGAGTCCTTTTCATGAAAGAAGTCCCTCAGCTAAAACCTAAACTAAAATTGACAGCACCTTACACAAATGACAATTATGAATGAGCGCGATTAAGACGGGAACTTCTTTCATGAAAAATACTATACACAGGCTATTTTCCAATAGAAATCAAGACTTCTATGACAGACTCATGTTAAAACTTAAAATACATTTAAAAAGACAACAAATTTAGAAACAAAATAGCGTATATTTTGATCGAAATCGGATAATCCAAATCACGTTAAATAAAGTTTTAAAGTTCACGTAAAAATAATGGATTTATTTTTCCTCAACTCAAATCTAAACGGTGCCTGTGACACTCGTGTAAGTGCACTTTTAACATCATGGACCTATTAACAACATTTTATACATATAACAAATATTTAATAATTTATTTTTCTCCACCTTAACAATGATATCTAGGTAGGAATATAGATACTTGCTCCTAAAGTTCAACTTGAATCACAAATTAATGCTATCTCGTTCATTATCTAAACAACTTATGTTGTGACTTTTTATAACTTGTACAAGATAAATAGTAGGTATATATATATGTAATGAATGAGTAAAAGATAACCTTTTAGCTTTATGTTATTGTTATATAGGTGGTATCGTCTGAAACAATAGATCGAGCAAATATTTGTAGTTAAATTATTACATGCACAAAAAACTAAATACAAATTAGTTTTAATAGAATCCGCATTCTTGGCAACCTACGATTGAGAGCATCGTCAGACGAAAAATACAATGCAAACTTCAAATGCAAACTCTTTGAAAATTTGCAATTAGTATTCCTATCTATTAAGAATGTTTAGTGAACTATCGTTGATAGAGAATTGTTAATATTAAGAAAGTTTTTTTTCACTTACAAATACCTTCTCAAGGTTGATAGACTAAATGCCTTGTTGGTGCATTGATTGGTAGTTTTGAACTACAAGATGTATGTATGTATGTCTGTGTTTGAGTCTTAGACCGGACTGTGAAAGACTGAGCTTTTTTTGATGAAGGAAAACATTGTGAGGAAACCTGCGTACCAGATTATTTTCTTGATTCTCTGCGTGTGTGAAGTCTGCCAATAAGCATTGGGCCAGCGTTCTGGACTATTGGCTTAACCCCTCTCATTCTGAGAGAAGACTCTAGCTCAGCAGTGAGCTGAATATGGGATGATAGCGATTTAGTGTATACTAATATTATAAAACTGAAGAGTTTGTTTGTTTGTTTGTTTGTTTGTTTGATTGAACGCGCTAATCTCAGGAACTACTGGTCCGATTTGAAAAATTCTTTCAGTGTTAGATAGGCCATTTATCGAGGAAGGCTATAGGCTATATATTATCCCCGTATTTCTACGGGAACGGGAACCAAGCGGGTGAAACCGCGTAGAGTCAGCTATATTCTATATAGCTATAAGCACTTGAAATATTCAGTTATTTAGATAGATAGACACTTCAATTTCAATTATATGTATCGATGATGATGATACAGGGTGTGTCAAAATTAGGACTGTTGCTAAGACACGTGATGTAGTAAAAGCCAGCAGCAAGTGAAACCTGTGTGGCCTTACTACTAGCCATATCGAGTGTCTCCGTTTGCGAAGCGCGTGCTGACGCCGCGGACCTATTTCTTAGGAAACTGCTCGTATGATTACCAATGAACTTGGAATCATTGATACATGCTTCATAGAACGAGCGCCTGCGGTGACTAGACGTACCTCATGTTGTCAAGTTTGTCACATTCTCCAATCATAGCACGGTAGCCAATTATGAAGTGAGCGTAAATGCTTTGGAAGGTAGCTGGTTTTAAGAGTCCAGATCCGCAATTAGCAATACACTCACACAGTAATTAGCTTCAGTATATACAATGTAGGTAAATGTTTTCAACCTGCAAACTCATGTCCATCTGCTAGTCCATACTGATCACACTATAATTGTATAGGCGAAAGTATTGTGTGTAATTGTGAAAGTGTGTCAAAGTCAAAATTCATTTATTTCAAACAGGCTTAGTTTACAAGCTCTTTCGAAACGTCAGGTAATATTATTAAAATTAAGATAATGGTGATAATAGTTATTCGAAAACTTAAAATTAAACTTACGTGTGTATGTTTGTTCGTCTTTTGCGATGCGGCTACTGAACCGATTTGACAGAAATTTGGAATGGAATTAGATTTTAGTCTGTATTAACACATAGGCTACTTTTTATCCAGGAAAAATCCATGGTTCCCGCGAAATTTATTACGCGCTAATGATTTTTTTTTCTCTTTTTGTCATTTAAGACCCTTAAAAAACAATTGAGAATCTGGCCTATAACATGCTACCATTCAAAGACATCACAGTCCAAACTCCATACTTGACTACTGTACTTACCTATAACTAGGAGTATATAATGATTTATTTATTTTGCTATCATCCGCGAAAATTCGGCGAACCCATGCGACAACGTCACCCAGGTCCGACAAAATACTCTCTACGTACGTTTCACCCCGAAACCGGAGCATCCTCAGGAGATGTTGACTCTACAACGTGCAACTGCAAAGTTACTACTTTGCAGTTGTACGTTGTAGAGTTACTACTTTGCAGTTGCACGTTGTAGAGTCAACATCTCCTGAGGATACTCCGGTTTCGGGGTGAAACGTACGTAGAGAGTATTTTGTCGGACCTGGGTGACGTTGTCGCATGGGTTCGCCGAATTTTCGCGGATGATAGCAAAATAAATAAATCATTATATAATCATGATGAACTTCCGCAAAGTAACGCCTGCTTCTATCCAATATATAACTAGGAGAATAGGCTGACAAACTTTCAACCTTCCTAAAATGAGGTAAGTCAGGCTATGTTAGGCTTTTCTTCTATAATGTTTAATTTGTATACGCGACCTAAGTATGTAGAACTTGGCGCCTGATACGTAATATGTATTCGTATTTCCCACGCCTCCTCGTACTATTCTAATATTAATTATTCATAAACACTCACAAATACTTAGTATTTTTTGGATTTTTAAATAGAAAAAAAGCCTTATCTGGATTTCTACTTAGTATGGAATGTACTGAATACTGTGGATTTCAATATTATGGCATTTGAATATCCTATCTTAATCTACTAAAATTAAAAACGCGAACGTTTGTATGGATGTTTGTTACTCTTTAACGCCGCAACTACTGAACCGATTTGGCTGAAATTTGGAATGGAAATAGATTTTACTCTGGATTAACACATAGGCTACTTTCATCCCGAATAATCTATGATTCCCAAGTGATTTTTGAAAAACTTTTCACGCGGACGCAGTTGCGGGCGTCCGCTAGTACTTATAATTAAAGGACTCGATTGTACCTATTGGAAGAAAAAAATAATTGTTTTTGTCCTGGGACTGATCGCAGTTTGGCCGTAAAAGAAAAAAATACATTTCGTAAGCGAGCGAAATATGTACGAGTAGTTAAAACAGTCTAAAAATGATACTTCTGGCTTCAATGCTGAATTTAAAACATGGACATGTTTTCAACCTGCTAGCTTATGTGCATCTGCTAGTCCATTCTAATATTATAAATATATCCGTCTGTCTGTACCTTTTCACAACTAAACCTATAGGACGATATGCTACTTTTTATCCCGGAAAAAATCACAATTAATGATGATGAATCCATGCTAATAATTTATTGGCTTGGCTTAATTTCAAGCGAACGAAGTCGCGGGCGTCAACTAGTAACACAATAAAGCAGTATTTCAACGCCATAAACCCGCCATGACAGTGATACAGTCACGTCCGCCCGCGCTGTTTGCTGCGATGACAGCCATGCTGTGTTTAATTAACGTGATAATGATGTGACTATTGTGATATAACAAAGTGGTCCCTGATGATAATATGATATGGGACGTAAAATTATAATGGCAAAGTGGATTAAGAGCCTGCGATAGCCAGATATACCACATTTTATGAAAAATTTATCAGCTTCTGCTCATACTATTACCCTATTATTACTATTACCCGCAACACCCTCTATACTATAAAATCTTAGAATTGATAATAGACAGGGTATTGCGGATTATTTCCCATAACTTCAAGGTAACCATAACACAGGAGCCGAACTGCATAACAATTTTTATTTCAACTAAAAGAAACTTTTTACATTTCATACAAAGTTATACAAATAACTTGATAATTACGACTATCCATGTAACACACGCTTTTATCTGTCCTTGCATTTTTAAATACGTAATCGTAGTGTTAACTATCGATATCGACGAGATATTGCTTCTGGCACTCTACACTTCACTAGTAACCTACTTCATTATATTTATCAATAAATAAGCTTGGCTAGGCCATAATATAAGGATGCGATTTATGGGACACAATTTAAGATCTATTTACAAAAGATATATTTTTTACTCCGAAAATATTCATTTGAAAACATATATGTAATTATGTAAATAATAGTATAATATTTTTATTAGGTCTATAGTTTAACTTAGTTCCTTTTGGTTATTTATTATTTTTCAGTTTAATATCAGTGTACGTATTAGTTTAGATTATAAGGTTGTGTTGGCTGTGTTCGTGGCGTTACCCAATCTGTGGCTCTAACTGAAAATCAGCGCTACGTGTCCTAATTCAAATGATCACGTAGCATTGTGCTGAGCTGGGGCCATTTTCTGGGTTATTCCACACATCGCAGGGTATTGTCCTGAATGTCCTGGTGCACTGTAGATATTGTGGCATAATTTGGAAATAAACGCATTTTTCTTTCTTTCAAAACACATGTTCCTTGGACATTATTGATTAATTTTCCTTAAAGAATATAACCCTAGAGTTAAGGGAAATACACCCGAGCAACCTGTGTAACTTTCGACCTTTATACAATGAAGCATATCTGACTATCGCTGGCTGCCTATCCACATGTAGTGGTAACGTGACGTAGTATCACTACGTACTAGTACCAATATACGTTTCAGGATGACACATGCTTTTGTACTAGTACCTACTAATCACATACGAACACTTTTATCTTATTTGTGTGTTTATTATTAGCTAACGGACACCTTTGGCTTCGTTTGCGTGATATTCTATTGTTTTGAATGTTGTTTTTTTATTTAAAACCGATGTTGATGAAACAACCTATTACACCTGTAAATTTACATGAAAATCTCTAGTTCCGGAGATTAGTGCGAACAGACAGACAGACAGACATCTATTTTGAATTAATATGATGGGCTGCCCTTGATATAGATACGGCATATAAGGGCTCATACTTGTAAAGATACTCAACAACATGCAAGGTGTATCTTACTTTATATGTTCATAGGCCAACCTCGAATACGTCCCAAAATCCCCAATTGGTCTTCCCTACTATAAGCTATACTTCCATTTTAATCCATTTTAATGTTCTACTTCGTTTAGTATTCTAAATCCTTCTGCAACAAATGTGAAAATTTTATAAAAAAAAATTAATTCCAAACATTCGCAGATTTAAACACGAAAAGAATACTTCCATCATTATCAAACCATATTCAGCTCACTGCTGAGCTCGAGTCTCTTCTCAGAATGAGAGTGGTTAGGACTATAGCCCACCACGCTGGCCCAATATAGATTGGCAGACTTCACACATGCAGAGAATTAAGAAAATTCTCTGATAGGTATGCAGGTTTCCTTACGATGTTGTTCCTTCACCGTTTGAGACACGTGATATTTAATTTCTGCACACAACTAAAAAGTTGGAGGTGCATGCCCCGGATTGGATTCGAAACCACACCCTCTAGAATCGGGGGCACAGGTCATATCCTCTGGGCTATCACGGTTCTTTAATGCCTGAATAATGAAAACTTATAGATCTTATATAATAAGTTTACGTAGAAATGTAAACTCAGACAGAAAATTAAATATACATCCAGAGTTTAGTGCAAGAAAATATAACGCGTACAGACAGACATGCTCAGTATTGTGCAGTTTAAATAAATACGAAAACGCCTCGGCATCGTATTACCGATGTGGTGCGATTATTTGCATCATCAATACACAACACGCGCCAAATGCTAACACAGGTTATTTGTAATACATTTTTAGGGTTCCGTGTTTTAGCAGACTCGAAGTAATTACAAAAATAAGCAAACTAATGTCGAGTAAAGGTTATGATTCACAACATTCGTCAGGACCACTTAAATAACATATCAAACTGTAACCAAAATAATACCCTATAATGGCAGAGAATGACCTTGAGTGAAGTCACGCACTTGTGAACGTTGTGTGTAGGGTTTAAGGTACCTTTGACTGTTAACAAAGACTCCCCTTTCCCACTCAAGTCACTCTCCCCGCCTATCCCAAGTAGCCCATAAAGAATTACACAACAAGATATGTGGACGGCTCGAACGCCACGAGCACATTGAAGCCGTCCGTACCTCAAGTCGTTGCAACGCGGCGATAACGTGTGCTTCAATAAGAGAAATACAGAACCCTAATAAAATCACTGTGTTCTCAGTCTGTTTGTCAAGATCGTCTATCTCGGAAACGCGTGGAATTATCGAGTTGAAGTTAAATTCGTCAAATATTTAAATTAACGCAAAAATATATTTCATTTCGACACTCTTGAGGGAATCAAAATTTGTGAAAAACTGAATTTCACGCGGACGAAGTCTAAGGGCGTCCACTACTTATAAATGAATTGCATCTTTAATCATGTAGGTACCTACGGAACCCTCGGTGAATTCGTACTTGTTTTTTTATTATTATTTCCGTTTTACTAGGAAATCCCGGTCATCAGAATATGTTCCACATCAATTTCCTGTCTACAGGTTTTAATGTAAAACAAATAATAGTGTTGAAGTC
This sequence comes from Bicyclus anynana, assembly GCF_947172395.1. Lineage (NCBI taxonomy): Eukaryota > Metazoa > Arthropoda > Insecta > Lepidoptera > Nymphalidae > Bicyclus > Bicyclus anynana. Next base: position 10,279,675 of record NC_069099.1, on the reverse strand, counting down.
GAAAATAATGCTATTTACGGTCGGCTGACTAATAGATATCATTGGATACCGAAGTAGGGCTTTAGGCCCACCACGCTGCTTTTATCTAGGCGAGATATACATTTTTATTAATCTTTTCATCATCATCATGTCAGCCAATGGTCCTCGTCCTCGTCCTCGTCCACCATCACTAATTAATCTTTTACAAGGCTTTAATGTTTATATAATTGCATAAAAATCAAACACCTCTCAGATGAAATGATAAATGAGATGAGATTTTAATAAATATCATTTTGAGGATAGGTTCGTACTGTAATTGCCGCCAAATTATTATTATTATCATCATCAGACCACACTTCATAAAAACATGGTTGTTTGATTAATTCATTGCAATTTATTTCGAGTTATGTTTTTTTTAAATTTAATAACTAGTTAGTTTTTGACGATTTAGACGAAAATGTGTGATGAGCATGTTTGTTTTCCACTGTCTATAAACTACTTCCCTGTCAAATTTCATTTTTGTACGTCAAGCGGTTTTCGAGAATTCGTGATGAATGTTCTATGATGCTGTACCGATTATGATGAAATTAGTTAGAGAGATGATTTTTTGTATAATTGTCTTTAGAGCAGAACATTTTATCCCGGGTAGAAAAAAGATAGCGGGCGTCCGAAAAAAAAGGAAAAATTGTGCTATAGCATGGTTATTTTTCTCCAGGTATCTACTCACACAAACACCTGGACACGTCACAAGTGCAGGTGGTGGCGCCCGTGAAGGTGACGTGGGACGGCGAGCTGGTCTCGCACGTGCTCAGCCACGCACACGAGCACGGGCACGCGCGTGCTCGCCGGGACCTGCACGCTACAGAGCACGCGCTGCCCCACTCGCTGCACTACAACCTCACGGTCGACGGACGGGACCTCAGGCTGGACCTGAGGTGAGTACTCTAATAACATACTAAATACAATATATCCGTATTAGAAACGACCTTCACCCTTCTGTTTAATGGATGAAAAATATTTTATATCAAAACTAGCTGACGCCGACATTTTTGAGAAAATCTAAAAAAAATTTGATACGCGTTTTTTCCGAATTTATGGGTTTTAGGGAAAAATTTATTGAACAAATAATAAAGAGGACAATGTGAACTACATTATATGTCATTGGAGAAATATCATACGACTAAAAATACAAACAGTGGCGCTGAAGTATCAATAAAGGGTTTTCGTTATTTTTGTTAATAAAAAATGATTTTTCAGCTGTACTGTGAATGAAAAAGTTTGTCATAAAGAAAAAGAAATATAAAATACACAAATGACAATTAAAATACAAAGTACAAAAGAAATGATGTGTGTGTGTGATGGGTGTAAGTAAATGTAACGAGTGTTCCTTGGATGTTTAATTGTTTAAGTGACCTTAGATATTAATCTGTGACTGTGCCCTTGGAAGTCCATTTGTGTCCTCAGCTGTTCATTTGTGCCCTCAGCTGTTCATTTGTGCCCTTGGACGGTCACATATGCCCTTCCTTAGATGTTCATGTTTTGTCCTGATCACGATCACGTTTTGATGAAATTTTAAATATATGTAATATTAAGAGTAATCTAAAACATGTAAGGTCTGTTAATGAAATCACATTGGAGGTACATCAATATTATTTATTTAAACCATTATGATCATGAAATCAGTTAATTAAGTTACACACATACTCGCATGATAACATGTTCATACAATGTATTATCACATAATAAGATTTAAGAACAGACAAGGATGTTTAAGAGTCATCATGAAACCGTAATACAAAATCATATGAAAATATTGCACAAAGACATTAGTATAACCTCTCCTAATAGTTAATTGTTTTTTAGACAATAATATATAATTGTAATACAATACCAAATCCGTATACTTGTAACTGTTTATCACGTTAATTATTAGTGACACTTTTACTTTTAACAGAATGAGACCGCTAGCACCCTCACTATTGATTAACCCAAAAGTTTGTTACACCACCTTTTATAACAGTCAATAATTGAGGGGGTAGGAAAAATGGTGCGAGGCGCCATTTTTCTACAGTAATCCCAACTGTTTCATGTAATAAGGCGCGAACGGTTCAAGGTTGCCAACTACGCAACGCTACGTTGTCCACAGATAACGCGCGATTTTCATAGACGACAACAGTAACAAATCCGCGGTATCTGGCTTTTACTGGTTAATTTTGCGTTAATTTAAAAACTCACAAAAATGCGGTCGATTATTTTTTCGTGTAAACCGAATAAGAGTAAAAAATACTAGTCAACTTTAAATTATAAAATTCTAAATTGACCACAACTGGGAATTGAAGTTCTTAAGGGTTATAGAGCTACTAGGCATTCCCATCGATGTCATAGATCAGGGTTTCTCAAAGTGGGGTTCGCCATTTGACGGCAGGGGGTTAGCGACAAAATTTACGTAATGGTGGCTTGATAACTGATACCGAGACCGAATTAGGGTTAAAATTGTCCAAAATTACTCCTACCATGAATCCATTTGCGACAAGAAACAACACCCATCACATTAATATTGCGAAGGCATTTGTTTTGGTACTTTATGTGTTACCTTTTATTCAAATAAAAAGTCTATTTTCTTCAACACACAAAGGGTCGGGAAACCCTGTCATAGATCATTTAGTATCGCGCCACTTGAAACTTGCATAGACAAGCAAAGTATGCACAAAATGAAAGAGCACTGACCGTATACCTATCCGATATCTATGATGCTGTTACTATAACGCTACATATAAATTCTCTGGTATTACCTAACGAGTATTATTGATAACATCGTCATCGTGGTAGAATGAAAATATGACAGTCACTATAAATGTTAGTGTTATACTTAGTTACGTAAACTAAATCCACTCTCAAATATCAGAAAATAGTATTTAATTATTATTATTTTAAGTATATATATATATAGATTATAAGTTAGAAACCCTACGTCCGGATAACATTAGGTATCGGGGACCTCGTCTTCGTCGGCGGGGCGGACACGCTGTGTAGACTTTTCTTTACAACAATCTCACCTGGTGGTAAGTGATGATGCAGTCCAAGATGGAAGCGGGCTAACTTGTTAGGAGGTGAATGAAAATCCACGCCTTTCGATTTCTACACGACATCATACCGGAATGCTAAATCGCTTGGCGGTACGTCTTTGCCGGTATTGTGGTAACTAGTCACGGCCGAAGCCTTCCACCAGCCAGACCTGGACCAATTAATAAAATCTCAACGGTCGGGGATCGAACCCAGGACCTCCGTTTTGTAAATCCTCCGCGCATACCACTGCGCCAAGGAAGCCGTCATAGATTGTGTTTGTGTTACCTGGGAAGCGTTGTCTGTCGTCACGTCTGGCTTGTAAAGGACGTACATATTTAATATTAATGCAATTGTTTTTAAACTTTGTTTATCGACAAGCGATAGCGCGTGTGAGAAATACAGAGTGCCATTGTGTTGAACCAATAAATTAGTACAGAGAAAAACTTTCGCTGGAAAGGAGATGGTTCAAAATTGTATGGAGCCCAGGATCAGTCATTGTACCCTATCGGAAATAAAAGAAGATATTTTTTTTAACTATTTTTGATTACACAAATATACGAATTTACTTTAATTCTTTCGAAATAATATTCTTTATCTCCCAAGAAATGCAACAATATAATGGGTAATAATGGCGGATAGATGACGTTTTCAATTCAGTAATCGATTTGACGTTTGCTGTCAATTGTCATGTCATAATTGCTTTAAGGGCGCCATCTTGATATAAATCAAAAACTTGGGTTTTTATTTGTTTCTTTATACATATTTAGTTAGATTTATTCACTTTAATAAATTTTAATAAAATCCTTGTATTTTTAAAATTTTAATGATACGGGGTACAAGAGTGGACCTGAAATGGACGATCTCCTTTGGCTAATATAATTTCCTACTTTAGTCACTTAATAAAATTAAGCTGGTTTGAAAACAGGCCTTTACCTTAATACTACTACCTTTATACCTATCTAATAGTACATTGATAAGGATAAAAACATACGGAAGACACGAGCAACTCGGCCCCTGTTACTGACTGATAGTGATAAGTCTGAATTGATTCATACTTGTCTCAGTTTAGCACCTATCACTATCACTATAGAACGACCTTCTCGTATGTTTGAACTTATCTCGGTAACAGTTATCGTGTTTGCTATATGACAAACATTACTTTATTGCGTTATCATGTAACTGTCTGTATTGCACATCCGATGTTATAAAATACTAGTCGATACACGCGGCTTCTTTTCTTTTTTTTTATTTTCACCTGACGGTAAGTGAAACGCTAAATCGCTTGGCGGTACGTCTTTGACGGTAGGATGGTAACTAGTCACGGTAGAAGTCTCCCACCAGCCAGACCTGGACCAATTAAGATCAATCTACCGCGCGACCAACTGCGCCGTCAAACTTCGACTTCGGTCGCGTGACATGTTTTTTCGGGTAACTATCCCAAGTTTAACTACCTCGTTGATCTAGTGGTTATTCTATGTGGTTTTGGAACATGAGGTCCTGGGTTTGAGTCCTGCGTCGGGCAATAGATTACTTTTCTTTCTAGTAAGAAATTATCAGTTAAAAATCTTTTAAATACCTATAATGTAAAGACATTAAATAATTTATAAAAAAATATTTTAGACTAATTTAAATTTTATGCATATATATTCGATTCAGAGAGCGTAGGTTCGAATCCGGTCCGGAGCCTACACCTCCAACTTTTCAGTTATGTGCATTTTAGAAATTAAACGGTTTAACATGTATAAAGTCTGGCAATCCGCATTTAGTCTAACACCTTTCATTCTAAGAAGAGACTCGTGCTCAACAGTGAGCCAATTGTTAATGATGATGACTGGTTTTTAAGAATACAGGAACTTTCAATCAATAAAAATATTTTAAAGACTATAATAAGTCTTTAAAATATTTTTATTGATCATGGACATCCATTATCGTATTGGAAAGGTCATGGTAATCCATTGTTTCAAAGAAAATACCTACTATAGGTATATGACATTGAATTTTGATATTTCTATACCTAAGTAGGTACCTAAATACATAACATGTTATAATACTCGTATTCTATGTATTCTATGTATGTACATATATGTCTTCCTATTGTTTTAAGACAGGTCTATGGCATACACTGCTATTATATATATTAGTAGTTTTGTTTACTTAATATTATTGCATATTCATGTTGGTACCTGACAATCCCCATCGAAACAGCGTGGTGGGTCGAAGCTTCAAAAATCATATCTTACAGGACAGAGAATTAGTTGCTTGCTTACGCCACTTAAGCAATCAGAAAAAAAAATTAAATTGTAATAAGAAGAGTCACCTAAGTGACCATACTCGTTTTATCCCAAGTGTTAATTTAAACGTTTTGTTCATCTAATTAGCTATGTTAAGTCGAAACAAGGAAGTTGTTAGCCACAGTGAGTTACTTATTGAAACAAATGGTTCAGCATTTGTTAGCCCGTCGCTTGCTTGACACTCTGACGAATATAAATCGGTGTGATAAATTAATAAGGAAAAATGCAGTGCAGATTATTGACGTTCATCTTCATTACCGTAGGGCTGTGAGTGAGGTTTTTCTTTTTATGTTAGCCCTTGATGCATCTCACCTTATGTTAAGTGACAATGCAGTCTTAAGATGGTAGAGGACCTACTTGGATGAGAAGTTTATTCTTCCCTACCGGCAAAGACGTACCGCCAAGCGATTTAGCGTTGATGGAAGATGTTGTGTAGAAACAGAAATGGGTGAGGATTTTCATCCTACGCCTAACAAGTTAGCCCGCTTCCATTTTAGATTGCACCATCAAATACCATCAGGTGAGATTGCAGTCAAGGACTAACTTGTAAAGAAAAAAATGCCTGGTCTTTCGGACGGTTTCTACGCTGCATCGTATCGACATGATAAATCGTTTAGCGACTCGTCTTTACAGGTACCAGGTAGGGTGGTAACAAGCCACGGCCGAAGCCTACCAACGAAACAGATACCTAAACCCTAAACTGACCCGAACTAGGAATGGAATCCAGGACTTCTCACACAGCACTATCAAAAACACTACAGAGATTGTCAAACGTATAAGTTACAAGAAACATGATAAAGATTCTTGCTCTGCTTTGTGACAAATCGAAAAACACAGTTAAAAGTCAAACTTCAAAGGTCTGGCGAAAGGTTGCCGCGAAGCTAAGTGTCTCATATCTCCGCAAATATCAAAAAGGCACATTTTGTAAATTGTCAATTGACGATCTGGACTCTTAGAACTAGAACAAGGTGCTGGAATGGCGACATCGCACTAGAAAGGGCAGTGTTGGTCGACCCTTCACCAGATGGACTGACGACATCAAGCGAGTCGCAGGGATTCGCTGGATGCAGGCGTTTTCAGGATCGTAATCTATGGAAGTCACTACAAAAGGACGTCCATCGGCTGAAATGAGGATGATGAAACTCTTAGAACTAGCTATAATGCAAGGTTCTAACTCCATATACGAGTAGTCTCCTAACATATCTACTTACCTACATATGGTTGGAGTGCAAGCGGACAAACTTTAAGCTATTATATAACGATGTCTGGCCATTACAGACCAGTCCAGTTAGCCAAAAACAAAAAACACATCTTTCTATACGGTATTTCACGCCGGATACAGCTATAAATAAAAATCCGATTAAAAACCTTCCCATTTTTTGTTAAAAACCACTTTCGATTCATTTACATTTTTAGTTGTCATCTGTTTGTTAGATTTACAAAAAAATCTCTTAACAAGTTGCCGCAAGGTATTTTCAATTACTTAGCGGCTCTACACAGTTGAAGCAGTTTCACTTTCAATTTTGGATTTCCGATCTCTTATTTAGGTACGCTCACTCGATAACATCACGTACTTTGCAATATTATTACCTAATACGAGTACGAATTTGATTATTTCATGATGAATATTTATTTTTCATTGTTTTTTATAGATTTTCTAAACAAAATAGTTAGTAACATCAGCATAACAATGCATACCTACTTTTTAAGTTTCAGTCAATTTAGTAGTAATAGCCGACGCCCCGTGGATTTACCCGCGTAATTCCCATTCCGGAGAAGACATATGGATAAAATATAGCCTATTACACTCACAAATAACGTAGTTTTCAAGTCGTAAAAGAGTTTTCAAAACCACACCCACAATACCACAAACTTTGACTCTTTATAAAATTAGTATAGTTGAAGCTTTTTATTACAGAGCTTGTCTGGGGAAGCACAAACAGCATTGCTGTATTGTGGTCTGAAGGGTATAGTCGTTGCAGTGACGTAGCGTTGAAGGGGCCCTGTATCAAATTTTGTTTTTGTTTTTTGAAGGGTAAGCATTCTTAAGAAAGGAAGATTTTTGAAGAACCGGAATATACTTACGGAATTTATAGATTCATCAAACAAAAAAAGATTGTGGATTACATTTTACGAATTCTAGCTTTCACACGTAAGGGGCCCCTGTAGTCCGGGGGCCCCGGGGTGTTATTATAGGATTATGAGCCTTAACACCTACGCCTCAGGTTGGAAAACACTTTGAAGGACTTTCCTCGAATGTTAGTTTTCCATTAGATGGATTATTTGCTTGGTCTATCTGTTCTCTCTATATATCTGTTAATTTATAGTAATCTCTATCCTCAAAGTATTGCTCCAATGACATAGAGTATACATACATACATTGGTTAAAAATGTTTGCAATGACCTCGAGACGACCATCTCGCTCGGCTGTGTTAACAGGCGATTTCCAAGGAATACACATAAATCTTCATAAATCCGTCTATCGTCATCTTGAAGGACACACTCGTAAATCTATGCAAACTAACGTAACATACATAATATGGACTAATACTAATTATTTCGTCCACGATATTGTTTGTGGTATGTAATAGAGTTTTCTTTTATCAAAAAAAAATCAAAATTCATTTATTTCAATTAGGCTTAGTTTACAAGCACTTTGAAAGGTCAAGATTATGTCATAATTTAATTTAAGTACCATTATTATTACCACCATTAGGGTGGTAATATTAGTCGAAAACTTAAAATTAAAGTTACGAGGGTTCTAAATGCGCCTTGGAGTTGGCGCCGAGAAGAGCCTACAACAAACTCAGACAAGGTTTATTTTTTTTTGTTTTACACCATTTTACAAACTTATTTAAAACTAAGCACACAGTCGTATAATACAGTTTAAAACCAAGCTTTTTTATCATTTATATACTCATTAACACTATAATAAGACTTTCCTGAAAGCTTGCGTTTAATAAACACTTTATCTTTACAACAAGTAAAGTATTTGAAAATTATATTAAACATGATTAAATAAAAAAATTCAATTAATATTTACGAGTATGTTTAATAAGTGTTACATAATCCTGGTCTAGGTATGAACAATTTTGAGACGCGATGTGTGTTTGAAAAATGTAAATTTTTAATTTTTTTATAGCCAGATATATATTAGGTGCTGATAGACATGATCACTCACTTGTAATGAGCATTCGTGCGAATGTTACATTACAGAAAAATACGAGAACATTTTAGCAAGCACTCTAGCGAGCAGATTTAATTGGAATGGAAATATCGAATAGAGCGTTCGCTAGAATTATCGAGATGTTCGTAGCAATATTTGGCGCAAAGCTTAGCTAGGCTCGTTGTTCAGTTCGACAGATATAAAACGGCGAATGCTCCATATTCTGTTACAAGTTTATGCTCAAGTCTATCAGCACCTATAACATTACTTATTAAAGGTTTTGCATTACTCAAAATATTCTCAAAAAGTTCGTGCAACTCACGAGTAAGCTTGTAGGTACAATACTAGTATCTGACGCCGCGCGGTTTCACCCTCGTGGTTCCCGTTCCTGTAGGAATACGGGGATAATGTATAGCCTATAACCTTCTTTGATAAATGGGCTATCTAACACTGAAAGAATTTTTCAAATCGGACCAGTAGTTCGTGAGATTAGCGCGTTCAATCAAACAAACAAACCCTTCAGCTTTATAATATTAGTATATATGTATAAAAATTATCAGATGACCGGCAGTTTTTTTTCTAGTTACCGTTTTCATGGGAATACGGGGAATAAAATATAGCTTATATTATTCAGTAAAGATGTAGAGTTCTATTGGAAAAAGATTTTTAAAATCGTTTAAGTAGTGTTTGACTAAGAAACAAACAAAAATTCAAATCTTACATATTTATAATGTTAATTTAGAAAAAAAAATGTGCATTTTGTTTATTGGTTGGGTTGGTAAGTACATAAAATTATATCAAAATCAAACAAGTTGTTGGCCCGGCGCCTAATATTCCGCACGCAATATGTACTCGTACTTACTAGAGCTGGTGTAATAAATTTTCTCGTCTATTTTCGTATACCATTTTTTGGAAACCGAACTTATCTCAAGGTTTAAAATACTAGTTATAATCTTATACAAGTTTTGAGCACAGTTAATATTTTATTAGCTGATTAGATAACAGAAGAAATAATTTATTAATTACTCTACTTAGATCAAACTAAAATATTGGAAAAAGCCAAAGCCAAAAAAACAAACATGAACAACTAATATATTATATAATAGATAGACAGACATAGATATAATAACGTTTACTTTTACATAACACTTTTTCCATCGTAATAGAAAATGCCGACATTTTCGTGTCGATTTATTATATTTTCATTAGCTAAGAATCATGCCAATTATAAACAAAAAAAATAATATATCGTCATATTGCAACGAAGTTACATAAAAGCTTGACAAATTTACACCTAACTTTCTTAATGAATCACTATTTGGGAAGCACGAAAAATGAAAATCCAGTCAGTTTCGAGATTATCGACAACGGTCAAACAAGCAGACGCTACGGAAGATTTTGTTTTTATAATAAGAGTAAAAATTTAAATTGTGTGCTGGAAATCTTCGAAGGTCATGAAATTATTAATTACACTCTTGATCAAGTCATCAATACTCTCTTTCAGTGCGCTTTCATTTGAGACCCCACTCGAGTATATTTGCAGACTTTCGGTTATTTTTCCCCAGTTTCACTAACCCTTTCACCCCACACTCCCGTTTTAAATGGCTCAACCGATTTTTATCAAACATGTCTAAGAACACCCGCACATAACCGCGTCGCACGTTCGCTGCGGCACTGATACTTTCCTCTGGTGCGGTACGAGGTTTTTTGACCTCATACTAAAACTTTATGTGGTGTAGTACGAGGTCCCATCGACCTCGTAACTCTTGAAGACGCTAGACGTACGAGGTCAATTGACGTCGTAACTCTCGAAGACGCTAGAGGTACGAGGTCAATTGACCTCGTATCGCAGCGAACGTGTTAATGCAAAAACTATATTGAAATCGCTTCATCCGTTCGGCCAATATGATGCGACAGACTGACAAACAGACAGACACGTCAAACTTATAACACCCCTCTTTTTGCGTTGGGGGTTAAAAACTCAAGATATCATCTTGTACTTGCTTTAAAGTATAAAGCTTTTCATACTACGTGTATAATTGAAATATTTATTAGCATGTTTGCATGTACGTAAATATATACCTTAATAAATAAACAATTGATTTAATTTAGTTTCTTGTACACGGCAAAATTGCAGTTACACAATTTCACCAATACAGCTTAGTTGTTATCTACTGTTAGATATAATGAATTCCTATTCTGGTTCCGAACAGCATTCTTGTTGCGAATAATGCAATAAATGAAAAGATACAATCGACACTATCTAGTAGAGATTAGCCTAGAGGGCCAATCTAAAGCCACTTCTCTATATTAATTTTTACCCCAAAAGTGAGAAGTCTTTCTTTTATTTTTTTTATTATTTACAAGTTAGGCCTTGAATACAATCTCTGATGGTAAGTGATGAAGCAATCTAAGCTGGAAGTGGGCTAATTTGTTTTTTGTCTGTAGGGTGGTAACTAGCCACGGCCGGAAGCTTCCCACAAGCCAGACTTTGACCAATTAAGAAAACCTCAATCGGTCCAGCCGGGGATCGAACCTAGAACCTCCATTTTGTGCGGATCACCTCACCACACAATAACGGATGCAACTAGGCAACTTACGTCAACAAGATATTTTCTTAGCAAAGAAGCATGGTGAATCTGTTAAAGACTTTGGCTTTCCTCTATGTATCAGCTGGACTATTCACTATTTTGGTCTTTATTATCAACCAATTAAAATTAACATCGAATCAATTGACAAAATGTCATTTACATACTGTGTTATATCCACCAGTAAGCACCGGATGATATTTTTACATATAATCTCAATTTCATATATGCAACTAGCATACGTCAAAGATATAATGAGTCTGCAGGTCTCCTGCAAAAACTAACGCTAACACTAAATCTTCTATACTTCTATACTCTATACTAATATATAAAGCTGAAGAGTTTGTTTGTTTGTTCGATAATTGAACGCGCTAATCTCAGGAACTACTGATCCGATTTGCAAAATTATTTCAGTGTTAGATACCCCAGTTTATAGAGGAAGGCTATAGGCTATATATTATTCCCATATTCCTACGGGAACAGGAACCACGCGGGTGAAACCGCGCGGCGTCTGCTAGTAGTTAATAAGACAAACTAGCAGAAGTAACAAAGCAAAAAAAAAGATATAAAAAGAAATATTACATAGAACCGAGAGTAACGCAAACTAACAAGTATTTTACTGATACATATTAATACTTGTAATAAGAGATAAAAATATGTAGAGGGTACATTTATACTAAAGACTAAAGAGTATTCCTTTGATATGGTACACGTCCGACGAGACTCGGTTTGATTAATTAACGTACATATATCATCGGCGTTGGCTGCAACGAGCAGATTTTATCGTTTGCTAAATGACTTGAACCTGAATAAAAAGAAAAAAACCAATTATAATAGGGATTGTATTTAAAACTTGCTGTGAAACATACCAGGAACAGTCACACCCATGAAAGAGTCGATACAGAATATATCTCCATTACCATCATTAATAACCCATATTCGGCTCACTGTTGAGCACGAGTCTCCTCTTAGAATTAAAGGCCTTAATATTACTTGTAACATGTTGAACATCAAATATTTAACGGTTATATATAGAATCAAATTCATTAATCTTATCATGGACACTTTTTAGACCATCAGAAAATTAGTGTTCTTGAATACAATAATATATATATATATATATATATATATATATATATATAACACATTTGCTCGTAAAGTATCTCTCATTTCACCAATTTCAGTATTGTTATGTATCTCATTACTCACATGTGCCGTAATGTAAAGTAAAACACACATGTGCTGTAATGTAATTTAAAACGTTAATCATGCGTCTAAAAACGAACGGTACTTTTTTCAAGTCTTAGCAAAGATACATCAAAATGTCATCATATGGAAAACCGAAAAATCAACAAATTCATTTTCAGAAAATGTGATTAAAGTGTATTTCCTCGCAAATGTATTATAAAACGTCGTATGACATACGTGCGCTTTGATAATTACAGCCTCTGCTTTCTTACTATAGCTCTCGCCATGGCTCGAGCTGCAATATCGCCTCGGCTGTAATTTACCACTTACTATAATAATGTTACAACTTACTATTACAGAACAACTTCTAAGCTTCTAAGATGGACCAATCGGTCACTTAATTGTATTTTTTCTATAGATACTACTAAATTTTTGATTATTTTCTTATTATTCTTAAAATATTAAAAGATAACATACCATTCTCATCTGTGGCCTCAATTTGTAAAGGCATTAAAAAGCCAACACACAAATGCAGAGATAGTTGTATGTGCAGCCTCGATTTGTGGCGTATAAGTATTTCATTGAAGAACGTGTAAACACTTCATACCTGTGATTTCATGCCCTTATATGTAGACTGTATTTATTTTCTATCCGTTTGCCCCGTCTTAGGTCAACATTGAGTATTTTCCGATAAAAGGAAACCTACTTACACAGTGCTCACCATTGAAAGCTCTCAATCATTGACAGATGAACCTTTACTAACAATATTATGGTTTAAGCTCCGAGAGCTGGTCAACATTTTTGGGTAGGTATTTGAGACAAGTTGAAAATTGTATTTCTCCTAAACTACCATAACACAGAACTGGAGACTAGGGCCTGTAGTCATGTCGCACGTCGATTCTCTTTCTACAAACGCTAACGCTTGGAAAAGTAATAAAATGTATGGGATTGACAGATGCGATCGATAACTTGATGACCTGTCGATAGCGAATGTCAATTCCATACATTTTTTAGTTTTCGAAGCGTTAGCGTTTATAGAAAGACAATAGATCTGCCACTTGGCTGCAGGCCCTGGTTCGCGAATATTGCGATAACTTCTTCTTTATCAAAAAATCTTCTTAAGGCCTGAGGATTTTTTTCGCAAAAATATGAATCTGAAATTTTATACTTACAAATTGAATATTTAATAAAGAGTAGGTAATATTTAGTCGAGCAAATGGTGCAAAAGTATTTTACAAAAAAAAAATTAACGTCCCGATTGCCTTTCTTATTTCTTTACTTTTTAAATATTTCATTTAAATTTAGCCCCGAGGATATTTTTTGTAAAAAAAAACGCCCTGTACTCCTCAGTCAGGTATCTGGGTCTATGTTAGGGTTGTTTAGAAGTGGTACAGTCCGTAAAGGACAAGTTTCCAACTTGCCTCAAATTCCTACCAAAAGGTGACCAGCTCTCCAACTATAAGGGTTTGTAAAATACAGTCACGGATTTTGTATGCGCTTAATAGTGTGTCTTCCAAAGCGCTTTCAGGCAACACATTCTCTCTAATTGACTGTTGAAAGGTGATAATATAATCCCGGACGCAGATTCAGGTCACTGAATACAATAATGAATATAATAAATCACCCCATACGCATAACATTTAATACAATAATACAATGTTAAATAGACTCTCGTATGCGTTGGTTGATGCATAAAGATCACACCTACTTTCTTTGTAAATTAATAATCAAGTTCAGTTGACTATTTATTGATGTAGGTGTTCAATTTGTTTAATTTACAGTTTGTATTATTAACTAGTTGACGCCGCGCGGTTTCACCCACGTGGTATTCGTTCCCGTAGGAATATGGGGATATTATATAGTATATAGCCTTCCTCGGTAATTGGGCTATCTAACACTGAAAGAATTTTTCAAATCGGACCAGTAGTTCCTGAGATTAGCGCGTTCAAACAAACAAACTCTTCAGCTTTATAATATTAAGTATAGATAGTAGGTGTATCGTTGTCAAAATATTTAAATACTTATTATTATAACTATAGTTTATTAATAAGTTATAAGAATGCATACACGTAAGAATATAATCTCCTTCTTCCATTAGAGCCATTTTCTATTGGAGGTTAGACCATAAAGGCTAATTTGAAGTTATTGGAATATATTTGGATAAGACCTGGATGCAACTTATAGGTTTAATAATTCTTCTGTACTGTTCTTGAGCCAATTTTATTCACTATTTTGGTCTATATTATCAACCTAATAATAAAATGAACATCAAATCAATTGACAAAATGTCATTTACCTACTGTGTGATATCCACCAGTAAGCACTGGATGTCATTTTTACGTACAATCTCAATTTCGTATATGCCAACTAGCATAATTCAAAGAGAGTGAATAAAAATGTTGACCTTCGCTTGCCTTTTAAGAATAAAAAGTTTTCCATTTTCTTATTTATAGCTATTTTTTAACTTGACTAATTTTTATTCCCTCAGTCTAAGCGACTTGTATTTGTAGTTAAACTGAACATAAGACCAGTTACATAATTATTCGTATGGTATTAAACCTGCCCCAGTCGCGACCTACATACTCTGTAACTTAATCCTTCGACACGCAGGCTAATTAGCCTGTCTGAGGACCCAGTTTAGATAACGCTTTGTAACAGTTAACGTTAAGGCTAAATCATCGAGCGAGTGCATGGGATCAAAGCGATGATACCGCAGAAGCGACGCGATCCATGCAATCATTTCTGAGAAAGGCTATCACTCGCACTTCGAGTCGTGTGATCGACACGCAACGATACTGAGAAGCTGCCCGTGCACTTTTTTACGCATTTCATACAAAAATACGACAATTACGCACTTTCAGATTAACATACTATAGTGGTAACAGTGATTTTGTTTGACATTGATGAAGTAACAACGCGCAAGCGGTTTAATATCGTCTCCAAAGAGTAAAAAATCTTTTGTAGGTTTGGGTGTACTCTTCTACTCAGACCAATTATTGTATAGGACCTGCCTCGCTAGATGTTACTTTTCTATCAATGTATATGATCAACGATCTAATGCGATTATAAAAACTGTCTCTATCGATGTTAAATAGTTGTAATCGTGTTCGTCGGTTAAAGAGCTCCATAAAAATACCTTTTTGTGTAATTGAATTGTGTAAAAAACGGGCAAAACTTCTAGTTTAGTTTATGATATATACCAAATCTAAGCTCGTTTTCTCCAGAAAATGACAGACAATTTTGTTCGTGACTGTGAGTGCGCTACAGGTCCTTCTATAATTGGTCTGAGACTCTTCTATAACAAGATCCCCAAGACTGTGATGGAACTGCCAATGCATAGCTTTAAGCAATGTGTCAAAGAACATTTACTTAGTCGAGGTTCCTATACCATTGATATCCTCCTCAATGATAAAGATGCTTGGAGGCCATTGGATCAGCTTCCACCTTCACACAGGAAGACAACCCAAGATAAGGTATCTATACAAAGATTGTAAGAGGTTAAAGGAAAGTCCTCTTGTTGGACTGTCAAATTCTAGTTAGAACCCGCCCGATATATTGATAATCTGTTCTTCCATGTCATTTCTGGTCTTCCCATTGGTCTTTTTTGGTCCAACGGGCGTCGTTCTAAAACGGTCTTGTACCTACCAAGGATCCGTTTCTCGGGCTACACTACATGTCTTATCCACTACCATTTTAAATTCGCCATTTTCGCACCACATTAGAGACCTTGTTTTGTTTTCTGAGCTATTTAAGTATTTGGTATATTTTTATGTCGAGAAAAAATATTCAGAACCGAATATATGGGTTTTTTTATTCTTTACAAGTTAGCCCTTGACTACCTAACCGAAAGGAGTGTGGATTTTCATCCTCCTCTCACTCACCTGATGGTAAGGAGGATGAAAATCCACACTCCTTTCGGTTTCTACACGACATCATACCGGAACGCTAAATCGCTTGGCGGTACGTCTTTGCCGGTAGGGTAACCTAACCAAACCACGGCCGAAGCCTCCGTGCAGACCTGGACCAATTAAGAAATTCTTCTGCGCCACGGAGGCCGTAATGATGGATGGATGGATAGAGGATGAACTAATCTGAGAAGTCCTTTAACTACGTATAGACATCAATAAGTCAGGGTTCACGACTTAATACATACTCAGTAAATACTTACTATAAATCGACCAAAGAAATAGCTTTATTTGGACGAACTTAAGCAATCGTTAAAATATCGACAAGCGGAAACCATGTAATATTTTTGACCTATTTACATGAAGGGACAATATATGTTTAACAATTCAATTTATTCGCACAAGAAACGTCTTCGAACTTGGGAGATGCATGTACCTATGACCTCGTTAAGTATCTATATGTGCACAGGAAACCGATGCAATTGCTCATGCATTTTTAATGGCGGCGCAGTAAAAACTTGATAGTTTGAAAGTCTTCGTATGGTCTTCGGAGATCGATTCATACATATTTAAACAGCAATTACTGCAATACAATGAACGAATGCCGTCAAATTGACATTGCACAATTTTGCGGCCATCGGGTTCGTATATGTATTGAATGCAAACATTATAGTAATTTAAAATCATCATTGATGTTTGTATGTATAATGGTTTTATTTACTTAATATGGCTATTACCGAGGCTGTACTTATATACTTTTGACGGCCTCCGTGGCGCAGTGATATGCGCGGTGGATTTACAAGAGGGAGGTCCTGGGTTCGATCCCCGACTTGGCCGATTGAGGTTTTCTTAATTAGTCCAGGTCTGGCCGGTGGGAGGCTTCAGCCGTGGCTAGTTACCACCCTACCGACAAAGACGTACCGTCAAGCGAATTAGCGTTCCGGTACGATGTCGTGTAGAAACCGAAAGGGGTGTTGATTTTCTTCCTCCTCCTAACAAAGTAGCCCGCTTCCATCTTAGATTGAATCATCACTTACCATCAGGAGAGATTGTAATCAAGGGCTAACTTGTAAAGAATAAAAAAGAAGTACTTAGGTACCGCGATTATTACTAAACTCGTGTATTTCGTGCTTTCAAATTTTATTTGCTTTTAGAACGAACGCCTGTGCCAGACCTTCGCGACTTTATAAAAGCTGCTAGTTTTCCTTCGACGTTAAATAAATACGCTTTATACTGGACGCTTTGGCCTGGCTTTATTATCTCCCAAAGTCTAAACTCGATAGTTGCCTACCGTATAGCGGTATTAGCGAGACAAGAAGCATATATAAACGTTCAACATTATGAAATTACGAAGGTCTGACTATGATAGGCTCTTAGACCATTTTGACTTGTTACACTTTCTGCCAATATATATCACTACCGGTCGCTCGCGTCTTCGTCCGCGTGGAATTTAGTTTTTCACAAATCCCTCGGGAACCATGGCCCATTCATTTTTCCGGGATGAAAAGTAGCATATGTGTCAATCCAGACTAAAATCTATTTCCATTCCAAATTTCAGCCAAATCGGTCCAGTAGTTGCGGCGTTAAAGAGTAACAAAAATCCAAACATCCATACAAACTTTCGCGTTTATAAAATTAGTAGGATACATAAATACAAGGTCAATGTCAAAATTATTTATGCATTCATCGGTGCGACGTCAATACTTGATTTGTAAACATTTCTACTAACAGACTGCCTTCATGCATATCATTTAAATACATATAAACGGGACTTCACTCTAGGAGAGAGGAGATTAAACCCACCATGCTGATCAGGCTGAAAAAAATAATGATAATTCCTTATAATAAAGAAAAGCACATTTTGAAAATTATGAAAATTATGTAACATCGTGATCAAACCTAGGATCTAACCTCGCGATCTCCAGCCACATAGACTAACCACTAAACCAACGAGGGATAATAATCAACTTATTTAATTAGAATAGAAATTAGCATCGTGTTAGCAAGCCATTTGCGTAAGATGACTTCTATACTAATATTGTAAGTTAATATAAAAAGTTTCTGAGGTTGTAGGAGGTAAACTATAGATCTACTGATACCGATTATAAAAATTCTTTTATCAGTAGAAAGCCACGGTATTGGTAAGTGCTACAGGCTATATTTTATCCCCGTACTCCTACGGGAACTACGCGGGTGAAAACTACGTCTTCTTCTATACTTCTATGCCACTATTATAAAGAGGAAATTGTTTTTTTTCATTGAATAGGCTTCGAAGCTACTGCAACGATTTGAAAAATTCTTTCACTGTTGGGAAGCTACACTATTCCCTTGTATTACAGGCTATATTTCATCCCCGTATTCTTACGGGAACGGGAACTACACTAGTTCAACTGCGAAGCATCAATAATAAAAAAATCAAGCATACTTGAGCACGCAATATCGATGTAGCTTTGGGACAACGTTATTTCGCTATGCGGAAGGGTTTCATAAAATTTAGTCATACTATCAATTTAGATGGCTTGATGTTTTGATTACAACCATTGGCTATGTAGCCAGCGTTGTCTTCAACTGGATAAAATATCTCAAACAAATTGAAATATTTACAGCTTAACTGACCTTGCTGTATTTGTGATTCACCATAAACTAAACAATGTTTTATTAGAAGTGATGAAATAACTCTGAATGAGCCATTGAAAAGTCTTTTGAAAAAAACATCCAATTTTTTAGTCGTCTAGACTCATCTAGAAAAGTACAAAGAAGTATTTATTTATTTAGTTTCTACAAGTTAGCCCTTGACCACTATCTCACCTGATGAAGTGATGATGAAATTTATCTATGAATGGGCTAACTTGTTAGAAGTAGAATGAAATCCACACTCCTTTCGGTTTCTACGCGACATCGTACCGGATCACTAAATCGCTTGGCGGTACGTCTTTCCCGGTAGGGTGGTAACTAACCACGGCCGATGCCTCCCACCAGCCAGACCTGGTCTAATTAAGAAAACCTTAATCGTCCCAGCCGGGAATCGAACCCAGGACCTCCGTCTTGTAAATCCATTGCGCATACCACTTCGCCACGGTGGCCGAAAATATTTTGTATTTTGTTTAACCCCAACATATATTTTATAGCAATTTGTTGTTCATTGCGTGTGATTTACGCTGATCTATTTTCAACTAGCTGACGCCGCGCGGTTTTATTCGTGTGATTTCAGTTCCCGTAGGAATACAGGGATAATATATAGGCCTATAGCCTTCCTCGATAAATGGGCTATCTAACACTGAAAGAATTTTTCAAATCGGACCAGTAGTTCCTGAGATTAGCGCGTTCAATCAAACAAACAAACAAACTCTTCAGCTTTATAATATTAGTATAGATTTTCATGCGGTGTCCATCTATAGACAGTGTTTTACGAGAAAGGTTTGACTTTCACAGCAACAAACCTTATTCTTAAAAACCTTTAAACGTATATGTTGTCAGGGAATAAATAAAAATACAGTTCCAAAAAGAAAAAAAACCATTACACGCGGGCGAAGCCCTGGACAATAGCTAGTATATTTAAATTTATTTCAGGATTATCGTTCAAAATGCGATGATTTAAATACTGAACCCATATTTATTTATTATTTGCAATAAAACCTGATGCATTGAAGATGAAATATGACGGGGAGGGGAAAAAATACATTCAATTTAAATAGATGTATTACAAGGTTCATGTGCAAGGGACTCGTAAAAGGCTAATAAAATAAAGAATTCGCGCTGCAGGGTGTCGAAGTTACTTGTCGGGATTTATATATTGCTCTTTGTGAGGCTATATATCTGGAGTAGACCACCATGTTTGTTTCTCTTGCATGGAGTTGAAAGGGTATCATTATCACTGCTGAGCTCAAGTCTCCTCTCAGAATGAGGGTTAGGTCAATATTCCACCACGCTGGCCCAATGCGGATTGGAAGACTTCACATACGCAGAGAATTAAAAAAATCTCTGGTATGCAGGTTTCCTCACAATGCGAAACAAAAAAATTCTCTGGTATGCAGGTTTTCTCTGGTATGCAGGTTATTTTGCACGCAACTGAAAAGTTGGAGGTGCACGCCCCGGACCGGATTCGAACCCCCACCCTCCGGAATCGGAGACAGAGGTCATATCCACTGGGCTATCACGGCTCTCATCATTGTCGGTATACCTATTGAAACAGATATAGATCTATCTGCCGATACACGGTCGTAGTAACCCAGTGGATATGACCTATGCCTTCGATTCAGAGAGCGTAAGTTCGAATTCAGTCCGGGACATGCACCTCCAGCTGTTCAGTTATGTGCATTTTAAGAAATTAAATATCACGCGTCTCAAAAGGAAAAAATTCTGCATACCTGAGAAGTTTCCTAATTGAGAGGAAACTCGTGCTCAACAGTGAGCCGAAAGTGGGTTGTTAATGATGATGATGATACATTAAAAGCAACTCATCACGAAATATTGAAAACAATTTGACGTAGAAATATGAAATTGGGAGGTAGTAGTTATATAGTAGTAAGTCTCCTAAGAACGGATTTGGCGACAGGATAAATAGAGGTACAACAGACCGAAAATAATCACAACCGGGTATCCATAAAAATTATTGTTTTTTACAACACCACAACAAAGCCCGCGAATTCTCAGACTTACACAATGGGCCTGGACGTGTGCCATAATGGCAATCATATCTTTGGATTATCTTTCGCAGGTAAGTGTATCAAACCAATGCCCTGTCATTATACGACAGGGGATTATAACAGCTGGACTTTAAATGTAGCTTGTTCGATGACAGGGGTCATATACCCAGCATTCTGGTAATTGGTATTATCTTTATGGTAATTTTAAACCATTGATTACATCACTATAACTATACTAATAATAACAATCGGCGGACCAAGCCGATGGGCCACTTGATAGTAGAAAACAGAGCAACACGTAGAGTTCGCAAATAGAAAACCTTTCAAAGTGCCACCCTGGGTGTACATTAACCTAAGACGTACAAGCCATATGTGACTGTTAGAACACCGGTATCCACGTCCTCTAGGTATGCCTTGATGCCAGGCCTTCAAGCCTGACAGTAATGCTGCGCAGTAATAACTATGAAAGTAATACTTCCCCTGACAAGCTTTGCACCAAAGCTTTTACGAGTTAAAAAAAATATTATAGGCGTCTATATATAAACTAGTTTCAAAGACATCTAGAAATAGTACATTTTTTTTGTTGTTTGAAAATTTGTATGCATTCCTTATGGGAATTCTAAAATGAAAATCGGCGTACAATGCTGCGGTATCTACTATTTATGACTTCCATCTTAAAAATATTAGACAGACTTATTTGGTACATCGTTATTTGCTCCTACTAATTGCCGTAATGAGTCTTATCTGTGTGTTTAGTCGCCAGTACGACTGTTTGCCTTCTGATCGACAGCTCACCTTACACAAGGCTGTACAACGGGCCTGCGATACCCAGATACACCTCATGTTATTAATACTGAATGTTTAGAAACCCGTGCTCCATAAAAGGTAAGTACGGTAGCCAATTATGGAGTTTAGACCGGCTTTGGAAGGTAACGGGTAGCCAAATATCATGAACTAGCTGCCGCCGCGCGGTTTCACCCGCGTGGTTCCCGTTCCCGTAGGAATACGGGGATAATATATAGCCTATAATAGCCTTCCTCGATAAATGGGCTATCTAACACTAAAAGAATTTTTCAAATCGGACCAGTAGTTCCTGAGATTAGCGCGTTCAATCAAACAAACAAACAAACAAACAAACAAACAAACAAACAAACAAACTCTTCAGCTTTATAATATTAGTATAGATTTCACAAGTATACAACGTATTTTTTTTTTAGTTTTACTGTTTTATGAGGAATCAAGTCTTCGCTAAAGATCCTTGAAGTTTGAACTTTAATTGTGTTTTAGCAGAGTTTCTATGACGCTAAATGTCTGGCGGCTTGGGACATGATTTCTCATATCATGCCAAGGAAAATATTATTAAAAAAAATACGCTTTATACTAGGACGGCTCAGGGTATGGACCCTTAAAATCTACTACCTACCAAATCCACCACGGTCTATCCTCCAATATACATATATAATATATATATAATATAGGCTTCCGCACTTACCAATGGTAGGAATGCTTCTAGGCTCCTAGGCTGCTTTTAGGCTGACAAACTTCAGCCTTCATAGCATGAGGCATGTCTGACTATCACAGGCTCTAAGGCCATGAGTGCTTCATGAACATTGTAAGAGATAAGTATGCGATGTGCATTCTAATTTATTAACTGTAAACTTTATCTACATGAAGTAAATTAATTAGTATTTGCATAAGACTTCCGCTTACACCGATCTATCGCTTTATCTGAATGTTTTATAGCGTGCTTTACTGGTGGCACGATATAATCGCTTGTTCCCTGAGCCCGGAACAGAAGCTATTCCATAATAGAATATGGAATAAAAGATATTCCATTCCAGCCCAAATTTTATAATATTTTGGTTTCATCGAGGTTTACCTGTAGTCTGATATTACACTAGATGGAAACACACAAATATATTATAGCTATGTACCCATACAAATCAGTTGCCTATATTACTTTACACCCAATCATCATTAACAGCCCATATTCGTACGTGGTACGCGCGGGGCAGAGGGAAGGTCAACATCGCTACCCCCCTCCCAGCTCGCGTGGACCATTGGTAGTGTTACGAACGAATTTGCCAAGTCATAGCAGCGACAGTGATTGTACTATTATTTTGTGGCAGAGGAAACACCTCGAGCAGATACCAGGACTTGTGACTTTGGGATCGGATGATATGATGATGATGATATCAAAATTCAACCCATATTCGGCTCACTAATGAACACGAGTCTGCTCTCAAAATGAGAGGGGCAAAGCTTTAGTTCACCACGCTAGCCCAATGTGAATTGGCAGACTCCAAACATGTAAAGAATTGAAAATTCTCAGGTATGCAGGTTTCCTCACGATGCTTTTCTTACACCGTTTTAGACGCGTGATGTTTCATTTCTTAAAATACACATAACTGAAAGGTTGAAGGTGCATAACCCGGACCGGATTCGAACCAACGCCCACAGATTTATAGGCAGGGATCGTATCCACTAGGCTCTCACGTCTCTCAGCATATAGATCCTGGGATAAAGTAAAGCTCTGTAATGAGCACATAACTGCCTATTACACAAATCGCATCCATTTATGAGTAACATGAATATGAGTAGTGAAAGTTGATGGTATTCCAAGTAGGGCTGTAATTGCAGGCATACGTAAGAAATAACATGAGGAGTCCTATAATTAAAGCGGATAATAATTTACGTTAATACACAGTAGTTGCTCAAGCTTATCTAGAGAACAAGATCTTAGTAAGTATGTGAAGAACTTGTGACATAACTTTGTTGTTAATTGGATTTTATATTAGCTTTTGGAACGAAGCCTCTTTCCTATCTGGATAATTTCCCGTTATGGAAAAATTAAGACCAAAAAGTTGTAACGACACTTTTTACCCGGCTACGTCAGGTAAGGTAAGGTAATTAAGGGGGTAATGCTTTTGCTATAGTTATAAGCCTGAAGACAGCTGGTGAGCTCCAGGGTCCTCAAAAGGCCCCCTGACCGCAAAAGGACCCCATCCCCAAAAGGCCCCCGACCCCAAGAGGCCCTCCGACCCCATAAGGCCCCCCGACAGTGAGATGAGATGGGATGGGATCCGATATCGATAGCGATATGGATAGCTATAGCGATAGCAATAACGATACCTATAGCGATAGCGATAACGATATCTATAGCGATAGTGAACTTCGTTCCATCCGGTTGTCCCTTGACACCACTCAAGTTTTTTTACAATGTATAGGCCATAGGGTTAACTGCAAGCATGTCTCTTGGTAGGTGATGATACACCCTACGATGGGACGATCTTGTCTAGAAGATTCCTATTCACTCTTGACTTGAAGCTACTGTGACGTGATAGGTAGCAGCGACAGTGATTGGGTACCATTATTTTGTGGCAGAGGAAACACCTCGAGCGGATCCCAGGACTTGTGACTTTGGGAGTAGGTTTAAGGGATCCCTTTAGAATACCTTTGTAGGACACTAGCTACTCCTTTCGCATTAAATTCTCTTTTCAATGATCTTGCAAAACTACAGATTTCTCCGGGATAAAAGTAGTAGGTACACGATGCTCGAAGGTCCAAACTTTTTGTGCTTACAATAAAATCGGTTTAACCGTAAAAATGTAAAAGATAGACGGACTTTCACATTCATAATAATATAGGACATATTTAATAGTAAAATTAAGAACTGAATGAAAAAATCATCCTACAAAAAATTACTTTAATTGATAGTTTTAAATTTGTTTCGCTACATCTTGCAGTTATTGATTTGGAAATCTGTGGTATAGAAAATAATAAAACCGTTAAAATACCAATTAATCAAACGGGCTTTTATTTAAGTAATAAAATTTAATACTGAGGCTATTAAGCAAATAATACACGCTTCACTTTAAAAAACCAGACGTAGCTTTCTTTTCATGCAGGTATGTATATTAAACTTTCTAACTTAAATACTCAATTAGCAAATAATTGCAATTTCTTGAAGTCTCAGACTAATTACATAAGGACTAGTATCGCAATGAAATTCACGAACAAAATTCTCTGTATTTTTTTTAAGAAAACGAGCTTTGATTAGGTATATATCTAATACTAAACTAGAAGTTGTTGACCGTTATTTACACCATTCAACTACACAAATAGCTCTTTTTACGGAGATATTTAACCGACGAACACGATCACAACTATGAAACATGGATTGTATACAGCTTTTATAATCGCATTAGATCATTGATCATATACTTTGCATTAAAAGTAATGTCTAGCGAGGCATGTCTTTATTTAATTAGTCTGAAAAAAGAGCTATTTGTGTAGTTGAATGGTGTAAATAACGGTCAACAACTTCTAGTTTATTTTTATTTTTATTATTTTTATTATAAATAAATAATAATAAAAATAAACTAGAAGTTGTTGACCGTTATTTACACCATTCAACTACACAAATAGCTCTTTTTACGGAGATATTTAACCGACGAACACGATCACAACTATGAAACATGGATTGTATACAGCTTTTATAATCGCATTAGATCATTGATCATATACTTTGCATTAAAAGTAATGTCTAGCGAGGCATGTCTTTATTTAATTAGTCTGAGATTGACGTGGACCAAATAGGTACTGTATTTTATTATTTGAAAAGGTAAACGTTTTCTTTTATTTCTACTAACTTATTCCCTCCGGGATTTTATGTTTATATTGCACTATAAAAACCACATCGATTAAAGTTAGTGCTCTGCAATCAGCAGCCCGATATAGTTTTACGAGTGATAAAAATATGTCTATGGATATTTTTATTACTTTTGTCTATAACATTTAATGTACCTAATCATAAATGCACTTAACTTGCTCGATTTTTATATTTAAATAAACTAATGTACTCTCTCACAGTCGTTCCTTCATTACTGAAAATCGTGGTCCTGGTAAGATCCCAACCTCCTGCTGATTTAGCTATAAAAAATATAGTATACGCTAAAATAAAATATAGTCTTTTATGGAATAAGCAAACAATCGACATTTATTTAAAAAAAATCAATTTTTCGTTGCATTTTTCTAAAATAAATGTGTAAAATAAATAAATTAATTAAACAAATAAAAAAACCCGACTGCATAAAGTATAAAAAAAACTGAAAAGAAAAAAAACAAGCTCAGTCCAGAAGTGTAGAAAGCAATTAGAAAACAGTCGGGACCTTAGATATTGGATAGAATGATTTTCTTCTACATTATTTGATAGGTCCCGACTGTAAATTCACTTCACAAACCTGCTCGCACCTATAGTCATCCGCCTCGCGTATTTTGTATAGACAACTAATAAATAACGTTTTTTTAATTGTAGTTTTTTTTATACATGGACATGATATACCATTTTAGAATCCTCACAAAAAGCTCTTGAATTTGGTACCCATATTGCAATATTAGAAAAAATATTTTTTTTCTCCTCGAGTCTATAGCGTCTCATAGTCGTCTTGTTATTATTTTTTTAGTTTCACCTATCTAAGAACACTTAGGTTATTGAGACAAATCTAACGATATCCTAATTACGTAAATCCGTTCAGTGGTTTGGAAGATATGAGGTAATAAAGAATATTACATACATACATACATACATACATACATACATACAAACATACATACTAGATACGCGCGAAAAACATAACCCTTCTTGCAGTCGGGTAATAAGAGTGTGTATGCCTTTTTACATTTAATTTTTATATTTTTGAAAACCAAAGCAATTTTTTTCTCATTTGTTCGTTTAATGATTGGAACTCAGATAGACAAGTTCAGATAGACTATACGCTATTGCATGTCCAAAACTAATGTTCATTAAGTTTTAAAATTAAAATTTTGTTTGTTAGATTTCAGTTGCGAAAATTTAATATTTTTGCGTACTATATATTTCTTTAATAGTATATAGTACGCAGACACGAAATTTAGCACAATACTATGTATATAGTACGGTTGGCAATGTTAATCATCACTGCTGAACGAAGACCTTCTACAAGTGATTCCAAACACCATGTCATTGATACGCTCACATCCAACTCCTATCGTACACGTTTGCTAGTGTAGAGATATATATGAAGTTTCTTCTTCCCCAGGCCATCCGTAACATTCATCACGCCAGCGTTAGTGGTAGAGCGACACAGCGTGCGCGGGCGCACGCGCGAGCGGCCGCAGGAGTCGGCCACCGCTTGCCACTACACCGGGACGGTCAGGGGACAACCCGGCTCCGCGGTCGCTATCTCCGCCTGCGATGGCCTGGTAAGTGTTAATGCGGGTCTCGAAGGCCCAGATCTTCAACTGGCCCAGTCATCATCATTATCAACCCTTATTCGGCTCACTGAGCTTGAGTCTCCTCGAAGTCGAGTCCTCCTCGAGTCACCTCATATCCCAGTGGATATGACCTCGGTATGTGTGGCGACCCCGCACTAGTAAGCGCAGTGTTGGCCGACCCCCCACCAGGTTGACTGACGACATCGACCGAGTCGCAGGGATTCGCTGGATGCTGGCGGCTCAGTATCGTGATGTTTGGAAGTCCCTACAAAAAAAAGCCTATGACCTGCAGTGGACGTCCATTGGCTGATGTGATGTGTGATTTCAGTTGTGTACATTTTAAGAAATGAAATATAACGTGTCTCAAACGGTGAAGGAAAACATCGTGAGGGAACCTGCATAACAGAGAATCCGCATTGGGCCAGCCCTCTCATTCTGAGAGTAGAGTCGAGCTCAGCCGTGAGCCGAATATGGGCTGATAATGAACGAAGTACTCTGTCTGACATGATGTTATAGGAATAAAACATAATTAGGAAACCCAAAAGGATAGCAAAAAAACGAAAACCTCTAAATACTTAGGTATGAAAGCCAGCACAAAGTGGGATGCGCTAGGTATAGAATTATTACCTTCTTGAATTCCATAATTGAGTACAGTTTACTTATGATTGATTTGATCACCTGCATATTCAACTCCAAATAAAAGCGACTGAATAAAGTTTAAATTAATTGATTTTGTATACGCTGCAACGTATCAGGACATTATTCTTAGTAATCGAACAATCTGAATACCCTTCCATTATTCTTGCAAACATGCCAATTGGTACAAAAATACCAGCAAATCTAAACCGGCCCCACAGTTGTACTGATGCCTTCGTGCGTGCGGTCCGTGTAGGCAGAATTCTGAACACAAAATAAAAGCATCACATTTTATATTATCTACAACTTCGAATCGTTACTTTTATATTGACAGTTTTACAGATTATAAATAAACTAAGACGGATGAGCTTTTAGATTTAATATTGATACCAAACGAGTATAAGGCAGCCGTAATAATACAATGAATGGCTTAATAGGAATTTTTGTAATTGAGATGCTAAAAAAGTGTATTTTTTGCATTAACCGCCATAAAAGGCCGCTAACGGAATATTAAACATGTTTAATGATTTTAAGGCTCGTTTTAAAGGTATGTTTACGCTATATAAAGAGTTCCTGAGTCTTTTGCGTAAACGGTTATCAGATCGAGGAAATATTTGTATTGTTTTTGGGTATTGTAAAATTTTAATTAATACGGTAGTAGTAATATTTTTTTCGTTATTCTTATTATTCGTTTTACCAGAATATATAAAAACTTTAATTTAATATACAACATTATCTCTTTAATCAATATTTAGTTTTGGAATGCCAAATAATTCATCTTAACAATATTGTTTCTCAGTAGTAACCGCTGATTTAACCCTCATCTTCGACCCTATCAAATTTAACCTTCGCATAATAGAATTTTTGTAACATATATACGTCTTTGTCGTTTTTTAATACCTTTCAGTCGCGCGTTAAACGCAATCATGTTTTTTTGTTATTTTTTATGATTAAGAATTATGGACCTGTGGGTTGAAGCTTTTAATAATATTCATATTGCTTATGAATATCAATGCCAAGATTAAACTTATATTGGCTGGTTTTTTGTAATTCCTAATTATAGCTATTGAAGACTATCTATGATCATTTTTGTGAATGAACATTTTTGTAAGACAATATAAAAATACATCTTCACATCGTTATACTGCGTTTATATTCTAAGTTTTGCAACATAAGCCCGTTTAATTGATTTACGAGATAGCTGCGACGCCCACGGGATACGTTGGCGAAGTTATAATTAGTGTGAACCTATTTTGAATTTTATTAAGGGATATAATTAACTCATTCATCATAGTCACACTCACAATGACTATAAATTTTTAAATAAACGTCCAATACAGTATTATTTATTAGGTTTGAGTGGGCGCCCACCAGTTTCGTTCACCTGAACAGACGCTTTAGACTACAAAGCATTTTTCTCTACATCTGATAGCAATTGAATAAAAGTCTATACTAACATTTTCAACTCAAAGCAAGTTTAAAAAGACAGACAGACATTTTTTTATATCTACTCTCGTTTTATTTATATCTATGTCAATATAGATATGAAGATGCAAACTACAATATCGTCATCGTTATTAATTTTTTAATTGATTATGTTTTTAAGCCTCAATAGCTCAACGGTAAGAGCGGTCGGACTCATCACTGAAGGGTGGTGGTACCCACTCCTAGCACAGTCTTTCCCGACTAGTTGGAGGGGAATGGGAATATTGGTCATATTATAAAAAATATGGCGAATATTCTTTTAAAAAAAAAAAAAAAGTGATTAATTATGATTAATTATCTTTTTTATTATATTAATTATATTCAAACCTTCTCTAATCTGCTGCTGATAAAGCGATTAAAGTACTCTGTCTACCTATGTACAATAGATATACTTTAGTTGAAATCTTGGCCTTGATAATTTTCATTTAAAACATTTACATCATATAGTCACAGACAATGACAATTAAATTTTTCCAAGCAAAATCACAATTGCGTATCGTCATTAATATGTAGATAAGCTAAATCATAACATTCGGGACTTACAACTCGAGATTAGAGAATGATAAGTGTTGTGAATCGTTTATAGTAATTTAATTC
The DNA here is from genome assembly GCF_947172395.1 of Bicyclus anynana. Taxonomy (NCBI): domain Eukaryota; kingdom Metazoa; phylum Arthropoda; class Insecta; order Lepidoptera; family Nymphalidae; genus Bicyclus; species Bicyclus anynana. The sequence continues at coordinate 10,249,873 of NC_069099.1, read as the reverse complement.
AAATTTGTTTCAAGAAAAAAGAAACAAATTGCGATTACTCGTTGTTGGTATAATGTTCTTTATAATAAGAGGTTCGAAACCTGTTCACGTGATTCTTAAGAAGATAACGAATACTTAGTTACGACATAAATGTCTGGAAATAAAGGGTTACCGAAAAAAACAGAAAACGTTTATAGAAAATTAAATTCTTAATCGCAGACTTCACGGCTCCGAGAATGTTTGATCGTTATCAACATTCAAATGAACCTGACGACCGGATTTATACTTTTATTCTTACTTAGCTCACTTTCATGGTAAAAGAAGCTTCAAATTTTATTGTATTAAAGAGTACTTAAATACATTTAACCGAATACGTGGGTAGTGTTTACAGAGTCAGAGCTAATAGGAAGATAGATAGGTAGATACTTTTGGTCTTAGGTTATGTACCCGAGTACTCTTACAAATTGTTTTTGTTGTTTGAATATGGTGCTTCATTCATACACTTTTGGGGAGCATCTACACTTAATTTCGATCAAATCGATCATCCTTGCTTCTTCCATTCTTATCAATACTTTCATACTGGTTTGTATATTTTAGTACGTATAACCTGTCTTTTATTCAGAATGTCCTAGATTTGTCTACAATTTCTATTCATCCTTGTCTCATAAAACCCTTTTGTTAATTTTCTTTCATTCATCTCTACGTGCCCAATCATATACCTTTTTCGATTTTATCCACTGTCTTTTATACTTACAGTACTACTTATATATACTGACCATTTTGAGGCTCAGACAGTCACTTAAAGAGAATTTTTAACTGACTTCAAAAAAAGAAGGAAGTTTCTCAATTCGACCGTATCCTACTAATATTATAAACGCGAAAGATTGTATGGATGTTACAACATACATCCAATGTTTGGATGTTTGGATGTTTGTTACTTTTAACGCTGCTACTATTCAATCGATTTGGCTAAAATTTAGAATGGAAATGGATTTTACTCTGGATTAACACATAGGCTACTTTTTATCCCGAAAAAATCCATGGTTTCCCGAGATTTGCGAAAACTGATGATTTTAATGATATGAATGTTTGTTACTCTTTCACGCCTCGAGTACTTAACCGAATTAGCTAAAATTTTGTATTGAGATATATTATAGCATGGATTAACACATAAGCTACTTTTTATCCCGGAAAAATCCATGGTTCCCGAGGGATTTGTGAAAAACTAAATTCTAAGCGGACGAAGTCGCAGGCGTCCGCTAGTATACAATATTTTCTTAATTGATTATGGAATTATTTTTTTTAATATTTTCTTATTCTGATGTACGTATATGAGAGCGAATTTTCTGATTCAAATTGTTCGTAATTACCGAAGCGCCCTGACAAGTGCTATAACGTCTTTCATACACTTCAACGCCACTTGACCGGGCCACATCAACGCTCTCGAGTGTTTTTGTTTTATATCAATTATCAACACTCACTTCTACTGTAAATATTGTATAGAATTCGATTCGCCGTATTAAGGCCATTTGTATATGTTTTATTGTTTTGGGTTAGCTTGTAGATTTTTTATATTTTAACATTTATTGGAATAAACTATTTTAGTATCAAAGCCTCAATTTCTGTAGTTACGATTATGTAGCCGGAACTTGGCTTCAATCCTTATTCATCCTTACTCATTATCTTGAATTATTCGTTAAAACTACTTTAGTTTTTAAAAGGTAAAATACCTTTATTAAGCAATAGTACCTTTATTAAAATAAGTACATACCTTTAACAGTCCCTTATTATTAGTCAATATTAAAAAAGTGACAAGTAATTAAATAAAATAAGAGAGATTAATTTAGGTTGATTGTTAGTTATTGAAACTGTGTGCATCAAAAATTTAACTTATTCTGAATTTATTTAAAAGGGTAATAATTTATATTTTAAAACGATATAGGTAATAATTTATATTTTAAAACGATAGTTCTAGCTAACTATCATTTTATTATAAAAATGATTCATAATTATATCCCAACATTTTAAATACATAAGAGGTAATAAATTATTTTAACCAAGTCATAATTATTCCTGTTATCATTTCACAGAAAAGAATAGTTAGAAGTAAAATTTAAATAAAACCCACATTTAATTTATATTTTAGGAAATACGCTGAATATTAAAACACGCTTAATATGCGCGGTTTGAATAACTCGGATTAGGTTTTTTTTAAGCATAACACCTATTATTATTAATACCATGAGGCTACTAATTTGGTATCTTAATATTGGTATGTAATTGTTATACATATCATAGTTAATTAGGTAATTGTATTAAATTTAATAACATTAATATTACTAATCAATCCATTATACCATAAGCCCATGAAATATTCAAGAAATAGGTTCATATAGGTACATCTAGCCGAGCCGTGATAGCCCAGTGGATATGACCTCTGCCTCCGATTCTGGAGGGTGTTGGTTCGAATCCGGTCCGGGGCATGCACCTCCAACTTTTCAGTTGTGTGCATTTTAGGAAATTAAATATTACGTGTCTCAAACGGTGAAGGAAAACATCATGAGGAAACCTGCATACCAGAGAATTTTCTCAATTCTCGTTGTGTGTGAAGTCTGCCAATCCACTGGACTAATTGGCCTAACCCCTCTCATTCTGAGAGGAGACTCGAGCTCAGCGGTGAGCCTAATATGGATTGATAATGATGATGATGATAGGTATATCTAAAGCCTAAACTAACGAACTCACTCGTTATACACCTTTCATAAAAACAATGACTATTATTATGTAGATTATGATTAAGCATATCGTAGGCATGTTAGACACGTTCTACCGTATTAAAAACCATTGAAAGAGCTAGGTACCTATAGCTTGTAATTGACTTTCGCGGCCTTCCATCGCAAGGCCGGCGACATGCAGGCTGGGCCGACGGTCTCCGGTCGCTCAACTTAATAACAACGTAGATGAGGGCAGTAGATTGTTCCAACATGCAATTTCACATACGAGCGACCGTGCTAATCCTAAAACTGGTTACTCAATAGGATTAGCGGACGCCCGCAATTCCGTTCGCGTGATATTTTTGTTACGAATGCCTCGGAAACCAAAATTTTCGAAATAAAAAATTGAGAATGTTCTGCTCCAAAGTCCAATTTAACTTTATACCAAATTTCATCCAAAAAGATACAGTGGTTTAGCCGTGAAGGTGAACTGACAGACACCTACTTTCCGTCAGTTGCATGCACTTCGTAGATGCAGTAATGCTTTGTCTACCTCAAAGAGTCAATATAAACCCAAGGGTAATTTTACATTTTGATCAATTGTACGTATATTGCCTAACCTAGTTAAAACCCTTCTACACGCTAGTAATAGTATGGATTTGATATTGTAATATCGTAAAATAATTGGGTTATTCTATCACTGTAACATCAAGCGAGCGAGCGAGCTGATGTTAAGTGATTATTACCACTAATGTACACTAGCAAACCAAGAGGTCTTGGGTAATTAAGACAAGATGAAAAAAACAATATCGGAATTGCTTGCTCTATTACAGGAATAAGATTAGACGTAAAAGTACTCGGGTAGATCTCTTGTAGATTCAACGCACAAAGGAGAAAAATCTTTTCATAAATCATTTACAATTCACCAACAAACGGAACACGGAACAAACGGAACGGAACTTCACAAACGGATTGACATTAGAAGCAGATCGGTATCACAATTCACAAATCTCATTCACTCTGAATGCGCGGGCACTCCTACATTATTTTCATAATATTAAATTCTTGATTACAATCTTCGAAAGGTATCTAGTTTGTTTTCTATTTGCTGCTTATCAAATATAAATCATACGGCAATCATGCGATCACCGAGGTAAGAGTTATCATCCGGATGAAATAGTTTCTATTAGATTTGCGCAAAACCGCGTCGGCCTCTTTATCAATCAATTTATCTGACGTTACGGGCAAACAGCCGCGAGATTTGTTGACCTACTGGCTGCGAACCGGTTTGACACTTAACAGAGGATTCACAGTTTAGTGTTACGTTAGAAACTTTTGATTTTGTATACACTTACCCATTCAAAATAATTTCAGAATGGACTTATTTTAAGCACAAGTACTCGTACAATACTTGCATTTAAGACTATATAAAACAAGTAATTTGTTGTTAATTGACATTAGTGATAGCCCAGTGGATATGAGCTCTGTCTCCGATTCCGGAGGGTGTGTGAGTTGTGTGCATTTTAAGAAATTACATATCATGTGTCTCAAACGGTGAAGGAAACACATCGTGAGGAAACCTGCATACCAGGAAATTTTCTTAATTCTCTGCGTGTGTGAAGTCTGCCAATCCGCATTGGACCAGCCTGGTGGACTAATGGCCTAACCCCTCTCATTCTGAGAGGAGACTCGAGCTCAGCAGTGAGCCGAATATGGGTTGATAACGACAGATAACGACAACTGTATTAATATCTTGACTGAACTGGTAGCTGAAATAAAGCACATACTATTTAAAAGGGACATTTTCTGAGAGAATCTTTGGGTTCCTGAACATTATTTTTTTTAAATATAGGAGACATCATGCCAGGTAGTCAAGTCATTATTTACTCGTCTATAGATTGATTAATAGATATTTACATACTATTTTTTATTAAGAATAACATTTCCTTTATAGGCAGGTCAACTTCGAACGGAGCATGGCGAATATTGGATAGAGCCCTCAAAACACAAACCCACCGATGGATCACCAGGTCATCCACATATTATATTTAAGAGATCTGCCGTCGATAAAGTAAAGGCATTCCATAGAAGAAAAAGAGAAGTAGAACATGGGAGGAGCAACTCTTATACAAATTTAAGTAGCAATAATAACGAAAATAAAATGAAACAAAACTATAGAAGAGCCCAGAAAGAAATTAAAGATCGAAGACGACGTAAATTTTTAGAAGGTAGACGAAGACGACTAGAGGCTCTGAGGAATGATCCAGCAGCTTATAGGAGACATAAAAAGAGACTGCGAATGGAAGGAAGAAGATTGCAACCGTCGTCGGCATCGGCATCCTCATCAAGAAGTGTCTCTGTAGAAAATAGTAAATCGCTAGAACAGGGAGCGAAGGTTAAAAGTCGTCCGCATCACAAGCGAAAAAGAATTCAAAAGAATTGCGCTACCAAACAACCGTCTTACCAATGGAAAGAGAGAAATTTCAAAACGGAATCCGAAGATTCTAAAAAGGATCGAAATAATAAGGTAACTTTACAATATTACAATAAGTTTGATGATCTTTAAGACAACAATTATTTTATATCTTAAAGTGTTTAAGATTTGTTTGAGCAAAAGACAATATCCAATAAACATTCTGTATCATTAGTTGAGGAGCCAATAAAGCTAAATAGGTTGCGGGAACCTATTAGATTTGGTAGACTACATAATAAGAAAAATGTTATAATGTTTCCGTTCGCGGAAATCGCGGAAAATTGCGAATTACTAAACAACGTAAATTCTCTTAATTTTCGCTCGAATAAGATTTTCGAAATTCATACTTTTAGCTAGTAATTAGTACCTTACCGTAATTTGACGCGCTTATTGAGTATTTTTGACTACCTCTTTTTAATTTGGATGCCTAAAATCTCCTATACTAACAGCTAACACTTGTTGGAGGTACTCAACAACATACAATCTTTCCTTAATGGCCTCCGTTGCGCAGGGGTGTGTGCGGTGGATTTACAAGACGGAGATCTTGCATCCGATCTCCGCTGGGCCGATTGAGGTTTTCTTAATTGATCTAGGTCTGGGTGGTGTGAATCTTCGGCCGTGGCTAGTCACCAGCCTCCCGGCAAAGACGTACAAGTGACTTAGCGTACCGGTACGATGTCAAAGTCAAAGTCAAAGTCAAAATTCATTTATTTCAAATAGGCTTAGTTTACAAGCTCTTTCGAAACATCAGGTAATAATATTAAACTTAAGATAATGGTGATAATAATTATTCGAAAACTTAAAATTAAAGGTACAAGGGTTCCAAACGCGCCTTGGTCCGAGAAGAGCCCACAACAAACTCAGCCAGGTTTATCCTTTTTTAGTTTATCACCATTTAACAATAGGTATATAAGTAGACTGTCATGTAATACATTTCATTTCCAAGCAATTTTGTCGTGTACGTAATCATTGACACTATAATACGACTTTTCTATAAGCTTACGTTTAATAAAAACTGTCGTGTAGAAACCAAAAGGGGTCTGGATTCTTATCCTACTCCTAACAAGTTATCCAGCTTCCATCTTAGATTGTATCATCACTTACATCAAGGGATATTGTAGTCAAGGGCTAGCTTGTAGAGAATAAGAAAAATCCCCCATTGGACTCCCATACTATATAGTTTAGTGACGTAGTAATCGTGTTTCAGAAAAGCAACCGAAGTCAAGACAAGCAACAGAACAGACATAACGATCCATTGAAACGTGCACAACGCTCGGTCAGTAAACCGCGACACGTTGAAGTATTACTTGTCGCCGATAAGTCTATGACCGAGTTCCACAAACAAGGCGAATTGGAAAAGTATCTACTCACGATTATGAACATTGTAAGTATCAACACAATACATTCATATCGTTTATCAACATTGATAATACATTGTGTAATCGAATAATCGCAAACCTTATCTTGTACTCAATCAAGTAGTCAGTTTTGGCTTACAAGTGCTACTAAAAACATCTAAACACATGTCTAACCTGACTATAAAGAAAAACCTGGAATAAGGGCGCCTTATTTATTTTTTAGCAGTATGTGCACTCGTAGTTAGCATACTAGAGTCAGATTTTAGTTCCTTTATTTACGTCAACAAAGCGGATTTTTTTAATTTAGAATGAATACAATAAGGAACTTAAGCTAATTTATCAAAAATTTGCGAAATTATTATATACTCGCAGCTTATTGGATTTAGATATTATATGTATACTCTTATTAATCTAATCACGAAATCTCTACCGCTTTAACGTAGAAAAACGAAATTTGGAAGGCAGGTAATTCTTATATTTTACATATAAGGTACAATTTATGTCGTTGTTATAGACAGTAGACATCAACTAAAAATACATTTACGACAGGGCCGGATTATAGAGGTCTAATGGCGGACGAAGAATTGATAAGATTGCGTCGTCACTTAACATCAGACGAGATCGCTATCTTGTAATTGAATAAAAAGAAATTAAATATCGCTCTATATTTTTAGGTATCTTCACTGTACATGGATCCGTCGATAGGAAATTATATAAAGGTTGTCGTGGTGAAAATTGTACTCGTAGAAGAATATCGCGCAGCACCTGATTTGAACATTACGACGAATGCAGATGACACGCTGTCATCGTTTTGTCGCTGGCAACATCAGCTCAACCCTCAGAATGACAAAGATCCCCATCACCACGACGTGGCCATACTGGTCACGAGAGAGGACATCTGCAGCCAACACGACACTCCTTGTAGGTATGATATTGATTTTTTTTTATTACTTTCATTAACTCATTGTAGCCTAATCAGTTAATCACACGAAAAAACTTTTTTACTAATCTTCCTCAAAAACACTGTCATATTACTACTCCACAAACAAGCATTTTAGCCTCTAGGGGCTAAATAAATTTTGTTTTTTTTTTTTAATTTTTGTGTGCTACGATAAAAAAACGTTGGGTAGTAGTACATAATTGGAACGAAATGCAGCATTCTTGTCTGTGGAATGCGTAATTTTTTTTTATTTGATTTTTATTGAGATGCGAGCTGCGTTTGCAAAAAGAATTTCAACATTGAATACTGTACTGAAATATTTTATTTTCTCGCAATCGTAGTGAAAAGTAGATTTATATATAGCGGCCCTCACCTCGGCTCGTGACCTAAAACCATATACCTCGTATATAATCGGTTTTTAACCCCTTTAACAATCTACTATTAGGTATGTCTTTGAAACATGATCAATACTCTTTTCTCTCTAATTAAACGAAACGCCTGAGTTTGGATCGGACACTACAATAGTCCAGTAGCGATTGACCACAAGGGTCCATGCATTATTTGTAATGCATTTTGGATTTGGCTGTGACGTCTGTGCATTACATTGCATACATTTGCCAATGTCATACTTAACACTCAACGTGTTAAAACTATATCCAGCAGCTCCCTGTAATCCTTCATCATCAGTCGAAGTCGATCAACAGTGTGTTTTTCAGCAGTGGTACCCAACGTCCATGGACTCTCCGTAAACCTAACCGTTAACACTTCAGCTTTGCGACTAGCTAAGTACTTTTAAACAATAATATTTAATAAATTATAATATTACAACATATGAATAGATTCATGTTTTCCAGGTTAACGTACTTGTAACACTTAATTGGTATTTATTTAGCGTTCAATGTTTATCACTATTAATAGAAACGTAAGCACGTCCATTGACAAGTAAACTCGTATGCTTATTCTACTAAATGTTGACTTAAACATTATTCTATATAGATAGCCTACAAATAATCGCTGTAGCTACACGATAATTACTGCTGGGATATTCACTAACTTTGGTATATATAAACTACCTAATATAATTGACATCAAATTTATTCCAAGCGCATTTTTCGTATTCTGTTAAGTCCATATAATTGTATTTTTGTGTGCAATAAAGTATTTCTTCTTCTTCTTCTTCCATTGTTAACAAATATCACAGTGTCAACTGGCCAATATCCATTTCATACTCCAAGATATCCACGAAGGTTTGTCAGTTAACCACCATCAACCTATATTCGACTCACTGCTGAGCTCGAGTCTCCTCTCAGAATGAGAGGGGTTAGGCCAATAGTCCACCACGCTGCCCCAATGCGGATTAGCAGACTTCACATACGCAGAGAATGAAGAAAATTCTCTAGTATGCAGATTTCTCGTGCTCAATAGTCAACCGACTATGGTTTGTTAATGATGATGAAGTTAGTGATTTTTTTTTTTCTTTTTTTTTCTGGGAGGAAAAAATCCCTTCAGACTTCTGCCGGAAGGTAGGTCACTCCGATCCGACTTGCACGGACTAAAATAACCTCCCCAACTCCTCGATCAGCACGGAACCGCCTAGCTTCGTGCTGACCGATCAGGTATCGTTTCTCATACTCTCCCTTCTCCTGCCTTTCTCTTGCTTGTCTCCGTACCATTATTTTGCGGAGCATGTTCGCGTATTTGTTCCACACGTCTTCGCTCGCTAACATGCGAGCAACAAGTGTTTGCGCACTCAACTCTTCCACTCCCTTGGTCTATGCTCTGAAATCCGCACATCCCAGGCATTCAAATAAAGCGTGTCTTGGACTATCCTTCTCTCCGCAGAAATCCTTCTCCAAGTTAGTGAATAGGACGTAGTTACCGGTTACAGATCTATCCATCAGCCGCGGCAGCCACAGCGCGATTACTGTCAAAGTACACCGATGTTCAGAGAGGATGCATTAATCTTTGCTTTAACGATAAGTGGGTGGACGGACACTTTATTTTAATACCAAACAAATAGAATAGATTGAGTGGTAGTCATTTTAAAAGCATTATAGTAAATTGTTTGCTTAGAACAGCTTTTTTAAATCATATTTTAGAAGTTTTTTTATTCAATAACGAGTTAGCTTGATATAGAAATGGACTTACTTGGAATACAAGTTTATTCTGCCCATACCTCTGACGATTATACGCAGCATCGCGAAATCGCTTGGTTATGTCTTTGCTTGTAGGATAGTCACTAGCAAAGACCAAACTTGAGCAAATTAAAAAAAAAACTGCGTCAAATAAGTCGCAAAATGTTACTATACAAAACGATTCTTTCAATAACACTAAGATAATATATGTATTAGGAAAAGCTAAAGATACTACTATAATTGATATTAGCAATATTTTTTGCAATCTCGAGACAAGGTCAATGGCAGGAGCGCGCGTCTGGCGAGTCAATAGAGTGGTGGTGAGTAACTCGCGCCGAAATAGAACACTTTCAGATGTTGCGCTTGCGAGCCTCATCACCTGGAGCCGCCTTCATATGGCAACTTATCTTACAATACCGAATCATCCTAAACAAAATATTATAATTACGTATAGCCGTGATAGCCCATAGTTAGCGACCAACGCTAACTATGGGCCTCATAAGAAGGCTCAGAGTCACACAGCGGGCGATGGAACGAGCTATGTTAGGAGTATCTCTGCGTGATCGAATCAGAAATGAGGAGATCCGCAGAAGAACCAAAGACACCGACATAGCTCAACGAGTTGCGAAGCTAAAGTGGCAATGGGCAGGGCACATAGTTCGAAGAGCCAATGGACGTTGGGGTCCCAAAGTGCTGGATTGGCGACCCCGCACTGGTAAGCGCAGTGTTGGCCGACCCCCAGGTGGACTGACAACATCAAGCGAGTCGCAGGGTCGTTTTAGTTGTGTGCATTTTATGAAATTAAATATCACCTGTCTCAAACGGTGAAGGAAAAACATCGTGAGGAAACCTGCATATCAGATAATTTTCTTAAATCTCTGCGTGTGTGAAGTCTGCCAATCCGCATTGGGCCAGCGTGGTGGACTATTGGCCTAACCCCTATCATTCTGAGAGGAGACTCGATCTCAGCAGTGAGCCAAATATGGGTTTATAATGATGATGTATACCTATCTACTGGATGCTCGGGAGATTGGGATTTCCCATAACTTCTAGGTGTTGACGAGTCCACTTATAGGACCCGAACTGCATAATTAATATTTTTTTTATGTTTTCATACAAAGTAATTCAAATAATTCCGACTATCCATGTAACACACGCTATTATCTAACCTTGCATTTTAAAATACGTAAAACTTGGCTACGTCATAATTATAAGGATGCGTATAAGGGACACAAATATTATTTACCTCTAAAATATTAATTTTAAGAGATGATGACAGTTTTCTTTTAAATTGTATATAAATTAGGAGAATGCTAATAGTAAAGCAACTCTGTAAAAGTAACAGGGTATCTGCGATTATTACATTCGGAGCTACAAGGATTTAAAGGTCAGATTTTTAATAGATGTTGAAATTTTATAATCTTATTTAATTTGCAAACATCCAGACAATCTTTGTTTTTTACATATTAATTAGTTAATATTGACCTTATTTACCCGAATATCTCATAAAAATCAATATATTCAGACTTAGTCATCATCCCAATTTCCTTTTATCTCTTTGACCTCAATATTCATCCAACTTGAACCCAGTTACCATCGAATAAGCTAACTACTATCAGACTTGAAATGGTATTACAAGTAAAAGCAGACATCGTAGTTGGACAAAACTACTTAATTTACCTTTAACAATAATATGATCATTATTCTAATAGGTTCCTTATTAGGGAGTAGTGGCATAAATGGAAAGCTTGGACATTGAACTTTAGAAACATAGAGCAAAGGTAATATAATTTCTTCTTTGTCTATGATATTTATTAAATACTTATCGTGAATGATACACACTCTATTTTAGTAGTTAAACATATTGGTGGGATAGAAATCTTTATATCATAATAAAAAATGATACCCTCATTACGTTTACTTCTACTTAAAGACGCTGGTCTCCCTGTCTTGAGCGAATACGACAAGAGTCCGCTCCTAACGCAGTCTTTTCCGACTACTTGAAGGGGAAGGGAAATATTGGTCAGAATTCAAAAATATGGCAAATTAATATTTTTCAAAGCATTTTAGGATCTTTTTTTTATTTTCTCCGAATCACTAATAGTCTAAGATCCGGCATTAGAAATGTATACCCTCATCTGTTATTTAATAATGATAAGAAATATATGATAGACTAGCGGACGCCCGCGACTTCGTCCGCGTAAAAATTGATGTAAACTTCTCTACCTCTACCTTACCCTGCTCGTAAACCTACCCAACCCTACCCTACCCTACCCTACCCCTACCTTACTCCTACCCTACCGCTAACGCTATCCCTTCCCTCCCCCCACCTTACCCTACCCTAACCCTACCCGTAACCTATCCATACCCTATCCTATCCTACCCCTAATCTACCCCTACCCTACCCCTACCTTACTCCTACCCTACCACTAACCCTAACCCTTCTCTACCCCTACCTTATCCCTACCCTAACCCTACCCTACCCGTATCCTACCTCTACCCTACCCGTACCCTACCCCTACCCTACCCGTACCCTACCCCCACCCTACCCTACCCTATACGTTCCATATCCTTCCCCTACCTCTACCTTGCCCCTACCCTACACTACCCCTACCTTATCCGTACCCTACCCTACCCTACCCTACACTTTCCCTAAATTACCCCTACCCTACCTCTATCCTACCCCTTCCCTACCCTCAGCAAAATTGGTCCAGCCTTTTGTGCGTGGTGCTATGACCAAAAGACTATAATTTCCCAAGCGACTTCTATGCTAATACTATAAAGAGGTAAAGTTTGTGTGGTTGTCGGTGGTAATCTCTGGATCTACTGGACCGATTTGGAAAATTCTTTTACCAATAGAAAGCTACATTATTTGCGAGTGTCATAGGCTATGTTTGGTCCTCATATTCATACGGGAACGGGAACCACGTAATTGAAACCGCGGGGCGTCATATAGCGGCATTTCTGCGACTTTCAGAAATTTTGTATTATCTCCGAAACTATATAACTAATTAACATACTGTAACTCTTATCTCTATAATATCCTTGTGATTATTAAATCATTTATTTTGATAAGGATTTAAGTTAGTTGTGTAAATAATGACGTAAACCTTAGTTTAAAATTTAAATAATTTATTAAAGTACTAAAGGTACTATATCTGCTAAAATATAAAAGATTGATATATGGTGTCGCGGACTTTTTTGTAGAACTTTTAAAGGTTCAAAAAGCCTCCATACATTTATTTCAGTTATACGCAATGGTTGAGGCAGCGCATGCGAATAAGTAAGTTTTTCGGTCTGACCTGTAAGAGGAAACCCGCGATATCTCAGTAGTTATATATGATAGAAATATAAAATATAGCCTATAGCACTCCCCGATAACGTAGCATTCTACTGGTGAAAGAATTTTTAAAATCGATCCAGTAGTTCCGAAGATTACCCCATTTCAAAAAATTGTTACAAACTTACAAACTTACAAACTTTACCTCTTTATAATATTAGTATAGATAATATTCACAATGACATTGCTGTCTGTCTGCCTGTCTGTATGTTTGTTATAAAAAACAAAAACTACTCGACGGTTTTTAATGAAACTTGGCGAAATTTTTCTTCATACTGATGTGCAGGTTATAGTATACTTTTCATCACGCTACAATCAATAGGAGCAAAGCAGTGAAGGGATGTGGATTCCAATGTGTGGAAAACGGGAGAAGTTACTCCATTTTTACAGCGATACTATGTAAGGGCCGGAGGTCTGAGGGCGGACGAAGTCGCAGGCGTCCGCTAGTATAAAATAAACGTAAGATGAAAATGAAAAGCAAGAAATGTAAAGATGTTAGATATTTTACAAAACGTAAAGTTATAATTATGTTAATCACGTCCACGTGGTATTGATAGCCGTTTTGGAATAAAAATAAACGATCTCTCTTTTCATTTGAAGAGCCAATTATCCACGGTGTCATTTAGGATTTTTTGCGCCGATTTGACATGGCCCCAGGGCAAGTCTGAATGACGTTTTGACAATGTACTAAACAAATTTTGAAGAGACGGCTCAGACGTTTGATTCTTGATATCATAAATTTTATACAGATTTTATTGCCATTCATGGTTGTGCCACTGGACGTTTAACTACCTAACTTACGAATTTGTTAGCACACGTCACGTAATTTCAGTGTAGATTTTTGGTCTGCGTCATAGGCATAGATTTGCTTTTTTGAAAAGAAAATAAACCCAATTAGGCCTATTTGCTTATGTACATCGTTACTCTAAATAGATCCTGATCCCGGTCATTCTCACATCTAATAATGATCGTCGCAGAGTCAAAATAATACATGCATGGTAGATCACTCCTGTAAAGAGAGAGGATTGACCCTGTAGTGGTTGATAATGATGATAAACTTATAACTTACAATAATTATAACCGAGTTCGTCCATTAAATAATTCAACGGTAATGTATTTCACATCATTACCAAAATATTCATTCAAGTACGCAAGACTCCATTAATATGTGGTGCCTATTATATTTTTTTGCTTATATTTGCAAATGGCTAACAACTGGTCGCGGTCAGCGGTCACTTCAAAGTGCCGACATTAAGGCCAAGGATGGCGGCTATATACAAAATGGGCATTCACAATTTTAACAAAAGCCTATAAGCATATAGCGTTACATAATTACAAGCGATTTTCGTTCAGGCTAGGGTTGCTAACATTTTTTCAGAAAAATGTGTATTTTTTTCAGATAATACTTAAATAAAATATAGTATTTTATGGAATAAGCAAAAGTCGACATTTATTTTTACTCATACACACACTGGTTGGTTTGGTGTTTTTACATATATAATTTTAAAAAAAAGCAATTTTTTTAATTAGTTTTTATAGAACTAAACAAGTTCGAATAGGCTAGACGCTATTGCATTTGTCAAAAACTAATTTTCATGAAGTTTAAAATGATTTTTTTTTTGTTAGATTTCAGTGTTGAAAACATAGTATTTTTGCGTAATATATATTTTTTCAACAGTATATAGTACGCTGATCCGAAATATAGTACAATACTATTTATTAAAGTACGGTTGGCAACCCTAGTTCAGGCCGAATGTTGCGTGTTACACAACGCCCGCCCATTACCAACATACCTGTTCAAACACTTCAACGGGATGAGTAACAGAAGATATACTTAGCCGCGTAATTATTTATAGTAAATTACAAATGTTTTCTACACACAAAGTATTTAAAACTCACCTAGATGCAGTTAACGCGGTGTTTCAACAAAACACTCCGGTAGCACTAGAGCGGCGGTTGATGCAAAACAGACGTAACATATATTTAGCAGCTATCCATTTCCTATCCGACAACGCGCTTATTTATTTGAAATCGAATTGAAGGTTGTGATAAAAAATACGTACAAATTTATCTTGTTTTTTTATCTCAGCGAACGTAGGCTCGCCGTAAATCAATGCGGAGGTATGATTCCTACACAGGACATGTTTTCTACCGAAACCAGTGTATAATTAATGCAATGAGGAAGCCCATTGCGTTCGGAAAACGGTACAAACGAGTAGTCGAACGTTCGTGGAAGGCGGCAATCAAAAGACAATGAGACTGGTGATAACGGTGTCGGGCCCCAGGCGGGTTCCAGAATCTCAATGATGTACGTGCATTGAAATTGCCGAATTGTACAAAAATGACACATGTCAAAATTTAAACATTCTTACATCTTCACAATGCAAACAAAATTAATGCCATTGCCAATGCCGATCGTCTTTCCATTTAAGTTGAGATGCGAGTTTTATGTTAACTGTATTCAAGTGCTTCATTTTACATTAATATAATTTTAACGTCATCGCAATGCCAAAAAATTCATTTCACCGCGGCTAGTTGACTCGAAGGGCTGGCTCATTTTTTGCGCAATGGATCAGCCTGGCTGTCCAGCGCGGAAATGCAGCCAGTATTCTCACCACCATTCCACGTGGGCATGATTTGTATAGTTATTAGGATAAGTTCCGTATTGTAGGTATTCTTTCTCAATAAAAAATAAATAACATTATGAATGATAATAATTTACACAGGTGTATTTAATGTAATATACTCGCAGTAGGTATATTTTTTTAACTATTATAGATACGCACCCAATAAACAGATGGGTGAAGATTTCTAATTCGGATCTCAGACTATTTGCTCCGTTCTTCAGAAACTGAAGTTTTATGGTCCTTCTTTATTTAAATATTTGGATTTGTTAATGTTAAGGTATTTCCGCGATTCACCTTCACCTTAAAATAATATTATTACCTTATTTACAAATGATCGGAGCAGCGACGCGGACGCGCGCGCCGCCGCGCAGTCTGCGTGTCGCTCGCCCACTTATCTCACCTCTGCCTTATGCCGCATCCACACTATGCTAGTAACACTGCCGCTCGCGCTGCTTAGATGCTACCCTGTCTTGTGTATCTATTTAAATAAATAGATATTATAAATGACCTGCCAAGTGCGAGTCAGACTCGCGCACGTAGGGTTCCGTACCATTTATCTATGAAAACAGCAAAAAAACACATTGTATGTGAGTCATCTTAAATATTTATTATTTTTTAGTATAATTATTGTTATAGAGGCAAAAGATATACAATATCAGCTGTAAAAATTTCAACTGTCTAACTATTACGGTTCGTTAGTAAGACGGTGACAGACGGACAGCGGAGTCTTAGTAATGGTACCCTATTACATTTTTGATGGGTTGGAATCCCAACAATGCCCTCTTTTTCTTTTTTAAGACCTTTCACGTCTAGTGGTGCATAGGGCCGAAACTATTATGGGTCGGCCTGCATAATTTAGCGCAGTACAGACCCAGAATTTTATATGACAACATAATACATGTTTGTTTCTATGACAACATAATACATTCACTTTCAAATTTGAATAAGACACGTTATCGGCGAAAAGTTCGTCGACGTTTCTATGACAACATAAAACATTAACATTCATATTTGAATAAGACTGTGGATTGCTTCCAAGTAGCCTTTGGCCTGTCATGTCTTTACTTGCCTCGTCTAGGATACCACTTGAAGGTCTCCTGTCTTCGGGCCAATCCAATTCCATTTTCTGCGTTTTACTGTACAATAATAGAGGGTTCCCGAGGGTCCAGAGTTCACTATTGGAAACACACACACTGCTCTACTCTCGCTCCAAACTGACAAAATAGGGATCGGTGGGCAGGACGAGCGGTAAGAATAGCGGCAGGACGATAACGTTGCCACACTACATCTCTGCTTACTTACCTCGCTACTTACCGCGCCACTCGTATAGTTTGTGGCAGACCTATTACGTTCGCACTTCACAAACCTTTTATATAAGCCTGCGGTCGTATTCAATTCAGATTGCAATTTAATTCACATTATTATCATAGCAGATTGTATGTTACCCAATACGTTGGTTTTCAATTCAAATTATTACAAAGTGGTATTAATTAAACTAAATGAGATTTTATGTGTGAATAACATTCGGATGGACATTTTGTTACATATTTATAAGAATATTATAGCATTTTATTGGTTATTTGTAAAAATTCAATTTACATTACAAAATAAGAAATTTTAAGTGAGAATAAACTTGACGTTTTGAAAGAGCTTTTGTATCGAAACTATACCTACTTGAAAGAATTTAGATCATTTGAGAATCTGTAGGAAATGTAGCATAAATACCTTACAAACTTTAAAGTGTTTTTTATTTCACTTTAATTGATTATGAAACACGGCGAAAACTCACGTGATATTAGGGCGAAGTATGCCCGACTAGTTTCGAACCCAAACGGGGCCCTTAGTCATGAGCTAATTCTTGCAACGCGGCATGATCCAAACTGGTTTGACCAAACTCAGTTTAGTATGCCCAACTAGTTTCGAACCCATACGGGGCCCTTAGCCATGAGCTGGTTCCTGCAAACTGGAACTGAGTCTCCAAACTTAGTTTGGATCGTGCCGCGTTGCAAGAACTATCTCATGACTAACAGCCAATTTCTTCATCAAAGCTAAAGTAACAGTAAAAGTAGTAAGTAGTAAAGAAGACTTTATTTTTCAGTGAATAAGACCGTCACTTTGGATTAATGACGTTACTTTGACTGTTACTTGCGATGAGGAAACTTTCCGTAAGGGTATGGGTTCTAAACTAGTTCGACGGCCTCCGTGGCGCAGTTTTATGCGCGGTGGATTTACAAGACGGAGGTCCTGGGTTCGATCCCCGGCTGGGCAGATTGAGATTTTCTTAATTTGTCCAGGTCTGGCTGGTGGGAGGCTTCGGCCGTGGCTAGTTACCACCCTACCGGCAAAGACGTACCGCCAAGCGATTTAGCGTTCCGGTACGATGCCGTGTAGATACCGAAAGGGGTGTGGATTTTCATCCTCCTCCGAACAAGTTAGCCCGCTTCCATCTTAGACCACATCATCACTTACCATCAGGTGAGATTGTAGTCAAGGGCTAACTTGTAAAGAATAAAAAAAAATAATAAAAAAAGTTCGTTTCACTCTTGAAAGTTTGCCGCGATTCACGATAATAGTACGTATTATGAACGTCATACAGGCGACTGTCACCGTCACTGCTATCTGAAAAACACTTTAGCTGTTTCCTGTTTGCATAAGCACAAAATAACGACAAAGCTCCAGTAGTATTAATTAAAGTAAAAAGTTTCGAGCGGTATGTTTATTAGATGTATTTTTAAAGAAGCGAACTTTAAAAAACTAAAATCGATAAATATCGCCTTTATCTCGAGGAAATTGAAAGAGGTGCCCGCTCGCGTGTATCAAAGGCAGGTAATATATTGTTCACGGCTATGTTATCTGATTTTAGGTGCAAAAATAATTGCGTCCGGTGCAATATTCTTTGTTACAAAGAACCAAAGAGTATAAGTATAGTGTGAACATTATTTAACCCCTTGACAGCAGCGTTATAGGTCCAAACCAAAGTAACATTTTACTCCGCAACTATACTCAGAGGCACAATTATCCGCCAACTTTAGTATGACGCGAGTATATTAAGGTGGGCGGATAATAGTCATCATTATCAACCCATATTCGGCTCACTGCTGAGCTCGAGTCCCCTCTCAGAATGAGAGGGGTTAGGTTAGGTCTATAGTCCAATGCCAATTAGGCCAGCGGCCCAATTGGCAGACGTCACACACGCAGAGAATTAAGAAAATTCTCTGATATGCAGGTTTCCTCACGATGTTTTCCTTCTCCGTTTGAGACACGTGATATTTAATTTCTTAAAATACACACAACTGAAAAGTTGGAGGCATGCCCCGAACTGTCAGGTCATATCCACTGGGCTATTACCGCTTGTGGATAATTGTGCCTCTGATTATATTTAGTCGCTTAAATTGTAAATCGATTGGGAGAGAGCATATTAGGTAGGTACATCCGGACGTGAGGAAAAAATGCCTAGTATTTCATAGATCGACCCTGGATTCGAACCCAGAACCTCGTGTTCCTAACTGTTATCACTGTACCATCGAGGCACAGGAAAACATATTTACTATTTAGTCTTGTCATATAAATGCATTAACTTAATGTGCAATCAAGTATAAAAAAGTTCTATACGATAATGATATACACATATGTTGATCTGCTACCATATTATGCATTTATTTAATTTTTTACCTTGAATTGTTAATACATGTTTCCTGGAAGGTTTAAAGTTAATATTGCTCTGATGTGTGTTTCTAGTAGTTGTATAATCTTCAAGCAAAAAAAAATAGAAATAGAATTAAAATAAAAAAAAAAAAAAAAAAAATAGTTTATTTCAGTAACATCAATCGAATAACAAATAATTAAAGGCTAGAGTCTTCTTTTAAGAGTTGTACACTTTTAAGAGCTGTGTGTGACAGAAGGCTCCGCTCTTCCATAACAAGCCGTAATGAGACATATTTAAAATTAATCATAGTGGGTAGGTATAAATAAAACTAAAAACAACAAAAATAGTCAACGTTTCAATAAAAATAATTTTGTAATGACTTAGAATCACTTTAGAATACCTGAGTCCATAGGTAATGGACTTTCTTTCTGCTCTAAACGTTCGCCGGTGTACAAAAACGCCGAAGTAAATTGAAGCTGTATTATTTGTTTTTGTATTATTTTTTTCTGTTACCAACAAACTTTCTGCTGTGTTTATTGTTGTAATCATACTATATGTATGGAATTGCGATGGAGTTCTAGGAGTACTGCGGTTTTAGGTACTATCTATCTATTTTATTAGGTTACTAGCAGACCTCGCGGTTTCACAGGTGTTAATCCCATTTCCGTGGGAGTACGGAGATAAAATATAGCCTATGTTACGCCCTGACAATGTAGCTTTCTATTGGTGAAAGAATTTTTCGAATTGGTTTAGTAGTTTTTGAGTTTATTCATTACTTACACAAATATATTACCTCTTTATAAAATTTGTGTAGGTTTTTTTTGTTTATAAAACATCAGCATACTTCTTGATAACTCAACAATCTCGACTCTTTTTCTGACTTCTCGACTTTTTTTTAATTTAGAAATTAATCAATACAGGACATCTGTAGGGTCTGCTAGTATTTATCAAATAAGCATGCACAACAAGTATTAGCAATAAAACTGCTTTGTTGCGAGTTTATATTATTCAAGTTTTTATTTCCCTTCCATACAAATTGCACATTTGTGGCGCTACGAATATCTAATTTCTGCATACAATACTTTATGCAACTTACTCATACATAGCGGGCCCTTTGTTTTTTTTTTTGTCTTTTTCCGTGCGGAAAACGGTTCTTTACAACAATAAAAACAAAGCAATATATTGACCCAAACCAGCTATCATGCTTATGAAGTAACGCAAGATATCGTTTTCTGAAATTATTAATGCGACGTCACATCTTTCGATTTACAAATATAATACAAACACGGGTATGAGTGTGTTGATGTGAAAATAAATAAATTATATATAAAATGTCATCGTATGTAAATATTATAGGCACTTATGTAGGGACTGTGCATTATATGGACGTAAGTACTTCATGTTTAATTTAAATCACTACAAGTTTTTTAAGCAGAAGTATTTAATATTTATATTATTTGTTTATTAATAAACACATTATATCAGTCACTATTCAGTGCGTCTATGAAGAGAAAGACTTGATATTTCCCTTCGTGTATGAAGTACTTACACAATCAGTGTATGAATTTGTTGATGTGAAAATAATTTTGAATGATTCGAAAACAATTATTATACAGCTTAGAGATCCCATGTAAATACAGGCATAACACTCGTACTTACGTAGGTACATCATGTTTATTTTAAATTAATACAAGATTTTTAACCTGAAGTATTTAATATTTATATAATTTGAAGATTAATAAACGCAAGATTTAACCTTCAGTGCAGCTATGAAGAGAAAGACGTGATGTTTTACTCCATAGACACATGATAAACAGACAGTGTATAAATGGGTTGATGTGAAAATAATTTACATAGAGATCGTATGTAAATATAAGTACCTACAGAGTACACTAGTACTTACGTACTTCATGTTTAATTTAAATCATTACAAGCTTTTTAATCAGAAGTATATTTATATTACTTGCTTATGAATAAACGCAAGATGTAACCTTCAGTGCATTTATGAAAGGGAAGACGTGATGTTTTACTCCATAGACACATGATAAACAAACAGTATATGAATGGGTTGATGTGAAAATAATTGTAAATATTTTGTTGTGAAAACAATTTACATAGAGATCGTATGTAAATATAAGTACCTGCAGAGAGCAGTACACTTGTACTTACGTACTTCATGTATAATTTAAATAATTACAAGTTTTTTTATCAAAAGTATATTTATATTACTTGCTTATGAATAAACGCAAGATGTAACCTTCAGTACAGCTATGAAGGGGAAGACGTGATGTTTTACTCCATAGACACATGATAAACAAACAGTGTATGAATGAGTTGATGTGAAAATAATTGTAAATATTTTGATGTGAAAACAATTTACATAGAGATCGTATGTAAATGTAAGTACCTGCAGAGAGCAGTACACTCGTACTTACATACTTCATGTTTAATTTAAATCACTACAAGTTTTTTAAGCAGAAGTATTTATGCGGCGCGCGTGCTAAGTGTGCCGGTACACCAGACGGTTGTCAAAATACACGCTCTCAATATTTCAATGGGTCGCGCTCGAAACTGGAATTCCTTTGGAATACGCCGCGCGTCGTCGCCGAAGTGTGGAATAAAATTTACTTAGTCGGCACCTTTACATAGGATTATGCACTGTGTACTCTACACCCATGGTGTTAAGTAGGTATCGGACTAATATCATAAAACAGCGGACGCCCGCGACTTCGACCGCGTGGAATTCAGTTTCTCACAAATCGTAAGAAGTTTAATTAATTTCAAAACACACTAGTAATTTTTATTCAGACTCAAACCTTAATTGACGACGACATAAAACGTAGTCTTAAATCAAAATGTTAAATCATTAAAGCGTAATTATTGTGATTGCATCTCGAATATTACGTTTGATTGCTTCTACATTGCACTGGCAAATTACGCGTGTCTAAATATGAAGGTGAGTGCCTTAAATAATAGCTATTGACATATACATCTACGAGTACGTCTAGGTATATCATAATAATAATAATAATAATAGCCTTTATTAAACAATCACAAATATCTTAAAATTATTTACAAAATTTATTTGATTGACACCGGCGTGTTGAGATTGTCGTGCTTTACAGCATAGGCCTCCCCTAGAGCCCGCCACACTGATCGGTTATTTGCTTGTCTATTCCAAGTGACACCTGCTATTTTTCTGACATCGTCCTCCCATCTACGACGCTGTCTTCCTCTGTTTCTTTTCTGGTGCCTTGGGCACCAAGCTGTTATGTCTCTTGACCATTTATCCTTCTCACTTCCATTTCAATGCAGTAGGTATATCATACATATTACTATAGCTTGGTAACTTCGTTCGTAACACTTACGAACGTTCGTAACAATTTAATCAGTTCAGGGTGTAATTTCTTTAAAAAATAATAACCTCATTGAAGCGCCTATTAAATTCATAAACAATATTATAAACCCGTCTGGTAGATCCATAGATAAGTATGTTCAAACAAACATCAAAATATTCTATTCAGGTTTAATATAGCATTTGCTAAGTATATACCTAGCTTTCAAATCACACCTCAATATAATAGACATCAACGCGTGTCCATTATTCATTACGTTACATTTCTAGTGACGGGTTGTTACAACAATAATATTCCTACCACAACTTATAAGGAGAACTGAAATATATTAAGCTGTTCCCTTTTGTTTCTTAATTAATTGGAACACGTGTACAAACTGATAAACCGCAAACGCTTGAAATGATTACCGATGTTCAAAGCCTTTTTTGTGTAGTTACGAGTGTAGTAGTTTACCGTAGTATGTTTGTTTACTCGAGTATATTGAATTTATTTGAAGGAATTTATAGAGCTTTTCGCCGGCTTCCGTGTGAGTCAGCGCCGTGTATATTATTAGCCGCCTATTCCCGGCCGCGTCTGCGCCGGCCGCTCGCTACTAACTGCCTTAGAACGCGTTCACATTTTGTATTGGCTTTGAACGTTTAAGTATTCTTTTTTACCCGACTGTAGCGATGCTCAAATTGACTGTTGTGTGTGTGCTCTGTATGTATGTTTAAAGTATATACTTATGTAACAATGTCTACATGTTGTATGTCCATTCCTACGTTCCTTAGTAACTATTCAGCCTCTCAACCGATTTTGATAATTGATACTTTAATTTAATAATTTAGTTATTGGATACTAGCCGACACCCGAACTTCGTCCGCATGGAATTTAGTTTTTCGCAAATCCCTCGGGAACCATGCATTTTTGCGGGATAAAAAGTAGCCTATGTGTTAATATAGAGTAAAATGTATTTCCATTCTAAGCCATTTAATTTTTTATTTTTTTATTTCTAAGCCATTTAATTTAATTTAGAAAAATCGCTTTCGCGGCGTTATAGAGTAACAAACATCCAAACATCCATACAAACTTTCGCGTTTATAATATTAGTAGGATGTTTAAAAATTCGCAAATTATTGTTTATGTACTCACGAGTCTATTTTATAATCTAATTCTTCTTCACAACACGTTTTATGTTCTTCAACTCCCTTGACTGTTTTCTCAATTGATGCTGAGTGAAGATGCAGTCTAAGCAGATCGCGACAACTTATAAGGCTGTATATTTATTAATTACGATTAAATAGAGTAGGTTTAACGAGTAAAAAACAATAATACAAAGCAATCTCACATTCGCATTAATATTATCAATTAAAATAACTGCTATTTGTATTGAGATTTCATCAAAGTCTCAATTTTTCATCAATAATACAGTCAATGGTCGTTGTGCGAGTAAAAGTAAAATTTCTAAATGTTAAACTTATTCCTCACATTGAACTAGCCGAGAAAAAATTGACCTCACTTAAAAGAGATAACGTCGTATGTTTATACAAGGCTGTCACCAATGTTCACGGCTAAAGTTTTCATCAAACAGTAATGCAATCACTGACAGGAGGCTCGACAGAAGGTTGGCAACGTCTACCAACTTTGACCATTTGTCACAAACCAGATCACATTGCAATGTTGATACGCGTCGTGCCTGTCTGTTCCGATATCGAGACGTCACGATTTGTACAACATGAGATGCGAAATAGAAATTATATCAAGATTGACATGTCATAAGATAAAGTTCGAATATTGAAACTCGATTAAAACATTTCTTCCAGAAAACTGTTTCTAAGTCTATTTCTCTAGCCTATATGTTAATCCATGCTATAATATATCTCAATACCAAACTTCAGCTAATTCGGTTAAGTAATCGAGGCGTGAAAGAGTAACAAACATTCATATCATTAAAATCATCAGTTTTCGCAAATCTCGGAAAACCATGGATTTTTCGGGATAAAAAGTAGCCTATATGTTAATCCAGAGTAAAATCCATTTCCATCCCAAATTTTAGCCAAATCGCTTCAGTAGCAGCGGCGTTATAGAGTAACAAACATCAAAACATCCAAACGTACATCCAAACATCCATACAAACTTTCGCGTTTATAATATTAGTACGATCATACGCATTTACGTCTAGTAGTTGTGGAACAAGCTATACAGTAGAAGAAAGATTTACAATGAAGATTATAGGAGCAGAAAACGATAATGAAGCTTAGGAAATGTGGTTGATATCCAGGCGTCCCTAAACGTTTCTTATTAGAACTGCTAAAGTATGGAACACCCTTCCGGTGTCTGTGTTTTTTTCTGCAATCTAAACCCCTTCGAGCCACTTTCTAGGCAAGTGCGTCTCATCCTAGACCTCATCTTTGCACTCATGGACAGTGCCAATTATAGTATAACACATCTAATTTAAAATCCAGTTGTTGCTACTCATTTTAAGCCATTTATATGCCACTATTAAGAAACCGAGAACCATGATAGCCCAGTGGATATGACCTCTGCCTTCGATTCGGAGGGCGTTGGTTCGAATATGGTCCAGGGCATGCAACTCTAAGAAATTGAATATCACGTGTTTCAAACGGTGAAGGAAAAACATCGTAAGGAAACTTGCATATATGAGAATTTTCTTAATTCTCTACGTGAGTGAAGTCTGCCAATCGTGAAACAGCATGGTGGATTAAGGCCTAACCCCTCTCATTCTGAGAGGAAATTTGTGCTGAACAGTGAGCCGAATATAGGCTGTTTATGATGATTAAGTAACCGGAGTCAAATCTAAGTAATTTTTTGCGTTCCATTGGAGTGTTATCATGAATTTTATAACAGGCGTTTCACGTAGATGGCGGAAAAAAGGGAAAGTTATTCACTTAAAAACACTATTCTTTAAAACTTTACATATATTTACTTACGTACTTTCTAGTTTCTACTCTCCACATTGCCTACTTCACAATTTATACAAACAAATATTGTTTGCCATCTAAGATTATATTGTGAACTACACTTAAGATGTTAGTTATTCACACTGCGTGGCCCGCACAGCCGCCACCATAATCAGTACACCATTAGTCGCTACACCTGTTCTGCTGTAGCAAGCTATAACACTGTCTAATCGGGTGTACCTACTTGATTTACTACATAGACATATTATTAAAACTAGCGGACGCCGCGCGGTTTTACCCGCGTGGTTTCCGTTCCCGTAGGAATATGGGGATAATATATAGCCTGCCTTCCTCGATAAATGGGCTATCTAACACTGAAAGAATTTTTCAAATCGGACCAGTAGTTCCTGAGATTAGCGCGTTTAATCAAACAAACAAACTCTTCAGCTTTATTATATTAGTATAGATACGGTTCGACGGCCTCCGTGGCGCAGTGGTATGCGCGGTGGATTTAGAAAACGGAGGTCCTGGGTTCGATCCCCTGCTGGGCCGATTGAGGTTTTCTTAATTGGTCCAGGTCTGGCTAGTGGGAGGCTTCGGCCGTGGCTAGTTACCACCCTACCGACTAAGACGTAACGCCAAGCGATTTAGCGTCCCGGTACGATGTCGTGTAGAAACCGAAAGGAGTGTGGATTTTCAACCTCCTCCTAACAAGTTAGCCCGCTTCCATTTTAGACTGCATCATCACTTACCATCAGGTGAGATTGTAGTTAAGGGCTTGTAAAGAATAAAAAAATAATAATAAAATAAGTTAGATATAGAGCCTGATATTTTCTGAGTACAAAATAAAAACATACTAATATTATGGTAAAATTTTAATTAGTCATACCTTGATACCTATCTATCAAGGTTATTCCACATGTGATAGTCCATTGGATATGATCTCTGTCTTCAATTCAGAAGGCATAGGTTCGAATCCGGTCCAGGGCGGAAATTAAATATCAAGTGTCGCAAACGGTGAAGGAAAAACATCGTGAGGAAACCTGCATACCAGAGAGTTTTCTTCATTCTCTACATGTGTGAAGTCTGAAGTCACTGTCTGTGTAATCCGCATTGGACTAGCGTAGTGGACTAAGGCCTAACTAATGACGACAAGTCAAAGATGGTCTTAGGGCCACGAGATATTTTAACCTCCGCATAGCTTCAGCGTTCTCATAACAATATATTGGCACCCATATATTCTGTGTTTCGTAGTTTCATTAATTAAGCAGTGTTAGTTAATGCCCCAGGCCTCTCTACTTATAGGAGAGGGCATATGTAGTTTAGACCCACCATGCCGCTCCAATGAGGGTTGACTGGTACCAATTTTTTTTTTTTTAATGTGTTGTGTGTGTTGCAGCACTTTGGGCGTGGCGCATGTTGCCGGCATGTGCAAGCCAGACCGCAGTTGCTCAGTCAACGAGGACAACGGGATCATGCTGGCGCACACCATCACTCACGAGCTGGGCCACAAGTGAGTGTAATGCTTCAGTCAAACTCGAACTCTTTTGAGTGCTGGCTCTACTGTACTATTGCTAATTGGTGATCATTTAAATATGGAACTAGGGTAAATAGTCATTTACTCACAGTTCAGCAGGCTAATTCACTGTTTGACGTAAGCTAGTTGACTTAGTCAAAGTCAAAGTCAAAATTCATTTATTTCAATTTTTTTTTCGAAACGTCAGGTAATGATGTTAAACTTAAGATAATGGTGATAATAATTATTCGAAAACTTAAAATTAAAGTTACGAGGGTTCCAAACGCGCCTTGGTCCGAGAGCCCACAACAAACTCAGCCAGGTTTAACAATAGGTATATAAGTAGCCTGTCATTTAATTTCCAAGCAATTTTGTCGTTTACATAATCATTGACATTATAATACGACTTTTCTACAAGCTTACGTTTAGTAAAAACTTTGAACTTATTGACTTAAGTGTTCATTTACACGAGCAGCTGCTATCGACGACTGCAGTCGACCACCGACGGGAGTCAACTGCAGTCGGCGACGCTGTCACTTGCCGCCGCGACGTCGCCGACTGCAGTCGAGTGCCGTTGTCTGCCGACGAGACGTCGCCGACTGCAGTCGACTGCGGTCGTCGGTAGAGTTGCCGCTCGTGTAAATGAACCCTTATACAAAATAGAGATACTATGTAAGTCATTCGGTGCTTACTGGTTGATATAAAACTGTATGTAGGTGACATTTTGTCAATTGATTTGATGTTTATTTTAACCTACGGCTGATATAATGATGTTGGTTCTTGGCTTAACGTGCTCTTTAAAGCACGGGAATTCCCAACTCCGGGTTTAGAATTCTTACTGAAAATGTATGCTTTTTCTGCTTCTTGGAAAGCATATCTCAATAATTCATTATCCGTTATTATTATTATCAATACGTTTTATTAGCACTAAGTACGTATAAATAGGCACACTGCGTAATACTATTCAGAATTTAGTTCAAAATGCACGTGCTTCTACTACAATCTAGGTGCTAAATGTTTATTTGATACTGTTGATGCATAACCAACAAGCCACATTATGCAGGTTTCTATGATATGTGGACAATGCCTTGTGTTATTATATACCGACAAAGTCTGGACAGCTGCTGCATTCTGTAAAGTCGCAGCGCAGTGACATCGTTCGTTTCCATGGCAACTTCGTTAATAGTGACATTCGAAACTTAGCGTCCTAACGTTCAAATTCGAATAAGACATAATCCGTGTTAGCCCAGTGGATATGACCTCTGCCTCCGATTTCGGAGGGTGTGGGTTCGAATCCGGTCCGGGGCATGCACCTCAAAATTTTCCGTTGTGTGCATTTTTAGAAATTAAATATCACGTGTCTCAAACTGTGAAGGAAAAACATCGTGACGAAACTTGCATACCAGAAAATTTAATTCTCTGCGTGTGTGAACTCTGTCAAACAAATAAAAGAAGAAAATTAAAATATCCAAAGCATATAAGTTGTAACAAAACTTAAGTACGACCAAAAGTTTTAATAACACAGAATCCATGATAGTAGGTATACCTAGTACATAGAATTTGGTTAGTCTATCAAGTCCCATTAATTTCTCACGCAATCCACGATAACTTGTTTTTATTACAAGAAATGGCGATACATTCGGTATAGTACATTGCATTCAGGACTTGCATCAGGTTTTAACGATGCATAAATCTTTTATTATCTACATTAGCATTTGAGACAGATACAATCTCATAGGCCAGGATCCGGGGAGCCTCTAAATATTAATTAATTAACAGTCAAAAAATAGCCGGTTAATTTATTAACAATTTTTGATAACCTCGTTTGAATTGATACAAGTTGGGAAGAGGAATTCATCAAATATTATTTTTACTATTGCTATAGTTAACTTATAATTAATAGTTAACTTAACATCCACATCCTACCAATTGCGTAGTACGTTATCTCGTTTCTACGCTCAGATATTGTTATTACCCAGTAACCCTCTTATTCACCAAAATCAACAATTTTCGTAAATATAAAAGTAGAGTGTCTCATCAAAAAGAAGCTACTCACGGAAAAATAACTTGATAATATATATCAAGTTAATTTTCCGGGAGCATTGTTATAATTAATTATTATTAATAATCAATTGTAAAAATGCTCCCTGGACTATAAGTTTAGTAATCATACACTCAATGTTCTACTCACGGAAAATTAAATTGATAATAATAATAATCAATTATAAAAATGCTCCCTGGATCCTGGACTATCAGTTTAGTAACCACACACTCAATAGTGTTCTACTCACGTAAAATTAACATGATAATCATAATTAATCAATTGTAAAAATGCTCCCCGGATCCTAGACTATCAGTTTTTGTCATCACACACACTCAATAGTGTTCTACTCACGTAAAATTAACATGATAATCATAATTAATCAATTGTAAAAATGCTCCCCGGATCCTAGACTATCAGTTTTTGTCATCACACACACTCAATAGTGTTCTACTCACGGAAAATTAACATGATAATAATAATATTATCAATTGTAAAAATGCTCCCCGGATCCTGGACTATCAGTTTAGTAACCACACACTCAATAGTGTTCCTCATTTATTATGTGAGCGAGAAACCCGTTTCACGATTATACCTTTCAAAGTTAATTGAGATTGTAAAATATACAGCTTCATTATTAAACAGAGAACTACGATATTCATAACTGCGCCAGTATGTCTTGCGGCCACTAAATTGTTATAAACGTACAGACTACAGTAATTACAGAATATATGTAAACACTTTAAACTCGTATTCAATTGCAGCAACAAAATCTATATTGATTTGTTTAGATTGTAAAATCTGATAATAAATAATTGAAATTGGGTTAATGTTTTCAGATTTTACCTGTTATATATTATAGAAGTAGTAGGACTCTTTTGACATTACTTTGGAGAAGTAGATACTACTAATTTTTGCATATAGCTAATCTCCAATTCAGCTTTACTGTGGGTTGGTCTAAGCTCTAAAGGGTCTGGTAGCCGGTTATGAAATTCAATGTCTTTCTTAAAAGCACTTAGCGCTCAGCGGGCTATGGATTGAGCTATACTCGGAGTATCGCTGACCGAATCAGATATGAGATTAGCAGAAGAACCACAGTCATAGAAATACTCGTAGCTCAACGAGTCGCGAAGGTAAAGTGGCAGGGCTTATTGTTCGAAGAGCCAATAGACGTAGGGGAGAACCCCGCACTAGAAAACGCAGTTTTGGTAGACCCTTAAATAAGAGGGCCGACGACATCAAGCGGTCCATACAACAGGCCCTTCGTCTGACCATGATAATAAATAATTAAGACATCTTTATTAAACAGAAACATAGCTTTATTAAACAGAAAAAGCAATCTCAGTTTATAAATACACAAGGCTCGAATAAATACACACATTAAAAGCGCGATTTACCTCTGTAATTAGTACCTACCTGCCTACACAAGAAGAAAATCACCTCTTGCCCTTACGATGCTCGAACAATGGGCAATATTAACATTATCTACATTGTGCTGCCCACGTGTAAAGTTACAATTACGGCGCAGGATCCCTCGTAAAACGGACCATTAAAACGTTGCCACAGAATTGGTAAACTCTGACAACCGCAACCAATTAAATATAACACGCATTACGTTTTAAGCCGGATAATTAGGCGCGTGCATGTTAACAAGTGAACGTACGAAAAAGATCCTTAAGAAGGAACATTTATTTGTTAAAAGCATAAGCTCTCAAAGTGGGCGTCTGAGATTTTTCTGGGGACCTTTTTTTTCGCAAAGAAAATTCAGGAGTATTAAGATGGCACACACAGTAGGCAAATTAAAATAAAATAGACTAAAGAAGACAAAAAAAATAAAGAAGAAAAGGTAAAGACCGTTTTGTTTAGAAATGCTTACAAAGGCCAACTCGTATATCCAGCAGTAGACATAAATTGGCTAAAAATTATGATAATAATGATTGGTCTATAAAAGAAGTCTCCCAATATTATTGTCTGTTTGAAAATTCACACACCTAAATGAAAATAAAAACTAATAAATTTTGACAAGAAAAATTGAATTTTAACTAATTTTTAAGAACATATGATGTTGGGCGCTTCGCATGAAGAAATATGAATAAGAAATAAGTTTGAGAACCTATAGTTAAAGTATAAATAGTCCGACGTTGTCGGTGGCCGTTGCTGTGCGCTTCTGTTGTATTCTGAGTCATGTTTCTACGCAGATATTATCGCAAGGACGCTGGTTTCTGAGAAATTTTTATGCGAGAAAAGTTGTTTATGAAAATCAAATACTGTTTGTTTTACTCCACATAAGCTTTGCATATACGAAAGCATGCGCACTATTATTATGATTATTTAACTGTTTCGATGCTGCCTATTTTTGTATATGTTTTGCAGGCATCGTTCTTAGGCATAGCTCTACAAAAGCGTTAGCTTTTAGCGATATCTGTCCTGTGGTTCTACAGAATAAACCGTTTTGTTTGTAATTTGTCTCAGTTACAGAAATTGAGGTTAGATACACTCTTTCACGGATATCCTATTATTTTTTGCACCCGTATTTTATGATGAAATCAATTACAACAGTTTATTTAATTAGCAATATTTATTTGTTTATTTTAAAAACTGCAGTATTTTCAGACAGTTAACCTTAAGCAATTTAGCTGAACCTTTTCATATAAGATTGAGGTTTCAACGTTAATTTGAATAACGAATTTTGTCAAAGTTGATAGATAAGGTACTTTATGCGGAATCGCGTTTTGTCGTTTTAAAACTATTTAAACAAAATAACATTATGATAAAAGTAAAATGTTACTGGGTGAATAAACGCTATGTAGATAGTCTTGTGAAACAAGGAAGTGAAGCGAATTCAGCCATACTGTCAAGGCTGTAAAACCGAAGAAGTAGGAGTATTTCCTTCCATTATATAAGTACTTTATAACGATAACTTTCTCCTGAAAACAAAATCATGTGATTAAGTTTAGTCGAGAAATAAAATTTAACAAGAGAATTTCTATAAACTGTCAAGCTGTCCCTCTAGCATTTGGACTAGTTCGAAGAAGCACTCTTAATAATACCAATAATAAATCTGCATTTGTATAATAATATAGGGAACTATAGCATATTTGGGATACTGCAGTATATTTGGAATACTTCCCTAACTAATTAAATATGAACTTTAAAAAATTATAAATCTTAAACACGAAATCACTCAAAAAGACGCAAAGCAGATGTTGTCTGAAAAATTAACACGTAATAATCTAATATGTATACTTATAGCAGCACGGGCTACGATATCTCGCGTTTATTTACACAAACGGGTTGTTGTTACAGTTTGCATAGAGGCACACAATCTTAAACAAACGCAAGTTATGTAAGCGCAAACAGCCAATGACCTTCGTCCCCTCTGGCATCCCTACAAACTTGCGTAGATTCAAAAACGAAGAAGTAGAAGTATTTTCCTACAATTACAGTACTTTATAGGGATAAATTTTTAAAATGAAACGCTCAAAAACATGAAATACAAGTGCTGTCGAAAAATGAAATTAATCAAGAGAATTTACACAAACTTACATATTAATTTGTTAATATTGTCAAGTCCCCTCTGGCATTTTTAAAAATTGGACTACTTCGAGGAAGCACTTTTAAATATACCAATATAAAATGTACCATTTTACAATAATATACAGAACTGCAGCATATTTGGGAATTTCTAGTAAATTTGGAATATTTCCATATCGATTTAAATATAGAGTAAAAAAATGAAAAAATAATAATTAATCTTAAACACACAATCGCTTAAAAAGACGCATAGCAGATGTTGTCTGAAAAATTAACACGTAATAATCTACTATGTATACTTGTAGCAGCACGGGCTACGATATCTCGCGTTTATTTACACAAACGGGTTGTTGTTACAGTTTGCATAGAGGCACACAATCTTAAACAAACGCAAGTTATGTAAGCGCAAACAGCGCACAGCCAATGACCTTCTTCACCGTAGATACGATACGAATGCATCACGTCGTACAATGCACTCGGAGCATTGACGCCGCTACCGGCCCGCACATCATAGTATTTTTCAATTCCTTATCGTAAATGGAGAGTAAATGAATGAGGTAATGCCTACCTACGATATGGAACAATTTGTAGTTCTATTTGTGGAACGCTCGTTAGCGTTGTCTGTTCTGCTGTATGCACAAGGTAAATAGATATTATATGACTTTTCTTATGAATTATCACTCTGTTAAACAAATGTACCTATTGGAACGTAATTTAAGTAATAGTAGACATTTTTGTGACTGAGATAGTCTGGGAAGTGCTTCCATCATGCTTATTTTTGCCGCCGAGTAGCGTTGCTGGTCCGAAGAGCACGGTTGTCGGTTATACCTATATTATACGAGTAAGTAGGTACTATTTCACCAGAAACTCGGTTATATACTATACATATTATACGTACATATTGTCAATGCAATGAGCAAATATGTTCTAAGGAAAACTGAATGGTTTTCGACTTTCTTGGCTTTCCCATAAATATTCATTTAAGTAAGTGTGTTTTCTCATGTGCTTAAAGTTATTTACATGATACTAAAACACAATCAAGCTTTTTTTTTAATTTGTCTGTTTGTCATTTATTATTATTATGAAATAGAACTTTCACTGGTAGATAGAAGAGATTATTGAGCAACATATAGGCTACTTTTTATCTCGGAAAAATCCATGGATCCCGCGGTATTCATGAATTTCACGCTAACAAAATTAAAAAAAATAATATTGAGGTCATCAGAAATAATTTATGACATAAGATCCCTTAAGTTATGGCTGAATAAAATAACCGACTTGGACATGGATCTCACAACTTTTTACGCTAGAAGATTTGAGTTGCGAGACTTGTATTTTTTTTAAAGTTTTGTTTTTGTTGGCATACTTCTTTTTCAAATCAATTAAAAAAGTTACAAACGATAAATTGAAATCAAAGCTCACGTATGTGAAACAGTTAGAAGAATCTAATAAAATGTTATAGCCAATAGTTGTGAGTAGCTTGTTTGTAAATGTAGTGAGTCAACAGTAATAAAATCATTTTTTAATGGCCGTTTTGATTTATTGATTGACGTATTACGATGGGCCGCTGGTCATCGGTCGGACCTCCGCGGTGGTTAGCCATGAGTTATCATTAAATAGTTAGATTATTTTTATTAATAGAGTTAACTGTCTTATTTATTGCTTTATTTTTTACCCGACTACGGCGAAACTTAAAAAGGAAGGGTTATGATTTTAATAGACCATCTTTGGAGGAGGCCTTTACCTGAGGGGGGTTCCAGCAAAATATAGTTTTTTTTTTAAATAAATACCATAAAAATAGTTACATACTAATTTTAAAAAGTAGGTAATTCTCACAAAATTATATATAAGTATTGGAAATAAAAGGCTTTTTTATTTTTATTTTTTTTTTTATATTTATAAGTTTCATTAAATGCATTGTTTTGCCCTTGACTTAACCCACAAAACAGACTGAACCCGTGTGGAATTCGGAGCCTCGAGCCAGTATTTGTAATAAATTCACGTGGATTTTTGGATTTATTGCACGGATTCAGATTAAGCGTGATTTGAATTTTACGTTAAACAATCAAACTGTTACGTTAAGTGTATGTTTTTTTCAGTGTATGTTACTCGTCTATATACTTATAATAAATCTGTAGAGCGGTCAATTCTGTACATGAAATATATTTCTAAAATAACTTTCACGGGATGATTAGTGATCGATACTGATGCCAAAAAAGCAATCAGTAAAATTTTTGTCTGTCTGTATGTTCATTATAGAAACAAAAACTACTCGATGGATTTTAACGAAACTTAATACAATTATTCTTCATACTCCTGGGCAGGTTATAGTATACTTTTCATCACGCTACGATCAATAGGAGCAGAGCAGTGAAGGGAAATGTCGGGAAAACGGGGTAATAGTATTTATGTACTCAATTGCTCATTATATTTGCTCTTTAATACCTACGCACCGTTTCTAGGAGTTACAGGTGGTAGGTACAATTACGACCTTATTATTAACTAGCGGACGCCCGCAAATTTTGTCCGCGTGGAGTTCAGTTTTCACAAATCCCGCAGGAATCATAGATTTTCCGGGATGAAAAGTAGCCTATGTGTTAATCCAGAGTAAAATCTATTTCAATTTCAAATTTCAGCCAAATCGCTACAGTAGCCGCAGCGTAAAAGAGGAACAAACATACTTACACACTTACGCACTTTCACACTTACACACAAACTTTCGCCTTATATTAGTGTGATATTAGGTACATTTTAAATTTATGTAATTGTGTAATTTAAGTACATCTCTATTATGTTAGTGTTATCAAAATGATAACATTATGTGACAACACTAATTGTGTCGTGTAAGTAAACTGAAAGTGGCGCTTCCTCAATAAACAATAGACAATAGTAAGTTATCATAAACTCAGTTACTAAGTGCCGTTCGCACATGGTTCCATTTTATTTTTATTACTCGTACTATTTTTTATTAAACTTTGAACTCGAACTTTAATACAAAAAAATTAAAGTCTACTCCTCCAGTAAAAGTTAATTTTATTTTAAACTAGCGGACGCCCGCGACTTCGTCCGCGTGAAAGTCGATGTAAACTTTCAACTACCCCTACCCTACCCCTACTAAAAATGGAGTAACTTCTCCCGTTTTTCCAACATTTCTCTTCACTGCTCTGCTATGGTATGTAATGGTATTTTTACGAAGCTCTTTACACGAACACGATTACAACTATGAAACATCGATACTGTAGAGACAGTTTTTATAATCGCATTAGATCGCTGATCATAAACTTTAACAGAAAAGTAACATCTAGCGAGGCAGGTCCTTGTCTAATTAGTCTGAGTATCATTATTATTATTTTTATCACTACTTTAAAATTGATGTATTTTCCAGTTTCGGCTTGTACCACGACACTGTGAAGATTGGCTGCAACAGGCGGGAAGGCGCCACGCTCCACATCATGACACCCATCTTTGAAGCCGACACCGTACAAGTGGCCTGGTCTAGATGCAGCAAGCGTGACGTCACTAACTTTCTAGAGTAAGTAATTCTCAATCTCAATCCAATCACAAGATTCTTACAGTACGATGGAAACGGATCAGATAAACGATAGAATTTATGTTGGATAAGTTCATCTAATTAAGTACGTAAAACAAAAACAAAAATTTGTACAAGAAAGTTTTTACCATCAAGCAAGGTGTTATGTCGTGGTGTTAAGATAAAGTATGGTTGTATTCAATTGTATTTGTACCGTGATTTTATGAGACGGCGTCACAATTTACTACGAGAAAAATACGATTTTCCAAAATAAAATACGAGTAAGTTGAACGAACTCTGTTTATATTTACTCCCAAGTGATGTAAAACTGCAGCTATTTGCGAATACAGTCTACATAATGCTAATGTTAGCTTTATAGTCCCTGATCCGAGGAACATTTTTACAATTCATAAGTACCTATTTACTATATCTTATTCCTTAGTAGGTACCCCTACTAGCTAGCTAACAAAATTAAGAATATCCGTAAATAAAAAAGTTAAACGTCCTATCCAAATGAAGCTACTCACTTATAATTAACTTGATAATCACACTAATCACACTATCACACTAATATTATAAAGGCGAAAGTTTGTGTGTAAGTGTGTAAGTATGTTTGTTCCTCTTTTATGTTGCGTCTACTGAAGCGATTTGGCTGAAATTTGGAATAGAAATAGATTTCACTCTGGATTAACACATAGGCTTACTTATACTTTTCATCCCGGAAAAATCCATGGTTTCCGCGGGATTTGTGAAAAACTGAATTCTATGCGGACGAAGTCGCGGGCGTCCGGTACATAATAAATAGTAAAAATGTTCACCGGATCACCAGATACTGAAATATTACCAATGTCACCGTAGACGTTGGTTGTAATCGTTGGTAGGTTGGCTGGTTTCAACGAAATATAAGCAACCTACATACCAAAACCAAATTAAAAGTATTAAATCTATATTGTTGGGTACACACCAAGACCGCATACCACAATAAACATTCATTTAAAAATAAATTCTGGATGCGACAACGGCTCGACGCATTGGCCCAATTTTGTTTGTTCTCGAAAATAATTTAACATTTGCCTTTTAAATTTAATGGAAATTGGCAGAACAATGGACGGGATTTGAGAGGCTTCAGATGATTTAAGATAGCGAACACTCGTTTTTATACAGATTACTATACAATTTTAGGTTTATTCACCGAGGTACTTGTGCCTGAAAGTTGCAATAATATAACAAGTAGGGTGACTATAGATTCTGTGATATTTATTGGTTACAAATTACTAAACGCCTAATCACCTAACAAACCTGCCTAATCGTTTTTAGGGTGCAGTACCTCAAAAGGAAAACACGGAACCCTTATAACATCATTAAGTTGTCCGTCTGTCTAGGTATGAAGTTAAAGTTCAATCCGTGCACTGAAATCTACAATCCAATGATTCCAGTAAAAAAACAAACTTCTAAGTTAACGTAAAAAATGGCAAGAAATGCATATTTTGACACTCTCCAGAGAATCCAAACTCATAACTCATAATCCGTTAACCTAGACAACTATGATTTTTGGCAAGTAACATCGTTAAAGATCACGAGTAATTAAAAGAAAAATGTCAAGCTATACATTTGTAATTAAATCTAAAAACCAAGTAAATTAAATTTAAAAAAAAAACTGCGTAATTCGATTCTTGAACTATTTATAAAGATCCTATGTACGGAACACTCAGTGGGCGAGTCCGACTCGCACTTGTCCGCTATTGATACTTACTTCTAATAGCGGCCACATCAAACAGCAGTAACAGAAAGAGACATTGTGTGGTTTCTATCACACACCTTTACATTCAACTATACATTTTACATATTTTAATTAATTTAAAAGGCGATAAAATTGAAAGTAGGCCTGCGGGCTTGTGAATTAATACTGTAATTACTTATGCTATAACACCGGACGTCGTTAGACTAGTTCATGCTAAGTTATATGCAGATAGAAAAGCCTAACCTAGTCAATTAGTAGTATAATTTGTTGGAGCGATATGTATTTCCTATGAAGCAGATGATTAAGGCCGCTGTTTGGAATGTGAAGTTTATGTTCTTTCTTTTTGTTTGTCAGTGCCGGACTAGGCGAGTGCTTGAGCGATAGGCCGTCGCAAGAAGAACCATACGTGTACCCAGAAGTACCAGCTGGTAAGATTCTTATTTACCTTCATCATCATCATCAGCATTAACAGCTGATGGACGTCCACTGCTGGACATAGGCCTCTTGCATGGACTGCCAAACAAAACGGTCTCGAGCCGCGAGCATCCAGCGGCTCCCAGCAACCCGCTTGATGTCCTCGGTCCACCTAGTGGGGGGTCGACCAACACTGCGCTTTCCGGCGAAGGTGAGCCATTCCAGCACCTTGGGACCTCAACGTCCATCGGCTCTTCGAACTATGTGGCCTACCCACTTCAGCTTCGCTACCTACGATACTTACTTTGTACGTAGAAGAAATACTTGGTGATTAAGCAGCTTATTATATTAGCTTATATTATAGACTACCCAGATTAACATAAAATACCTTTCGATAACTAGGTTCATAACATACGATTCTAATCAAAATAACGGAATTATACAAATCTTTTTGTTTCTTTTTTATATGAGGGAATTCTCCTAGAGGATATTCAATATATGTATAATGGACATTTCTGTGGGAAATGTGGATTTATGTGAGGTTTTTAGCAACTGTAATAATAACCCTCTGGATAAGTCCAGGAATCTCTTACAAATGATGTGTACATACGTTTCTCAACCCGTCTTGTAGTGTTGTTCGTGGCGTCAGCACTACAAGCTGACCTCACAGAATCACACACAAGGTGGTGAGACGAGCTACTTGAGCCTTCACTCTGACAGCGCGTGGACTATTGGCTTAACCCCTCTCATTTTGAGAGGAGATTGAAGCTCAGCAGTGAGCCGAATATGGGTTGACAATGATGATGATGTTATTGTAAGGTGTCACGTAGGTCGTACATAAACCAAACTTTTACCTATTGTAAGGTCATAGGTACTAATTGTAAAATATCTCGTTTAGGAGTAACATTCGACGCAGCGTCGCAGTGTCACCTACAGTTCGGCGCGGAGGCGGTGGTGTGCGCTAAGCCGGAAGAGCTGTGCGAACATCTGTGGTGTTTCGTTAACAACACGTGCAAGACCATGCTGCGGCCCGCCGCGCCCGGCACCACGTGCGGCGAGAACATGGTACGGTCATCTACGTGACATTCACACGCCATTTCTAATTGCTTCGACAAATAAGTAGTGTTGGTCGACCTCTAACTACTCTTAGGTGGACCGATGACGTCAAGCAGGTAACAAGGAGTCGCTGAATGCTCAAGACCGTGGTGTTTGAAAGTCGATACAAGAGGCCTATGTCCTATAGTGGACGTCCATCGGCCAGTGTTGGATTAAGGAATCCTTGATCCCCTAAGCACTCTTTGTGTGTCAAAGTCCATTTAAAATGCTCGGATTCTGAAATTGTGCTTTTTTCTTAGTCGTCTCTGGTCTAGAATGGGTGCCCTAACCAATTGCTTAAATAGCTAATAGTCTAATCCAGGTCTGCTAACAGTTGATGAGGATAATGGTGGCGACACCGATTAGTTACCTAAAATACATATACACAAGAGGAATACTTACCTATGACTACTTGTTATTTTGTGCAGTGGTGTCAGAATCTAACGTGCGTGGCCCGAACCCCATCACCGGTGCCCCGTAACGGTGGCTGGGGGCCTTGGAGCGAGTGGAGCGAATGCTCGCGAACCTGCGGCGCCGGCGTCTCCACCCAGTCGCGGGAGTGCAACAACCCTGAGCCTCTCAACAACGGCAACTATTGCATCGGAGATAGAAGTCGGTGAGTTATTTGTACACTTTGTATGGTTAAGTATTCTTGTGTAAACACAATGCCAGCTACTGGCGGGCCTTGGAGCGAGTGGAGCGAATGCTAGAGGTGGGTGAGTTAGTACCTACAAGTATTCAGGTATTTAGAAACATTTTTGGGATAAATGCTTCAAAATCCAATTACTCCAATGCGGTTTGGCTGAATTAGAGCGATAAAATATTAAGTTTGAATCTTAATGGTACAGAAAAGGCGACTCAACGTGGCCACTGATTTAAAACCACCAACTTCTCAACTCTTCTTGGTACCTATTATAAGAAACTGTGTCGCCTTTAGTGTCGTTCCTCCCATTTACTCTGCTTCTGCTTTCGGGCCTCATCAGGCGATGCTTCTGCGTCCGCCCAAACCCTCGGTGACGCCGTTGAGGTCCTAGTATAGAGCCTACGGCACCTATACAATCAGTGAAAAAAAAATATAAATAAATTATTTTACATAATATTAAGACATACATAATATTTTGTGTTTAATTTTAGATATTTCAATATATTTAACAGTTAAATTTAGGTTAGAAATATTACCACAAAAATGGTTGATTGTATAAATTGTAGATATTTTGACGATGTATAGGTAAGCTTAATCCGTTATTTTTGAAGATAGGAACGAGTTCAAGTAATTCTCTCCTTGCAGATACAAAGTGTGCAACACCGATCCGTGCCCTATCAACGAGCCGACGTTCAGGGAAGTGCAGTGCGCGAAGTTTAACAATATGGAGTACAACAATGAAACTATCACGGAGTGGATACCCTACATAGATCAAGGTACCTACAACTTTAAAATTCGTATGACTGTAAATATGATGAATGACGCCTAAATTTGTTACTGGAATTGTTTGAAAAATGCTTCCTTTCTTAGTTCGAACTTCATAGTTGCCTACTGTACCTATGGTAGAAGATTAACTTAGGGAGATGCCTAATTAGTGCGTTGTATTGCATTGTAACGAATCAACGCATTGTAGACCACACCTGCGTTGCGATGACACACGACGTCGCAGTGCAAGAGTTCGACACGCACCAATTTAGTCTCAACAATGGATCGAAACAAGTAAAACGTTGTGCAACGACCATTGCGACGACGCAATGTGGCGTGTCATCACACTGTGTGTAAGTGTGTGTATGTTTGTTCCGCCTTATGCGCTGCGGCTACTGAAGCTATTTGACTGTGGAACTAAAATATATTTTACTCAGCATTAACACATAGGCTACTTTTCATCCCGGAAATATCAATAGTTCCCGCGGGTTTAGGGAAAAATTTAATTCCGCGCGGACAAAATCGCTACTACGAGTATAAAATATATGTAAAACGACGCAGCGTCGACGCTACGATGTCACAGCTGAACCCGTCGCACTAATGGGGCATCTTTCTTACAGCTATCGGTAATAACGAAGGTTTGACTATTATCAGAGGCTCTTATTGCACAATAAAAGTTAAACTTGTTATTACCTATATGATTTTAAGTTATTTATTCTTAATTACGATTAATATTGCAGATAGGCCGTGCGAGTTACAATGCGTGCCTCACAACAGGAACGACGTAGAAATGATAGGAGTTTTCGTAGCCGACGGGACGCCTTGCAGACAGATCATCGGTGCCAGGGATATGTGTATTGCTGGTTAGTAACTACCTACTTACCAGTAGCGTGCACTTCATAGATGCAAAAATGCACTGCCTACCCTAATAACTCAATACAAAACTACGTTAAACCACAGAATACATCCGACAAGGATTTTGCAATTTTTACTTATAGTGCTAAACACCTTAATATGCAACCTACGGCTTCTTAGCTATTTTATATAGAAGGTACCGGTTTTTTCGCCACGGGGAGGCAAGAAAGTTATGTCGGACTTCTACCAACTAAAACCCCACGGTGTTCCGACTCATCCCCTGATGACTGAGCCACGGGAACATTTTGTAAACCACCGCAACCTACTACCAGCGGCACTCGTAAATCGAGCTCTCCTTTTGTGTTATTTAGATCGATTTCGATTCGATTTCGATCGATTGTGAGATTGAGATCGCTTCGGGAACACTGAGAGCGTTAACAACTCGAGGACTTATCTCCGGCGGATGACAGCTTCCCCGTATTTATCACCCGGAGGTATATTGAAGGTTAGGTACCTTCAATAACCCATACCTAAAATCTAAATATTAACATTTAAAATTAATCAAATAGCTACCTATGTACTTATTATAAAACTTCTTGATTTTTCTCTGAAGTAGGTATCCATAACATTTCTAGGTATAATATCAAGACGGAATTATTTTTTTTAATACGTACCTACGTATAAAATTTTCCGGAAACTAGCAAATTCTGAAGCTTTGCCAAGATATTTTTGCTTGGGTTAAAATATCAAAGTTACATTCAATCATTATAAACGGCCTAATTTAAAAAATCCACTAGCGCCAAGCGTTTTAACGTTCCAGTGCGTATGAAACTTCTATAATTTAAACCCGCTACCATCTTAGACTGCATTATCACGTAGCATCATCAGGTGACTGTAGTCAAGAGCTAGCTTGTCATTCAATCTATACTATTATTATAAAGCTGAAGAGTTTGTTTGAATGAACGCGCTAATCTCAGGAACTACTGGTCCGATTTAAAAAATTCTTTCAGAGTTAGATAGCCCATTTATCGAGTAAGGCTATAGGCTATATATTATCCCCGTATTCCTACGGGAGTGGGAACAACGCGGGTGAAACCGCGCGGCGTCAGCTAGTAAAAAAATCAAAAAAGGTATTTTTATTATTCAATACAAAAATAAATATGATATTTTTATTATTCTTTACATGTTGTTAGGACTAACTTGATGAAAATCCACACCCCTTTCGGTTTCTACACGACTTCGTACCGGAACGCTTAATTGCTTGACGGTACGTCTTTGCCGGTAGGGTGTTAACTAGCCACGGTCGAAGCCTCCCACCAGCCAAACCTGGACCTATTAAGAAAACTTCAATCGGCCCAGCCACCCTAGCCACGTGCCACGTCGATTATCTTTCTACGATCGCTAACGCTTCGAAAACTAGAAAGATGCATGGGAATGACATTTGCTATCCACAGGTCACGTGATCAAGTTCTGTAATTCCCATACATTTTTCAATTTTTCGAAGCGTTAGCGATCGTAGAAAGAGAATCGACGTGCCACTTGGCTAGAGGGGCAGGACCTCCGTCCTGTAAATCCATCGCGCATACCATTGCGCCACGGAGGCCGTCAAAGTATTAATAAATTAAAAAAAAAACTTTGTATACAGGAATATGCTACAAAGTTGGCTGCGACTGGATCGTGGACTCCGACGTCGAAGAGGACGAGTGCGGCGTGTGCGGAGGAAACGGATCAGACTGCAAGACGGTGCAGGGGATCTATAATAAGGACACCACGAGACAATCTGGATTTAGTGAGGTACCTACAACGTCTATAATTTAAGCCCCCATAGCTCCACAGGTCTAAGCTTAGCTACCGAGAAGTCACACGGTTGACGCCAGTGGCCGCCACATGCTACAATCGTCGCTGCTCGCTTCTTGTGGCCCGCACCGGCCACTAAATGCCGACACAAAACGCCGCAACACGCCACTCGACGCGACTCCGCACCTCTCTGTTAAAATTGGATGTATCCAATAACTACGGATTCGTCTTCTACGACAACGTTTTTTTATCATAAGCACCGCAATCAAACCTTCTTCGTTCGAGTCCATTATGATACTGCATGCATGGGTTAAAAAAGTAGCAGCAACCGACCACAAGTCTCGACCACCGGCCACAAGTGGCTGTCGCACGCTTCAGCTACTTTTGTGGCCCCTTCTTGCTTCTTGTGGCGGCGTTTGTGGCTGTGACGTGTGGCCCGTGTGCGGCGACACTACATGGCGACAAGCTTACTACTCATATCTCGGAAGTAACACGCTAAAATATAAAAACAAAATAAATTCTAAGTAGGACAACTATTAGGCAAATTGTAATAAATTTTGTAATTCTTGAAAATATTTAACGTAATAAAAAAATAAATCACACCGATTTCTAAACTTCTAGATCGTTAGTTTATTTGCACGACGTCTGCATAAATTACTATTTCAAAATATGTTGCAATTTTTCGTAGTTATTATCGAAAACACTGGGTGTTGGTAGCTTTTGATACATAGACTGTTGTTATGCAAACCGAATGGGCGCAGCGCCAAGAAGTTCAGACTAATAAATTTGGCGAACGATAGATAAAAATGATTCTTGATTGCTGTTACTTATACAGTTTGTCTAATTCCATAGGTTGCGGTTATACCAGCTGGTTCGAGAAATGTGAAAATTCAAGAGAAAGTCAGCCCGGGAAATTACATATCTATCGGCAGCGCGAAATCGAGGAAAATATATTTGAACGGAGCAAGGTATGATATATTACTTCTATACTAATACATGAGCCGTGATAGCTCAGTGGAAATAACTCATGCCTTCGACTGGGTAGGCTTAAATTCGGATCCGGTCCGGAGCATACACCTCCTAGTTCAACAATAACAGTTATGTGCATTTTACGAAAATAAATATCTAGAACTATGCTACCTTTTACGATCACTATCGAATAATGATTATGATGAAAGAAACTATCAGATAATGATAATTTTAAAGCGCTTTCGGAAGGACGGGAGTGTAACAACATCAGCACTCCAAACTGAGATTTTTTTTGAAAAATTATTTTTACAAAACTCAGAATTTCTCAGCTCAACCCAAGACCTCGTGATCAACATGGGCTCGACCACCGATGTACTTAACATACCTACATTGGCAAAATTAAAAATGGTGTTTGTATGT
Organism: Bicyclus anynana; assembly: GCF_947172395.1. Taxonomy (NCBI): domain Eukaryota; kingdom Metazoa; phylum Arthropoda; class Insecta; order Lepidoptera; family Nymphalidae; genus Bicyclus; species Bicyclus anynana. Next base: position 10,205,086 of record NC_069099.1, on the reverse strand, counting down.
TTCAGAAATGCCACACTAACGGAATATTTCGTAGCAGGAACCCAAGCGATCTACGAGCGCGATCGCGATTGGGAAAAAGTTCGAATCGTTGGACCTTTGACGGAAGACATTAAAGTTTATGTAAGTTACCTAACAATTAATAAAATTGCGATGAAAATTCAAATATCTAAATATATAAAACTCAAAGGTGACTGACTGACATAGTGATTTAACAACGCACAACCCAAACCACTGGACGGACT